>NW_028327390.1:0-1200000 GCF_031878675.1 Megascapheus bottae
AGTTGCCATCATCATATCAGACACAATAGACTTCAAACTAAAATTAGTAAGAAAAGACAAAGAAGGTTACTACATACTACTAAAGGGATCTTTCCTCCAGGAAGACATAACCATCCTAAATATTTACACACCCAATCCCGGAGCTCCAAACTTCATCAAGCAAACTTTACTTACACTGTAACCATACATACATAGATCGAAGTACAGTGATTGTTGGTGAGTTTAACACACCACTCTCACCTATGGACAGATCAACAAGGCAAAAACTCAACAGAGAAATCTTAGAACTGAACAATTATATAGACCAACTACATCTAACAGACATCTGCAGAATATTCCACCCAGTAACAACACAATATACGTTTTTCTCAGCAGCACATGGAACATTTTCCAAAATAGACCACATCTTAGGCCATAAAACATACCTGGACAGATTTAGAAACACTGAAATTATTCCATGCACACTCTCAGACCATAAAGACATCAAATTGGAGCTGAACACACATCTCCACCAACGAATACCCTGTAACTCATGGAGACTGAACAACACATTGTTGAATCCAAACCAATGGGTATTCGAAGAGATCAGAAGAGATTTCCAACTGATTATGAAATTTAACAATAAGGAGCACACAAATATCAACTCCTTAGGGATACAAAAAAGGCAGTACTCAGAGGAAAATTTATAGCGCTGAGTGCCTACAACAGCAAGTTGGAAAAATGGCAAACCAACTAGTTAAAGTCTCACCTTAACCTCCTGGAAAAAGAGCAACAAACCAACCCTAAACCCATTAGGAGAAAGCAAATTATTAAAATCAAAGCAGAATTGGAATAAAAAAACTATAGAAAGCATCAACAAAACAAGGAGTTGGTTCTTTGAAAGAATTAACAAAATTGACAAGCCCTTAGCAAATCTTACCAAAAAAAGAAGAGAGCATATCGAAATAAACAAAATCGCAGATGAAAATGGTAATATCACGACAGAAATTACCAAGATCCAGAATATCATGAGGGAATACTTCTCAAACCTTTACGCCAACAAATTTGAGAATCTAGAAGACATGGATGAATTCCTAGACAATATTAACATACCCACACTGCAGCAAGAAAAGCTAACCCAACTCAACAGGCCTATTTCAAGCTCTGAAATAGAAATGGAAATTAGACAACTTCCACTTAAAAAGAGCCCAGGGCCAGATGGATTCACAGCTGAATTCTATAAGGTCTTCAAAGCAGAGGTCACACCAATACTCCTCAAGCTCTTCAACGAAATTGAAAATGAAGGTTCTTTACCAAACTCATTCTGTGAAGCCAGTATATCCCTCATCCCCAAACCAGACAGAGATTCATCAAAGAAAGAGTTCTATAGACCCATTTCTTTGATGAACATCGATGCAAAACTTCTCAACAAAATACTGGCCAACCGTCTACAACAACTCATCAAAAAAATTATACACTATGATCAAACTGGATTCATCACAAGGAAGCAAAGCTGGTTCAACATATACAAATCAATTTATATAATTCAACACATCAACAGGAGCAGGGATAAAATCACATGATTGTCTCAATAGATGCGGAAAAGGCATTTGGCAAGATCCAAAACCCCTTTTTGTTAAAAGATGTGGAGAAACTAGGAATCCATGGAACATTTCTCAATGTAATAAAGGCTGTGTATGAGAAACCCACTGCTAGTATTATACTTAATGGTGAAAATCTAAAGCCATTCCCTCTAAAATCAGGAACGAGACAAGGATGCCCGCTCTCTTCACTCCTTTTTAACATAGTACTAGAATTCCTAGGCAGTGCAATAAGGCAAGAAGCAAGCATAAAGGGAATCTAAGTAGATAAAGAGGAAATAAAACTATCCCTCTTTGCAGATGACATGATTCTATATTTAAAGAATCCTATAGACTCTACTCCCAAGCTCCTTGAACTGATTCAAAGCTTTGGAAGTGTAGCAGGCCATAAATTCAACCCTCACAAATCAACTGCCTTCCTTTACGCCAACAGTGAGAGGAACGAGGCAATAATCAGGAAAGAAACTCCTGTCACAATAGCCTCAAAGAAAATAAAGTACCGAGGAATTAGCTTAACTAAGAATGTCAAGGACCGGTTAGATGAAAACTTGAAAGCCATAAAAAAGGAAATTAAAGCAGAAGTAAGGAAATGGAAAATCCTCCCATGCTCCTGGATTGGAAGAATCAACATTGTGAAAATTACAATATTGCCAAGGGCTATCTACAAATTCAGTGCAATACCCATCAACATCCCAATGTCATTCTTTAAAGAAATAGAAGAGGCAATTCAAAATTTCATGTGGAATAATAAAAGACCCCGTATAGCAAAAACACTTCTTAGCAGAAAGAACATCGCTGGAGGAATTTCAATTCCAAACTTTAGACTCTATTACAGAGCTATAATTCTCAAAACAGCTTGGTACTGGCACAAGAACAGGCCTGAAGTCCAATGGAATAGAGCTGCGGACCCAGATATTAAATCACAGACCTATGGCAACCTAACCTTTGACAAGGGAGCCAAAAAAATAGAACGGAAGAAAGACAGCCTCTTCAACAAGTTGTGCTGGCAGAACTGGTTAAGCACATGAAGAAAACTAAAGTTGGATCCTTCTTTGTCACCTTGCACTAGAATTAACTCCAAATGGATCAAAGACGTGGAGGTAAAAGCTGACACACTGAAAAGTTTACAGGAAGGAATAGGAGATACACTAGGCCTCCTTGGCACAGGTCGAAACTTTCTTAATAACGACCAAGAATCACAACAAATCAGAGAAAGGCTGGATTCGTGGGACTGCATTAAACTGCAGAGCTTTTGTATGGCAACGGATATAGCTAGTAAACTAATCAGGAAGCCTACAGAGTGGGAGAAGATCTTCACCAACCAAACAACGGACAAAGACCTCATATCTAAAATATATCAACAACTCAAAAAATTGAATCACTCCAAAACTAACCTCCAAAGTAACACCCATCCCAGTAAAAAATGGGCCAAAGACTTAAAGAGATTCTTCTCTGAAAAAGAAACAAAAATGACCTATAGACACATGAAGAAATGCTCCACATCTCTGGTCATAAAAGAAATGCAAATCAAAACAACTCTAAGATTCGACCTCACTCCAGTTAGAATGACCAGGATCAGGAAAATGATGACAACAGATGCTGGAGGGGATGTGGCCAGGAGGGATCACTACTACACTGTTGGTGGGAGTGCAAACTCGTTCAACCACTATGGAAAGCAGTGTGGCAGTGCCTGAAAAGACTAAACATAGAACTCCCCTATGACCCAGCAATTCCACTAATTGGCATTTACCCAACAATCCAGAAACAAGGGCATACTAAACCCACTAGCACAACAATGTTCATTGCAGCGCTATTCACCATAGCAAAGATATGGAACCAACCCAGATGTACCTCAGTTGATGAGTGGATCAGCAAGTTGTGGTATTTGTACACAATGGAATTCTATGCTGCTGTCAGAAAGAATGGCATCGCCCCATATGGTAGGAAATGGAAAGACTTAGAACAAATCATATTAAGTGAAGTAAGCCAGACTCAAAGGAACTTTGGCTCAGTGGTTTCCCTCATTCGTCATAATCAGTAGAAACCTTGGGCTCTACTAGCAGAGATTTGCAATAGAGCAAAAGGCCATATATAAGTCCATATAATGTAAAGCTAATTGAAAGGACCTCCAAGATATTGAAACAAAAGCCACATAAGGAATGATTGTTGTCCTTAATGTACCATGTTGTTTCTCATCTCCTTTGCTGTCCCTTGGTTATCCCATATTGGTATAGTATCTCACTTTGTTATCTGATATATTGAATTTATTTGTATTTGGATATTTGAAATGATAGGGAAGGGGGGAAAACCAAGACGGGTGGGGGGTGTGGGGTTGGAGGGAAATGGGTACCAAGACATGTGAAATGGTATCAATGTATGTGAATTAATGCACCTTCTATCTGGCCAATATCATGTAACCCTTTTACTAATTACAATAAAAAAATGAAAAAAAAAGAAAGTTGTAGTGTGTGGGGAGGATGATGGGGTCAAATACATTTCTTCTTAGAAATATACCTCATCTGGTTGTCCTGGATTTTCGTGGCCTTCTTCTTAGAGAAAGGCCTGTTATACTGGATTTGTGGCTTGGCAATGATCTAGCATGTACATCTTCGAGTAAGACATCCACAACTTCCATGCCTGAGACTCGAGTTTCCTGAACTTTGGCAACAGCACAGCAACATCGTTCTTCCTCCTGAGCCACAGGCCAAGTGAGCTGGCTTGAGTTGGTTGTCAGTTACAGTGGCTTGGTTACCACTGTTCCATATTCTGTTCCATACTAAGCTAGGCAGGGTCACATTTCAGGGCCCAATGACCAAAGATCCTTGCTCACAGAAGACCTCACCAAAGACATACTGGAGGCTGAATCTCTCCTCCAATCTCACAATATACATGTGGATGTAGTAAACAGCACACCTTATTTGTCCAATCCCAATGTCTTCCACTAGACCCAACTACCAGTCTGGTCTCAGGCTCAAGGAGCCTTTCTTAGGTAAGATCCAGACTTAAGGGTCAATATTGCCCTCATCCTTTACAAAACATTTGCTTCACAGTGCCTTCTCTGCCTGCATTTTGCCCCTTGTCGAATTTTTTTTTGTTTTTGCTACTCTTGGGACTTGACCTCAGAGTGTGAACATTGTTCTTGGGCTTTCTTTAGGCTTTAGCTGTCCCACCGAGCCACAGCACCACTTGCAGCGTTTTCTATGTATGTGGTAATGAGGAATCAAACCTGAGTCTTTTTGCGTGGTAGCCAAGGACTCTACCACTAGGTCAAACACACAGGGCATCTTGCACATATTTTTTACGTCAGTCTACTAGGATATTATTAGGTTTCTGTATCCTTATCACTTTTTTCCTGATGATTAGCTTTGCTGTCATGTGTAAAAAATGCAAGAAGGAAAAACACAGAAGAATTAGTGAAATTTTAAAAAAAGCATTACACACATAGATAAGTGTTCAATCTTTGTAGGATAAAGGACATTTTGATATGATGATGATGACTTTATAATTACTATGTCAGGGTTGAGAGTTTGGCATAGTGGTAGAGTGCTTGCCTAGCATCCATGAAGATCCGGGTTTGATTGTTCAGTATCACATAGATAGAAAATCTAGATGTGGCACTGTGGCTCAAGTGGCAGAGGGCTAGACTTGAGAAAACCCGAGGACATTGCTCAGGCCCTGAATTCAAGCCCCAAGACTGGCAGAAAGATAAAAGAAAATAAAAATGCTTTTTACGAGCTACTTCAATCACAGCATTTGCTTCTGAAATCTTCGCTTCTGCATCTTGTGAAATACCCCTTTCCCTCAACGTAGACAAGAAAAACAGATCCATCCCATGGTCCACTGTGAGGCCACTGGTTGGGCTAAGAGCTAGTCGTGCAGCAACACATAAGTTTTATTCTAATACTTTCCAAACTTTGTACTCAAATATGCTACTTACTTACCCACTTAGGTCAGTTATCCTTATGCTCTACCTTTTCTTCATTACTACAATATTCTTACACTCCTACGTTAATCCTCTTGTACCTCCCCTGACCTCTCTCATTCTTTTTTTGTATCTCTGGATCTCTGCTCGTCTTTCAATCCTTATATTGCACGGATCTACACTTGATGGCTGTTGAGCAATATTGTATATGTAGGTGGTTAATTATTCTCTAGGCTCAGAGGGACTTAAAGACAATAGAGATTGGATTGAGAGGCTTATTGTTTTGGATATAAATCGCTTATCAGTAGTTGTATTAGACTGGTCTGTAAGTGCACAAAAAGAAAGAATGATAATACCAATCAAAACTTGTGATTATCTAGTGTCTGCCAGCTACAGAGGTATAGGTTGGTTATATCTGAAAAACTATAACCGTATTTAGTAGTAATCTTGCTCCCATTTCAAATGGGCAGAACAAGAAACTCAAGAAAAATGTCAAATCAAGAAACAACATCCCCCACCCAATATAAACAGACAATGGAACAGTCACTGCAAACCTAGAGGAGAGTCTTCCAAGTGCTACACAAATGCAATTGATAAACATCCTTAATGGAAAATGTGAAAATATAAAGAAAGAGATAATGGAGGAAGCCATAGCTGAACAAGACGAAAGCATAAACAAGGTGATAAGTGAAAAAGAAGAAGCCATAAAGGAGGCCATAATAAAGGTTTTTCAAAGAAATAAGCATGAATTCATAGAATCCACAAATAAAAACGCGACCAAACTCCAACAAATATCCAAAGAAAATAAAGCTACTGAGCTAACCACTCAAAAGGAACTCAAGGAGATAAAGAAATACATACATGATCTAAAACAAGAGATGCAAGGCATCAAAAATGAGCAATTAGAAGCAAGGGAGATGAAAATAAAGTAGATAGTTTGATAGCAGTTTAGACAATGCATAGGAGAGAATTTCCGGGGCTGAAGATAATTTAGTTATTATAGAGAAAGAACAGAAAATGAGTCAATCCAAATCTAGGAAATATGAGAGAGCGCTACAGGAGGTCCAAGATACAATTAGGAAGGCTAATTTAAGGCTAGTTGGTATTGAGGAGGGCGTGGAGAAAGAGGTCAATGTTATTGGAAATATACTTCAGGGAATCATCTCAGAGAACTTCCCAAATATCCAGAAGGGCAGGCCCATCCACATAGGAAAAGCTTTTAGAACCCCAAACAGACCTGACCAGAAAAGAACATCCCACCGCCACATTGTGATCCAAACTGGATCAATAGAAACGAAAGAATAGATCCTAAAGGCAGCCAGGGAAAAAGGATCAGTAACCTATGAAGGCAAACCAATCAGAATAACCCCAGATTTCTCAGCAGAGACCATGCAAGCACGAAGTGACTGGAAGCATATATGTCATGCCCTTAAATCAAATAACTACCAACCAAGAATACTGTAGCCAGCTAAGCTCTCATTTATAACTGAGGGAACAATAAAACCATTCCATTCCAGGGAAAAGCTGCAACAATATGTCGAAGCCAAACCAACACTACAGAGAATTCTCAAAGATGCTCTATACATAGAAAACCAAAATAAATGCAACATAGGGAAAGAAATGGCACATAAACAGCATACCATCTAAGGACCACAAGAACTGTCAAGACACAGGCCCTACTAAAAGCTTTTAAAAATGGTAGGAACTAATAAATATCTCTCAATCCTAACTCTCAATATCAATGGACTTAACTCTCCAATTAAACGGCATAGGCTGTCTAGTTGGATCAAAAAGCAAGAGCAATCGTTTTGCTGTCTTCAAGAGACACATCTTACCCAAAAACCATCATCTTTTGAAAGTGAGAGGTTGGAATAAACTCTGTCAAGCTAACTGCCCCCATAAACAGGCTGGAGTTGCCATCCTCATATCAGACACAATAGACTTCAAACTAAAATTAGTAAGAAAAGACAAAGAAGGTTACTACATACTACTAAAGGGATCTTTCCTCCAGGAAGACATAACCATCCTAAATATTTACACACCCAATCCCGGAGCTCCAAACTTCATCAAGCAAACTTTACTTACACTGTAACCATACATACATAGATCGAAGTACAGTGATTGTTGGTGAGTTTAACACACCACTCTCACCTATGGACAGATCAACAAGGCAAAAACTCAACAGAGAAATCTTAGAACTGAACAATTATATAGACCAACTACATCTAACAGACATCTGCAGAATATTCCACCCAGTAACAACACAATATACGTTTTTCTCAGCAGCACATGGAACATTTTCCAAAATAGACCACATCTTAGGCCATAAAACATACCTGGACAGATTTAGAAACACTGAAATTATTCCATGCACACTCTCAGACCATAAAGACATCAAATTGGAGCTGAACACACATCTCCACCAACGAATACCCTGTAACTCATGGAGACTGAACAACACATTGTTGAATCCAAACCAATGGGTATTCGAAGAGATCAGAAGAGATTTCCAACTGATTATGAAATTTAACAATAAGGAGCACACAAATATCAACTCCTTAGGGATACAAAAAAGGCAGTACTCAGAGGAAAATTTATAGCGCTGAGTGCCTACAACAGCAAGTTGGAAAAATGGCAAACCAACTAGTTAAAGTCTCACCTTAACCTCCTGGAAAAAGAGCAACAAACCAACCCTAAACCCATTAGGAGAAAGCAAATTATTAAAATCAAAGCAGAATTGGAATAAAAAAACTATAGAAAGCATCAACAAAACAAGGAGTTGGTTCTTTGAAAGAATTAACAAAATTGACAAGCCCTTAGCAAATCTTACCAAAAAAAGAAGAGAGCATATCGAAATAAACAAAATCGCAGATGAAAATGGTAATATCACGACAGAAATTACCAAGATCCAGAATATCATGAGGGAATACTTCTCAAACCTTTACGCCAACAAATTTGAGAATCTAGAAGACATGGATGAATTCCTAGACAATATTAACATACCCACACTGCAGCAAGAAAAGCTAACCCAACTCAACAGGCCTATTTCAAGCTCTGAAATAGAAATGGAAATTAGACAACTTCCACTTAAAAAGAGCCCAGGGCCAGATGGATTCACAGCTGAATTCTATAAGGTCTTCAAAGCAGAGCTCACACCAATACTCCTCAAGCTCTTCAACGAAATTGAAAATGAAGGTTCTTTACCAAACTCATTCTGTGAAGCCAGTATATCCCTCATCCCCAAACCAGACAGAGATTCATCAAAGAAAGAGTTCTATAGACCCATTTCTTTGATGAACATCGATGCAAAACTTCTCAACAAAATACTGGCCAACCGTCTACAACAACTCATCAAAAAATTATACACTATGATCAAACTGGATTCATCACAAGGAAGCAAAGCTGGTTCAACATATACAAATCAATTTATATAATTCAACACATCAACAGGAGCAGGGATAAAATCACATGATTGTCTCAATAGATGCGGAAAAGGCATTTGGCAAGATCCAAAACCCCTTTTTGTTAAAAGATGTGGAGAAACTAGGAATCCATGGAACATTTCTCAATGTAATAAAGGCTGTGTATGAGAAACCCACTGCTAGTATTATACTTAATGGTGAAAATCTAAAGCCATTCCCTCTAAAATCAGGAACGAGGCAAAGATGCCCACTCTCTTCACTCCTTTTTAACATAGTACTAGAATTCCTAGGCAGTGCAATAAGGCAAGAAGCAAGCATAAAGGGGATCTAAGTAGATAAAGAGGAAATAAAACTATCCCTCTTTGCAGATGACATGATTCTATATTTAAAGAATCCTATAGACTCTACTCCCAAGCTCCTTGAACTGATTCAAATCTTTGGAAGTGTAGCAGGCCATAAATTCAACCCTCACAAATCAACTGCCTTCCTTTACGCCAACAGTGAGAGGAACGAGGCAATAATCAGGAAAGAAACTCCTGTCACAATAGCCTCAAAGAAAATAAAGTACCGAGGAATTAGCTTAACTAAGAATGTCAAGGACCGGTTAGATGAAAACTTGAAAGCCATAAAAAAGGAAATTAAAGCAGAAGTAAGGAAATGGAAAATCCTCCCATGCTCCTGGATTGGAAGAATCAACATTGTGAAAATTACAATATTGCCAAGGGCTATCTACAAATTCAGTGCAATACCCATCAACATCCCAATGTCATTCTTTAAAGAAATAGAAGAGGCAATTCAAAATTTCATGTGGAATAATAAAAGACCCCGTATAGCAAAAACACTTCTTAGCAGAAAGAACATCGCTGGAGGAATTTCAATTCCAAACTTTAGACTCTATTACAGAGCTAAAATTCTCAAAACAGCTTGGTACTGGCACAAGAACAGGCCTGAAGTCCAATGGAATAGAGCTGCGGACCCAGATATTAAATCACAGACCTATGGCAACCTAACCTTTGACAAGGGAGCCAAAAAAATAGAACGGAAGAAAGACAGCCTCTTCAACAAGTTGTGCTGGCAGAACTGGTTAAGCACATGAAGAAAACTAAAGTTGGATCCTTCTTTGTCACCTTGCACTAGAATTAACTCCAAATGGATCAAAGACGTGGAGGTAAAAGCTGACACACTGAAAAGTTTACAGGAAGGAATAGGAGATACACTAGGCCTCCTTGGCACAGGTCGAAACTTTCTTAATAACGACCAAGAATCACAACAAATCAGAGAAAGGCTGGATTCGTGGGACTGCATTAAACTGCAGAGCTTTTGTATGGCAACGGATATAGCTAGTAAACTAATGAGGAAGCCTACAGAGTGGGAGAAGATCTTCACCAACCAAACAACGGACAAAGACCTCATATCTAAAATATATCAACAACTCAAAAAATTGAATCACTCCAAAACTAACCTCCAAAGTAACACCCATCCCAGTAAAAAATGGGCCAAAGACTTAAAGAGATTCTTCTCTGAAAAAGAAACAAAAATGACCTATAGACACATGAAGAAATGCTCCACATCTCTGGTCATAAAAGAAATGCAAATCAAAACAACTCTAAGATTCGACCTCACTCCAGTTAGAATGACCAGGATCGGGAAAATGATGACAACAGATGCTGGAGGGGATGTGGCCAGGAGGGATCACTACTACACTGTTGGTGGGAGTGCAAACTCGTTCAACCACTATGGAAAGCAGTGTGGCAGTGCCTGAAAAGACTAAACATAGAACTCCCCTATGACCCAGCAATTCCACTACTTGGCATTTACCCAACAATCCAGAAACAAGGGCATACTAAACCCACTAGCACAACAATGTTCATTGCAGCACTATTCACCATAGCAAAGATATGGAACCCAACCCAGATGTACCTCAGTTGATGAGTGGATCAGCAAGTTGTGGTATTTGTACACAATGGAATTCTATGCTGCTGTCAGAAAGAATGGCATCGCCCCATATGGTAGGAAATGGAAAGACTTAGAACAAATCATATTAAGTGAAGTAAGCCAGACTCAAAGGAACTTTGGCTCAGTGGTTTCCCTCATTCGTCATAATCAGTAGAAACCTTGGGCTCTACTAGCAGAGATTTGCAATAGAGCAAAAGGCCATATATAAGGCCATATAATGTAAAGCTAATTGAAAGGACCTCCAAGATATTGAAACAAAAGCCACATAAGGAATGATTGTTGTCCTTAATGTACCATGTTGTTTCTCATCTCCTTTGCTGTCCCTTGGTTATCCCATATTGGTATAGTATCTCACTTTGTTATCTGATATATTGAATTTATTTGTATTTGGATATTTGAAATGATAGGGAAGGGGGGAAAACCAAGACGGGTGGGTGTGTGGGGTTGGAGGGAAATGGGTACCAAGACATGTGAAATGGTATCAATGTATGTGAATTAATGCACCTTCTATCTGGCCAATATCATGTAACCCTTTTACTAATTACAATAAAAAAATGAAAAAAAAAGAAAGTTGTAGTGTGTGGGGAGGATGATGGGGTCAAATACATTTCTTCTTAGAAATATACCTCATCTGGTTGTCCTGGATTTTCGTGGCCTTCTTCTTAGAGAAAGGCCTGTTATACTGGATTTGTGGCTTGGCAATGATCTAGCAGGTACATCTTCGAGTAAGACATCCACAACTTCCATGCCTGAGACTCGAGTTTCCTGAACTTTGGCAACAGCACAGCAACATCGTTCTTCCTCCTGAGCCACAGGCCAAGTGAGCTGGCTTGAGTTGGTTGTCAGTTACAGTGGCTTGGTTACCACTGTTCCATATTCTGTTCCATACTAAGCTAGGCAGGGTCACATTTCAGGGCCCAATGACCAAAGATCCTTGCTCACAGAAGACCTCACCAAAGACATACTGGAGGCTGAATCTCTTCTCCAATCTCACAATATACATGTGGATGTAGTAAACAGCACACCTTATTTGTCCAATCCCAATGTCTTCCACTAGGCCCAACTACCAGTCTGGTCTCAGGCTCAAGGAGCCTTTCTTAGGTAAGATCCAGACTTAAGGGTCAATATTGCCCTCATCCTTTACAAAACATTTGCTTCACAGTGCCTTCTCTGCCTGCATTTTGCCCCTTGTCGAATTTTTTTTTGTTTTTGCTACTCTTGGGACTTGACCTCAGAGTGTGAACATTGTTCTTGGGCTTTCTTTAGGCTTTAGCTGTCCCACCGAGCCACAGCACCACTTGCAGCGTTTTCTATGTATGTGGTAATGAGGAATCAAACCTGAGTCTTTTTGCGTGGTAGCCAAGGACTCTACCACTAGGTCAAACACACAGGGCATCTTGCACATATTTTTTACGTCAGTCTACTAGGATATTATTAGGTTTCTGTATCCTTATCACTTTTTTCCTGATGATTAGCTTTGCTGTCATGTGTAAAAAATGCAAGAAGGAAAAACACAGAAGAATTAGTGAAATTTTAAAAAAAGCATTACACACATAGATAAGTGTTCAATCTTTGTAGGATAAAGGACATTTTGATATGATGATGATGACTTTATAATTACTATGTCAGGGTTGAGAGTTTGGCATAGTGGTAGAGTGCTTGCCTAGCATCCATGAAGATCCGGGTTTGATTGTTCAGTATCACATAGATAGAAAATCTAGATGTGGCACTGTGGCTCAAGTGGCAGAGGGCTAGACTTGAGAAAACCCGAGGACATTGCTCAGGCCCTGAATTCAAGCCCCAAGACTGGCAGAAAGATAAAAGAAAATAAAAATGCTTTTTACGAGCTACTTCAATCACAGCATTTGCCTCTGAAATCTTCGCTTCTGCATCTTGTGAAATACCCCTTTCCCTCAACGTAGACAAGAAAAACAGATCCATCCCATGGTCCACTGTGAGGCCACTGGTTGGGCTAAGAGCTAGTCGTGCAGCAACACATAAGTTTTATTCTAATACTTTCCAAACTTTGTACTCAAATATGCTACTTACTTACCCACTTAGGTCAGTTATCCTTATGCTCTACCTTTTCTTCATTACTACAATATTCTTACACTCCTACGTTAATCCTCTTGTACCTCCCCTGACCTCTCTCATTCTTTTATTCTATCTCTGGAACTCTGCTCGTCTTTCAACCCTTATACTTCACGGATCTACACTTGATGGCTGTTGAGCAATATTGTATATGTAGGTGGTTAATTATTCTCTAGGCTCAGAGGGACTTAAAGACAATAGAGATTGGACTGAGAGGCTTATTGTTTTGGATATTAATCGCTTATCAGTAGTTGTATTAGACTGGTCTGTAAGTGCACAAAAAGAAAGAATGATAATACCAATCAAAACTTGTGATTATCTAGTGTCTGCCAGCTACAGAGGTATAGGTTGGTTATATCTGAAAAACTATAACCGTATTTAGTAGTAATCTTGCTCCCATTTTCAAATGGGCAGAACAAGAAACTCAAGAAAAATGTCAAATCAAGAAACAACATCCCCCACCCAATATAAACAGACAATGGAACAGTCACTGCAAACCTAGAGGAGAGTCTTCCAAGTGCTACACAAATGCAATTGATAAACATCCTTAATGGAAAATGTGAAAATATAAAGAAAGAGATAATGGAGGAAGCCATAGCTGAACAAGAGGAAAGCATAAACAAGGTGATAAGTGAAAAAGAAGAAGCCATAAAGGAGGCCATAATAAAGATTTTTCAAAGAAATAAGGATGAATTCATAGAATCCACAAATAAAAACGCGACCAAACTCCAACAAATGTCCAAAGAAAATGAAGCTACTGAGCTAACCACTCAAAAGGAAATCAAGGAGATAAAGAAATACATACATGATCTAAAACAAGAGATGCAAGGCATCAAAAATGAGCAATTTGAAGCAAGGGAGATGAAAATAAAGTAGATAGTTTGATAGCAGTTTAGACAATGCATAGGAGAGAATTTCCGGGGCTGAAGATAATTTAGTTATTATAGAGTAAGAACAGAAAATGAGTCAATCGAAATCTAGGAAATATGAGAGAGCGCTACAGGAGGTCCAAGATACAATTAGGAAGGCTAATTTAAGGCTAGTTGGTATTGAGGAGGGCGTGGAGAAAGAGGTCAATGGTATTGGAAATATACTTCAGGGAATCATCTCAGAGAACTTCCCAAATATGCAGAAGGGCAGGCCCATCCACATAGGAAAAGGTTTTAGAACCCCAAACAGACCTGACCAGAAAAGAACATCCCACCGCAACATTGTGATCCAAACTGGATCAATAGAAACGAAAGAATAGATCCTAAAGGCAGCCAGGGAAAAAGGATCAGTAACCTATGAAGGCAAACCAATCAGAATAACCCCAGATTTCTCAGCAGAGACCATGCAAGCACGAAGTGACTGGAAGCATATATGTCATGCCCTTAAATCAAATAACTACCAACCAAGAATACTGTAGCCAGCTAAGCTCTCATTTATAACTGAGGGAACAATAAAACCATTCCATTCCAGGGAAAAGCTGCAACAATATGTCGAAACCAAACCAACACTACAGAGAATTCTCAAAGATGCTCTATACATAGAAAACCAAAATAAATGCAACATAGGGAAAGAAATGGCACTTAAACAGCATATCATCTAAGGACCACAAGAACTGTCAAGACACAGGCCCTACTAAAAGCTTTTAAAAATGGTAGGAACTAATAAATATCTCTCAATCCTAACTCTCAAGATCAATGGACTGAACTCTCCAATTAAACGGCATAGGCTGTCTAGTTGGATCAAAAAGCAAGAGCAATCGTTTTGCTGTCTTCAAGAGACACGTCTTACCCAAAAACAATCATCTTTGAAAGTGAGAGGTTGGAATAAACTCTGTCAAGCTAAATGCCCCCATAAACAGGCTGGAGTTGCCATCCTCATATCAGACACAATAGACTTCAAACTAAAATTAGTAAGAAAAGACAAAGAAGGTTACTACATACTACTAAAGGGATCTTTCCTCCAGTAAGACATAACCATCCTAAATATTTACACACCCAATCCCGGAGCTCCAAACTTCATCAAGCAAACTTTACTTACACTGAAACCATACATACATAGATCGAAATACAGTGATTGTTGGTGAGTTTAACACACAACTCTCACCTATGGACAGATCAACAAGGCAAAAACTCAACAGAGAAATCTTACAACTGAACAATTATATAGACCATCTAGATCTAACACACATCTGCAGAATATTCCACCCAGTAACAACACAATATACGTTTTTCTCAGCAGCACATGGAACATTTTCCAAAATAGACCACATCTTAGGCCATAAAACAAACCTGGACAGATTCAGAAACACTGAAATTTTTCCATGCACACTCTCAGACCATAAAGGCATCAAATTGGAGCTGAACACACATCTCCACCAACGAATACCCTGTAACTCATGGAGACTGAACAACACATTGTTGAATCCAAACCAATGGGTATTCGAAGAGATCAGAAGAGATTTCCAACTGATTATGAAATTTAACAATAAGGAGCACACAAATATCAACTCCTTAGGGATACAAAAAAGGCAGTACTCAGAGGAAAATTTATAGCGCTGAGTGCCTACAACAGCAAGTTGGAAAAATGGCAAACCAACTAGTTAATGTCTCACCTTAACCTCCTGGAAAAAGAGCAACAAACCAACCCTAAACCCATTAGGAGAAAGCAAATTATTAAAATCAAAGCAGAATTGGAATAAAAAAACTATACAAAGAATCAACAAAACAAGGAGTTGGTTCTTTGAAAGAATTAACAAAATTGACAAGCCCTTAGCAAATCTTACCAAAACAAGAAGAGAGCATATCGAAATAAAAAAATCACAGATGAAAATGGTAATATCACGACAGAAATTACCAAGATCCAGAATATCATGAGGGAATACTTCTCAAACCTTTACGCCAACAAATTTGAGAATCTAGAAGAAATGGATGAATTCCTAGACAATATTGACATACCCACACTGAACCAAGAAGAGCTAACCCAACTCAACAGGCCTATTTCAAGCTCTGAAATAGAAACGGAAATTAAACAACTTCCACTTAAAAAGATCCCAGGGCCAGAAAGCTTCACAGCTGAATTCTATAAGGTCTTCAAAGCAGAGGTCACACCAATACTCCTCAAGCTCTTCAACGAAATTGAAAATGAAGGTTCTTTACCAAACTCATTATTTGAAGCCAGTATACCCCCAATCCCCAAACCAGACAGAGATTCATCAAAGAAAGAGATCTATAGACCCATTTCTTTGATGAACATCGATGCAAAACTTCTCAACAAAATTCTGGCCAACCGTCTACAAGAACTCATCAAAAAAATTATACACTATGATCAAACTTCATTCATCACAGGGAGGCAAAGCTGGTTCAACATACACAAATCAATTAATATAATTCAACACATCAACAGGAGCAAGGACAAAAATCACATGATTGTCTCAATAGATGCGGAAAAGGCATTTGACAAGATCCAAAACCCCTTTATGGTAAAAGATGTGGAGAAACTAGGAATCCATGGAATATTTCTCAATGTAATAAAGGCTGCGTATGAGAAACCCACTGCTAGTATTATACTTAATGGTGAAAATCTAAAGCCATTACCTCTAAAATCAGGAACGAGACAAGGATGCCCACTTTCTCCACTCCTTTTTAACATAGTACTAGAATTCCTAGGCAGTGCAATAAGGCAAGAAGCAAGCATAAAGGGGATCCAAGTAGGGAAAGAGGAAATAAAACTATCCCTCTTTGCAGATGACATGATTCTGTATTTAAAGGATCCTATAGACCCTACTCCCAAGTTCCTTGAGCTGATTCAAAGCTTTGGAAGGTTAGCAGACCATAAAATCAACCTTCACAAATCAACTGCCTTACTTTACGCCAACACTGAGAGGAACGAGGCAATAATCAGGAAAGAAAATCATTTCACAATAGCCTTAAAAAAATAAAGTACCTAGCAATTAGCTTAACTAAGAATGTAAAGGACCATTTAGATGAAAACTTTAAAACCCTAAAAAGGAAATTAAAGCAGAAGTAAGGAAATGGAAAAACCTCCCATGCTCCTAGATTGGACGAATCAACATTGTGAAAATGACAATCTTGCCAAGGGCTATCTACAAATTCAATGTAATACCAATTAACATCCCAATGTCATTCTTTAAAGAAATAGAAGAGGCAATTCAAAATTTCATATGAAATAATAAAAGACCCCGTATAGCAAAAACACTTCTTAGCAGAAAGAACAGCGCTGGAGGAATTTCAATACCAAACTTAAGACTCTATTACAGAGCTATAATTCTCAAAACAGCTTGGTACTGGCACAAGAACAGGCCTGAAGTCCAATGGAGTAGAACTGCGGACCCAGATATTAAACCACAGACCTATAGCCACCTAATCTTTGACCAGGGAGCCAAAAAAATAGAATGGAAGAAAGATAGCCTCTTCAACAAGTTGTGCTGGCAGAACTGGTTAAACACCTGCAGAAAACTGAAGTTGGATCCTTCTTTGTCAGCTTGCACTAGAATTAACTCCAAATGGATCAAAGACCTGGAGGTAAAAGCTGACACACTGAAAAGTTTACAGGAAGGAATAGGAGATACACTAGGCCTCCTTGTCACAGGTCGAAACTTTCTTAAAAAGGACCAAGAATCACAACAAATGAGAGAAAGGCTGGATAAGTGGGACTGCATTAAACTGCAGAGCTTTTGTATGGCAACGGATATAGCTAGTAAACTAATCAGGAAGCCTACAGAGTGGGAGAAGGTCTTCACCAACCAAACAACGGACAAAGGCCTCATATCTAAAATATATCAACAACTCAAAAAATTGAATCACTCCAAAACTAACCTCCAAAGTAGCACCCATCCTATTAAAAATGGGCCAAAGCCTTAAAGAGAGTCTTCTCTGAAGAAGAAACAAAAATGGCCTATAGACACATGAAGAAATGCTCCACATATCTGGTCATAAAAGAAATGCAAATCAAAACAACTCTAAGATTCCACCTCACTCCAGTTAGAATGACCAGGATCAGGAAAATGAATGAGAACAGATGCTGGAAGGGATGTGGCCAGGAGGGATCAATACTACACTGTTGGTGGGAGTGCAAACTCGTTCAACCACTATGGAAAGCAGTGTGGCAGTGCTTGAAAAGGCTAAACATAGAACTCCCCTATGACCCAGCAATTCCACTACTTGGCATTTACCCAACAATCCAGAAACAGGGGCATACTAAATCCACTAGCACAATAATGTTCATTGCAGCACTATTCACCATAGTTAAGATATGGAACCAACCCAGATGTTCCTCAGTTGATGAGTGGATCAACAAGTTGTGGTATTTGTACACAATGGAATTCTATGCTGCTGTCAGAAAGAATGACATCGCCCCATTTATTAGGAAATGGAAGACTTAGAACAAATCATATTAAGTGAAATAAGCCGGACTCAAAGGAAGTTAGGCTCACTGGTTTCCCTCATTCGTCATAATCAGTAGAAACCTTGGGCTCTACTAGCAGACATCGTCAATACAGCAAAGGCCATATATAAGGCCATATAATGTGAAGCTAATTGAAAAGACCTCCAGGATATTGACACAAAAGCCATATAATGAATGATTGTTGTCCTTAATGTACTATGTTGTCAATCATCTCGTTTGCTGTCCCTTGGTTATCCCATATTGGTATAGTATCTCACTTTATCTTATATATTGAATTTATTTGTATATGGATATTTGAAATTTGATAGGGAAGGGGGGAAAACCAAGACGGGTGGGGGTGTGGGGTTGGAGGGAAATGGGTACCAAGACATGTGAAAGGGTATCAATGTATGTGAATTAATGCACGTTCTATCTGGCAAATATCATCTAACCTTTTTACTAATTACAATAAAAAAATGAAAAAAAAGAAAGTTGTAGTGTGTAAGGAGGATGATGGGGTCAAATACATTTCTTCTTAGAAATTTACCTCATCTGGTTGCCCTGGATTTTCCTGGCCTTCTTCTTAGAGAAAGTTCTGTTATACTGGATTTGTGGCTTGGCAATGATCTAGCATGTACTTCTCCGAGTAAGACATCCACAACTTCCATGCCTGAGACTCGAGTTTCCTGACCTTTGGCAACAGCAGAGCAACATCTTTCTTCCTCCTGAGCCACAGGCCAAGTGAGCTGGCTTGAGCTGGTTGTTAGTTACAGTGGCTTGGTTACCAGGGTTCCATATTCTGTTCCATTGTTAGGGAGGCAGGGTCACCTTTCAGGGCCCAATGACCAAATATCCTTGCTCATAAAAGACCTCACCAAAGACATACTGGAGGCTGAACATCTCCTCCAATCTCAAAATATACATGTGGATGTAGTAAACAGCACACCTTATTTGTCCAATCCCAATGTCTTCCACTAGGCCCAACTACCAGTCTGGTCTCCGACTCAAGGAGCCGTTCTTAGGTAAGATCCAAACTTAAGTGTCAATATTGCCCTCATCCTTTACAAAACCTTTCTTCACAGTGCCTTCTCTGCCTGCATTTTGCCCCTTGTCGAATTTTTTTTGTTTTTGCTAGTCTTGGGACTTGACTTCAGAGTGTGAACATTGTTCTTGGGAATTCTTTAGGCTTTAGCTGTCCCACCGAGCCACAGCACCACTTGCAGCGTTTTCTATGTATGTGGTAATGAGGAATCAAACCTGAGTCTTTTTGCTTGGTAGCCAAGTACTCTACCAGTAGGTCAAACACACAGGGCATCTTGCACATATTTTTGACGTCAATCTACTAGGATATTTTTAGGTTTCTGTATCCTAATCAATTTTTTCCTGATGATTAGCTTTGCTGTCAAGTGTAAAAAATGCAAGAGGGAAAAACACAGAAGAATTAGCGAAATTAAAAAAAAGCATTAGACACAGTTAAGTGTTCATTCTTTGTAGGAGAAAAGATATTTGGATATGATGATGATGATGATGATGACTTTATAATTACTATGTCAGGGTTGAGAGTTTGGCATAGTGGTAGAGTGCTTGCCTAGCATCCATGAAGATCTGGGTTTGATTGCTCAGTATCACATAGATAGAAAATCTAGATGTGGCACTGTGGCTCAAGTGGCAGAGGGATAGACTTGAGAAAACCCGAGGACAGTGCTCAGGCACTGAATTCAAGCCCCAAGACTGGCAGAAAGTTAAAAGAAAATAAAAATGCTTTTTATGAGCTAATTCACTCACAGCATTTGCTTCTGAAATATTCACTTCTGCATCTTGTGAAATACCCCTTTCCCTCAACCTAGACAAGAAAAACAGATCCATCCCATGGTCCACTGTGAGGCCACTGGTTGGGCTAAGAGCTAGTCGTGCAGTAACACATAAGTTTTATTCTAATACTTTCCAAACTTTGTACTCAAATATGCTACCTACTTACCAACTTAGGTCAGTTATCCTTATGCTATACATTTTCTTCATGGCTACAATATTCTTACACTCCTACGTTATTCCTTTTGAACCTCCCCTGACCTCTCTCATTCTTTTTTTCTATCTCTGGACCTCTGCTCGTCTTTCAACCCTTATACTGCACGGATCTACACTTGATGGTTGTTGAGCAATATTGTATATGTAGGTGGTTAATTATTCTCTAGACTCAGAGGGACTTAAAGACAATAGAGATAGATTGAGAGGCTTATTGTTTGGGGTATAAATCGCTTATGAGTGGTTGTATTAGACTGGTCTGTAAGTGCACAAAAAGAAAGAGTGATAATACCAATCAAAACTTGTGAACATCTAGTGTCTGCCACCTACAGAGGTCTAGGTTGGTTATATCTGAAAAACTATAATCGTATTTAGTAGTAATCTTGCTCCCATTTTCAAATGGGCAGAACAAGAAACTCAAGAAAAATGTCAAATCAAGAAACAACATCCCCCACCCAATGTAAATAGACAATGGAACAGTCACTGGCAAACCTAGAGGAGAGTCTTCCAAGTGCTACACAAATGCAATTGATAAACATCCTTAATGGAAAATGTGAGAATATAAAGAAAGAGATAATGGAGGAAGCCATAGATGAACAAGAGGAAAGCAAAAACAAGGTGATAAGTGAAAAAGACGAAGCTATAAAGGAGGCCATAATAAAGGTTTTTCAAAGAAAGATGGATGAATTCATAGAATCCACAAATAAAAACGTGACCAAACTCCAGCAAATGTCCAAAGAAAATAAACCTACTGAGCTAACCACTCAAAAGGAAATCAAGGAGATAAAGAAATCCATACATGATCTAAAACAAGAGACGCAAGGCATAAAAAGTGAGCAATTAGAAGCAAGGGAGATGAAAAATAAAGTAGATAGCTTTGATAGCAGGTTAGACAATGCAGAGGAGAGAATTTCCGGGGCTGAAGATAATTTAGGTATCATCAAGAACAGAAAATGAGTCAATCCAAATCTAGGAAATATGAGAGAGCGCTTCAGGAGGTCCAAGATACAATTAGGAAGCCTAATTTAGGCTAGTTGGTATTGAGGAGGGCGTGGAGAAAGAGGTCAATGGTTTTGGAAATATACTTCAGGGAATCATCTCAGAGAATTTCCCAAATATCCAGAAGGGCAGGCCCATCCAGATACGAGAAGCTTTTAGAACCCCAAAAAGACCTGACCAGAAAAGAACATCCCACCACCACATTGTGATCCGAACTGGATCAATAGAAACGAAAGGAAAGATCCTAAAGGCTGCCAGGGAAAAGGGATCAGTAACCTGTAAAGGCAAACCAATCAGAATAACCCCAGATTTCTCAGCAGAGACCATGCAAGCACGAAGTCACTGGAAGCATATATGTCATGCCCTTAAATCAAATAACTACCAACCAAGAATACTGTAGCCAGCTATGCTCTCATTCATATCTGAGAGAAAAATAAAACATTCCATTCCAGGGAAAAGCTGCAACAATATGTCGAAACAAAACCAACACTACAGAGAATTCTCAACGATGCTCTATACATAAAAAACCAAAATAAATGCATTATAGGGAAACAAATGGCACCTAAACAGCATACCATCTAAGGACCACAAGAACTGTCAAGACACAGGCCCTACTGAAAGCTTTTAAAAATGGTAGGAACTAATAAATATCTCTCAATCCTAACTCTCAATATCAATGGACTTAACTCTCCAATTAAACGGCATAGGCTGTCTAGTTGGATCAGAAAGCAAGAGCCATCGTTCTGCTGTCTTCAAGAGACACATCTTACCCAAAAACCATTATCTTTTGAAAGTGAGAGGTTGGAATAAATTCTATCAAGCTAACTGCCCCCATAAACAGGCTGGAGTTGCCATCCTCATATCAGATACAACAGACTTCAAACTAAAATTAGTAAGAAAAGACAAAGAAGGTTACTACATACTACTAAAGGGATCTTTCCTCCAGGAAGACATAACGATCCTAAATATTTACACACCCAATCCCGGAGCTCCAAACTTCATCAAGCAAACTTTACTTACACTGAAACCATACATAGATCGAAATACAGTGATTGTTGGTGAGTTTAACACACCACTCTCACCTATGGACAGATCAACAAGGCAAAAACTCAACAGAGAATCCTTAGAACTGAACAACTATATAGACCGACTAGATGTAACAGACATCTGCAGAATATTCCACCCAGTAACACCACAATATATGTTTTTCTCAGCAGCACATGGAACATTTTCCAAAATAGACCACGTCTTAGGCCATAAAGCAAACCTGGACAGATTCAGAAACACTGAAATTATTCCATGCACACTCTCAGACCATAAAGGCATCAAATTGGAGCTGAACACACATCTCCACCAACGAAAACCCTGTAACTCATGGAGACTGAACCACACATTGTTGAATCAAAAACAATGGGTAATCGAAGAGATCAGAACAGATATCCAACTGTTTATGAAAGTTAACAATAAGGAGCACACAAATATCAACTCCTTAGGGACACAACAAAGGCAGTACTCAGAGGAAAATTTATACTGCTTAGTGCCTACAACAGCAAGTTGGAAAAATGGCAAACCAACTAGTTAATGTCTCACCTTAACCTCCTGGAAAAAGAGCAACAAACCAACCCTAAACCCATGAGGAGAAAGCAAATTATTAAAATCAAAGCAGAATTAAATGATTTGGAATAAAAAAAATCTATAGAAAGAATCAACAAAACAAGGAGTTGGTTCTTTGAAAGAATTAACAAAATTGACAAGCACTTAGCAAATCTTACCAAAAAAAGAAGAGAGCATATCGAAATAAACAAAATCGCAGATGAAAATGGTAATATCACGACATAAATTACCAAGATCCAGAATATCATGAGGGAATACTTCTAAAACCTTTACGCCAACAAATTGGGGAATCTAGAAGAAATGGATGAATTCCTAGACAATATTAACATACCCACACTGAACCAAGAAGAGCTAACCCAACTCAACAGACCTATTTCAAGCTCTGAAATAGAAATGGAAATTACACAACTTCCACTTAAAAAGAGCCCAGGGCCAGATGGATTCACAGCTGAATTCTATAAGGTCTTCAAAGCAGAGCTCACACCAATACTCCTCAAGCTCTTCAACGAAATTGAAAATGAAGGTTCTTTACCAAACTGATTCTCTGAAGCCAGCATATCCCTCATCCCCAAACCAGACAGAGATTCATCAAAGAAAGAGATCTATAGACCCATTTCTTTGATGAACATCGATGCAAAACTTCTCAACAAAATACTGGCCAACCGTCTACAACAACTCATCAAAAAATTATACACTATGATCAAACTGGATTCATCACAGGGAGGCAAAGCTGGTTCAACATATACAAATCAATTAATATAATTCAACACATCAACAGGAGCAGAGATAAAATCACATGATTGTCTCAATAGATGCGGAAAAGGCATTTGACAAGATCGAAAACCCCTTTATGTAAAAAGATGTGGAGAAACTAGGAATCCATGGAACATTTCTCAATGTAATAAAGGCTGTGTATGAGAAACCCACTGCTAGTATTATACTTAATGGTGAAAATCTAAAGCCATTCCCTCTAAAATCAGGAAGGAGACAAGGATGCCACTCTCTCCACTCCTTTTTAACACAGTACTAGAATTCCTAGGCAGTGCAATAAGGCAAGAAGCAAGCATAAAGGGGATCCAAGTAGGGAAAGAGGAAATGAAACTATCCCTCTTTGCAGATGACATGATTCTGTATTTAAAGAATCCTATAGACTCTACTCCCAAGTTCCTTGAGCTGATTCAAAGCTTTGGAAGGGTAGCAGGCCATAAAATCAACCCTCACAAATCAACTGCCTTACTTTACGCCAACACTGAGAGGAACGAGGCAATAATCAGGAAAAAAAATCCTTTCACAATAGCCTCAAAGAAAATAAAGTACCTAGCAATTAGCTTAACTAAGAATGTAAAGTACTGTTTAGATGAAAACTTTAAAACCATAAAAAAGGAAATTAAAGCAGAACTAAGGAAATGGAAAAACCTCCCATGCTCCTGGATTGGAAGAAGCAACATTGTGAAAATGACAACCTTTCCAAGGGCTATCTACAAATTCAATGCAATACCAATCAACATCCCAATGTCATTCTTTAAAGAAATAGAAGAGGCAATTCAAACTTTCATATGGAATAATAAAAGACCCCGTATAGCAAAAACACTTCTTAGCAGAAAGAACAGCGCTGGAGGAATTTCAATTCCAAACTTAAGACTCTATTACAGAGCTATAATTCTCAAAACAGCTTGGTACTGGCACAAGAACAGGCCTGAAGTCCAATGGAATAGAACTGCGGACCCAGATATTAAACCACAGACCTATGGCCACCTAATCTTTGACCAGGGAGCCAAAAAAATAGAATGGCAGAAAGATAGCCTCTTCAACAAGTTGTGCTGGCAGAACTGGTTAAACACCTGCAGAAATCTGAAGTTGGATCCTTCTTTGTCACCTTGCACTAGAATTAACTCCAAATGGATCAAAGACGTGGAGGTAAAAGCTGTCAAGACACTGGCCCTACTAAAAGCTTTTAAAAATGGTAGGAACTAATAAATATCTCTCAATCCTAACTCTCAATATCAATGGACTTAACTCTCCAATTAAACGGCATAGGCTGTCTAGTTGGATCAAAAAGCAAGAGCCATCGTTCTGCTGTCTTCAAGAGACACATCTTACCCCAAAACAATCATCTTTTGAAAGTGAGAGGTTGGAATAAACTCTATCAAGCTAACTGCCCCCATAAACAGGCTGGAGTTGCCATCCTCATATCAGATAAAATAGACTTCAAACTAAAATTAGTAAGAAAAGACAAAGAAGGTTACTACATACTACTAAAGGGATCTTTCCTCCAGGAAGACATAACGATCCTAAATATTTACACACCCTTTTTAAGATTCTCAAAAGATTGAAGATACTGCCAGTGTAAGTTAGATTCCGGCATTCATATTAAATAATGCAATGAGTAGGGATTTATATTTGAAATATCACTGTTGACAAAATCTAACACACATTTGCTTAGTATTTGCTTTTGATTTCCCAAGAAGTTCAGTACAAGCTAATATGTGTGGCATATATCGACTGGGAGAAATGATTCAGAATATGTGACTCATTTGAACAGGAGTCAGTGAAAGATACAGAACCAGGATACCCATATTGTGATAATTTGTATCTTTTTCATATTTTGTGTTTGTTATTAATTCCATTTGTAGTGTACATTTCTAGGTAAAAACTTTTAAAATATTTCCAAACAATTTGTTATTTCAACAGCAAAAAAACATTTATATGCCTGATAAAATTCACAGAATCCAAATTTTTCCATATTATTTTTTGTTTTTTGGGGTTTTTTTTGGTGGGTCATAGATCTTGAACTCAGCCTGGGTACTACCCCTGAGCTCTTCAGCTCCAGGCTACCACCTTACCCTGGATCCAAGCCCCACTTCCCATTTTCTAAAGGTGAATTTGAGATAAGAGACTCAGGTCTTTTTGTGCCAGGATGGCTTTAAACCTTGATCCTCAGATCTCAGCCTCCTGAGTAGCTAGGATTATAGAAGTGAGCCACAACCACCCCATCATGCTCAGCTTTCTGGTTTTTTTTTAAACAAGCCCTTTGGCTGGAACTCGGTCTGAGCACTGTCCTTCAGCTTTCCTCAAGCCTAGTGATCTTCTACTTGAGCCACAGCACTACTTCTGGTTTTTTCTGTGTATGTGGTACTGCGGAATTGAACCTTCGTCTTCATACAAGTACTCTACAACTATGCCAAACTCCCAGCCCCTCCACATTAGTTTTTATGATAGATCTTTCCATGCATCCAGGATGGCTAGAAATCCTTCTTGAGTTTCCCAAGATTAGGGAGTATAGGTTTGTCCCATCCTGTGTGGCTACATAACCATTGTTTAGGGTACAGTACTCTCTTCATTCTACCCATCCAGAGCAATTTTCATCTTCCATGAATAATCATTAAACATTCAGCTCCTGTTCCTCTCTACTCCATTCTCTGGAACCATGGTGCTTTTTGGCTCTAAGGGTTTGTTGATCCTTGTAAGCTCTGGAAGGGAAAACATACCCTAGCTCTTCCTTTATGACTGCTGTATTTTTAGTTTACTGTAATCAAGATTCATCTGTAAAATATAGTAAAATATTCTTCCTTTTCAATGCATTGTTTTGCATATTTCTACCTTTTGATTATTATTAATAGTTGTGAATGGATTCTCCACATATTTGTTCTAGTCTCTGCTTTCTCTTCCGTTAGGTACAAATCTAGAAATAGAAGTGTTGGAACATATTTCTATGTAATTTTATATTTAGTTCTTTTTTAGCACTCTCCACGCAATTTTTGATTGTTTTATATTCCTTGCAGAACTATTCCAAAGTTCTACTTCTTCTCACTACCTTCCCAGTAATATTTAGACTTTGAAAGTTGTTTTTTTGTATGCGTGTGTGTGTGTGTGTGTGTTTGTGTGTGTGTATGTGGATCTTTTTGTTTAAAACTATATTTATATTAACATATTTAAAGTAATGATTTCATCGTAATTTTAATTTATCTCATGACTGTTAATATTGAACTTCTTTCTACATTTTGAACTACTATTTCTATATATTCTTTTTAGAAAATCCTCTCCAATATCCAATTTTTTTCCCTTTTTTTCTGGGGTAGTGGGGAAAGTCATGGGGCTTGGACCTTGGGCAGTGAGCTCTTTAGTTTAAGGCTATTGTCCTACCCTGAGTATTGCCCCTCAGTTCTTCTGCTCACAGCTCCCTACCCCTCTTCCCATTATATACAGAACAAAGGTCATCCTCAGTCTTTTTGAAAAAGTAAAACATACAGTAATTTTGTATTATACAACAGCAAGAAATAAATTTCTTGCCAGGTGCAGTGACTTATACCTGTAATCCTAGCTACTCAGATATCAGGCTGATATCTAAAGATTTGGTTCAAAGCCAGCCTGGGCATTAGAAAATCTATGAGACTCTCATCTACAGTTAACCACTAGAATATGGGAAATGGCACTGTGGCTTCATAGATAGGGTGATAGCCTTGAGTTGAAGAGCTCAGGAACAGTGCCCAGGCCCAGAGTTCAAGCCTTACAAATCCCCCAGACAAAAAAAAGAAAAAAAGTTTCTTCCCCAAGTGATTATTATGCCAGCCATAGAACATTAACATTCTGGGTGTACTTCACAGTATTATTACTTGATACCCTAAGATTTTGCAATATTCTCACAGTACCAGCATATGTCATCATATAATGTAGTTCCTTTTCAATGGAATAATTCCATTTATAACCTAAATCTACTCCCCCGACTTATTTTTGTCGATACCACAATTGATCTACCATGATATGCCACAAGCCATTAAACATTTTATGGTGGGTAATTGGAAAGGCGTCTCATGGAATTTTGTGCTAGGCTGGCTTTGAACCATGGTCCTCAGATCTCAGTCTCCTGAGTAGCTAGGATGACAGGCGTGAGCCACCAGCACCTGGCTTGCCTTGTTATTTTTTGTGGGTCTTGGGACTTGAACTCTGGGCCTAGGCACCATCCCTAAGCTTTTCTGGTCAATATTTCATGTAAGTCTAAACATTTAAGTAAAGGAATACAATTCCAACAAAAAAGAATAAAATTCCAGACATGGTGTGTTTATAACTCAGTGCTAATTACTTGATGAAAATGTGCCATTCCAGAAGCTGGTGTCATTTGATGATGTAGCTGTGGATTTCAGCTGGGAGGAGTGGCAGCATCTGGACAATGCTCAGAAGACCCTGTACAGAGATGTAATGCTGGAGACCTACAGCAACCTGTTGTCCTTAGGTGAGCAAAAGTCAAATTCACTTGCAAGGCCAAGTGCCTTGTTATTTTGCAGATACGTGAATGTTTATCAAACTTTGAATACTATTTAAATGAAAGATTCCAGGCCCTGAGAAGTATCATTACTTTCTAAAGAAAACCTAAGGTAATTTTGTACTCATTCTTCAGGATACCTTCAGAATACTTTGACAACAGTTCTAAATTATGTTTCCTCTAATGGAGACGACATTCCAACTTACACAGTAATTGTAAGTGGATAAACCATCCAGAATAGAATATATATCATTGTTGGAAATAGGATCTACAAATCACTAAACAGTGAGTTTATAATGGAAACCTGGCACTAGGTGCAATGTTTCATGCCTGTAATCTTAAAATATTCAGGAGGAAGAAATCTAAGAATTCTAATTTGAAGCCAGCAATGGCATAAAAATTGCCATGAAACTCTATAACTCCAAGTAACCCCTCAAAAATGTTAGTGGAATATCAAGAGTTTGACTTTGTGATTGGGTGCTTGCCTAGCATGCATGAAGACCTATGCATGTAAGTGGAGCTGGGACTCAAACTGGTATTTTTCTAGCCTTGAGCAAGATAGCTAAGTTTATGACATACAAAATGAATCCAGAGCTGGGGAAAAGTCAACCATGGAGCCAGTGAGAAATGAGAAAAAAGATTTAATAGATAACTTGTGAGTAGGATGTCTGCGAACTTAAAGCAATGATGACACAGCATAAGCAATAATTCTCTACTGTTTCTAATTTACAGGGCCCTGTGTTCCCAAACCTGTATTAATTGACAAGCTAGAGCCCTGTGCAGAACTCTGGATAGGAAATTCCTCTGACAAGAATATCACAGGTGAGTGAATGCATCTTCATATTGATGTTGGAGCCTGAGCCCCATTGGTAAGTTCATGTTGTGATGTACTGAGCAATAATATTCTTAGTTACCCTAAATCCTGTGTGGAACCTATGGAATTCTTTGTGAATGAATCAAGAATCATTTTCTTTTCCCAATCCTATGCCTGGTCTCAGGGCCTGAGCATGGTCCTTGGGTTTTCTCAAGGCTAGCTCTCTACTTCTTGAGTCATAGCACCACTTCTGGCTTTTTCTTTGTATGTAGTACCAAGGAACTGAACCAGGTCTTTGTGCATGCTAGCGCAAACCCCCGGCACCAAGAATCATAGGGTGATATGACGAAATCTATGTGGCAGTAGAGTTAAAGTTAGATTTCTCTGTAGAAATCACTGTGAAACAAAATAAAATGAGAAAGCGATGAGCCCGTGGCTCATGCCTGTAATCCTAGCTACTTAGGAGGCTGAGATATGAGGATCAAGGTTCAAAGACTGACCTATCACAAAAACACCTTAGACTCTTCTCTCCAATGAACCAATCGAAAATGAGAAGTGGGGTTGAGGCTAAAACATAGGGCAGTAGCCTTGAGCAGAAGAGCTCAGGAAGAACATCCAGGTCTAGAATTCAAGTCCCATGACTGCAAAACAAGAAAGAAAGAAAGAAAGAAAGAAAGAAAGAAAGAAAGAAAGAAAGAAAGAAAGAAAGAAAGAAGAAAGAGGGAAGAAAGAGGGAAGGAAGGAAAGGAAGAAAGAAAGAAAGAAAGAAAGAAAGAAAGAAAGAAAGAAAGAAAGAAAGAATGATCTTTCATTTCTTTAAAACTAAGACTATAAATGATTGAGCAAACAAGGAATAAGTCAGGGCATTATTGTCTGATAAGGATAATATCTTTTTGCTGGTAGGAAGAGACTGGTATTCAGAACCAGACCTTTCCACCAGAAATTGAGCCTAGTGGTAGAGTGCTTGCCTAGCATGCACAAAGACACAGGTTTGATTACTTATTACCACATACATAGAAAAAGCCAGAAGTAATGACTTCATTGGTAGGGTTCTAGTCTTGAGAAAACCCAAGGACAGTGGTTAGGTCCTAAGTTCAAACCCAGGAATGGAAGGAAAAAAAAAACAACAAAGTTTCAATCAACATAAGAAAATTAACTAGACAATGCGCTGGGGATTTTCTGGTCTTCCATGGTTCTGAGGGACAGGAGTGTTAGAAAAGGAATTTTTATAAGACTTCAAATGGAAAGAAACAAATTTCAAAATTCCCACAAATACCTAAATTGAGACTTTAGTGAGAAGTTGTAACTGAAGGAATATAGGTGTAAGTCCTTACTCTCAAGAATCGTTCTTGCTTGGATCAAAGGCAAACAGACATATAAACCAAAGTTTTGGCCGCTGAATCTAGAAAAAATTCGTATTCCTCACTTAATGGTTAATAAGCAAACAGCATTGAAACTGGGTAAGGTAATCTTATCTGCTACTTAGGACCTGAGACTCTTATGTGTAGTTAACTCTAGAAAACAGAAAGTGGGGCTGTAGCTCAAGGATAGGGGTTATAGTCTTCTGCTGAAGTGTTCAGGGACAGGGCCGAGGCCTATGAACTACAAAAAAAAAGAAAAGAAAAGAAAAAAAAGTTTTAAAAAGATGCAAAACAGCACAGTATTTAGATTATTTCTCAAAAATAAAAGAAAGTCAGCTATTCCTCAATGTATAAACAAAACAGTATTTGAAAAAAAAACATCTTCAGGTATAGTATAGGTAGTACTCAGCTTAAAACTGTAGCAATACCTAGTTGGATAATTTCAATAAATATTTCCTGTGATATAAAAAGAGAACTAAAACACAGAAAAACATTATTGGTCATTGTAAAATATCATTTTCTTAATATGTTAGGGAGAAAAGCATATATTTCTCACAAATCAATTTCCACTTTTATATTTTAAAATATCTAACACTTAGATGGGAAAGTAAAATCATTACCTTTACAGTAAGGAATATTTGTATCTCATGTATGTTTGTGTCTTTTTTTCTATGACTCATTTTAGATGTCCAGGTAATGGAAAATGTGTTCAAGACCTGCCAGGAAAGTCCACATGAATGTCTTTGTGAAGTAGCAGTTGCAAGTAGTATCAAAGTGGAGGAAAACGAGAGATTAGCAACAACTTTAAATTTGAGCTCTACACACAATCCAGAGCTGATTAGGAATAACGGTAACAACTTAGGGGTGAGGACTGAGGAGTTCATTAAGTGTCAGAACATGCTTCTGTCTCCTAAGCCTGATGAGATGCATGCTGCATATAGATCTCGTATGTCTTCTGTTCTTAAAAAATCCATCGGATATTCAGAGCATTTTATTCATGATTGTGACAGTCCAAAAGATCTGCAGTATCATAATTCTGTTCTCCCTGCCCAAGAAATTCTTCAGGGAGGGAGGAAAACTGCTAAATGTACTGTGTGATGAAAAATATTGTACTTAACACCGACCATCACTACACATCCGAAAATGTACACAGGAGAGATTCCTCATACATGTAGTGAATGTGAGAAATCTTTCAGTAATGAAATACGCCTTACAATACCTCAGAGCAAATATCCTGAGATATGTGATGCGTACATCAAGTGTGAAAATTAATTTCTGAGAAGTCAGACCTGACGCTCCAACCTCGATCTCCAAGAGAAGACAAACCTTATGAATATGAGGAACGTAATAAAATTTCTGCCCAGAATTCAGCTCTCAGCACACATCAGAGATCTCACACAGAAGAGAAATCTTATGAATGGGATAAATGTGGGAAGACTTTTAGACTGAAATCATACCTCACTTTGCACCAGAGAAGACACACAGAAGAGAAACCTTATGAATGTAACAAATGTGAAAAGTCTTTCACCCAGAAGATACACCTTCGAGTAGATCAAATAACACACACAGGGGAGAAATCTTATAAGTGTAATGAATGTGGAAAGTCTTTCCAAGGGAAGGGAAAACTTCGTGTTCATCAGAGAATACACACAGGAGTGAAACCTTATGAATGTAACCAATGTGTAAAGTCTTTCCGACAGAAATCTTCCCTCAAATTGCATCAAAGAACACACACAGGAGAGAAACCTTATGTGTGCAACAAATGTGGAAAGACCTTCAAGTGGAAGTCATATCTTGATGGGCATAATAGAACACACACAGGAGAGAAAACTTATGCATGTAGTGAATGCAGAAAGTCTTTCAAATGGAAGGTAAAACTCCATGTTCATCAGAGAATATACTCAGGAGAAACACCTTATGAGTGTAACATATTGGGAAACTCCTTCACACAAGCCAAACCTCAACATGCATAAGACAATTCAAACAGGAGAAAAACCTTATGAATGTAACCGATGTGGAATGTCTTTCAAATGGAAGTCTTCCCTCAAATGGCATCAGAGAACACAGACAGGAGAGAAACTGTACGAGTGCATCAAATGTGGTAAGACCTTCAGATGGAAGTCACATTACAGGAGGCATAACAGAATTCACACATATTAGAAACCTTAGGAATATAACCAAAGTTGAAAGTCTTTTGTGCAGTATTCACCCTTCAGGAAGCGTAAGAGAGTTCACACATATGAGAAGCCTTAGCAATGTAATAAATAGGAAAGACTTTTTAGTCTGTGGAAGAAAACTCAGCTTGTGTCACAGAACCAACACAAGATAAAACCCTTAATGAATGTAGCAAATGTTCAGTCTTTTCCCCAGAAGGCACAAGTCAAGATTTATCACTAAACACCCACAGGATAGAATCCTATGAATAAAATGAAAGGGAAATTTTTTTGAAGAACTCATAGTTGAGTTTGTATGATACCACACAGACACAGGATAAAAATCGTATGAATATAAGAATATGAAAAATCCATCATGAACGCATGACTAAGTATAAAATGCACATAGGAGAGAAAAACCTTATGAATATTACAAATGTGGAAAGTGTTTGACCTGGAAGGCATACTTCTGTGTTCATCACAAACCTGATTCCCATAGAAGAAAAGAAAACTAATGAATACAACAAATGTGCAATGACTTTTAATCAGAAGTCAGTCTTCAGTACATTTCAGAACATACACAATAGAGAAATTCTGAGTAATGAAAAACATTGAGCTATATACAGAATCTCTGTATATGGGAGCATTAGGGTAAGTCTTCTAAACAAAGTCAACCGTCAGCAAGCATTAAGAGCACTCATAGAAGAAATAATAGCATGTAGGAAAACCTTTGTCAGAAACCTCTAAAAGCTGACTGTGTGGCTTAGTGGTAGAGTGCTAACCTATCAAGGATGAAGGCCTGGGTTAGATTCCTCAATACTACGTGAAAAGAGCAAGCCAGAAGCAGCACTGTGGTTCAAATGGTAGAGTGCTAACCTTGAGCAAAAGTAGCTCAGGCCCTGAGTTCAAGCCTATGGATTGGAGAGAGAGAGAACGAGAGAGAGAGAGAGAGAGAGAGAGAGAGAGAGAGAGAGAGAGAGAGAGAGAGAGAGAGAGAGAGAGAGAGAGAGAGAGAGAGAGATACAGAAAGAGAGAGAAAGAGAGAAAAGAGAGAGAAACAGGAACTTCTAAATTTTACAGAGATAGAGAAGGAGAGAGAGAAGGAGACAGAAACTAATTTCTAAACTTTACAGTCTTTCTATTTCCTTACAAATTCGTCTATGTCATTCTTTCTGACAGAAGCACAGAATTCCATTGTGTAAAAATATCATATTTGATCTACTCATCAACTGATGGGCATCTGGGTTGGTTCCATACCTTTGTTATAGTAAATAGTGCTGTGATAAATGTTATTGTTCTAGTGAATTTAGTGTGTCCTATCTGGACGATTGGCAAGTAGTGAAATAGCTGGATCACAGGGGAGCTCTATGTTTAGTCTTTTTGGGATACTGCCATAGTGCTTTCCATAGTGGTTGAACGAGTTTGCAATCCCACCAGCAGTGTAGTAGTGATCCCTCCTGGCCACATCCCCTCCAGCATACGTTATTAGATTTCTGGATCTTGGCCATTCTAACTGGAGTGAGGAGGAAAAGGGAAAGAGGAACTGAGGAACTGAAACTTAGAATGTAAACCACATTTTTGATGGTACTATAAACCCTGGAGAAGGAAATTAACGCAGAACTGAGGAAATGCAAAAACCTATGCTCCTGGTTTGGAAGAAGTAATATTGTAAAAATGGCAATCTTGATAGGGACTATCTACAAATTCAGTGCAATATTCATCAATATCCCAATGTCATTCTTTAAAGAAACAGAAGAGGAAATCCAAAATTTCACTAGGAATAATAAAAGACCCCTTATAGTCTGTCTTCTTGCATGATACATAATGTTCAATCTCACCTTCTCCACCAAAATCTCACCTTTCTCATTGAGATATAGGTGGCCCTGTTTACTAGCAGCAAAGGCTCAAACGCGCAGTTTCAGGTGTCACCACTGCCTCTGTTACTGGGTAGATCCAACTCTGTCATCGATTCTGAGGTCTGCTCTGGGAGTCTTGGTCACAAGTTGTTCTGTGGCATCTGCTGCCAGCCTGTGCCTATTTGCTTCCTTTTCCTCCAGCAGCCTACAACAGGGAATGAAGTTCAGGCGCTGATGCTCTCCTTCATATGCAGGGCAGGATGAGCCCAACCCTCCCTCATCTTCCTCTTGCAATTTTTGGGAAAAAATGTGCTGGCTGAAGTCCTCAGGTGTGGCGCATGGCTGATCCACACTTTTTATCCAGGCTGGTCAGGAGGCTGAGATTTGAATATGGAAGTTCCAAGTCACCTAGAACAGGAAAGTCTGATAGATTCTTACTACCGAAAATAAAAACAGCTGGGAATGGAGTTTGTGCTCCAGTGGTAAAGGGCTAGTCTTGAGTACAAATGCTTAGTGCCCAGGCCCTGAGTTCAGGCTCCAGCACTGCCAACAACCTCACTTTAGTGAGATTTTAGCTTTATCCATGTAGGCACATCTCACTGGAATCTTTGCTGGTAGAGATAGTATTCATAATTTTGTCTCAAGGTAAAGGTCCTCCTGGGGTAGTACACAAAAGGTGTCATGGAGAGAGGAGCCCCACTTGCTTCAGGTTTGAAGATGGCATAGGTCAAGCCAGCATGGAGTTGGCACATCAGTCTTTTTCCTAGCACCACCTACCAGTGAATGTCCAATGACATTGATTGTTGTGGGATTGTGTGATTGAAGTGCCCCATTAAGGGCAGTGTTAGCACATCCAAACTTGGATACCAGGGATACTGAAATCTCAAAGCTAAGATTTCTGTTGGCTACAGAAATGTTGGTGTGTCTGTTATTCACTAAAAGTTCAGGTGCAAAGATTCTGAAGCTTGATGCCATGTGTTTATTCCATTTAGTAAAATTATTTTAATGCACTGTATAAGTTAAAACATTTGATAAGAGTCAGGGGTAGTGAAAACATTGTTCTTGAATTCAGGTGTCTGGCAGGGTAATGGGGGGTGTTGGTGGCTGGGACTATGAAGCTGGAGCTGCTATCAAACCATGGATCATGTTCCTCTTTGTCTGGGAGAAATGACTCCAAAGATGAAATTTGAATGGTGAGGAAAAGATGATGATGTACTCAGGGAATTTCTCCTAAACAAATGCTCATGTGGAAGTGGGATGGGGGCTGGGCATGTCTAAGGCAGAGCTTAAGGGAGCTTCTCATGGTGTTGAGAACGTTCCTTGCGACTTCAGGCATGCAGCAGGGTGTTTTAGATGACCATTGTGAGATGGATGGAATAAGACTGGAGACAAGATGAATGCTGGGATCCTGCAATGCTCTTGCATGAGTGGCTGGTGGCTCACCTGAAAGAACTAATTATGTCTAAAAAAGAAATCAGGACTTTGTTTTGATTAGATAATACCTGTAATCCGAGGCATATTCAGGATCCTGATCTTAGTATTGTGGTATAAAACCAACCCAGCAAAGGGAAAAATGCATGAGACTCATACTCCCAGTTTAGAGCAAGAACAAAGATTGAAGTAGAGCTGTGGCTCAAGAGCTAGAGTGCTACCTTGAGCAAAGAAAAGCTAAGAAAAAGCTCCAGGTCTTGAGTTCAAGGCCAGGAATGAAAGAAGGAAGGTAAAAAAAGGGAAGTATGTGAGGAAGGGAAATATATAAATGAAAGAGAGAAGGAACTAGAAATTTAAAACTAGAGAATATTTAAAAGTCATCAGTCCTTCTAAGAAAAGTGTTGGAGTATGGGTTCTATATGTGGTGAACTGGAAGCCCAGCAGTGACTTGTTAACCAAAGAGTCACCATGATGAGCAAAGGATAGAAATCTGCATGAGCCTCTTAGCGGATTGAGTCACAGAAGGGAACCTCAGCTCCCATCCCATAGTTAGAAGTATATAGAGATGGGGAGGTTGGCATCACCTTGATGTCATTGTGTCAATGGAGACTGGAAGCCATGGCTCTGTGAAAGCACAATGTTCTGGTTACTGAGCTGGGAGGCTGAGGAGAGCCAAGTCCTGGCCATGAAGAAATCAGGGTGGCAGAAGAACAACTCTGCTGCGGTGTGTGCCTGCTTGGCTGTTCTTATTCTGTGGTGGATCAGGCCGGAGCGGGTGATAGTAACTGTTTTGTGGTCACAAGCCCTTCACCAAGAGCTTCCTCTGGGATCCTCATAAGCTACAGGGTGGCTGGTGGTGGGATGTGTGTGGGGAGGAAGTGACAGAGGGATGGACGTATGGCAAGGTAGGTAAAGAGATGAGAGGAATGATGAGAGCCCAGTTCATTGGTTTCCAAGGTTAATGGGTGGGAGGTAGAGAGGCATGATGGAGGAATGATGGAGGCAGGGGAAGGTGGTGACAGAGTGAGGCCATCTGTAGTGCCAGCCTGGCCATCATCTGAAGCCCATAGGCAGCTTCCTGATCCTTCACTTAGTCCTGCTCCTTGTGGAGGGAATGTCACGTGTACCCAGAGCTAGGGGTGGGGCAATGTTAGTAGCACGTGGAGAACCATTGGCCTCTACCTGGGTGGGGGTGGTTATGGCTCCCATGCTGGGTGGCCTGATAGCTATGGAACAGATCTCTCCTTAGCTACCACAGTCAGTGGCTGCTCTCCATCTAGGGTTAGGGCACCTGCTCAGCCATCAGGACACCCCATGCCAGGACAGAGGCCTACAATTCAGATGGCAGCACAGGGGTGAAGATGATCTCACCGTAGCCCTAGTTACATGGCTGTCCCTGCTTGCAGGACAGGATGAGCTGGGGGAAGATGTTCTCTGTGTTTTTCCACAGCCTATCCCGGCCTCTTCTTGGTTCTGATTAGACCAAGAGAGTACCAGGTTTCCTCTCATAGTCCTGGTTCTTTTTCTTTTACAGTCATGAGGCTTGAACTCAGGTCCTGGGTACAGTCCCTGAGCTCTTTTGCTCAAGGTTGATGCTCTACCATTTGAACCATAGTGCCATTTCCAGCTTTTCCTTTTTATGTGGATCTCTGATATGGCCAGTGCTGTGCCTACAGGGAGGCCCTCACCCCACAGACAGAGCCACCTCTGCCGTGACTGTGACTGCCCACAACCCTCACACCCACTCCTTGCACACCCCTCGACTCCAGTTTTAGCTCCTCTTGGACTGGGTGTCCAGCATACCCCTTCCTACACTCACAAAGGGTCTACAATTGTCTTCCCAGGGTCCTTTCTTCTGCCAGCCAGAGTACAGACTGTGCACATCTTGACGATCACAGAGCTCAAAGCCAAAGGCTGAGATGCAGAAGGGGGTGACCCAGTAGCTGCACAGGGCCCATGGATCATCCTGTGCATCCCCCAGCCTGTGACTTCCCCCACCCCCTTGGCAGGGAAGCTCCATGCCCACATCCTGATCCCTGGTCCCCTCCAATTCCATTCTCACTTGGATTTTGCAGACTGTCTACCATCAGGATCTAAAATTCTATTCATCACTTTATGTCCTTATCACTGATTTGCTACTTTGGCAGGATCTCCCCGTGCCTGGAGAGTGGGCATGTCATGTACTCTCTGTGGAGAAGTTGCCCCAGGAGAAGAAATATGCACTTCATGTGAGTGTTGGACAGGGCAGGAGGGCTCCCTAGGATCAGAAGCCACAGGAGGGGTGCAGATGGGGGAATGCTAGGGGCCCCAGGGGACAGTGGGAGTTAGGGCACAGTTGGTTCCTTCTGCAGGGTTGACACCACTTCACAAACCCAACAGAATGAGGTTCACATTACAGATGTCAGAGACATTGCAGATTGCCAATGGGCGCAGGGGTCACTGTCACCCCCAGATGCTGGCTGCATGCTGGGATGCACGTAGAGACGTTTTCAAGATCAGATAATGAGGATGTTGCAGGGTGTAACCATTCTTTTCAGATGGCTCTTAGCTCTCTTGAGCTTCATCTCTATCTTTGGCTTTTTCTTGGCAGTTAACTGGAAATGAGAGTTTCATGGACTTTCCTTACTGGACTGGCTTCAAACAGAAGCTATGCACAGTTTTCAAACCATACCCTACTGAAGAAGGGAAGCTTGATCTGGTGCTTAACTGGGTTGCACTTTGGCTCCGTTTGCTATGCCTCACGGGAGGGGGCTCATCATTTGTAGACTAAGATCTCATGACCTTCAAAGCCAAATGCTACCTGAAATTTCAGGGTACCAGCCTATGTGTTGGGCCGGGGTGAATACATTCTCTGTTATGCTGGGTCATCAACCCATGTTTTAATCTGGAAGTAGGCAGTGCCACATTTGATAAGAACATCTGCCAGAGATTGTCACCTCATGAAAGCTGATTCTAAATTTGTATTCCATTTCCTGTGGTGGAGAAATCCCCTCCAACTTAGACAGGCTCACATCCACCTGCAGGTCACACTCCTAATGCACCCTTGAGTGTCCTCATGGTATTGGGATCTAAGTTTGTAGGGAATGCTGCTTTAGTCCATGAATTAGCTGGACAAGTGATGACAAACGTGTTGTGGATTAATATGAGAACAATTTAAGAAGCCCTGGAGGAGCATCAACCTGACCCTCTGTGGTGCTATAAATCTGATAGGATGTTCCAGACTGAGAAACAATCACATGGCTTTGTGTTTGGCATCCACACAAGTGAGTGCATGTCTTAGCTGTCAGCCAATACAGAGGAGGACATGAATAAGTGGGTGGAAAGCATCTCTCAGACCCCTGTCTGGGGGCAGGTGGAGAGAACATAGGAAGGTAGATACCATGGCTGTGGTGCGGCAAAAAAAGGGTAAAAGAGGCAAAGGAACCAGGTACTGGTAGCTCAAGACTGTCATCCCAGCTACTCAGGATTTTGAGATCTGAGGCTCACAATTCAAAGCCAGCCCAGGACAGAAACTCCATGAGAATCTTATCTGCAATAAACTACTGAATGCAAGAAGCTCAAGCTCAGTGACAGCATCCAGGCCTAGCGTTCAAAACCCCGGACTGGCAGAAAAAAGTATCAAAGGACAAGAAGTTGGCCAAAAGTTAGAGGGACTCTATCTTGACAAACAATACAATGGTAAGTTGCACTCAGAAGACTTGCACAAAAATCTGGAAATGCCTGAGACCTATCTATGTATGTTTCCTGTTTGTCTAAATACATATGTTTATGCATTTATATATTAGTATAGAGAGACAGATCAATACATATGACTATACATATATATATAGCCAGACACTTATGGGTGGGTGGTATACTGTGTGAGAGTTTGTGTTTGTGTTTTGTGGATGGCTATCTCTGTTTAAGAAAGATAGAAAATATGTAAATATCTTTAAAAAAAACTTGATAAAATATAGAGAGACATAAGCTCTTGAGGGAATCTGAAATGACATGATTATTCACAGGCACGTTTATCCTTATGGATTCCTCAGCAAGTTTTAATTTTTTTCATTATTTTCTTTCTTTTTTTGAACCAGTGCTAAGGATTTCTCTCAGGGACCAGGTGCTGCCAATTACTAATTTTCTCATGGTTGCTACAAGAGGAACTGAGCCACAGTTCCACTTTTACCTTATTTATTCTTGCTTAACTGAAGATAAAGTTTTCTATCAGTGACTTTCTTTCAGGGGCTGGATTCTAACGAGGATCTCCAGACCTCAGGCTTCTCTATAGCTACAATTAACAATATGAGAACCCAGCACTGGGTTCCAATGCACAGGGCAAGAAATTGAGTGAATCTCTCAACTCCAATTAGCTATAATAAGCTACAAGTGAAAGACCAATACCTTTGAGGAAAAGATGCTGAGGGTTATCACACAGGCCCTATGAGTAAGCCCTAAACCCTGTACACATGTGTGCATGCACACATTGGCAGATACACACACACATGCACACACACAATATCTCAGGCAATATTGTATTTTGAATTAATATCCAAAGATTGGACAACAGGATAGCAAGTAAGAAAATCTGTTTTTCTTGTCTACATTGAGGGAAAGGGATAAGTCACAAGATGCAGAAGCGAAGAATTCAGAGGCAAATGCTGTGAGTGAATAACTTGTAAAAAGCACATTTCTTTTCTTTTCTTTTCTTTTGTTTTTCTGCCATTCCTGGGGCTTAAATTCAGGGCCTGAGCACTGCTCTTGGCTTTTCCCAAGTCTAGCCCTCTGCCACTTGAGCCACATTGCCATATGGATTTTTATATCTGTGTGATATTAAGGACTCAAACCTAGATCTTCATGGATGCTAGGCTAGCACTCTACCACTGGGCCAAACTCTAAACCCCGATAAAGTATTTATAAATAGTCATCATCATCATATCAAAATATCCTTTCTCCTACAAAGAATGAACACTTATCTATGTCTGTAAGACTTTTTTTATGTCACCAATGCTTCTGTGATTTTCCCACTTGCATTTTTACAGATGACAGCACAGATATTCATCAGGAAGAAAAATAGATTAGGATACAGAAACCTAACAACGTCCTAGTAGATTGAGGTTAAAAATATGTGCAAGATGGCCTGGGGGTTTCATCTATTTGTAGAGTGCTGGGCTACCACACAAAAAGACTCCGGTTTGATTCTGCAGTACCATATACATAGAAAACGCTGGAAGTGGTGCTGTGGCTTGGTGGGACAGCTATAGCCGAAAGAAAGCCTAAGAACAATGGTCAGGCTCTGAGGTCAAGTCCCAGGACTAGCAAAAAAATGTGCAAGAGGCAAAATGCAAGCTGAGAAGGCACTGTGAAGCAAAATGTCTTGTGAAGGGTAAGGGGAATAGTGACATTTAAGTTTGGATCTTACCTAAGAAAGGCTCCTTGAGTCTGAGACCAGGCTAGCACTTACGCCTAGTTAATGACTTGGGATTTGAACAAAAAGGTGTGCTGTTTACTACATCCATATGTGAGGTGGGAAGGGAGATTCAGCCTCCAGTATATCTTTGGGGAGGTCTTCTGTGAGCAAGGAGCTTTGGTCATTGGGCCTTGAAAGGTGACCCTACCTCCCTCACAATGGAACAGAATATGGAACCCTGGTAACCAAGACACTGTATTTGACAACCAGCTCAAGCCAGCTCCCTTGGCCTGTGGCTCAGGAACCAGAAAGATGTTGCTGTGCTGTTGCCAAAGTTCAGGAGGCTCAGATCTCAGGCATGAGAAATATGGATGTCTCACTTGAAGAAGTAGATGCTGGATCAGTGCCAAGCCAAAATTCCAGTATATCAGGCATTTCTCTAGGAAGAAAGCCAGGAAACTCCAGGGCAACTCAGATGAAGTATATTGAGAGGAAACCTATTTGAACCCATCATCCTGCCCATACACTACAACCTTCTTGTGTGCTTTCAAGTGACTATACTGAGATTAGAGTGTGTCATTTCCAATCTACTCTATTCCAGTTCCTCAGTGTGAAGTGTGGTCCGCTTTCTACGTTTGAAATATCCACTGTTTTGCCAAAATAGTGTGATGGTAACTCAGCTCAGACTCTGAATGAGCCTTGTAACCTATGGATCCTGGAGGAAGGACTGTTGGAGATGCTGCTGACAAAGCTGATCCCTGCCTACCAGAAAGGTGATCTCTTTTATGTGGGAAACTTCCTGCACAATTTCAAATTGTGGAGGACAATGTAGTAGTTGCTGGAAATTCTCTTGAAAAAGTGAGTGTTCCCCCTCCAAACCCAGGTTTGCTCACCCCTCCTGGCCAAGTCTTGGAATACTTTGCTCCTCTCTGAGCCTGTTTGTTTCACTGGGGTGTTCACAGGGGAGCTAAGCATGATACAAGTGCACAAACTACTTTATTATGACTGGTACACCATGCCATTTCATTTACCTCACAAGCTACTGGAGTCTCAACAGTGTGCTTACTGAGAAGTTGGATTTCAGGCATAAGGAAGTGGCTCCCAACTGCAGCCCTCACCTAGGTGACATCCTAGGAAATCCCATTTCCCAGTAAGAAATGAGGTGTCAGTACTAATGGCAGAGGCCTGTGAAATACTGGAGTCAGAGGAAAAGCTGGGGGCTGAATCACTTTTGAGCCATCATGGAGGGATTGTGATAGCTTTGCCTGTTAGAACCTGAAAGCATTTACATTTTGGTGTGTGGTCCAGTGCTGCCACTTGAACCTGAACCCAGGTCTAAATGCCATTCCTTTGGTGTTCAAAAATTAGCACTGTACCATTTGAGTCATAGGTAAAGTTCTGGCTTTTTGCTGCCTAATTGAAGACAAATGCCTTTAGACTTTTACTGACTAGACTGGCTTTCCACTGTGATCTTCAGAGCTCAGCCTGCTGGGTGGCTAAGATTAGAGGAATGAGCATTTAGTTCTTTATTTAGAGCATTCACTTATTGATTTATTTAGAGCATTTACTTAGTTAATTTAAGGTGCGTTTACTTTGGACAGATGCATAGAGGCCTCTCTCAGAAGCTTCTGGAAGTGGGGTGTAAAAGTCATCCTGTTCTCGAGTGTCTCTTACCCCCCTCCCAGCACATAAGTGCACATCTCTGCAGGACAGCCACAACATTAGAGTCCTGCAAGAAAGGGGCTTTGGTAGAAGCCTCAGGATGGAGAGAGAAGGCTCTCACTTTCCTTGTACCGAATGTGCCCACAGCATCATGTGTTCCATCTATACGATGTGAATGGACTTCTACCCCAGTGATTTCTACGAGTTCAAGAACTGCCACACCCTGACACAACTCAAGCTCTATATGAGGCTCCACATGCCGGCTTTGGACCTGCTCTTCTAAACACATACTTTTTGACCAGCTGGAGGAATGTGCGACCAGTAAGTCCAAGAAAAAGTAGAAGTCCTGGTGTGGGTGCCTCAGAGCCTGTGGGTAGGAAGCCCATGTGGTCTAGATATTGGTTGGCCCTTACTTCTACAGAGCTTGGCAAAATGCCCTTTATGGGTGGTGTCAGCCAGGTAATGTCTGTCCTCTGAAAGGACTTGGGAATAAGCACTCATTAGAAAGACCCTACACCTCCTCAGTGTTCAGTCCAAACTCCAGTTCTACAGGTTCCTCCATTAGATCCTCATGGAACTTGAGTGACACTTCAACTTGCAGAGTCCACTCTGTCCACTCTGTACCTATTTCCATTCTTAGGTTTGGGTCATCGTGGAAGAGCTTATCCTGAACTCCGGATGAAAAACCCACCAATGGAGCTGGTGACTGATGGAGACTGAGAATCATCACTGCACTCCAGAGAGCATGGGCCTTCTGTAGAAATTACCAAACAGGTTTAGAGTCCTGTGGATATACCTTTTGCTCTGAACCCCATGTGTGACACAGTTGAACCTGCAGATACTATGGAGGAAGAAAAAGAGCAGCCAGATTTCCTTCCGTTTCCTTTCACACTCCACCCAGAGTCAGTCCATCTGAGTCAGAGTAACACTCCACTTATTGTGCAAGTTGAAGGGGCACACGCTGGGCTCATGGAAAATGTCCCCATGGGAAGCAGCAAGTGTACTCTCAATACTGGATTCATTGGAGGAAAATGAATCCATCCTCACAGAATATCCAGACCCATCCATCTCACTAAAAGAGACTCAATCTCCATTCGACAAACCAGAATCCATCCCCCTCTTAACTCAGGAAGGACATTCTGTTTCTCATGAGGAAGGAGACCCTTCTGAGGACTCTGAAGGAGAATTACTGTCTGAAGGCAACTTGGAGGCCAGTCTGGATTTAGAGCTTCCCTGTCCCCTTCCTAAAATGACATCTCTTTATCTTGCTCTCATGATTCTTGTCAAGTATTCATTGTATTTACTTTGCTAACTATTAAACTCTCATTGTTAATATTATGGTGTGCAGTTCTTCAGTGCTTATTATACTGTGTTTTATTTTCCACTTATAATGTGAGACCTCAGACACATAGGTCCTGGGTGGGCAAAAAACCAGACAGGTCTGGTCCCATAGAAGACAACCTTACTGGATATACAGGGAACTATGAAATGCATGGAATCACCAGGAATCCAGGCCAGGCCTCCATGGAAAGACAAGTCAGCTACCAAAGCTTAAGGACAGAGCAGATGCCTGGAAATGTGTTTTGTCAATCGGGAGAAGTGCCAGAGTAACTGTAATATTATGTGGGACTCTGTTCTGTGAGTTCAAGTCTGTTTATATATCCATTGTGCTTTGTACAAATATTTAAGAAAATTAAAACTCCACAATAGCATCAAAAATCTACTTTGGCTTTGAATGTGGCCTAGTTGTAGAGTGCTCGCCTAGTATACAAGAAGACCTTGATTCAATTCCTCGACCCTGCATACACAGAAAAATCAGATGAGGCACTGTTGCTCAGGTGTAAGAGTGCCACCCTTGAACAAATGTGGCCAAGGACAGTTCCTGGTCCCTCAGTTCAAGCCGCAGGACTAGCCAAACAAGAAATCATACCATTTTCCACACATTTGGAAATAAATCTGTTTTATCTAACCCTACTTCTTTTTTGCCAGTCCAGGCTGTGTGCCACCAAGCCAAACTACTGGCCCCCAAACTTACTATTTTTAATCATTTAATTTTTTTGCATAATCATATTTCATGCTGTCTGTATTAATACCATAAACAGTATGCTTAGTGTAATAATGTTAAAGGTAAAACATAAGAAATTAATAACTAAAATTCCTTTTTATTAGTTTTATAGCATTACTACAATTTTATGAGAAAAATTACCTAGAATGTTTATTTTAGAGTTCAAGTAATCCATTTTGATAAATATATCAACCTACATCATTTATTTGAACACATTTTAAACTATTTTTTTTCAGGAATGAAAATACATATATATTTGTTGTAAATGAAATTTATGACTTGGGGGGAAGGGAAAGAGAAAAGGGGGGAGGGGGTAACAGTGTTTACAAGAAATGTACTCATTACATATGTAACAGCAATCTCTTTGTATATCACCTTGACAACAAATTTTTTGAAAAGTACAATAAGTTTAAATGTCTACTTTGGGCAGAATTTTTTTTTGCCAGTACTGGGCTTAGACTCAGGACCTGAGCACGATCCTTGTTTTTGTTTTTGTTTATTCTTAAGGCGCAAGTTCTATCACATGTGCCACAGCACCACTTTTATCTTTTTTTATCTATGTTGTGCTGAGGAATTGAACTTGGGTCTTCATTCATGCTCGGCAAGAACTCTTCCACTAGGCTTAACGTATGGCCCCAGTGGGAAGGAAGATTTCCATAAAATATGTAGGAAATATGTACACTAAGGAAAAGCCATCAAAAATAGAAGAAAAATTATATACTTAGATAACGACATGCCAGTATTATGGCAGATTTCGGTAATTCTAGCTTCAAGAGTGGCCTATTTGGACCGAGAGTTGGCTGGCTGAAGTAAAGTGCTATCCTTGAGCAAGCCCTAGGACAGGCCTCTGGCCATGAGTTGAAGCCATAGGACATGCAAAAAATAATAATTTAATGCCCGTGACTGGTGGCTCACCCTGGTAATTCTAGCTACCCTGGAGGATCGAGGTTCAAAGACGGCCCAGGCATAAAAATCTGTGAGAATCTTATTTCCAAATAAGCCAGAAAATTCAAAATGACAATGTGCCTCAAGTGGTAGAGCTCTTGCCTTGAGCTGAAGAGCTTAAGGTAAACATCCAGGCCCAGAGTTCAAGCCCCATGAGTGAAAAAAAGAAAAAGAAAAAGAAAGCCCTTATCTAAGGCTGGAGTGCACACTAGTGGTAGTTTGCTTGCCTAGTATGCACAAAGCCCTGTGTTCAATTACTCTGTACCACTTACACCAAAAAAAAGCTGGCAATGATCTCATAAGTTTGGGTTCTGAGGATCACAGTTCAAAGCCAGGCCAGACACTAAAGTCCATGAAACTGTTACTTCCACTTAAGCACCAGAAAACCAGAAGTGACACTGTGGCTCAAGGTGTTTAAGGTTGTAGCCTTGAGCTGAAGAGCCCAGGGACACTGCCCAGGTGCACAATTAAAGTCTTACAACCAAGAGAGAGAGAGAGAGAGAGAGAGAGAGAGAGAGAGAGAGAGAGAGAGAGAGAGAGAGAGAGAGAGGGACAGAGAAACAGAGAGATAGACAGAGAGACAGAGAGACAGAGAGACAGAGAGAGACAGAGAGAGACAGAGAGAGAGAGAGGAACAAGTAGACAGACAGAGACAGACAGAGACAAAGAGACAGAGACAGAGACATCAAACAGTCAGGCACTGCTGGCTGAAGCGTGTAATTCTACCTACTATGGAGGCTGAGATTGGAGGATCTTGGTTCAAAGCCCAAAGCCAGCCTGGACACATATGTTTGTGAGACTTACATCACCAATTAACTACCAGAAACCAAAAATGGAGCTGTAGAGGAAGAGCGCTAGCCTTGAGCTGAAGAGGTCAGGGACAGTCCAGGCCCAAAGTCCAAGCAACATGATGAATCAATAATAAAAAAAAGAAGATAGCTAATAGTAATGATGAATAATTTTGGGCTGGGAGTTTGGCCTAGTGGTAGAGTGCTTGCCTAGCATGCACGAAGACCTGGGTTCAATTCCTCAATACCACATACATAGAAAAATGCTGGAAGTGGAGCTGAGGGTGAAGTGGTAGAGCCCTAGCCTTGAGAACATATAAGGACAGTGCTCAGTCCCTGAGTTCAAGCCCAGGACTGGCTAAATCAAAAGTAGTAGAGCACTGGCATTGAACTGAAGATCTGAGGAACAGCCCAGGCACAGAGTTCAAGCACCGCAAACAGCAACAACAAAATCTATGAAATGGCAGTGGTGGTTTTAAGCTAAGCAAAAATAGAGTAGAAACTGGTAAAATATATATTTGTGTGTAAGCAAAATAGCCAGACTTATGCATTAGAACAGGATAGCAACTTGAAAAAAAATTTTGTTTTCCATCTCACTAGGTCCTGTCTCTTAATTTATTCAAGTAATTAAAATGCTGGGTTTTATAATCATTGCTCTGAATATTAGAAAATCATAATATCTCTCATTAACCAACAAAGACCAGGAACTGGGGCTTCGTTCAAATGGCAGAGTATCAGGCAAGAGAAGAAAAAATTGAAGTAAGAGCTTGAAGTTCTTGATCCAGAACCAGCATAGTAACAGAGCAGCAGCCTGGTGATGGTACCTCACACCTATAATCTTAGCTACTCAGGAGGCTAAGATCTGAGAATCAAAGTTTAAAGCCAGCCAAAGTACCCAGTTAACTGCCAGAAAAACCAGAAGTGGCACTGTGGCTCACAGATTAAAGCACTAGCCTTGAGCTGAAGAGCTCAGGGACAGTGCCCAGGCCCAGAGTTCAAGCCCCACAATTGACAAAAATCAAACAAGCAAACAAAACTCACAAAGAAGCCTGCAGACCACAGTGGTTCTGCTGAGTCTCTTCTCTATGGGGATCAGGAAACATTTCACTTTTTCTGTCTCTTCCCATCTCAACATTCATACTAAAATAAGACTGTGTTGAAAGTTTCAATTTATAAAAATGTTTTTCATGAAGCACCCTGAAATATTCATCGCTTATATCTCAATTGAAGATAGTTGATTTGGGGCTGCATTGGTAGAGTGCTAGCCTTGAGCAGAAAAGGTCAGGGATAGAGCTGAACCACTCAGTTGAAGACCCAGTGCCAACACACAAAAGAAATTATGCACTTTATACATATTTTCTAATTTCTTAATGAATTTTTCAGTCTGTATAAATATAGGGTACATTCCTTGTTACTTAAGTAAGAACAGTGTTTACAAGAAATGTACTCATTACATATGTAACAGCAATCTCTTTGTATATCACCTTGACAACAAATTTTTTGAAAAGTACAAGTTTATATGTCTACTTTGGGCAGAATTATTTTTGCCAGTACTGGGCTTAGACTCAGGACCTGAGCACGATCCTTGTTTTTGTTTTTGTTTATTCTTAAGGCGCAAGTTCTATCACATGTGCCACAGCACCACTTTTATCTTTTTTTATCTATGTTGTGCTGAGGAATTGAACTTGGGTCTTCATTCATGCTCGGCAACAACTCTTCCACTAGGCTTAACTTATGGCCCCAGTGGGAAGGAAGATTTCCATAAAATATGTAGGAAATATGTACACTAAGGAAAATCCATCAAAAATAGAAGAAAAATTATATACTTAGATAACGACATGCCAGTATTATGGCAGATTTCGGTAATTCTAGCTTCAAGAGTGGCCTATTTGGACCGAGAGTTGGCTGGCTGAAGTAAAGTGCTATCCTTGAGCAAGCCCTAGGACAGTGCTCTGGCCATGAGTTGAAGCCATAGGACATGGAAAAAATAGTAATTTAATGCCCGTGATTGGTGGCTCACCCTGGTAATCCTAGCTACCCTGGAGGATCGAGGTTCAAAGACGGCCCAGGCATAAAAATCTGTGAGAATCTTATTTCCAAATAATCCAGAAAATTCAAAATGACAATGTGCCTCAAGTGGTAGAGCTCTTGCCTTGAGCTGAAGAGCTTAAGGTAAACATCCAGGCCCAGAGTTCAAGCCCCATGAGTGAAAAAAAGAAAAAGAAAAAGAAAGCCCTTATCTAAGGCTGGAGTGCACACTAGTGGTAGTTTGCTTGCCTAGTATTCACAAAGCCCTGTGTTCAATTACTCTGTACCACTTACACCAAAAAAAAAGCTGGAAATGATCTCAGAAGGTTGGGTTCTGAGGATCACAGTTCAAAGCCAGGCCAGACACTAAAGTCCATGAAACTGTTACTTCCACTTAAGCACCAGAAAACCAGAAGTGACACTGTGGCTCAAGGTGTTTAAGGTTGTAGCCTTGAGATGAGGAACCCAGGGACACTGCCCAGATGCACAATTAAAGTCTTACAACCAAAAGAGAGAGAGAGAGAGAGAGAGAGAGAGAGAGAGAGAGAGAGAGAGAGAGAGAGACAGAGACAGAGAGACAGAGAGAGAGAGACAGAGAGAGAGAGACAGAGAGATACAGAGAGAGACAGAGAGAGAGACAGACAGGCAGACAGACAGAGACAGACAGAGACAGAGAGACAGAGACAGAGACATCAAACAGTCAGGCACTGCTGGCTGAAGCATGTAATTCTAGGTACTATGGAAGCTGAGATTGGAGGATCTTGGTTCAAAGCCCAAAGTCAGCCTGGACACATATGTTTGTGAGACTTACATCACCAATTAACTACCAGAAACCAAAAATGGAGCTGTAGAGGAAGAGCGCTAGCCTTGAGCTGAAGAGCTCAGGGACAGTGTCCAGGCCCAAAGTCCAAGCACCATGACGAATCAATAATAAAAAAAATAAGATAGCTAATAGTAATGATGAATAATTTTGGGCTGGGAGTTTGGCCTAGTGGTAGAGTGCTTGCCTAGCATGCACGAAGACCTGGGTTCAATTCCTCAATACCACATACATAGAAAAATGCTGAAAGTGGTGCTGAGGCTAAAGTGGTAGAGCCCTAGCCTTGAGAAAATATAAGGACAGTGCTCAGTCCCTGAGTTCAAGGCCAGGACTGGCCAAATCAAAAGTAGTAGAGCACTGGCATTGAACTGAAGATCTGAGGAACAGCCCAGGCACAGAGTTCAAGCACCGCAAACAACAACAACAAAATCTATGCAATGGCAGTGGTGGTTTTAACCTAAGCAAAAATAGAGTAGAAACTGGTAAAATATATATTTGTGTGTAAGCAAAATAGCCAGACTTATGCATTAGAACAGGATAGCAACTTGAAAAAAAATTTTGTTTTCCATCTCACTAGGTCCTGTCTCTTAATTTATTCAAGTAAGTAAAATGCTGGGTTTTATAATCGTTGCTCTGAATATTAGAAAATCATAATATCTCTCATTAACCAACAAAGACCAGGAACTGGGGCTTCGTTCAAATGGCAGAGTATCAGGCAAGAGAGGAAAAAATTGAAGTAAGAACTTGAAGATCTTGATCCAGAACCTGCATAGTAACAGAGCAGCAGCTTGGTGATGGTACCTCACACCTATAATCTTAGCTACTCAGGAGGCTAAGATCTGAGAATCAAAGTTTAAAGCCAGCCAAAGTACCCAGTTAACTGCCAGAAAAACCAGAAGTGGCACTGTGGCTCACAGATTAAAGCACTAGGCTTGAGCTGAAGAGCTCAGGGACAGTGCCCAGGCCCAGAGTTCAAGCCCCACAATTGACAAAAATCAAACAAGCAAACAAAACTCACAAAGAAGCCTGCAGACCACAGTGGTTCTGCTGAGTCTCTTCTCTATGGGGATCAGGAAATATTTCACTTTTTCTGTCTCTTCCCATCTCAACATTCATACTAAAATAAGACTGTGTTGAAAGTTTCAATTTATAAAAATGTTTTTCATGAAGCACCCTGAAATATTCCTCGCTTATATCTCAATTGAAGATAGTTGATTTGGGGCTGCATTGGTAGAGTGCTAGTCTTGAGCAGAAAAGATCAGGGATAGATCTGAAGTACTCAGTTGAAGACCCAGTGCCAACACACAAAAGAAATTATGCACTTTATACATATTTTCTAATTTCTTAATGAATTTTTCAGTCTGTATATATATAGGGTACATTCCTTGTTACTTAAGTAAGATTGCTCTTTTTTTTTCTTTTTGCCAGTCCTACGGCTTGGACTCAGGGCCTAGATATTTTCATTGGACTCGCTTGCCCAAGGTGAGTGCTCTGCCTCTTGAGACACAGCGCCACTTCTAGCTTTTTTCTTAGTATGCGGTACCGGTGAATAGAACCTAGATCTTCATGCATTCTAGGTGAGCACTCTACCATTAGGCTACATTCCCAGGCAGTGAGATTCCGCTTACAGTCATTGTATGTTCACAGAGTTTGATCTCACACACTGTAGGGCCCTGGTTGGCTTTGACCTGTGATCCTAAGCCCTGAGCCTCCTAAGTAGCTGAAATTAAGTTGTGAGCCAGCATGATGGCTTCCATTCTTTTTTCTACAAAAATATATGTAGTTATCTAGAATATATCTATAGCTGAAAAAAGTGTATCTCTCCCAAACAAATCTTCAAAGAAACAACCATCCTATTAAAAGGTGGGCTAAAGACTTAAAAGAGTATTCTCTGAAGAAAAAATTAAAATGGGCTTTAGCCACATGAAGAAATGCTGCATTTCTAGCAATAAGGGAAATGAAAATCAAAACAACTTTGAGATTCCACCTGACTCCAGTCAGAATGGCCATTATCAAAAAATCTAATAAGAGATACTGGTGGGAAGTGACCAGGGGGATCACACCTACACTGTTGGTTGAGTGTAAACTCGTTCAACCACTAGGGAAAGCAGTGTGGTGGTTCCTCAAAAGACTGAACATAGAGTTCCCCTATGATCCAGCAAATCCACTACTTGGCATCTACCCAATTGTCCAGAGAAAAGGACATACTAAAGCCACTAACACAATGATGCTCATTGCAGCACTATTTACCATAGCAAAGCTATGAAACCAACCCAGATGCCACTCAGTAGATGACTGAATCAAGAAGATGTGGTACTTATACACAATGGAATGCTATGCTGCCATCAGAAGGAATGACATCGCCCCATTTGTAAGGAAATGGAAAAACTTGGAAAAAATCATATTAAGTGAAGCAAGCCAGACCCAAAGAAACATAAGCTCAATGGTTTCCCTCATTTGTAATAATTAGTTCACATCTAGGACTCTCCTAGCAGAAGATTACAATAACTCAAAAACCTAGGTATATAAGGTCATATAGGATGAGACTAAATGAAAGGATCTCTAGGATATGGGAACAAGAGCTATATCTTGTGTCATCGTTGCTCTTAATCTTGTGTGATTTTTGTCCTTGATCTACTATGTTATTTCTCATCTCTTATTTTGCCCTTTGGTTAATGTCAGATTGTTACTGTATCTGATTTTTTCCCTGGCATAATGTATATATGTTTATTTGTTTATGTCAAATAGGAAAGGGAAGGGGGGAAACAAGATGATTGGGAAGGGGAGGGGAGAGGGAACTGGGGACAAAAACATGTGGAGTGGAATAAATGTGTGAGAAGTAATGCAGTCCACTACCTGTAAATGTAATCGTAACCCCTCTATACATTACCCTGAAAATAAAAAAGAGACTATAATAAAATCTGTAGAAAATGAGGCTGAATGATGGAAACAACCAGATGCCCTACTACAAAAAATGTGATACACGCACACACACACACACACACACACACACAATGGAATGATACATAGCCAACCGACAAGATAAAATAATGGCATTCTCGGGGAAGTGGATGAAAAGGAAAAAAAATCATATTAAATGAAGTTAGCCAAACTCAAAGGAACATAGGCCCAAGAGTCTCCCTCATTTGTCAAATTCAGTAGAAACCTTGGGCTCTGCTACCAGAGATTTACAATAGAACAAAATCTAGAGACATCATGACAAATAGTATGACACTACATGTAAGGACCTCCAAGATAAAGAAACAAAACTCATATAATGAGTGATTGTTGTCCTTAATGAACTATGCGATCTCTTATCTCTTTTGCTATCCCTTGGTTATATCATATAGTTACAATATTTCACCTTGTTTTCTGATATATTTCATATGTGCCTAATTGGTTATTTGAAATTGGATAGGGAAGGGGGAAATGAACATGAGTGGGGGTAGGAGAAGGGAAATGGGGACCATATCATTACATGGGGTATCAAAGTATGAGAAGTAATGCACCTTCTATCTGGTGAATATAATGTAACCCTTCTATAAATTACAATAAAAATAAATGCATAAAAAGAAGATCTGTACAGAAAAAATAATAATGGCATTTTTGGGGTACTGGATGAAATTAGAATGAATCCTGTTGAGTGAGATAAGTCAAGACCAAGGAACAAAAGGTACATGGTATCCTTAATATATAGATATTAGTTTCAAACAGTAGTAGAGCGATGATTGAATAATTGATACCCAAAGTTCTGGACATAATTTTGGAGATATAAACATAACTACATAGACATAAAAATCTAGGATAGACTATACACTCTACAGACATGTGTTTTATTATAGATTAATCTGTATCTATGACATACAAAGACTCAGCTTAATTTTTACTATATTCTAAAATCTATGTGCCAGTGATTGTATAGCGATTCCCTTCTTGAATACTTGTTGGTTAAACATTACATTTGAAATATGATGTAAAATTCAATGTTAATAATTTTTTGAAAAAAAGAGGCTAGAGGTAAATAACACTAATGTACTTTCTCTAAGTGGTACAGAAATTTTCTTAATGAATCAAGGGGTTTTATTACATCTTTATGCAATTATTTTAGTTCTGAGTGTTGTACACTCAATGATACTTCTGGAAAGATGATATAGCTGACTGTGTAGATGGTATGAAGACATACTGGCCTAAACGTAGAATAAAGCATTGGTAAGTGGCTGTTAGCTGTCAAGATTCTACTGGAATATGTGGAATGAATTTATTAAGCACAATGCAGGCTCTTAGTCAGTTCAGGATCAAGATTATGTTGTTCCATGAGATGAATGAGGAAAGATCAGAAAAATCTACTAAGATATCCAGATATACTTTTGAAACTAAGGTATCTGGACTCCTTTTTTTTTCTTTCTTGGTGGGGAGCTTGAACTTTGGACCTGGGCAAGGTCTCTTAGTTCTTTTTCCTCAAGGCTAATGCTGTACCAGTTTTAGCCACAACTCCACTTAGTTTTTGGGTGGATAAGTGGAGAGAAGAATCTTACAGTTTTTTTGTTTTCGTTTTTTTGCTTGCAAAGGCTTTGAATCACCGTCTGCCTGGCTAGTAGAATGACAATTATGACCCTCCAGCGCCTGGCTAGTGATTTTTTGAAAATTGGACTTTATTCCAAATCACGTAACTGGTTCCTAGCAAAGTTTTGAAGCCTGACTTAAATGTGACAGATTTTTGTCAGTTGAAGACACTCTGTGCTCAACGTTAGAAATCTACCAGCAGAGTCACAGTGGCAGTTCCAGTTTTTGTTTATGTGGTGCTGAGGAATGGAATCCAGGGTTTCATACATGCTAGGCATGCTTCATTTTCAGCCCAAGGTTTTATGTTTTGTTTTTTCAGTGTTGTTGCTTCTAAGGTACTGTATGATGTTCTTTCATTTTCTTTGCTTTTTACCTCTTTTCTTCTTTTTCCCTTTAATTTTATTCTCTGTAGTCACTGTGTTGAATTCGGGTACCCTGTGTCTTGAACATAGGTTTATGTGATTTGGGGAATGGGGAGGGTATAATAAAATTGTAAAAAAAAAAAAAAACAAAGGAAAAAGGGTGAACCAATTGAACAGTGATACTTGGAAGACACTAAACGGAAATGAACTGAACAATCTGGGTGGAGAGGGGGCTGAGGGTAGGAAAACAGAGAAAAAGAAGGGAGGGGATAACAATTTTCTTAAGAAATGTGTTCATTACTTATGTAACCGTATGCCAACTATATATTGACTTAACAAAAAAAATTAACTTAAAAAATAATTTAGCCGGGTATGGTGGCTCACACTTGTAAATGTAGCTACTCAAGATCCAATGGGATCCAAGGATAGCTGTTCAAAGTCAGCTTGGGCACTGAAGTCCATGTGACTCTTATCTCCAATTAACCACCAGAAAACCAGAAGTGGCCCTATGGCTCAAGAGATAGGGCAGTAGTCTTGAGATGAAAAGTTCAGTGACAAGACCCAGGTGCAGAATTGCAGTCCCATGACTTGAATGATGAATGATACTAGCCAGGCTCTGTGCGCTCGCACTTGGAATCCTATCTACAGAGAATCAGGTTTGAATCCAGCCCAAACAAATTGCATGATATTCTGATTTACAGTTCATTACCAAAAATCTGGAAGTGGAGGTGTGGTTCAAGTGGTAGAACACTAGCCTGAAGCAAAAAAAGAATATTTAAGGACAGTTCCCAGGCCCTGGGTTCAAGTCCCAGGACTTGCATAAAACAAACAAAATGTGACGCTGAGTCCTCCATCATTTGGTGTTATAGTTCAATATTCTTGATATGCGTCTTAGAAATTAAGTCCCTAGCAAATACTCTCCCCTGAAATTCTGCTTCATAGCTGATTCATAGAATTTCAGCATCATTACTATCACCTTCCAGTTAGCATAGCAGTCTACTATTGAAAATTTGAAGAAAAATTTTGAGCAATCCTAATAAATCTGTGTATCATCTGCACACACCTCAAATCAGCAGCAGCTATGTTTTACTATTATCTAAATGTATTTAATCCCTTCTTGAGTTAATGAGCCTTAAAGAGTAAAACATATGAAATAGTTATGAAACTAACAGTCACCATTCTTCTACCTAATATTGTAATATAAGTTTATAAATGCAAGGACTATTCTGAAGTGTGCAGAAGATAGCTTCTAATTATAATATTCTCATGAAGTATAGTTTTTAAGAAACATGTTGCTTGCTTTGGGAAAGCAAAGGCAAGGAAAAATGATATAAGTAAGTTCCCTATTTATCAGAAGGAAAATACTATGGGGTTTAGATCAACTTCATTCATTCCGTGCTGATGAAACAAATATTTGCAATTCCTGAGGCCAATCACTTCATTGTGATGCACAATCAGTCAGCTTAGATCAAACTCCCAAAAAAGGAAAGGAACAAATGAGAAGCAATTAAGGTTTCAAAAATGAACCAGGTGGTGGTGGCAGCTCACACTTGTAATTCTATTTACTCAAGGCCTGAAATCCAAGGATCTGGATTAAGTCTGTCTGTTATGAAAATATTCCTGTCTGAAACATCATCTCAGTTATCTCAGCCCAGCTGATACACTCTGCCCAACAGGTTCCAAACACCAAAGTACATCGCCTATCTGAAATACTAGCAAACGTACTCACACATTATTTCCACTTTGGGAGATAGTTGAAACATGTACCAGAAACATTTCCCTGGCTTCAGAGTGGAAGTGGAAATATATACTCACTAGAAGCCCATCTAGTAAATTACAGTCAATCATCTTTCCTCACATCTTGTTAGTTAAATAGAAAAATGAGTGTTTGGATCAGAAGCGATGTGTATGAGCATACAGTTTGTAAAAGTACTGTAATCCTAGCTACTCAAGATAAGCTGAGACCTGAGGATTCCAGTTCAAAATCAGCCATGCAATAAATTCCATAAGACATTTACTTGTAATTAACCAGCAAAAAACAGAGCGTTGAATTGTGCTTAAAATACCACAGGCCTAAGCTTTGCATAAAAGTGCTAAGGGTTAGCATTCAGGATACCCACTCTCTCCACTCCTTTTTAACATAGTACTAGAATTCCTAGGCAGTGCAATAAGCAAGAAGCAACCATAAAGGGGATCCAAGTAGGGAAAGAGGAAATAAAACTATCCCTCTTTGCAGATGACATGATTCTGTATTTAAAGAATCCTATAGACTCTACTCCGAAGCTCCTTGAGCTGATTCAAAGCTTTGGAATGGTAGCAGGCCATAAAATCAACCCTCACAAATCAACTGCATTACTTTACGCCAACACTGAGAGGAACGAGGCAATAATCAGGAAAGAAACTCTTTTCACAATAGCCTCAAAGAAAATAAAGTACCTGTTTAGATGAAAACTTTAAAAACCTAAAAAAGGAATTTAAAGCAGAACTACAGAAAAACCTCCCATGCTCCTGGATGGAAGAATCAACATTGTGAAAATGACAATCTTGCCAAGGGCTATCTACAAATTCAATGCAATACCTATCAACATCCCAATGTCATTCTTTAAAGAAATAGAACAGGCAATTCAAAATTTCATATGGAATAACAATAGACCCCGTATAGCAAAAACACTTCTTATCAGAAAGAACAGCGCTGGAGGAATTTCAATTCCAAACTTTAGACACTATTACAGAGCTATAATTCTCAAAACAGCTTGGTTCTGGCACAAGAACAGGCCTGAAGTCTAATGGAATAGAACTGTGGACCCAGATATTAAACCACAGACCTATGGCCACCTAATCTTTGACAAGGGAGCCAAAAAAATAGAATGGAAGAAAGATAGCCTCTTCAACAAGTTGTGCTGGCAGAACTGGTTAAGCACCTGCAGAAAACAAACATCTTTTGAAAGTGAGGGGTTGGAATAAACTCTATCAGTCTAACTGCCCCCATAAACAGGCTGGAGTTGCCATCCTCATATCAGATACAATAGACTTCAAACTAAAATTAGTAAGAAAAGACATAGAAGGTTACTACATACTACTAAAGGGATCTTTCCTCCAGGAAGACATAACGATCCTAAATATTTACACACCCAATCCCGGAGCTCCAAACTTCATCAAGCAAACTTTACTTACACTGAAACCATACATAGATCGAAATGCAGTGATTGTTGGTGAGTTTAACACACCACTCTCACCTATGGACAGATCAACAAGACAAAAACTCAACAGAGAAACCTTAGAACTGTACAACTATATAGACCAACTAGATCTAACAGACATCTGCAGAATATTCCACCCAGTAACAACACAATATACGTTTATCTCAGCAGCACATGGAACATTTTCCAAAATAGACCACATCTTAGGCCATAAAACAAACCTGGACAGATTCAGAAACACTGAAATTACTCCATGCACACTCTCAGACCATAAAGACATCAAATTGGAGCTGAACACACATCTCCACCAACGAATACCCTGTAACTCATGGAGACTGAACAACACATTGTTGAATCAAAAACAATGGGTAATCGAAGAGATCAGAACAGATATCCAACTGTTTATGAAATTTAACAATAAGGAGCACACAAATATCAACTCCTTAGGGACACAACAAAGGCAGTACTCAGAGGAAAATTTATAGCGCTGAGTGCCTACAACAGCAAGTTGGAAAAATGGCAAACCAACTAGTTAATGTCTCACCTTAACCTCCTGGAAAAAGAAGCAACAAACCAACCCTAAACCCATTAGGAGAAAGAAAATTATTAAAATCAAAGCAGAATTAAATGATTTGGAATAAAAAAACTATAGAAAGAATCAACAAAACAAGGAGTTGGTTCTTTGAAAGAATTAACAAAAATGACAAGCCCTTAGCAAATCTTACCAAAAAAAGAAGAGAGCATATCGAAATAAACAAAATCGCAGATGAAAATGGTAATATCACGATAGAAATTACCAAGATCCAGAATATCATGAGGGAATACTTCTCAAACCTTTACGCCAACAAATTTGAGAATCTAGAAGAAATGGATGAATTCCTAGACAATATTAACATACACACACTGAACCAAGAAGAGCTAACCCAACTCAATAGGCATATTTCAAGCTATGAAATAGAAATGGAAATTAGACAACTTCCACTTAAAAAGAGCCCAGGGCCAGATGGATTCACAGCTGAATTCTATAAGGTCTTCAAAGCAGAGCTCACACCAATACTCCTCAAGCTCTTCAACGAAATTGAAAATGAAGGTTCTTTACCAAACTGATTCTGTGAAGCCAGCATATCCCTCATCCCCAAACCAGACAGAGATTCATCAAAGAAAGAGGCCTATAGACCCATTTCTTTGATGAACATCGATGCAAAACTTCTCAACAAAATACTGGCCAACCCTCTACAACAACTCATCAAAAAATTATACACTATGATCAAACTGGATTCATCACAGGGTGGCAAAGCTGGTGCAACATACACAAATCAATTAATATAATTCAACACATCAACAGGACCAGGGATAAAAATCACATGATTGTCTCAATAGATTCGGAAAAGGCATTTGACAAGATCCAAAACCCCATTATGTAAAAAGATGTGGAGAAACTAGGAATCCATGGAACATTTCTCAATGTAATAAAGGCTGTGTATGAGAAACCCACTGCTAGTATTATACTTAATGGTGAAAATCAAAGGCCATTCCCTCTAAAATCAGGAACGAGACAAGGATGCACACACTCTTCACTCCTATTTAACATAGTACTAGAATTCCTAGGCAGTGCAATAAGGCAAGAAGCAAGCATAAAGGGGATCCAAGTAGGGAAAGAGGAAATAAAACTATCCCTCTTTGCAGATGACATGATTCTGTATTTAAAGAATCCTATAGAGTCTACTCCCAAGTTCCTTGAGCTGATTCAAAGCTTTGGAAGTGTAGCAGGCCATAAAATCAACCCTCACAAATCAACTGCCTTACTTTATGCCAACACTGAGAGGAACGAGGCAATAATCAGGAAAGAAAATCCTTTCACAGTAGCCTCAAAGAAAATAAAGTACCTAGCAATTAGCTTAACTAAGAATGTAAAGGACCGTTTAGATGAAAACGTTAAAACCTTAAAAAAGTAAATTAAAGCAGTACTAAGGAAATGGAAAAACCTCCCATGCTCCTGAATTGGAAGAATCAACATTGTGAAAATGACAATCCTGCCAAGGGCTATCTACAAATTCAATGTAATACCCATCAACATACCAATGTCATTCTTTAAAGACATAGAAGAGGGAATTCAAAATTTCATATGGAATAATAAAAGACCCCGTATAGCAAAAACACTTCTTAGCAGAAAGAACAGCGCTGGAGGAATTTTAATTCCAAACTTAAGGCTCTGTTACAGAGCTATAATTCTAAAAACAGCCTGGTACTGGCACAAGAACAGGCCTGAAGTCCAATGGAGTAGAACTGCGGACCCAGATATTAAACCACAGACCTATGGCCACCTAATCTTTGACCAGAGAGCCAAAAAAATAGAATGGAAGAAAGATAGCCTCTTCAGCAAGTTGTGCTGGCAGAAATGGTTAAGCACATGCAGAAAACTAAAGTTGGATCCTTCTTTGTCACCTTGCACTAGAATTTACTCCAAATGGATCAAAGACGTGGAGGTAAAAGCTGACACACTGAAAAGTTTACAGGAAGGAATAGGAGATACACTAGGCCTCCTTGGCACAGGTCGAAACTTTCTTAATAAGGACCAAGAATCACAACAAATCAGAGAAAGGCTGGATAAGTGGGACTGCATTAAACTGCAGAGCTTTTGTATGGCAATGGATATAGCTAGTAAACTAATCAGGAAGCCTACAGAGTGGGAGAAGATCTTCACCAACCAAACAACGGACCAAGGCCTCATCTCTAAAATATATCAACAACTCAAAAAATTGAATCACTCCAAAACTAACCTCCAAAGTAACACCCATCCCATTAAAAATGGGCCAAAGACTTAAAGAGAGTCTTCTCTGAAGAAGAAACAAAAATGGCCTATAGACACATGAAGAAATGCTCAACATCTCTAGTCATAAAAGAAATGCAAATCAAAAACAACTCTAAGATTCCACCTCACTCCAGTTAGAATGGCCAGGATCAGGAAAACGAATGACAACAGATGCTGGAGGGGACGTGGCCAGGAGGGATCACTACTACACTGTTGGTGGGAGTGAAAACTCGTTCAACCACTATGGAAAGCAGTGTGGCAGTGCATCAAAAGGCTAAACATACAACTCCCCTATGACCCAGAAATTCCACTACTTGGTATTTACCCAACAATCCAGAAACAAGGGCATACTAAACCCACTAGCACAACAATGTTCATTGCAGCACTATTCTCCATAGCAAAGATATGGAACCAACCCAGATGTCCCTCAGTTGATGAGTGGATCAACAAGTTGTGGTATTTGTACACAATCGAATTCTATGCTGCTGTCAGAAAGAATGACATCGCCCCATTTGTTAGGAAATGGAAAGACTTAGAACAAATCATATTAAGTGAAGTAAGCCATACTCAAAGGAAGTTAGGCTCACTGGTTTCCCTCATTCGTCATAATCAGTAGAAACCTTGATCTCTACTAGCAGAGATTTGCAATAGAGAAAAGGCCGTATATAAGGCCATATAATGTGAAGCTAATTGAAAGGACCTCCATGGTATTGAAACAAAAGCCACATAATGAATGATTGTTGTCCTTAATGTACTATGTTGTCTCTCATCTCCTTTGCTGTCCCTTGGTTATCCCATATTGGTATAGTATCTCACTTTGTTATCTGATATATTGAGTTTATTTGTATTTGGATATTTGAAATTTGATAGTGAAGGGGGGAAAACCAAGACGGGTGGGGAGTGTGGGGTTGGAGGGAAATGGGTACCAAGACATGTGAAAGGGTATCAATGTATGTGAATTAATGCACCTTCATCTGGCAAATATCATGTAACCCTTTTACTAATTACAATAAAAAAATTAAAAAAAGAAAGTTGTAGTGTGTGAGGAGGATGATGGGGTTAAATACATTTCTTCTTAGAAATTTACCTCATCTGGTTGCCCTGGATTTTCCTGGCCTTCTTCTTAGAGAAAGTTCTGTTATACTGGATTTGTGGCTTGGCAATGATCTAGCATGTACATCTTCGAGTAAGACATCCACAACTTCCATGCCTGAGACTCGAGTTTCCTGACCTTTTCAACAGCACAGCAACATCTTTCTTCCTCCTGAGCCACAGGCCAAGTGAGCTGGCTTGAGCTGGTTGTTAGTTACAGTGGCTTGGTTACCAGGGTTCCATATTCTGTTCCATTGTGAGGGAGGCAGGGTCACCTTTCAGGGCCCAATGACCAAAGATCCTTGCTCACAAAAGAAATCACCAAAGACATACTGGAGGTTGAATCTCTCCTCCAATCTCACAATATACATGTGGATGTAGTATACAGCACACCTTATTTGTCCAATCCCAATGTCTTCCACTAGGCCCAACTAACAGTCTGGTCTCAGGCTCAAGGAGCCTTTCTTAGGTAAGATCCAAACTTAAGGGTCAATATTGCCCTCATGCTTTACAAAACATTTGCTCCACAGTGCCTTCTCTGCCTGCATTTTGCCCCTTGTCGAATTTTTTTTTGTTTTTGCTAGTCTTGGGACTTGACCTCAGAGTGTGAACATAGTTCTTGGGCTTTCTTTACGCTTTAGCTGTACCACCAAGCCACAGCACCACTTGCAGCGTTTTCTCTGTATGTGGTAATGCGGAATCAAACCTGAGGCTTATTGCTTGGTAGCCAAGTACTCTACCACTAGGTGAAACACACAGGGCATCTTGCACATATTTTTGAGGTCAATCTACTAGGATATTATTAGGGTTCTGTATCCTAATCAATTTTTTCCTGATGATTAGCTTTGCTGTCATGTGTAAAAAATGCAAGAGGGAAAAACATAGAAGAATTAGTGAAATTCTTTGTAGGAGAAAGGATATTTGGATATGATGATGATGATGATGATGATGACTTTATAATTACTATGTGAGGGTTGAGAGTTTGGCATAGTGATAGAGTGCTTGCCTAGCATCCATGAAGATCTGGGTTTGATTGCTCAGTATCACATAGATAGAAAATCTAGATGTGGCACTGTGGCTCAAGTGGCAAAGGGCTAGACTTGAGAAAACCCGAGGACAGTGCTCAGGCCCTGAATTCAAGCCCCAAGATTGGCAGAAAGATAAAAGAAAATAAAAATGCTTTTTACGAGCTAATTCACTCACAGCATTTGCTTCTGAAATCTTCGCTTCTGCATCTTGTGAAATACACCTTTCCCTCAATGTAGACAAGAAAAACAGCTCCATCCCATGGTCCACTGTGAGGCCACTGGTTGGGCTAAGAGCTAGTCGTGCAGCAACACATAAGTTTTATTCTAATACTTTCCAAACTTTGTACTCAAATATGCTACCTACTTACCAACTTAGGTCAGTTATCCTTATGCTATACCTTTTCTTCATTACTACAATATTCTTACACTCCTACGTTAATCCTCTTGCACCTCCCCTGACCTCTCTCATTCTTTTTTTCTATCTCTGGACCTCTGCTCGTCTTTCAACCCTTCTACTGCACGGATCTACACTTGATGGCTGTTGAGCAATGTTGGATATGTAGGTGGTTAATTATTCTCTAGGCTCAGAGGGACATAAAGACAATAGAGATTGGATTGAGAGGCTTATTGTTTTGGGTATAAATCGCTTATCAGTGGTTGTATTAGGCTGGTCTGTAAGTGCACAAAAAGAAAGAGTGATAATACCAATCAAAACTTGTGAAGATCTAGTGTCTGCCAGCTACAGAGGTCTAGGTTGGTTATATCTGAAAAACTATAATCGTATTTAGTAGTAATCTTGCTCCCATTTTCAAATGGGCAGAACAAGAAACTCAAGAAAAATGTCAAATCAAGAAACAACATCCCCCACCCAATGTAAACAGACAATGGAACAGTCAATGGCAAACCTAGAGGAGAGTCTTCCAAGTGCTACACAAATGCAATTGATAAACATCATTAATGAAAAATGTGAAAATATAAAGAAAGAGATAATGGTGGAAGCCACAGCTGAACAAGAATAAAGCAAAAACAAGGTGATAAGTGAAAAAGAAGAAGCCATAAATGAGGCCATAATAAAGGTTTTTCAAAGAAAGATGGATGAATTCAAAGAATCCACAAATAAAAACGTGACCAAACTCCAGCAAATGTCCAAAGAAAATAAAGCTACTGAGCTGACCACTCAAAAGGAAATCAAGGAGATAAAGAAATCCATACATGATCTAAAACAAGACATGCAAGGCATCAAAAGTGAGCAATTAGAAGCAAGGGAGATGAAAAATAAAGTAGATAGCTTTGATAGCAGGTTAGACAATGCAGAGGAGAGAATTTCCGGGGCTGAAGATAATTTAGGTATTATAAAGAACAGAAAATGAGTCAATCCAAATCTAGGAAATATGAGAGAGCGCTTCAGGAGGTCCAAGATACAATTATGAAGCCTAATTTACGCCTAGTTGGTATTGAGGAGGGCGTGGAGAAAGAGGTCAATGGTACTGGAAATATACTTCAGGGAATCATCTCAGAGAATTTCCCAAATATCCAGAAGTGCAAGCCCATCCAGATACGAGAATCTTTTAGAACCCCAAACAGATCTGAACAGAAAAGAACATCGCACCGCCACATTGTGATCCAAACTGGATCAATAGAAACAAAAGGAAAGATCCTAAAGGCAGCCAGGGAAAAGGGATCAGTAACCTATAAAGGCAAACCAATCAGAATAACCCCAGATTTCTCAGCTGAGACCATGCAAGCACGAAGTGACTGGAAGCATATATGTCATGACCTTAAATCAAATAACTACCAACCAAGAATACTGTAGCCAGCTAAGCTCTCATTCATAACTGAGGGAACAATAAAAACATTCCATTCCAGGGAAAAGCTGCAACAATATGTCGAAACAAAACCAACACTACAGCGAATTCTCAAAGATGCTCTATACATAGAAAACCAAAATAAATGGAATATAGGGAAAGAAAAGGCACCTAAACAGCATACCATCTAAGGACCACAAGAACTGTCAAGACACAGGCCCTACTAAAAGCTTTTAAAAATGGTAGGAACTAATAAATATCTCTCAATCCTAACTCTCAATATCAATGGACTTAACTCTCCAATTAAACGGCATAGGCTGTCTAGTTGGATCAAAAAGCAAGAGCCATCGTTCTGCTGTCTTCAAGAAACACATCTTACCCCAAAACAATCATCTTTTGAAAGTGAGAGGTTGGAATAAACTCTATCAAGCTAACTGCCCCCATAAACAGGCTGGAGTTGCCATCCTCATATCAGATACAATAGACTTCAAACTAAAATTAGTAAGAAAAGACAAAGAAGGTTACTATATACCACTAAAGGGATCTTTCCTCCAGGAAGACATAACGATCCTAAATATTTACACACCGTTTTGAAGATTCTCAAAAGATTGAAGATACTGCCAGTGTAAGTTAGATTCCGGCATTCATATTAAATAATGCAATGAGTAGGGATTTATATTTGAAATATCACTGTTGACAAAATCTAACACACAATTGCTTAGTATTTGCTTTTGATTTCCCAAGAAGTTCAGTACAAGCTAACATGTATGGCATATATCGACTGGGAGAAATGATTCAGAATATGTGACTCATTTGAACAGGAGTCAGTGAAAGATACAGAAGCAGGATACCCATATTGTTATAATTTGTATCTTTTTCATATTTTGTGTTTGTTATTAATTCCATTTGTAGTGTACATTTCTAGGTAAAAACTTTTAAAATATTTCCAAACAATTTGTTATTTCAACAGCAAAAAACATTTATATGCCTGATAAAATTCACAGAATCCAAATTTTTCCATATTATTTTTGTTTTTTGGGTTTTTTTTGGTGGGTCATAGATCTTGAACTCAGCCTAGGTACTATCCCTGAGCTCTTCAACTCCAGGCTACCACCTTACCCTGGAGCCAAGCCCCACTTCCCATTTTCTAAAGGTAAATTGGAGATAAGAGTCTCAGGTCTTTTTGTGCCAGGATGGCTTTAAACCTTGATCCTCAGATCTCAGCCTCCTGAGTATCTAGGATTATAAAAGTGAGCCACCACCCCATCATGCTCAGCTTTCTGGTTTTTTTTAAACAAGCCCTTTGGCTGGAACTCGGTCTGAGCACTGTCCTTCAGCTTTCCTCAAGCCTAGTGATCTTCTACTTGAGCCACAGCACTACTTCTGGTTTTTTCTGTGTATGTGGTAGTGCGGAATTGAACCTTCGTCTTCATACAAGCACTCTACAACTATGCCAAACTCCCAGCCCCTCCACATTACTTTTTATGATAGATCTTTCCATGCATCCTGGATGGCTAGAAATACTTCTTGAGTTTCCCAAGATCAGGGAGTATAGGTGTGTCCCATCCTGTGTGGCTACATAACCATTGTTTAGGGTACAGTTCTCTCTTCATTCTACCCATCTAGAGCAATTTTCATCTTCCATGTATAATCATTAAACATTCAGCTTCTGTTCCTCTCTACTCCATTCTCTGGAACCATCGTGCTTTTTGGCTCTAAGGGTTTGTTGATTCTTGGAAGCTCTGGAAGGGAAAACATACCCTAGCTCTTCCTTTATGACTGCTGTATTTTTAGTTTACTGTAATCAAGAATCATCTGTAAAATATAGTAAAATGTTCTTCCTTTTCAATGCATTGTTTTGCATATTTCTATCTTTGGATTATTATTAATAGTTGTGAATGGATTCTCCACATATTTGTTCTAGTCTCTGCTTTCTCTTCCGTTAGGTACAAATCTAGAAATAGAAGTGTTGGACCATATTTCTATGTAATTCTATATTTAGTACTTTTTTAGCACTCTCCACGCAATTTTTGATTGTTTTATATTCCTTGCAGAACTATTCCAAAGTTCTACTTCTTCTCACTACCTTCCCAGTAATAGTTAGACTTTGAAAGTTGTTTTTTTGTATGCGTGTGTGTGTGTGTGTTTGTGTGTGTGTATGTGGATCTTTTTGTTTAAAACTATATTTATATTAACATATTTAAAGTAATGATTTCATTGTAATTTTAATTTTTCTCATGAATGTTAATATTGAACTTCTTTCTACATTTTGAACAACTATTTCTATATATTATTTTTAGAAAATCCTCTCCAATCTCCAATTTTTTCCCTTTTTTGTGGGGTAGTGGGCAAAGTCATGGGGCTTGCACCTTGGGCCATGAGCTCTTTAGTTTAAGGCTATTGTCCTACCCTGAGTATTGCCCCTCAGTTCTTCTGCTCACAGCTCCCTACCCCTCTTCCCATTATATACAGAACAAAGGTCATCCTCAGTCTTTTTGAAAAAGTAAAACATACAGTAAATTTGTAGCATAAAACAGCAAGAAATAAATTTCTTGCCAGGTGCAGTGACTTCTACCTGCAATCCTAGGTACTCAGATATCAGGCTTATATCTAAAGATTTGGTTCAAAGCCAGCCTGGGCATTAGAAAATCTATGAGACTCTCATCTACAATTAACCACTAGAATATGGGAAATGGCACTGTGGCTTCATAGGTAGGGTGATAGACTTAATTTGAAGAGCTCAGGAACAGTGCCCAGGCCCAGAGTTCAAGGCTTACAAATCCCCCAGGCAAAGAAAAGAAAAAAAAGTTTCTTCCCCAAGTGATTATTATGCCAGCCATAGAACATTAACATTCTGGGTGTACTTCACAGTATTATTACTTGATACCCTAAGATTTTGCAATATTCTCACAGTACCAGCATATGTCATCATATAATGTAGTTCCTTTTCAATGGAATAATTCCATTTATAACCTAAATCTACTCCCCCGACTGATTTTTGTCGATACCACAATTGCTCTACCATGATATGCCACAAGCCATTAAACATTTTATGGTGGGTAATTGGAAAGGAGTCTCATGGAATTTTGTGCCAGGCTGGCTTTGAACCATGGTCCTCAAATCTCAGTCTCCTGAGTAGCTAGGATGACAGGCGTGAGCCACCAACACCTGGCTTGCCTTTTTATTTTTCTGTGGGTCTTGGGACTTGAACTCTGGGCCTAGGCACCATCCCTAAGCTTTTCAGGTCAATATTTCATGTAAGTCTAAACATTTAAGTAAAGGAATACAATTCCAACAAAAAAGAATAAAATTCCAGACATGGTGTGTTTATAACTCAGTGCTAATTACTTGATGAAAATGTGCCATTCCGGAAGCTGGTATCATTTGATGATGTAGCTGTGGATTTCAGCTGGGAGGAGTGGCAGCATCTGGACAATGCTCAGAGGACCCTGTACAGAGATGTAATGCTGGAGACCTACAGCAACCTGGTGTCCTTAGGTGAGCAAAAGTCAAATTCACTTGCAAGGCCAAGTGCCTTGTTATTTTGCAGATACGTGAATGTTTATCAAACTTTCAATATTATTTAAATGAAAGATTCCAGGCCCTGAGAAGTATCATTACTTTCTAAAGAAAACCTAAGGTAATTTTGTACTCATTCTTCAGGATACCTTCAGGATACTTTGACAACAGTTCTAAATTATGTTTCCTCTAATGGAGACGACATTCCAAACTTACACAGTAATTGTAAGTGGATAAACCATCCAGAATAGAATATATATCATTATTGGAAATAGGATCTACAAATCACTAAACAGTGAGTTTATAATGGAAACCTGGCACTAGGTGCAATGTTTCATGCCTGTAATCTTAAAATATTCAGGAGGAAGAAACCTAAGAATTCTAATTTGAAGCCAGCAATGGCATAAAAATTGCCATGAAACTCTATAACTCCAAGTAACCCCTCAAAAATGTTAGTGGAGTGTCAAGAGTTTGACTTTGTGGTTGAGTGCTTGCCTAGCATGCATGAAGACCTATGCATGTAAGTGGAGCTGGGACTCAAACTGGTATTTTTCTAGCCTTGAGTAAGACAGCTACGTTTATGCCATACAAAATGAATCCAGAGCTGGGGAAAAGTCAACCATGGAGCCAGTGAGAAATGAGAAAAAAGATTTAATAGATAACTTGTGAGTAGGATGTCTGCGAACTTAAAGCAATGATAACACAGCATAAGCAATAATTCTCTACTGTTTCTAATTTACAGGGCCCTGTGTTCCCAAACGTGTATTAATTGACAAGCTAGAGCACTGTGCAGAACTCTGGATAGGAAATTCCTCTGACAAGAATATCACAGGTGAGTGAATGCATCTTCATATTGATGTTGGAGCCTGAGCCCCATTGGTAAGTTCATGTTGTGATGTACTGAGCAATAATATTCTTAGTTGCCCTAAATCCTGTGTGGGACCTATGGAATTCTTTGTGAATGAATCAAGAATCATTTTCTTTTCCCAATCCTATGCCTGGTCTCAGGGCCTGAGCATGGTCCTTGGGTTTTCTGAAGGCTAGCTCTCTACTTCTTGAGTCATAGCACCACTTCTGGCTTTTTCTTTGTATGTAGTACCAAGGAACTGAACCAGGTCTTTGTGCATGCTAGCCCAAACCCCTGGCACCAAGAATCATAGGGTGATATGACGAATTCTATGTGGCAGTAGAGTTACAGTTAGATTTCTCTGTAGAAATCACTGTGAAACAAAATAAAATGAGAAAGCCATGAGCCCGTGTCTCATGCCTGTAATCCTAGCTACTTAGGAGGCTGAGATCTGAGGATCAAGGTTCAAAGACTGACCTATCACAAAAACACCTTAGACTCTTCTAGGAGGCTGAGATCTGAGGATCAAGGTTCAAAGACTGACCTATCACAAAAACACCTTAGACTCTTCTCTCCAATGAACCAATCGAAATTGAGAAGTGGGGTTAAGGCTAAAGACATAGGGCAGTAGCCTTGAGCTGAAGAGCTCAGGAAGAACAGCCAGGTCTAGAATTCAAGTCCCAGGACTGCAAAAGAAGAAAGAAAGAAAGAAAGAAAGAAAGAAAGAAAGAAAGAAAGAAAGAAAGAAAGAAAGAAAGAAAGAGGGAAGAAAGAGGGAAGGAAGGAAAGGAAGAAAGAAAGAAAGAAAGAAAGAAAGAAAGAAAGAAAGAAAGAAAGAAAGAAAGAAAGAAAGAGGGAAGAAAGAGGGAAGGAAGGAAAGGAAGAAAGAAAGAAAGAAAGAAAGAAAGAAAGAAAGAAAGAAAGAAAGAAAGAAAGATATTTCATTTCTTTAAAACTAAGACTATAAATGATTGAGCAAACAAGGAATAAGTCAGGGCATTATTCTCTGATAAGGATAATATCTTTTTGCTGGTAGGAAGAGACTGGTATTCAGAACCAGACCTTTCCACCAGAAATTGAGCCTAGTGGTAGAGTGCTTGCCTAGCATGCACAAAGACACAGGTTTGATTCCTTATTACCACATACATAGAAAAAGCCAGAAGTAATGATTCATTGATAGGGTTCTAGTCTTGAGAAAACCCAAGGACAGTGGTTAGGTCCTACATTCAAACCCAGGAATGGAAGAAAAAAAAACAACAAAGTTACAATCAACATAAGAAAATTAACTAGACAATGCGCTGGGGATTTTCTGGTCTTCCATGGTTCTGAGGGACAGGAGTGTTAGAAAAGGAATTTTTATAAGACTTCAAATGGAAAGAAACAAATTTCAAAATTTCCACAAATACCTAAATTGAGACTTTAGTGAGAAGTTGTAACTGAAAGGATATAGGTGTAAGTCCTTACTCTCAAGAATCGTTCTTGCTTGGATCAAAGGCAAACAGACATATAAACCAAACTTGTGGCCGCTGAATCTAGAAAAAAATCGTGTTCCTCACTTAATGGTTAATAAGCAAACAGCATTGAAACTGGGTAAGGTAATCCTATCTGCTACTCAGGACCTGAGACTCTTATCTGTAGTTAACTCTAGAAAAGAGGAAGTGGGGCTGTAGCTCAAGGATAGGGGTTATAGTCTTCTGCTGAAGTGTTCAGGGACAGGGCCGAGGCCTATGAACTACAAAAAAAGAAAAGAAAAGAAAAGAAAAGAAAGTTTTAAAAAGATGCAAAACAGCACAGTATTTAGATTATTTCTCAAAAATAAAAGAAAGGCAGCTATTCCTCAATGTATAAACAAAACAGTATTTGAAAAAAACAGCTGCAGGTATAGTATAGGTAGTACTCAGCTTAAAACTGTAGCAATACATAGTTGGGTAATTTCAATAAATATTTCCTGTGATATAAAAGAGAACTAAAACACAGAAAAACATTATTGGTCATTGTAAAATATCATTTTCTTAATATGTTAGGGAGAAAAGCATATATTTCTCACAAATCAATTTCCACTTTTATATTTTAAAATATCTAACACTTAGGATGGGAAAGTAAAGTCATTACCTTTACAGTAAGGAATATTTGTATCTCATGTATGTTTGTGTCTTTTTTTCTATGACTCATTTTAGATGTCCAGGTAATGGAAAATGTGTTCAAGACCTGCCAGGAAAGTCCACATGAATGTCTTTGTGAAGTAGCAGTTGCAAGTAGTATCGAAGTGGAGGAAAACGTGAGATTAGCAACAACTTTAAATTTGAGCTCTACACATAATCCAGAGCTGATTAGTAATAACGGTAACAACTTAGGGGTGAGGACTGAGGAGTTCATTAAGTGTCAAAACATGTTTCTGTCTCCTAAGCCTGATGAGATGCATGCTGCATATAGATCTCGTATGTCTCCTGTTCTTAAAAAGTCCATCGGATATTCAGAGCATTTTATTCATGATTGTGACAGTCCAAAAGATCTGCAGTATCATAATTCTGTTCTCCCTGCCCAAGAAATTCTTCAGGGAGGGAGGAAAATTGCTAAATGTACTGTGTGATGAAAAATATTGTACTTAACACCGACCATCACTACACATCCGAAAATGTACACAGGAGAGACTCCTCATACATGTAGTGAATGTGAGAAATCTTTCAGTAATGAAATACTCCTTACAATACCTCAGAGCAAATATCCTGAGATATGTGATGCGTACATCAAGTGTGAAAATTAATTTCTGAGAAGTCAGACCTGACACTCCAACCTCGATCTCCAAGAGAGGACAAACATTATGAATATGAGGAACGTAATAAAATTTCTGCCCAGAATTCAGCTCTCAGCACACATCCGAGATCTCACACAGAAGAGAAATCTTATGAATGGGATAAATGTGGGAAGACTTTTAGACTGAAATCATACCTCACTTTGCACCAGAGAAGACACACAGAAGAGAAACCTTATGAATGTAACAAATGTGAAAAGTCTTTCACCCAGAAGATACACCTTCGAGTTCATCAAATAACACACACAGGAGAGAAATCTTATAAGTGTAATGAATGTGGAAAGTCTTTCCAAGGGAAGGGAAAACTTCGTGTTCATCAGAGAATACACACAGGAGTGAAACCTTATGAATGTAACCAATGTGTAAAGTCTTTCAGACAGAAATCTTCCCTCAAATTGCATCAAAGTACACACACAGGAGAGAAAACTTATGTGTGCAACAAATGTGGAAAGACCTTCAAGTGGAAGTCATATCTTGATGGGCATAATAGAACACACACAGGAGAGAAAACTTATGCATGTAGTGAATGCGGAAAGTCTTTCAAATGGAAGGTAAAACTCCATGTTCATCAGAGAATATACTCAGGAGAAACACCTTATGAGTGTAACATATGTGGAAAGTCCTTCACACAGAAGCCAAACCTCAACATGCATAAGACAATTCAAACAGGAGAAAAACCTTATGAATGTAACCGATGTGGAATGTCTTTCAAATGGAAGTCTTCCCTCAAATGGCATCAGAGAACACACACAGGACAGAAACTGTACGAGTGCATCAAATGTGGTAAGACCTTCAGATGGAAGTCACATTACAGGAGGCATAACAGAATTCACACATATTAGAAACCTTAGGAATATAACCAAAGTTGAATGTCTTTCGTGCCGTATTCACCCTTCAGGAAGCGTAAGAGAGTTCACACATATGAGAAGCCTTAGCAATGTAATAAATAGGAAAGACTTTTTAGTCTGTGGAAGAAAACTCAGCTTGTGTCACAGAACCAACACAAGATAAAACCCTTAATGAATGTAGCAAATGTTCAGTCTTTTCCCCAGAAGGCACAAGTCAAGATTTATCACTAAACACCGACAGGATAGAATCCTATGAATAAAATGAAAGGGAAATTTTTTGAAGAACTCATAGTTGAGTTTGCATGATACCACACAGACACAGGATAAAAATCGTATGAATATAAGAATATGAAAAATCCATCATGAACGTATGACTAAGTATAAAATGCACATAGGAGAGAAAAACCTTATAAATATTACAAATGTGGAAAGTGTTTGACCTGGAAGGCATACTTCTGTGTTTATCACAAACCTGATTCCCATAGAAGAAAAGAAAACTAATGAATAGAACAAATGTGCAATGACTTTTAATCAGAAGTCAGTCTTCAGTACATTTCAGAACATACACAATAGAGAAATTCTGAGTAATGAAAAACATTTAGCTATATATAGAATCTCTGTATATGGGAGCATTAGGGTAAGTCTTCTAAACAAACTCAACCGTCAGCAAGCATTAAGAGCACTCACAGAAGAAATAATAGCATGTAGGAAAACCTTTGTCAGAAACCTCTAAAAGCTGACTATGTGGCTTAGTGGTAGAGTGCTAACCTATCAAGGATGAAGGCCAGGGTTAGATTCCTCAATACTACGTGAAAAGAGCAAGCCAGAAGCAGCACTGTGGTTCAAATGGTAGAGTGCTAACCTTGAGCAAAAGTAGCTCAGGCCCTGAGTTCAAGCCTAAGGATTGGAGAGAGACAGAGAGAGAGAGAGAGAGAGAGAGAGAGAGAGAGAGAGAGAGAGAGAGAGAGACAGACAGACAGACAGAGAGAGAGAGACAGAGAGAGAGAGACAGAGAGAGAGAGACAGAGAGAGAGAGACAGAGAGAGAGAGACAGAAAGACAGAGAGAAAGAGAGAAAAGGGAGAGAAAGAGAGAAAACAGGAACTTCTAAATTTTACAGATATAGAGAAGGAGAGAGAGAAGGAGACAGAAACTAATTTCTAAACATTACAGTGTTTATATTTCCTTACAAATTCATCTATGTCATTCTTTCTGACAGAAGCACAGAATTCCATTGTGTAAAAATACCATATTTGATCTACTCATAAACTGACGGGCATCTGGGTTGGTTCCATACCTTTGCTATAGTAAATAGTGCTGTGATAAATGTTATTGTTCTAGTGAATTTAGTATGTCCTATCTGGACGATTGGCAAGTAGAGAAATTGCTGGATCACAGGGGAGCTCTATGTTTAATCTTTTTGGGATACTGCCATAGTGCTTTCCATAGTGGTTGAACGAGTTTGCAATCCCACCACAGTGTAGTAGTGATCCCTCCTGGCCACATCCCCTCCAGCATACGTTATTAGATTTCTGGATCTTGGCCATTCTAACTGGAGTGAGGAGGAAAAGGGAAAGAGGAACTGAAACTTTCTCTCCTTACAGATGACATGATTCTGTATTTAAAGAACCCTATAGTCTCTACTCTGAAGCTGCTTGAGCTGATATAAAACTTTGGTAAGGTAGCAGGGTATAAAATTAACCCTCAATGTCAACTGCCTTCTTATATGCCAAGAAACGAGAGGAATGAGGCAAGAATCAGGATAGCAACTCATTTTGCTATGAAAGAAAATAAAATACCTAGGAATTAACTTAGAATGTAAAGCACCTTTTTGATGGAACTATAAACCCTGGAGAAGGAAATTAACGCAGAACTGAGGAAATGCAAAAACCTATGCTCCTGGTTTGGAAGAAGTAATATTGTAAAAATGGCAATCTTCAATCAATATCCCAATGTCATTCTTTAAAGAAACAGAAGAGGAAATCCAAAATTTCACTTGGAATAATAAAAGACCCCTTATAGTCTGTCTTCTTGCATGATACATAATGTTTAATCTCACCTTCTCCACCAAAATCTCACCTTTCTCATTGAGACATAGGTGGCCCTGTTTACCAGCAGCAAAGGCTCAAACGCGCAGTTTCAGGTGTCACCACTGCCTCTGTTACTGGGTAGATCCAACTCTGTCATCGATTCTGAGGTCTGCTCTGGGAGTCTTGGTCAAAAGTTGTTCTGTGGCTTCTGCTGCCAGCCTGTGCCTATTTGCTTCCTTTTCCTCCAGCAGCCTACATCAGGGAATGAAGTTCAGGCGCTGATGCTCTCCTTCATATGCAGGGCAGGATGAGCCCAACCCTCCCTCATCTTCCTCTTCCAATTTTTGGGAAAAAATGTGCTGGCAGAAGTCCTCAGGTGTGGCGCATGGCTGATCCACACTTTTAATCCAGGCTGGTCAGGAGGCTGAGATCTGAGTATGGAAGTTCCAAGTCACCTAGAACAGGAAAGTCTGATAGATTCTTACTACCAAAAATAAAAACAGCTGGGAATGGAGTTTGTGCTCCAGTTGTAAAGGGCCAGTCTTGAGTACAAATGCTTAGTGCCCAGGCCCTGAGTTCAGGCTCCAGCACTGCCAACAACCTCACTTTAGTGAGATTTTAGCTTTATCCATGTAGGCACATCTCACTGGAATCTTTGCTGGTAGAGATAGTCTTCATAATTTTGTCTCAAGGTAAAGGTCCTCCTGGGGTAGTACACAAAAGGTGTCATGGAGAGAGGAGCCCCACTTGCTCCAGGTTTGAAGATGGCATAGGTCAAGCCAGCATGGAGTTGGCACATCAGTCTTTTTCCTAGCACCACCTACCAGTGAATGTCAAATGACATTGATTGTTGTGGGATTGTGTGATTGAAGTACCCCATTAAGGGCAGTGTTAGCACATCCAAACTTGGATACCAGGAATGCTGAAATCTCAAAGCTAAGATTTCTGTTGGCTACAGAAATGCTGGTGTGTCTGTGATTCACTAAAAGTTCAGGTGCAAAGATTCTGAAGCTTGATGCCATGTGTTTATTCCATTTAGTAAAATTGTTTTAATGCACTGTATAAGTTAAAACATTTGATAAGCGTCAGGGGTGTGAAAACATTGTTCTTGAATTCAGGTGTCTGGCAGGGTAATGGGGGGGTGCTGGTGGCTGGGACTACGAAGCTGGAGCTGCTATCAAACCATGGATCATGTTCCTCTTTGTCTGGTAGAAATGACTCCAAAGATGAAATTTGAATGGTGAGGAAAAGATGATGATGTACTCAGGAAATTTCTCCTAAACAAATGCTCATGTGGAAGTGGGATGGGGGCTGGGCATGTCTGAGGCAGAGCTTAAGGGGGCTTCTCATGGCGTTGAGAATGTTCCTTGCGACTTCAGGCATGCAGCAGCGTGTTTTAGATGACCATTGTGAGATAGATGGAATAAGACTGGAGACAAGATGAATGCTGGGATCCTGCAATGCTCTTGCATGAGTGGCTGGTGGCTCACCTGAAAGAACTAATTATGTCTAAAAAAGAAATCAGGAATTTGTTTTGATTAGATAATACCTGTAATCAGAGGCATATTCAGGATCCTGATCTTAGTATTGTGGTTTAAAACCAACCCAGCAAAGGGAAAAATGCATGAGACTCATACTCCCAGTTTAGAGCAAGAACAAAGATTGAAGTAGAGCTGTGGCTCAAGAGCTAGAGTGCTACCTTGAGCAAAGAAAAGCTAAGAAATAGCTCCAGGTCTTGAGTTCAAGGCCAGGAATGAAATAAGGAAGGTAAAAAAAGGGAAGTATGTGAGGAAGGGAAATATATAAATGAAAGAGAGAAGGAACTAGAAATTTAAAACTAGAGAATATTTAAAAGTCATCAGTCCTTCTAAGAAAAGTGTTGGAGTATGGGTTCTATATGTGGTGAACTGGAAGCCCAGCAGTGACTTGTTAACCAAAGAGTCACCATGATGAGCAAAGGATGGAAATCTGCATGAGCCTCTTAGCGGATGGAGTCACAGAAGAGAACCTCAGCTCCCATCCCATAGTTAGAAGTATATAGAGATGGGGAAGTTGGCATCACCTTGATGTCATTGTGTCCATGGAGACTGGAAGCCATGGCTCTGTGAAAGCACAATGTTCTGGTTACTGAGCTGGGAGGCTGAGGAGATCCAAGTACTGGCCATGAAGAAATCAGGGCGGCAGCAGAGCAACTCTGCTGCAGTGTGTGCCTGCTTGGCTGTTCTTATTCTGTGGTGGATCAGGCCGGAGCGGGTGATAGTAACTGTTTTGTGGTCACAAGCCCTTCACCAAGAGCTTCCTCTGGGATCCTCATAAGCTACAGGGTGGCTGGTGGTGGGATGTGTGTGGGGTGGAAGTGACAGAGGGATGGACGTATGGCAAGGTGGGTGAAGAGATGAGAGGAATGATGAGAGCCCAGTTCATTGGTTTCCAAGGTTAATGGGTGGGAGGTAGAGAGGCATGATGGAGGAATGATGGAGGCAGGGGAAGGTGGTGATAGAGTGAGGCCATCTGTAGTGCCAGCCTGGCCATCATCTGAAGCCCATAGGCAGCTTCCTGATCCTTCACTTAGTCCTGCTCCTTGTGGAGGGAATGTCACGTGTACCCAGAGCTAGGGGTGGGGCAATGTTAGTAGCACCTGGAGAACCATTGGCCTCTACCTGGGTGAGGGGTGGTTATGGCTCCCATGCTGGGTGGCCTGATAGCTATGGAACAGATCTCTCCTTAGCTACCACAGTCAGTGGCTGCTCTCCATCTAGGGTTAGGGCACCTGCTCAGCCATCAGGACACCCCATGCCAGGACAGAGGCCTACAATTCAGATGGCAGCACAGGGGTGAAGATGATCTCACCGTAGCCTTAGTTACATGGCTGTCCCTGCATGCTGGACAGGATGAGCTGGGGGAAGATGTTCTCTGTGTTTTTCCACAGCCTATCCCGGCCTCTTCTTGTGTCTGATTAGACCAAGAGAGTACCAGGTTCCCTCTCATAGTCCTGGTTCTTTTTCTTTTACAGTCATGAGGCTTGAACTCAGGTCCTGGGTACTGTCCCTGAGCTCTTTTGCTCAAGGTTGATGCTCTACCATTTGAACCATAGTGCCATTTCCAGCTTTTCCTTTTCATGTGGATCTCTGATATGTCCAGTACTGTGCCTGCAGGGAGGCACTCACCCCACAGACAGAGCCACCTCTGCCGTGACTGTGACTGCCCACAACCCTCACACCCATTCCTTGCACACCCCTCGACTCCAGTTTTAGCTCCTCTTGGACTGGGTGTCCAGCGTACCCCTTCCTACACTCACAAAGGGTCTACAATTGTCTTCCCAGGGTCCTTTCTTCTGCCAGCCAGAGTACAGACTGTGCACATCTTGACGATCACAGAGCTCAAAGCCAAAGGCTGAGATGCAGAAGGGGGTGACCCAGTAGCTGCACAGGGCCCATGGATCATCCTGTGCATCCCCCAGCCTGTGACTTCCCCCACCCCCTTGGCAGGGAAGCTCCATGCCCACATCCTGATCCCTGGTCCCCTCCAATTCCATTCTCCTTTGGGTTTTGCAGACTGTCTACCATCAGGATCTAAAATTCTATTCATCACTTTATGTCCTTATCACTGATTTGCTACTTTGGCAGGATCTCCCCGTGCCTGGAGAGTGGGCATGTCATGTACTCTCTGTGGAGAAGTTGCCCCAGTAGAAGAAATATGCACTTCATGTGAGTGTTGGACAGGGCAGGAGGGCTCCCTAGGATCAGAAGCCACAGGAGGGGTGCAGATGGGGGAATGCTAGGGGCCCCAGGGGACAGTGGGAGTTAGGGCACAGTTGGTTCCTTCTGCAGGGTTGACACCGCTTCACAAACCCAACAGAATGAGGTTCACATTACAGATGTCAGAGACAGTGCAGATTGCCAATGGGCGCAGGGTTCACTGTCACCCCCAGATGCTGGCTGCATGCTGGGATGCACGCAGAGATGTTTTCAAGATCAGATAATGAGGATTTTGCAGGGTGTAACCATTCTTTTCAGATGGCTCTCTAGCTCTCTTGAGCTTCATCTCTATCTTTGGCTTTTTCTTGGCAGTTAACTGGAAATGAGAGTTTCATGGACTTTCCTTTCTGGACTGGCTTCAAACAGAAGCTATGCACAGTTTTCAAACCATACCCTACTGAAGAAGGGAAGCTTGATCTGGTGCTTAACTGGGTTGCACTTTGGCTCCGTTTGCTATGCCTCACGGGAGGGGGCTCATCATTTGTAGACTAAGATCTCATGACCTTCAAAGCCAAATGCTACCTGAAAGTTCAGGGTCCCAGCCTATGTGTTGGGCCGGGGTGAATACATTCTCTGTTATGCTGGGTCATCAACCCATGTTTTAAGCTGGAAGTAGGCAGTGCCGCATTTGACAAGAACATCTGCCAGAGATTGTCACCTCATGAAAGCAGATTCTAAATTTGTATTCCATTTCCTGTGGTGGAGAAATCCCCTCCAACTTAGACAGGCTCACATCCACCTGCAGGTCACACTCCTAATGCACCCTTGAGTGTCCTCATGGTATTGGGATCTAAGTTTGTAGGGAATGCTGCTTTAGTCCATGAATTAGCTGGACAAGTGATGACAAACGTGTTGTGGATTAATATGAGAACAATTTAAGAAGCCCTGGAGGAGCATCAACCTGACCCTCTGTGGTGCTATAAATCTGATAGGATGTTCCAGACTGAGAAACAATCACATGGCTTTGTGTTTGGCATCCAGACAAGTGAGTGCATGTCTTAGCTGTCAGCCAATACAGAGGAGGACATGAATAAGTGGGTGGAAAGCATCTGTCAGACCCCTGTCTGGGGGCAGGTTGAGAGAACATAGGAAGGTAGATACCATGCCTGTGGTGGGGCCAAAAAAAGGGTAAAAGAGGCAAAGGAACCAGGTACTGGTAGCTCAAGACTGTCATCCTAGCTACTCAGGAGTTTGAGATCTGAGGATCACAATTCAAAGCCAGCCCAGGACAGAAACTCCATGAGACTCTTATCTGCAATAAACTACTGAATGCAAGAAGCTCAAGCTCAGTGACAGCATCCAGGCCTAGCGTTCAAAACCCAGGACTGGCAGAAAAAAGTATCAAAGGACAAGAAGCTGGCCAAAAGTTCGAGGGACTCTATCTTGACAAACAATACAATGGTAAGTTGCACTCAGAAGACTTGCACAAAATCTGGAAATGCCTGAGACCTATCTATGTATGTTTCCTGTTTGTCTAAATACATATGTTTATGCATTTATATATTAGTATTGAGAGACAGATCAATCCATATGAATATACATATATACATAGCCAGACACTTATGGGTGGGTGGTATACTGTGTGAGAGTTTGTGTTTGTGTTTTGTGGATGGCTATCTCTGTTTAAGAAAGATAGCAAATATGTAAATATCTTTAAAAAAAACTTGAAAAAAATATAGAGAGACATAAGCTCTTGAGGGAATCTGAAATGACAAGATTATTCACAGGCACGTTTATCCTTATGGATTCCTCAGCAAGTTTTAATTTTTTTCATTATTTTCTTTCTTTTTTTGAACCAGTGCTAAGGATTTCTCTCAGGGACCAGGTGCTGCCAATTACTAATTTTCTCATGGTTGCTACAAGAGGAACTGAGCCACAGTTCCACTTTTGCCTTATTTATTCGTGCTTAACTGAAGATAAAGATTTCTATCAGCGACTTTCTTTCAGGGGCTGGATTCTAACGAGGATATCCAGACCTCAGCCTTCTCTATAGCTACAATTAACAATATGAGAACCCAGCACTGGGTTCCAATGCACAGGGCAAGAAATTGAGTGAATCTCTCAACTCCAATTAGCTATAATAAGCTAGAAGTGAAAGACCAATACCTTTGAGGAAAAGATGCTGAGGATTATCACACAGGCCTTATGAGTAAGCCCTAAACCCTGTACACATGTGTGCATGCACACATAGGCAGATACACACACACATGCACACACACAATATCTCAGGCAATATTGTATTTTGAATTAATATCCAAAGATTGGACAACAGGCTAGCAAGTAATAAAATCTGTTTTTCTTGTCTACATTGAGGGAAAGGGATAAGTCACAAGATGCAGAAGCGAAGAATTCAGAGGCAAATGCTGTGAGTGAATAACTTGTAAAAAGCACATTTCTTTTCTTTTCTTTTCTTTTGTTTTTTCTGCCATTCCTGGGGCTTGAACTCAGGGCCTGAGCACTGCTCTTGGCTTTTCCCAATTCTAGCCCTCTGCCACTTGAGCCACATTGCCATATGGATTTTTATATCTGTGTGATATTAAGGACTCAAACCTAGATCTTCATGGATGCTAGGCAAGCACTCTACCACTGGGCCAAACTCTAAACCCAGATAAAGTATTTATAAATAGTCATCATCATCATATCAAAATATCCTTTCTCCTACAAAGAATGAACACTTATCTATGTCTGTAAGATTTTTTTATATCACCAATGCTTCTGTGATTTTCCCACTTGCATTTTTACAGATGACAGCACAGATATTCATCAGGAAGAAAAATAAATTAGGATACAGAAACCTAACAACGTCCTAGTAGATTGAGGTGAAAAATATGTGCAAGATGGCCTGGAGGTTTCATCTATTTGTAGAGTGCTGGGCTACCACACAAAAAGACTCCGGTTTGATTCTGCAGTACCATATACATAGAAAACGCTGGAAGTGGTGCTGTGGCTTGGTGGGACAGCTATAGCCTAAAGAAAGCCTAAGAACAATGGTCAGGCTCTGAGATCAAGTCCCAGGACTGGCAAAAAGTGTGCAAGAGGCAAAATGCAAGCTGAGAAGGCACTGTGAAGGGTAAGGGGAATAGTGACAGTTAAGTTTGGATCTTACCTAAGAAAGGCTCCTTGAGTCTGAGACCAGGCTAGCACTTACGCCTAGTTAATGACTTGGGATTTAACAAAAAGGTGTGCTGTTTACTACATCCATATGTGAGGTGGGAAGGGAGATTCAGCCTCCAGTATGTCTTTGGGGAGGTCTTCTGTGAGCAAGGAGCTTTGGTCATTGGGCCTTGAAAGGTGACCCCACCTCCCTCACAATGGAACAGAATATGGAAACCTGGTAACCAAGACACTGTATGTGACAACCAGCTCAAGCCAGCTCCCTTGGCCTGTGGCTCAGGAACCAGAAAGATGTTGCTGTGCTGTTGCCAAAGGTCAGGAGGCTCGGATCTCAGGCATGAGAGATATGGATGTCTCACTTGAATAAGTAGATGCTGGATCAGTGCCAATCCAAAATTCCAGTATATCAGGCAATTCTCTAGGAAGAAAGCCAGGAAACTCCAGGGAAACTCAGATGAGGTATATTGAGAGGAAACCTATTTGAACCCATCATCCTGCCCACACACTACAACCTTCTTGTGTGCTTTCAAGTGACTCTACTGAGATTAGAGTGTGTCATTTCCAATCTACTCTATTCCAGTTCCTCTGTGTGAAGTGTGGTCCCATTCCTACGTTTGAAATATCCACTGTTTTGCCAACATAGTGTGATGGTAAGTCAGCTCAGACTCTGAATGAGCCTTGTAACCTATGGATCCTGGAGGAAGGCCTGTTGGAGATGCTGCTGACAAAGCTGATCCCTGCCTACCAGAAAGGTGATCTCTTTTATGTGGAAAACTTTCTGCACAATTTCAAATAGTGGAGGACAATGTAGTAGTTGCTGGAAATTCTCTTGAAAAAGTGAGTGTTCCCCCTCCAAACCCAGGTTTGCTCACCCCTCCTGGCCAAGTCTTGGAATACTTTGCTCCTCTCTGAGCCTGTTTGTTTCACTGGGGTGTTCACAGGGGAGCTAAGCATGATACAAGTGCGCAAACTACTTTATTATGACTGGGACACCATGCCATTTCATTTCCCTCACAAGCTACTGGAGTCTCAACAGTGTGCTTACTGAGAAGTTGGATTTCAGGCATGAGGAAGTGGCTCCCAACTGCAGCCCTCACCTAGGTGACATCCTAGGAAATCCCATTTCCCAGTAAGAAATGAGGTGTCAGTACTAATGGCGGAGGCCTGTGAAATACTGGAGTCAGAGGAAAAGCTGGGGGCTGAATCACTTTTGAGCCATCAGGGAGGGATTGTGATAGCTTTGCCTGTTAGAACCTGAAAGCATTTACATTTTGGTGTGTGGTCCAGTGCTGCCATTTGAACCTGAACCCAGGTCTAAATGCCATCCCTTTGGTGTGCAAAAATTAGCACTGTACCATTTGAGTCATAGGTCAAGTTCTGGCTTTTAGCTGCCTAATTGAAGACAAGTGCCTTTAGACTTTTACTGACTAGACTGGCTTTCCACTGTGATCTTCAGAGCTCAGCCTGCTGGGTGGCTAAGATTAGAGGAATGAGCATTTAGTTCTTTATTTAGAGCATTCACCTATTGATTTATTTAGAGCATTTACTTAGTTAATTTAAGGTGCGTTTACTTTGGACAGATGCATAGAGGCCTCTCTCAGAAGCTTCTGGAAGTGGGGTGTAAAAGTCATCCTGTTCTCGAGTGTCTCTTACCCCCCTCCCAGCACATAAGTGCACATCTCTGCAGGACAGCCACAGCATTAGAGTCCTGCAAGAAAGGGGCTTTGGTAAAAGGCTCAGGATGGAGAGAGAAGGCTCTCAATTTCCTTGTACCGAATGTGCCCACAGCATCATGTGTTCCATCTATACGATGTGAATGGACTTCTACCCCAGTGATTTCTACGAGTTCAAGAACTGCCACACCCTGACACAACTCAAGCTCTATATGAGGCTCCACATGCCGGCTTTGGACCTGCTCTTCTAAACAGCTGGAGGAATGTGCGACCAGTAAGACCAAGAAAAAGTAGAAGTCCTGGTGTGGGTGCCTCAGAGCCTGTGAGTAGGAAGCCCATGTGGTCTAGATATTGGTTGGCCCTTACTTCTACAGAGCTTGGCAAAATGCCCTTTATGGGTGGTGTCACCCAGGTAATGTCTGTCCTCTGAAAGGACTTGGGAATAAGCACTCATTAGAAAGACCCTACACCTCCTCAGTGTTCAGTCCAAACTCCAGTTCTACAGGTTCCTCCATTAGATCCTCATGGAAGTTGAGTGACACTTCAACTTGCAGAGTCCACTCTGTCCACTCTGTACCTATTTCCATTCTTAGGTTTGGGTCATCGTGGAAGAGCTTATCCTGAACTCCGGATGAAAAACCCACCAATGGAGCTGGTGACTGATGGAGACTGAGAATCATCACTGCACTCCAGAGAGCATGGGCCTTCTGTAGAAATTACCAAACAGGTTTAGAGTCCTGTGGATATACCTTTTGCTCTGAACCCCATGTGTGACACAGTTGAACCTGCAGATACTATGGAGGAAGAAAAAGAGCAGCCAGATTTCCTTCCGTTTCCTTTCACACTCCACCCAGAGTCAGTCCATCTGAGTCAGAGTAACACTCCACTTATTGTGCAAGCTGAAGGGGCACACGCTGGGCTCATGGAAAATGTCCCCATGGGAAGCAGCAAGTGTACTCTCAATACTGGATTCATTGGAGGAAAATGAATCCATCCTCACAGAATATCCAGACCCATCCATCTCCCTAAAAAAGACTCAATCTCCATTCGACAAACCAGAATCCATCCCCCTCTTAACTCAGGAAGGACATTCTGTTTCTCATGAGGAAGGTGACCCTTCTGAGGACTCAGAAGTAGAATTACTGTCTGAAGGCAACTTGGAGGCCAGTCTGGACTTAGAGCTTCCCTGGCCCCTTCCTAAAAAGACATCTCTTTATCTTGCTCTCATGATTCTTGTCAAGTATTCATTGTACTTACTTTGCTAACTATTAAACTCTCGTTGTTAATATTATGGTGTGCATTTCTTCAGTGCTTATTATACTGTGTTTTATTTTCCACTTATAATGTGAGACCTCAGACACATAGGTCCTGGGTGGGCCAAAAACCAGACAGGTCTGGTCCCATAGAAGACAACCTTACTGGATATACAGGGAACTATGAAATGCATGGAATCACCAGGAATCCAGGCCAGGCCTCCATGGAAACACAAGTCAGCTACCAAAGCTTAAGGACAGAGCAGATGCCTGGAAATGTGTTTTGTCAATCGGGAGAAGTGCCAGAGTAACTGTAATATTATGTGGGACTCTGTTCTGTGAGTTCAAGTCTGTTTATATATCCATTGTGCTTTGTACAAATATTTAAGAAAATTAAAAGTCCACAATAGTATCAAAAATCTACTTTGGCTTTGAATGTGGCCTAGTTGTAGAGTGCTCGCCTAGTATACAAGAAGACCTTGATTCAATTCCTCGGCACTGCATACACAGAAAAAGCAGATGGAGCACTGTGGCTCAGGTGTCAGAGTGCCACCCTTGAACAAATGTGGCCAAGGACAGTTCCTGGTCCCTCAGTTCAAGCCCCAGGACTAGCCAAACAAAAATCATACCATTTTCCACACATTTGGAAATAAATCTGTTTTATCTAACCCTACTTCTTTTTTGCCAATCCAGGGTGTGTGCCACCAAGCCAAACTACTGGCCCCCAACCTTACTATTTTTAATCATTTAACTTTTTTACATAATCATATTTCATGCTGTCTGTATTAATAACATAAACAGTATGCTTAGTGTAATAATGTTAAAGGTAAAACATAAGAAATTAATAACTAAAATTCCTTTTTTATTAGTTTTATAGCATTACTACAATTTTATGAGAAAAATTACCTAGAATGTTTATTTTAGAGTTCAAGTAATGCATTTTGATAAATATATCAACCTACATCATTTTAAACTATTTTTTTCAGGAATGAAAATACATATATATTTGTTGTAAATGAAATTTATGACTTGGGGGGAAGGGAAAGAGAAAACGGGGGAGGGGGTAACAGTGTTTACAAGAAATGTACTCATTACATATGTAACAGCAATCTCTTTGTATATCACCTTGACAACAAATTTTTTGAAAAGTACAAGTTTATATGTCTACTTTGGGCAGAATTATTTTTGCCAGTACTGGGCTTAGACTTAGGACCTGAGCACGATCCTTGTTTTTGTTTTTGTTTATTCTTAAGGCGCAAGTTCTATCACATGTGCCACAGCACCACTTTTATCTTTTTTTATCTATGTTGTGCTGAGGAATTGAACTTGGGTCTTCATTCATGCTCGGCAACAACTCTTCCACTAGGCTTAACTTATGGCCCCAGTGGGAAGGAAGATTTCCATAAAATATGTAGGAAATATGTACACTAAGGAAAATCCATCAAAAATAGAAGAAAAATTATATACTTAGATAACGACATGCCAGTATTATGGCAGATTTCGGTAATTCTAGCTTCAAGAGTGGCCTATTTGGACCGGGAGTTGGCTGGCTGAAGTAAAGTGCTATCCTTGAGCAAGCCCTAGGACAGTGCTCTGGCCATGAGTTGAAGCCATAGGACATGGAAAAAATAGTAATTTAATGCCCGTGATTGGTGGCTCACCCTGGTAATCCTAGCTACCCTGGAGGATCGAGGTTCAAAGACGGCCCAGGCATAAAAATCTGTGAGAATCTTATTTCCAAATAATCCAGAAAATTCAAAATGACAATGTGCCTCAAGTGGTAGAGCTCTTGCCTTGAGCTGAAGAGCTTAAGGTAAACATCCAGGCCCAGAGTTCAAGCCCCATGAGTGAAAAAAAGAAAAAGAAAAAGAAAGCCCTTATCTAAGGCTGGAGTGCACACTAGTGGTAGTTTGCTTGCCTAGTATGCACAAAGCCCTGTGTTCAATTACTCTGTACCACTTACACCAAAAAAAAACCTGCAAATGATCTCAGAAGGTTGGGTTCTGAGGATCACAGTTCAAAGCCAGGCCAGACACTAAAGTCCATGAAACTGTTACTTCCACTTAAGCACCAAAAAACCAGAAGTTACACTGTGGCTCAAGGTGTTTAAGGTTGTAGCCTTGAGCTGAGGAACCCAGGGACACTGCCAAGATGCACAATTAAAGTCTTACAACCAAAAGAGAGAGAGAGAGAGAGAGAGAGAGAGAGAGAGAGAGAGAGAGAGAGAGAAAGAAAGAGAGAGAGAGAGACAGAGAGAGAGAGACAGAGAGACAGAGAGACAGAGAGAGAGACAGAGAGAGAGACAGACAGGCAGACAGACAGAGACAGACAGAGACAGAGAGACAGAGACAGAGACATCAAACAGTCAGGCACTGCTGGCTGAAGCGTGTAATTCTAGCCTCTATGGAGCTGAGATTGGAGGATCTTGGTTCAAAGCCCAAAGCCAGCCTGGACACATATGTTTGTGAGACTTACATCACCAATTAACTACCAGAAACCAAAAATGGAGCTGTAGAGGAAGAGCGCTAGCCTTGAGCTGAAGAGCTCAGGGACAGTGTCCAGGCCCAAAGTCCAAGCACCATGACGAATCAATAATAAAAAAAAGAAGATAGCTAATAGTAATGATGAATAATTTTGGGCTGGGTGTTTGGCCTAGTGGTAGAGTGCTTGCCTAGCATGCACGAAGACCTGGGTTCAATTCCTCAATACCACATACATAGAAAAATGCTGGAAGTGGTGCTGAGGCTGAAGTGGTAGAGCCCTAGCCTTGAGAAAATATAAGGACAGTGCTCAGTCCCTGAGTTCAAGCCCAGGACTGGCCAAATCAAAAGTAGTAGAGCACTGGCATTGAACTGAAGATCTGAGGAACAGCCCAGGCCCAGAGTTCAAGCACCGCAAACAACAACAACAAAATCTATGAAATGGCAGTGGTGGTTTTAACCTAAGCAAAAATAGAGTAGAAACTGGTAAAATATATATTTGTGTGTAAGCAAAATAGCCAGACTTATGCATTAGAACAGGATAGCAACTTGAAAAAAAATTTTGTTTTCCATCTCACTAGGTCCTGTCTCTTAATTTATTCAAGTAAGTAAAATGCTGGGTTTTATAATCGTTGCTCTGAATATTAGAAAATCATAATATCTCTAACCAACAAAGACCAGGAACTGGGGCTTCGTTCAAATGGCAGAGTATCAGGCAAGAGAAGAAAAAATTGAAGTAAGAACTTGAAGTTCTTGATCCAGAACCTGCATAGTAACAGAGCAGCAGCCTGGTGATGGTACCTCACACCTATAATCTTAGCTACTCAGGAGGCTAAGATCTGAGAATCAAAGTTTAAAGCCAGCCAAAGTACCCAGTTAACTGCCAGAAAAACCAGAAGTGGCACTGTGGCTCACAGATTAAAGCACTAGCCTTGAGCTGAAGAGCTCAGGGACAGTGCCCAGGCCCAGAGTTCAAGCCCCACAATTGACAAAAATCAAACAAGCAAACAAAACTCACAAAGAAGCCTGCAGACCACAGTGGTTCTGCTGAGTCTCTTCTCTATGGGGATCAGGAAATATTTCACTTTTTCTGTCTCTTCCCATCTCAACATTCATACTAAAATAAGACTGTGTTGAAAGTTTCAATTTATAAAAATGTTTTTCATGAAGCACCCTGAAATATTCCTCGCTTATATCTCAATTGAAGATAGTTGATTTGGGGCTGCATTGGTAGAGTGCTAGCCTTGAGCAGAAAAGGTCAGGGATAGATCTGAAGCACTCAGTTGAAGACCCAGTGCCAACACACAAAAGAAATTATGCACTTTATACATATTTTCTAATTTCTTAATGAATTTTTCAGTCTGTATAAATATAGGGTACATTCCTTGTTACTTAAGTAAGATTGCTCTTTTTTTTTTTCTTTTTGCCAGTCCTACGGCTTGGACTCAGGGCCTACACATTTTCATTGGACTCGCTTGCCCAAGGTGAGTGCTCTGCCTCTTGAGACACAGCGCCACTTCTAGCTTTTTTCTGAGTATGCGGTACCGGTGAATAGAACCTAGATCTTCATGCATTCTAGGTGAGCACTCTACCATTAGGCTACATTCCCAGGCAGTGAGATTCCTCTTACAGTCATTGTATGTTCACAGAGTTTGATCTCACACACTGTAGGGCCCTGGTTGGCTTTGACCTGTGATCCTAAGCCCTGAGCCTCCTAAGTAGCTGAAATTAAGTTGTGAGCCAGCATGATGGCTTCCATTCTTTTTTCTACAAAAATATATGTAGTTATCTAGAATATATCTATAGCTGAAAAAAGTGTATCTCTCCCAAACAAATCTTCAAAGAAACAACCATCCTATTAAAAGGTGGGCTAAAGACTTAAAAGAGTATTCTCTGAAGAAAAAATTAAAATGGGCTTTAGCCACATGAAGAAATGCTCCATTTCTAGCAATAAGGGAAATGAAAATCAAAACAACTTTGAGATTCCACCTGACTCCAGTCAGAATGGCCATTATCAAAAAATCTAATAAGAGATACTGGTGGGGAAGTGACCAGGGGGGATCACACCTACACTGTTGTTGTGAGTGTAAACTCGTTCAACCATTAGGGAAAGCAGTGTGGTGGTTCCTCAAAAGACTGAACATAGAGCTCCCCTATGATCGAGCAAATCCACTACTTGGCATCTACCCAATTGTCCAGAAAAAAGGACATTCTAAAGCCACTAGCACAATGATGCTCATTGCAGCACTATTTACCATAGCAAAGCTATGAAACCAACCCAGATGCCACTCAGTAGATGACTGAATCAAGAAGATGTGGTACTTATACACAATCGAATGCTATGCTGTCATCAGAAGGAATGACATCGCCCCATTTGTTAGGAAATGGAAAGACTTGGAAAAAACCATATTAAGTGAAGCAAGCCAGACCCAAAGAAACATAAGCTCAATGGTTTCCCTCATTTGTAATAATTAGTTCACATCTAGGACTCTCCTAGCAGAAGATTACAATAACTCAAAAACCTAGGTATATAAGGTCATATAGGATGAGACTAAATGAAAGGATCTCTAGGATATGGGAACAAGAGCTATATCTTGTGTCATCGTTGCTCTTAATCTTGTGTGATTTTTGTCCTTGATCTACTATGTTATTTCTCATCTCTTATTTTGCCCTTTGGTTAATGTCAGATTGTTACTGTATCTGATTTTTTCCCTGGAATAATGTATATATGTTTATTTGTTTATGTCAAATAGGAAAGACAAGGGGGGAAACAAGATGATTGGGAAGGGGAGGGGAGAGGGAACTGGGGACAAAAACATGTGGAGTGGAATAAATGTGTGAGAAGTAATGCAGTCCACTACCTGTAAATGTAATCGTAACCCCTCTATACATTACCCTGAAAATAAAAAAGAGACTATAATAATATCTGTAGAAAATGAGGCTGGATGATGGAAACAACCAGATGCCCTACTACAAAAAATGTGATACACGCACACACACACACACACACACACACACACACACGCACACACACACCATGGAATGATACATAGCCAACCGACAAGATAAAATAATGGCATTCTCGGGGAAGTGGATGAAAAGGAAAAAAAATCATATTAAGTGAAGTAAGCCAAACTCAAAGGAACATAGGCCCAAGAGTCTCCCTCATTTGTCAAATTCAGTAGAAACCTTGGGCTCTGCTACCAGAGATTTACAATAGAACAAAATCTAGAGACATCGTGACAAATAGTATGACACTAAATGTAAGGACCTCCAAGATAAAGAAACAAAACTCATATAATGAGTGATTGTTGTCCTTAATGAACTATGTGATCTCTTATCTCTTTTGCTATCCCTTGGTTATATCATATTGTTACAATATTTCACCTTGTTTTCTGATATATTTCATATGTGCCTAATTGGTTATTTGAAATTGGATAGGGAAGGGGGAAATGAACATGAGTGGAGGTAGGGGAAGGGAAATGGGGACCATATCATTACATGGGGTATCAAAGTATGAGAAGTAATGCACCTTCTATCTGGTGAATATAATGTAACCCTTCTATAAATTACAATAAAAATAAATGCATAAAAAGAAGATCTGCACAGAAAAAATAATAATGGCATTTTTGGGGTAGTGGATGAAATTAGAGTGAATCCTGTTGAGTGAGATAAGTCAAGACCAAGGAACAAAAGGTACATGGTATCCTTAATATATGGATATTAGTTTCAAACAGTAGTAGAGCGATGATTGAATAATTGATACCCAAAGTTCTGGACATAATTTTGGAGATATAAACATAACTACATAGACATAAAAATCTAGGATAGACTATACACTCTATAGATATGTGTTTTATTATACATTAATCTGTATCTATGACATACAAAGACTCAGCTTAATTTTTACTATATTCTAAAATTTATGTGCCAGTGATTGTATAGCGATTCCCTTCTTGAATACTTGTTGGTTAAACATGACATTTGAAATATGATGTAAAATTCAATGTTAATAAATTTTTTTTAAAAAGAGGCTAGAGGTAAATACCACTAATGTACTTGTTCTAATTGGTACAGAAATTTTCTTAATGAATCAAGGGGTTTTATTACATCTTTATGCAATTATTTTAGTTCTGAGTGTTCTACACTCAATGATACTTCTGGAAAGATGATATAGCTGACTGTGTGGATGGTATGAAGACATACTGGCCTAAACGTAGAATAAAGTATTGGTAAGTGGCTGTTAGCTGTCCAGATTCTACTGGAATATGTGGAATGAATTTATTAAGCACAATGCAGGCTCTTAGTCAGTTCAGGATCAAGATTATGTTGTTCCATGAGATGAATGAGGAAAGATCAGAAAAATCTACTAAGATATCCAGATATACTTTTGACACTAAGGTATCTGGACTCCTTTTTTTTTCTTTCTTGGTGGGGAGCTTGAACTTTGGACCTGGGCAAGGTCTCTTAGTTCTATTTCCTCAAGGCTAATGCTGTACCAGTTTTAGCCACAACTCCACTTAGTTTTTGGGTGGATAAGTGGAGAGAAGAATCTTACAGTTTTTTTGTTTTCGTTTTTTTGCTTGCAAAGGCTTTGAATCACCGTCTCCCTGGCTAGTAGAATGACAATTATGACCCTCCAGCGCCTGGCTAGTGATTTTTTGAAAATTGGACTTTCTTCCAAATCACGTAACTGGTTCCTAGCAAAGTTTTGAAGCCTAACTTAATTTGACAGATTTTTGTCAGTTGAAGACACTCTGTGCTCAACGTTAGAAATCTACCAGCTGAGTCACAGTGGCAGTTCCAGTTTTTGTTTATGTGGTGCTGAGGAATGGAATCCCGGGTTTCATACATGCTAGGCATGCTTCATTTTCAGCCCAAGGTTTTATGTTTTGTTTTTTCAGTGTTGTTGCTTCTAAGGTACTGTATGATGTTCTTTCATTTTCTTTGCTTTTTACCTCTTTTCTTCTTTTTCCCTTTAATTTTATTCTCTGTAGTCACTGTGTTGAATTCGGGTACCCTGTGTCTTGAACATAGGTTTATGTGATTTGGGGAATGGAGAGGGTATAATAAAATGTTAAAAAAAAACAAAGGAAAAAGGGTGAACCAATTGAACAGTGATACTTGGAAGACACTAAACGGAAATGAACTGAACAATCTGGGTGGAGAGGGGCCTGAGGGTAGGAAAACAGAGAAAAATGAGGGAGGGGATAACAATTTTCTTAAGAAATGTGTTCATTACTTATGTAACCGTATGCCAACTATATATTGACTTAACAAAAAAATTAACTTAAAAAATAATTTAGCCGGGTATGGTGGCTCACACTTGTAAATGTAGCTACTCAAGAGGCTGGGATCCAAGGATAGCTGTTCAAAGTCAGCCTGGGCACTGAAGTCCATTTGACTCTTATCTCCAATTAACCACCAGAAACCCAGAAGTGGCCCTATGGCTCAAGGGATAGGGCAGTAGTCTTGAGCTGAAAAGCTCAGTGACAAGACCCAGGTGCAGAATTGCAGTCCCATGACTTGAATGATGAATGATACTAGCCAGGCTCTGTGCGCTCACACTTGGAATCCTATCTACAGAGAATCAGGTTTGACCCAGCCCAAACAAATTGCATGATATTCTGATTTACAGTTCATTACCAAAAATCTGGAAGTGGAGGTGTGGATCAAGTGGTAGAACACTAGCCTGAAGGAAAAAAAATATTTAAGGACAGTTCCCAGGCCCTGGGTTCAAGTCCCAGGACTTGCATAAAACAAACAAAATGTGACGCTGAGTCCTCCATCATTTGGTGTTATAGTTCAATATTCTTGATATGCGTCTTAGAAATTAAGTCCCTAGCAAATACTCTCCCCTGAAATTCTGCTTCATAGCTGATTCATAGAATTTCAGCATCATTACTATCACCTTCCAGTTAGCATAGCAGTCTACTATTGAAAATTTGAAGAAAACTTTTGAGCAATCCTAATAAATCTGTTTATCATCTGCACACACATCAAATCAGCAGCAGCTATGATCTACTATTATCTAAATGTATTTAATCCCTTCTTGAGTTAATGAGCCTAAAAGAGTAAAACATATGAAATAGTTATGAAACTAACAGTCACCATTCTTCTACCTAATATTGTAATATAAGTTTATAAATGCAAGGACTATTCTGAAGTGTGCAGAAGATAGATTCTAATTATAATATTCTCATGAAGTATAGTTTTTAAGAAACATGTTGCTTGCTTTGGGAAAACAAAGGCAAGGAAAAATGATATAAGTAAGTTCCCTATTTATCAGAAGGAAAATACTACTGGGTTTAGATCAACTTCATTCATACCGTGCTGATGAAACAAATATTTGCAATTCCTGAGGCCAATCACTTCATTGTGATGCACAATCAGCCAGCTTAGATCAATCTCCCAAAAAAGGAAAGGAACAAATGAGAAGCAATTAAGGTTTCAAAAATGAACCAGGTGGTGGTGGCAGCTCACACTTGTAATTCTATTTACTCAAGGCCTGAAATCCAAGGATCTGGATTAAGTCTGTCTGGGATGAAAATATTCCTGTCTGAAACATCATCTCTGTTATCTCAGCCCAGCTGATACACTCTGCCCAACAGGTTCCAAACACCAAAGTACATCGCCTATCTGAAATAATAGCAAACGTACTCACACATTATTTCCTCTTTGGGAGATAGTTGAAACATGTACCAGAAACATTTCCCTGGCTTCAGAGTGGAAGTGGAAATATATACTCACTAGAAGCCCATCTAGTAAATTACAGTCAATCATCTTTCCTCACATCTTGTTAGTTAAATTGAACAATGAGTGTTTGGATAAGAAGCGATGTGTATGAGCATACAGTTTGTAAAAGTACTGTAATCCTAGCTACTCAAGATAAGCTGAGACCTGAGGATTCCAGTTCAAAATCAGCCATGCAATAAATTCCGTAAGACATTTACCTCTAATTAACCAGCAAAAAACACAGCGTTGAATTGTGCTTAAAATACCACAAGCCTAGGCTTTGCATAAAAGTGCTAAGGGTTAGCATTCAGGATGCCCACTCTCTCCACTCCTTTTTCACATAGTACTAGAATTCCTAGGCAGTGCAATAAGGCAAGAAGCAAGCATAAAGGGGATCCAAGTAGGGAAAGAGGAAATAAAACTATCCCTCTTTGCAGATGACATGATTCTCTATTTAACGAATCCTATAGACTCTACTCCGAAGTTCCTTGAGCTGATTCAAAGCTTTGGAAGGGTAGCAGGCCATAAAATCAACCCTCACAAATCAACTGCCTTACTTTACGCCAACACTGAGAGGAACGAGGCAATAATCAGGAAAGAAACTCCTTTCACAATAGCCTCAAAGAAAATAAAGTACCTAGCTATTAGCTTAAGTAAGAATGTAAATGACTGTTTAGATGAAAACTTTAAAAACCTAAAAAAGGAAATTAAAGCAGAACTACGGAAAAACCTCCCATGCTCCTGCATGGAAGAATCAACATTGTGAAAATGACAATCTTGCCAAGGGCTATCTACAAATTCAATGCAATACCCATCAACATCCCAATGTCATTCTTTAAAGAAATAGAAGAGGCAATTCAAAATTTCATATGGAATAACAATAGACCCCGTATAGCAAAAACACTTCTTATCAGAAAGAACAGCGCTGGAGGAATTTCAATTCCAAACTTTAGACTCTATTACAGAGCTATAATTCTCAAAACAGCTTGGTTCTGGCACAGGAACAGGCCTGAAGTCTAATGGAATACAACTGCGGACCCAGATATTAAACCACAGACCTATGGCCACCTAATCTTTGACAAGGGAGCCAAAAAAATAGAATGGAAGAAAGATAGCCTCTTCAACAAGTTGTGCTGGCAGAACTGGTTAAGCACCTGCAGAAAACTAAAGTTGGATCCTTCTTTGTAACCTTGCAATAGAATTAACTCCAAATGGATCAAAGACCTGGAGTTAAAAGCTGACACACTGAAAAGTTTACAGGAAGGAATAGGAGATAAACTAGACCTCCTTGGCACAGGTCGAAACTTTCTTAAAAAGGACCAAGAATCACAACAAATCAGAGAAAGGCTGGATAAGTGGGACTGCATTAAACTGCAGAGCTTTTGTATGGCAACGGATATAGCTAGTAAACTAATCAGGAAGCCTACAGAGTGGGAGAAGATCTTCACCAACCAAACAACGAACCAAGGCCTCATATCTAAAATATATCAACAACTCAAAAAATTGAATCACTCCAAAACTAACCTCCAAAGTAACACCCATCCCATTACAAAATGGGCCAAAGACTTAAAGAGAGTCTTCTCTGAAGAAGAAACAAAAATGGCCTATAGACACATGAAGAAATGCTCAACAGCTCTAGTCATAAAAGAAATGCAAATCAAAACAACTCTAAGATTCCACCTCACTCCAGTTAGAATGGCCAGGATCAGGAAAACGAATGAAAACAGATGCTGGAGGGGACGTGGCCAGGAGGGATCACTACTACACTGTTGGTGGGAGTGCAAACTCGTTCAACCACTATGGAAAGCAGTGTGGCAATGCCTCAAAAGGCTAAACATACAACTCCCCTATGACCCAGCAATTCCACTACTTGGCATTTACCCAACAATCCAGAAACAAGGGCATACTAAACCCACTAGCACAACAATGTTCATTGCAGCACTATTCTCCATAGCAAAGATATGGAACCAACCAAGATGTCCCTCAGTTGATGAGTGGATCAACAAGTTGTGGTATTTGTACACAATGGAATTCTATGCTGCTGTCAGAAAGAATGACATCGCCCCATTTGTTAGGAAATGGAAAGACTTAAAACAAATCATATTAAGTGAAGTAAGCCAGACTCAAAGGAACTTAGGCTCAGTGGTTTCCCTCATTCGTCATAATCAGTAGAAACCTTGATCTCTACTAGCAGAGATTTGCAATAGAGAAAAGGCCGTATATAAGGCCATATAATGTGAAGCTAATTGAAAGGACCTCCATGGTATTGAAACAAAAGCCACATAATGAATGATTGTTGTCCTTAACGTACTATGTTGTCTCTCATCTCCTTTGCTGTCCCTTGGTTATCCCATATTGGTATAGTATCTCACTTTGTTATCTGATATATTGAATTTATTTGTATTTGGATATTTGAAATTTGATAGGGAAGGGGGGAAAACCATGACGGGTGGGAGTGTGGGGTTGGAGGGAAATGGGTACCAAGACATGTGAAAGGGTATCAATGTATGTGAATTAATGCACCTTCTATCTGGCAAATATCATGTAACCCTTTTACTAATTACAATAAAAAAATGAAAAAAAAGAAAGTTGTAGTGTGTTGGGAGGATGATGGGGTCAAATACATTTCTTCTTAGAAATATACCTCCTCTGGTTGCCCTGGGTTTTCCTGGCCTTCTTCTTAGAGAAAGGCCTGTTATACTGGATTTGTGGCTTGGCAATGATCTAGCATGTACATCTTCGAGTAAGACAGCCACAACTTCCATGCCTGAGACTCGAGTTTCCTGACCTTTGGCAACAGCACAGCAGCATCTTTCTTCCTCCTGAGCCACAGGCCAAGTGAGCTGGCTTGAGTTGGTTGTTAGTTACAGTGGCTTGGATACCAGGGTTCCATATTCTGTTCCATTGTGAGGGAGGCAGGGTCACCTTTCAGGGACCAATGACCAAAGATCCTTGCTCACAGAAGACCTCACCAAAGACATACTGGAGGCTGAATCTCTCCTCCAATCTCACAGTATACATGTGGATGTAGTAAACATCACACCTTATTTGTCCAACCCCAATGTCTTCCACTAGGCCTAACCACCAGTCTGGTCTCAGGCTCAAGGAGCCTTTCTTAGGTAAGATCCAAACTAATGGGTCAATATTGCCCTCATCCTTTACAAAACATGTACTTCACAGTGGCTTCTCTGCCTGCATTTTGCCCCGTGTCGAGTTGTTTCTGTTTTTGCTAGTCTTGGGATTGACCTCACAGTGTGAACATTGTTCTTGGGCTTTCTTTAGGCTTTAGCTGTCCCACCGAGCCCCTTCACCACTTGCAGCGTTTTCTATGTATGTGGTAATGAGGGATCAAACCTGAGTCTTTTTGCGTAGTAGCCAAGTACTCTACCACTAGGTGAAACACACAGGGCATCTTGCACATATTTTTGACGTCAGTCTACTAGGATATTATTAGGTTTCTGTATCCTAATCAATTTTTTCCTGATGATTAGCTTTGCTGTCATGTGTAAAAAATGCAAGAGTGAAAAACACAGAAGTATTAGTGAAATTTTAAAAAAAGCATTACACACATAGGTAAGTGTTCATTCTTTGTAGGATATTTTGATATGATGATGATGACTTTATAATTACTATGTCAGGGTTGAGAGTTTGGCATAGTGGTAGAGTGCTTGCCTAGCATCCATGAAGATCTGGGTTTGATTGCTCAGTATCACATAGATAGAAAATCTAGATGTGGCACTGTGGCTCAAGTGGCAGAGGGCTCGACTTGAGAAAACCCGAGGACAGTGCTCAGGCCCTGAATTCAAGCCCCAAGACTGGCAGAAAGATAAAAGAAAATAAAAATGCTTTTTACGAGCTAATTCACTCACAGCATTTGATTCTTAAATCTTCGCTTCTGCATCTTGTGAAATACCCCTTTCCCTCAACTGGACAAGAAAAACAGATCCATCCCATGGTCCACTGTGAGGCCTCTGGTTGGGCTAAGAGCTAGTCGTGCAGCAACACATAAGTTTTATTCTAATACTTTCCAAACTTTGTACTCAAATATGCTACCTACTTACCAACTTAGGACAGTTATCCTTATGCTATACCTTTTCTTCATTACTACAATATTCTTACACTCCTACGTTAATCCTCTTGTACCTCCCCTGACCTCTCTAATTCTTTCTTTCTATCTCTGGACCTCTGCTCGTCTTTCAACCCTAATACTGCACGGATCTACACTTGATGGCTGTTGAGCAATATTGTATATGTAGGTGGTTAATTATTCTCTAGGCTCAGAGGGACTTAAAGACAATAGAGACTGGATTGAGAGGCTTATTGTTTTGGGTATAAATCGCTTATCAGTGGTTGTATTAGACTGGTCTGTAAGTGCACAAAAAGAAAGAGTGATAATACCAATCAAAACTTGTGAACATCTAGTGTCTGCCAGCTACAGAGGTCTAGGCTGGTTATATCTGAAAAACTATAATCGTATTTAGTAGTAATCTTGCTCCCATTTTCAAATGGGCAGAACAAGAAACTCAAGAAAAATGTCAAATCAAGAAACAACATCCCCCACCCAATGTAAACAGACAATGGAACAGTCACTGGCAAACCTAGAGGAGAGTCTTCCAAGTGCTACACAAATGCAGTTGATAAACATCATTAATGAAAAATGTGAAAATATAAAGAAAGAGATAATGGAGGAAGCCATAGCTGAACAAGAGGAAAGCAAAAACAAGGTGATAAGTGAAAAAGAAGAAGACATAAAGGGGGCCATAATAAAGGTTTTTCAAAGAAGGATGGATGAATTCACAGAATCCACAAATAAAAACGTGACAAAACTCCAGCAAATGTCCAAAGAAAATAAAGCTACTGAGCTAACCACTCAAAAGGAAATCAAGGAGATAAAGAAATCCATACATGATCTAAAACAAGAGATGCAAGGCATCAAAAGTGAGCAATTAGAAGCAAGGGAGATGAAAAATAAAGTAGATAGCTTTGATAGCAGGTTAGACAATGCAGAGGACAGAATTTCCGGGGCTGAAGATAATTTAGTTATTATAGACAAAGAACAGAAAATGAGTCAATCCAAATCTAGGAAATATGAGAGAGCCATTCAGGAGGTCCAAGATACAATTAGGAAGCCTAATTTAAGGCTAGTTGGTATTGAGGAGGGCGTGGAGAAAGAGGTCAATGGTATTGGAAATATACTTCAGGGAATCATCTCAGAGAATTTCCCAAATATCCAGAAGGGCAGGCCCATCCAGAGACGAGAAGCTTTTAGAACCCCAAACAGACCTGACCAGAAAAGAACATCCCTCCGCCATATTGTGATCCAAACTGGATCAACAGAAACGAAAGAAAAGATCCTAAAGGCAGCCAGGGAAAAGGGATCAGTAACCTACAAAGGCAAACCATCAGAATAACCCCAGATTTCTCAGAAGAGACCATGCAAGCACGAAGTGACTAGAAGCATATATGTCATGCCCGTAAATCAAATAACTACCAATCAAGAATACTGTAGCCAGCTAAGGTCTCATTCATAACTGAGGGAACAATAAAAACATTCCATTCCAGGGACAAGATGCAACAATATGTCGAAACAAAACCAACACTACAGAGAATTCTCAAAGATGCTCTATACATAGAAAACCAAAATAAATGCAATATATGGAAAGAAATGGCACCGAAACAGCATACCATCTAAGGACCACAAGAACTGTCAAGACACAGGCCCTACTAAAAGCTTTTAAAAATGGTAGGAACTAATAAATATCTCTCAATCCTAACTCTCAATATCAATGGACTTAACTCTCCAATTAAACGGCTTAGGCTGTCTAGTTGGATCAAAAAGCAAGAGCCATCGTTCTGCTGTCTTCAAGAGAAACATCTTACCCCAAAACAATCGTCTTTTGAAAGTGGGAGGTTGGAATAAACTCTATCAAGCTAACTTCCCCCATAAACAGGCTGGAGTTGCCATCCTCATATCAGATACAATAGACTTCAAACTGAAATTAGTAAGAAAAGACAAAGAAGGTTACTACATACTACTAAAGGGATCTTTCCTCCAGGAAGACATAACGATGCTAAATATTTACACACCCAATCCCGGAGCTCCAAACTTCATCAAGCAAACTTTACTTACACTGAAATCATACATAGATCGAAATACAGTGATTGTTGGTGAGTTTAACACACCACTCTCGCCTATGGACAGATCAACAAGGCAAAAACTCAACAGAGAAACCTTAGAACTGAACAACTATACAGACCAACTAGATCTAACAGACATCTGCAGAATATTAAACCAGTAACAACACAATATACGTTTTTCTCAGCAGCTCATGGAACATTATCCAAAATAGACCACATCTTATGCCATAAAACAAACCTGGACAGATTCAGAAACACTGAAATTATTCCATGCACACTCTCAGATCATAAAGGCATCAAATTGGGACTGAACACACATCTCCACCAACAAAAACCCTATAACTCATGGAGACTGAACAACACATTGTTGAATCAAAAACAATGGGTAATCGAAGAGATCAGAACAGATATCCAACTGTTTATGAAATTTAACAATAAGGAGCACACAAATATCAACTCCTTAGGGACACAACAAAGGCAGTACTCAGAGGAAAATTTATAGCACTGAGTGCCTACAACAGCAAGTTGGAAAAATGGCAAACCAACTAGTTAATATTTCACCTTAACCTCCTGGAAAAAGAGCAACAAACCAACCCTAAACCCATTAGGAGAAAGCAAATTATTAAAATCAAAGCAGAATTAAATGATTTGGAATAAAAAAAAATCTAAAGAAAGAATCAACCAAACAAGGAGTTGGTTCTTTGAAAGAATTAACAAAATTGACAAGCCCTTAGCAAATCTTACCAAAAAAAGGAGAGAGCCTATCGAAATAAACAAAATCGCAGATGAAAATGGTAATATCGTGACAGAAATTACCAAGATCCAGAATATCATGAGGGAATACTTTTCAAAACTTTACGCCAACAAATTTGAGAATCTAGAAGAAATGGATGAATTCCTAGACAATATAAACATACCCACACTGAACCAAGAAGAGCTAACCCAACTCAACAGGCCTATTTCAAGCTCTGAAATAGAAATGGAAATTAGACAACTTCCACTTAAAAAGAGCCCAGGGCCAGATGGATTCACAGCTGAATTCTATAAGGTCTTTAAAGCAGAGCTCACACAAATACACCACAAGCTCTTCAACGAAATTGAAAATGAAGGTTCTTTACCAAACTCATTCTGTGAAGCCCCATTTCTTTGAAGAACATCGATGCAAAACTTCTCAACAAAATACTGGCCAACCGTCTACAACAACTCATCAAAAAAAATTATACACTATGATCAAACTGGATTCATCACAGGGAGGCAAAGCTGGTTCAACATACACAAATCAATTAATATAATTCAACACATCAACAGGAGCAGGGATAAAATCACATGATTGTCTCAATAGATGCGGAAAAGCCATTTGACAAGATCCAAAACCCCTTTATGTAAAAAGATGTGGAGAAACTAGGAATCCATGGAACATTTCTCAATATAATAAAGGCTGTGTATGAGAAACCCACTGCGAGTATTATACTTAATGGTGAAAATCTAAAGCCATTCCCTCTAAAATCAGGAACGAGACAAGGATGCCCACTCTCTCCACTCCATTTTAACATAGTACTAGAAATCCTAGGCAGTGCAATAAGGCAAGAAGCAAGCATAAAGGGGATCCAAGTAGGGAAAGAGGAAATAACACTATCCCTCTTTGCAGATGACATGATTCTGTACTTAAAGAATCCTATAGACTGTACTCCCAAGCTCCTTGAGCTGATTCAAAGCTTTGGAAGGTTAGCAGGCCATAAAATCAACCCTCACAAATCAACTGCCTTACTTTACGCCAACACTGAGAGGAACGAGGCAATAATCAGGAAAGAAAATCCTTTCACAATACCCTCAAAGAAAATAAAGTACCTAGCAATTAGCTTAACTAAGAATGTAAAGGACCGTTTAGATGAAAACTTTAAAACGGTAAAAAAAAAGGAACTTAAAGCAGATCAAAAAAATGAAAAAACCTCCCATGCTCCTAGATTGGAAGAATCAACATTGTGAAAATGACAATCTTGCCAAGGGCTATCTACAAATTCAATGTAATACCAATCAACATCCCAATGTCATTCTTTAATGACATAGAAGAGGCAATTCAAAATTTCATATGGAATAATAAAAGACCCCGTATAGCAAAAACACTTCTTAGCAGAAAGAACAGCGCTGGAGGAATTTCAATTCCGAACTTAAGACTCTATTACAGAGCTATAATTCTCAAAAAAGCTTGGTACTGGCACAAAAACAGGCCTGAAGTCCAATGGAGTAGAACTACGGACCCAGATATTAAACCACAGACCTATGGCCACCTAATCTTTGACCAGGGAGCCAAAAAAATAGAATGGAAGAAAGATAGCCTCTTCAACAAGTTGTGCTGGCAGAACTGGTTAAACATCTGCAGAAAACTAAAGTTGGATCCTTCTTTGTCACCTTGCACTAGAATTACCTCCAAATGGATCAAAGACGTGGAGGTAAAAGCTGACACACTGAAAAGTTTACAGGAAGGAATAGGAGATACACTAGGCCTCATTGGCACAGGTCGAAACTTTCTTAATAAGGACCAAGAATCACAACAAATCAGAGAAAGGCTGGATAAGTGGGACTGCATTAAACTGCAGAGCTTTTGTATGGCAACGGATATAGCTAGTAAACTAATCAGGAAGCCTACAGAGTGGGGCAAGATCTTCACCAACCAAACAACGGACAAAGGCCTCATATCTAAAATATATCAACAACTCAAAAAATTGAATCACTCCAAAACTCAAAGTAAAACCCATCCCATTAAAAATGGGCCAAAGACTTAAGAGAGTCTTCTCTGAAGAAGAAACAAAAATGGCCTATAGACACATGAAGAAATGCTCCACATCCCTGGTCATAAAAGAAATGCAAATCAAAACAACTCTAAGATTCCACCTCACTCCAGTTAGAATGACCAGGATCAGGAAAACGAATGACAACAGATGCTGGAGGGGATGTGGCCAGGAGGGATCACTACTACACTGTTGGTGGGAGTGCAAACTCGTTCAACCACTATGGAAAGCAGTGTGGCAGTGCCTCAAAAGGCTAAACATAGAACTCCCCTATGACCCAGCAATTCCACTACTTGGCATATTTACCCAACAATCCAGAAACAAGGGCATACTAAACCCACTAGCACAACAATGTTCATTGCAGCACTATTCACCATAGCAGCACTATTCACCATAGCAAAGATATGGAACCAACCCAGATGTCCCTCAGTGGATGAGTGGATCAACAAGTTGTGGTATTTGTACACAATGGAATTCTATGCTGCTGTCAGAAAGAATGACATCGGCCCATTTGTTAGGAAATGGAAAGACTTAGAACAAATCATATTAAGTGAAGTAAGCCAGACTCAAAGGAACTTTGTCTCAGTGGTTTCCCTCATTCGTCATAATCAGTAGAAACCTTGGGCTCTACTAGCAGAGATTGGCAATAGAGCAAAAGGCCATATATAAGGCCATATAATGTGAAGCTAATTGAATGGACCTCCAGGATATTGAAACAAAAGCCATATAATGAATGATTGCAGTCCTTAACGTACTATGTTGTATCTCATGTCGTTTGCTGTCCCTTGGTTATCCCATATTGGTATAGTATCTCCCTTTATCTTATATATTGAATTTATTTGTATTTGGATATTTGAAATTTGATAGGGAGGGGGGGAAAACCAAGACGGTGGGGCATGTGGGGTTGGAGGGAAAAGGGTACCAAGACATGTGAAAGGGTATCAATCTATGTGAATTAATGGACCTTCTATCTGGCAAATATCATCAAACCCTTTTACTAATTACAATAAAAAATGAAAAAAAAAGAAAGTTGTAGTTTGTGGGGAGGATGATGGGGTCAAATACATTTCTTCTTAGAAATTTACCTCATCTGGTTGCCCTGGATTTTCCTGGCCTTCTTCTTAGAGAAAGTTCTGTTATACTGGATTTGTGGCTTGGCAATGATCTAGCATGTACATCCTCGAGTAATACAGCCACAACTTCCATGCCTGAGACTCGAGTTTCCTGACCTTTGGCAACAGCACAGCAATATCTTTCTTCCTCCTGAGCCATAGGCCAAGTGAGCTGGCTTGAGCTGGTTGTTAGTTACAGTGGCTTGGTTACCAGGGTTCCATATTCTGTTCCATTGTGAGGGAGGCAGGGTCACCTTTCAGGGCCCAATGACCAAAGATCCTTGCTCAAAAAAGACCTCACCAAAGACATACTGGAGGCTGAATCTCTCCTCCAATCTCACAATATACATGTGGATGTAGTAAACAGCACACCTTATTTGTCCAATCCCAATGTCTTCCACTAGGCCCAACTACCAGTCTGGTCTCAGGCTCAAGGAGCCTTTCTTAGGTAAGATCCAAACTTAAGGGTCAATATTTCCCTCATCCTTTACAAAACATTTGCTTCACAGTGCCTTCTCTGCCTGCATTTTGCCCCTTGTCGAATTTTTTTTTGTTTTTGCTAGTCTTGGGACTTGACCTCAGAGTGTGAACATTGTTCTTGGGCTTTCTTTAGGCTTTAGCTGTCCCACCGAGCCACAGCACCACTTGCAGCGTTTTCTATGTATGTGGTAATGAGGAATCAAACCTGAGCCTTATTGCTTTGTAGCCAAGTACTCTACCACTAGGTGAAACACACAGGGCATCTTGCACATATTTTTACGTCAATCTACTAGGATATTATTAGGGTTCTGTATCCTAATCAATTTTTTCCTGATGATTAGCTTTGCTGTCATGTGTAAAAAATGCAAGTGGGAAAAACACAGAAGAATTAGTGAAATTTAAAAAAAGCTTTAGACACAGTTAAGTGTTAGTTCTTTGTAGGAGAAAGGATATTTGGATATGATGATGATGATGATGACTTTATAATTATTATGTCTGGGTTTAGAGTTTGGCATTGTGGTAGAGTGCTTGCCTAGCATCCATGAAGATCTGGGTTTGATTGCTCAGTATCACATAGATAGAAAATCTAGATGTGGCACTGTGGCTCAAGTGGCAGAGGGCTAGACTTGAGAAAACCCGAGGACAGTGCTCAGGCCCTGAATTCAAGCCCCAAGACAGGCAGAAAGATAAAAGAAAATAAAAATGCTTTTTACGAGCTAATTCACTCACAGCATTTGCTTCTGAAATCTTCGCTTCTGCATCTTGTGAAATAGCCCTTTCCCTCAACGTAGACAAGAAAACAGATCCATCCCATGGTCCACTGTGAGGCCACTGGTTGGGCTAAGAGCTAGTCGTGCAGCAACACATAAGTTTTATTCTAATACTTTCCAAACTTTGTACTCAAATATGCTACCTACTTACCAACTTAGGTCAGTTATCCTTATGCTATACCTTTTCTTCATTACTACAATATTCTTACACTCCTACGTTAATCCTCTTGCACCTCCCCTGACCTCTCTCATTCTATTTTTCTATCTCTGGACCTCTGCTCGTCTTTCAACCCTTATACTGCACGGATCTACACTTGATGGCTGTTGAGCAATATTGTATATGTAGGTGGTTAATTATTCTCTAGGCTCAGAGGGACTTAAAGACAATAGAGATTGGATTGAGAGGCTTATTGTTTTGGGTATAAATCGCTTATCAGTGGTTGTATTAGGCTGGTCTGTAAGTGCACAAAAAGAAAGAGTGATAATACAATTCAAAACTTGTGAACATCTAGTGTCTGCCAGCTACAGAGGTCTAGGTTGGTTATATCTGAAAAACTATAATCCTATTTAGTAGTAATCTTGCTCCCATTTTCAAATGGGCAGAACAAGAAACTCAAGAAAAATGTCAAATCAAGAAACAACATCCCCCACCCAATGTAAACAGACAATGGAACAGTCACTGGCAAACCTAGAGGAGAGTCTTCCAATTGCTACACAAATGCAATTGATAAACATCATTAATGAAAAATGTGAAAATATGAAGAAAGAGATAATGGTGGAAGCCATACCTGAACAAGAGGAAAGCAAAAACAAGGTGATAAGTGAAAAAGAAGAAGCCATAAAGGAGGCCATAATAAAGGTTTTTCAAAGAAAGATGGATTAATTCATAGAATCCACAAATAAAAAGGTGACCAAACTCCAGCAAATGTCCAAAGAAAATAAAGCTACTGAGCTAACCACTCAAAAGGAAATCAAGGAGATAAAGAAATCCATACATGATCAAACAAGAGAAGCAAGGCATCAAAAGTGAGCAATTAGAAGCAAGGGAGATGAAAAATAAAGTAGATAGCTTTGATAGCAGGTTAGACAATGCAGAGGAGAGAATTTCAGGGGCTGAAGATAATTTAGGTATTATGGAGAAAGAACAGAAAATGAGTCAATCAAAATCTAGGAAATATGAGAGAGCGCTTCAGGAGGTCCAAGATACAATTAGGAAGCCTAATTTAAGGCTAGTTGATATTGTGGAGGGCGTGGAGAAAGAGGTCAATGGTATTGGAAATATACTTCAGGGAATCATCTCAGAGAATTTCCCAAATATCCAGAAGGGCAGGCCCATCCAGAGACGAGAAGCTTTTAGAACCCCAAACAGACCTGACCAGAAAAGAACATCCCTCCGCCATATTGTGATCCAAACTGGATCAACAGAAACGAAAGAAAAGATCCTAAAGGCAGCCAGGGAAAAGGGATCAGTAACCTACAAAGGCAAACCAATCAGAATAACCCCAGATTTCTCAGCAGAGACCATGCAAGCACGAAGCGACTGGAAGCATATATGTCACGCCCTTAAATCAAGTAACTACCAACCAAGAATACTGTAGCCAGCTAAGCTCTAATTCATAACTGAGAGAACAAGAAAAACATTCTACTCCAGGGAAAAGCTGCAACAATATGTCGAAACAAAACCAACACTACAGAGAATTCTCAAAGATGCTCTATACATAGAAATCCAAAATAAATGCAACATGGGGAAAGAAATGGCACCTAAACAGCATACCATCTAAGGACCACAAGAACTGTCAAGACACAGGCCCTACTAAAAGCTTTTAAAAATGGTAGGAACTAATAAATATCTCTCAATCCTAACTCTCAATATCAATGGACTTAACTCTCCAATTAAACGGCATAGGCTGTCTAGTTGGATCAAAAAGCAAGAGCCATCGTTCTGCTGTCTTCAAGAGACACATCTTACCCAAAAACAATCATCTTTGAAAGTGAGAGGTTGGAATAAACTCTGTCAAGCTAACTGCCCCCATAAACAGGCTGGAGTTGCCATCCTCATATCAGACACAATAGACTTCAAACTAAAATTAGTAAGAAAAGACAAAGTAGGTTACTGCATACTACTAAAGGGATCTTTCCTCCAGGAAGACATAACGATCCTAAATATTTACACACCCAATCCCGGAGCTCCAAACTTCATCAAGCAAAATTTACTTACACTAAAACCATACATACATAGATCGAAATACAGTGATTCTTGGTGAGTTTAACACACCACTCTCACCTATGGACAGATCAACAAAGCAAAAACTCAACAGAGAAACCTTAGAACTGAAGAACTATATAGACCAACTAGATCTAACAGACATCTGCAGAATATTCCACCCAGTAACAACACAATATACGTTTTCCTCAGCAGCACATGGAACATTTTCCAAAATAGACCACATCTTAGGACATAAAACAAACCTGGACAGATTCAGAAACACTGAAATTATTCCATGCACACTCTCAGACCATAAAGGCATCAAATTGGAGCTGAACACACATCTCCACCAACGAAAACCCTGTAACTCATGGAGACTGAACAACACATTGTTGAATCAAAAACAATGGGTAATCGAAGAGATCAGAACAGATATCCAACTGTTTATGAAATTTAACAATAAGGAGCACACAAATATCAACTCCTTAGGGACACAACAAAGGCAGTACTCAGAGGAAAATTTATAGCACTGAGTGCCTACAACAGCAAGTTGGAAAAATGCCAAACCACCTAGTTAAGGTCTCACCTTAACCTCCTGGAAAAAGAGCAACAAACAAACCCTAAACCCATGAGGAGAAAGCAAATTATTAAAATCAAAGCAGAATTAAATGATTTGGAATAAAAAAAAACTATAGAAAGAATCAACAAAACAAGGAGTTGGTTCTTTGAAAGAATTAACAAAATTGACAAGCCCTTAGCAAATCTTACCAAAAAAGAAGAGAGTATATGGAAATAAACAAAATCGAAGATGAAAATGGTAATATCACGATAGAAATTACCAAGATCCAGAATATCATGAGGGAATACTTCTCAAACCTTACGCCAACAAATTTGAGAATCTAGAAGAAATGGATGAATTCCTAGACAATATTAACATACCCACACTGAATCAAGAAGAGGTAACCCAACTCAACAGGCCTATTTCAAGCTCTGAAATAGAAATGGAAATTAGACAACTTCCACTTAAAAAGAGCCCAGGGCCAGATGGATTCACAGCTGAATTCTGTAAGGTCTTCAAAGCAGAGCTCACACCAACACTCCTCAAGCTCTTCAACGAAATTGAAAATGAAGGTTCTTTACCAAACTCTTTCTGTGAAGCCAGTATATCCCTCATCCCCAAACCAGACAGAGATTCATCAAAGAAAGAGAACTATAGACCCATTTCTTTGATGAACATCGACATAACGATCCTAAATATTTACACACCCTTTTGAAGATTCTCAAAATATTGAAGATTCTGCCAGTGTAAGTTAGATTCCGGCATTGATATTAAATAATGCAATGAGTAGGGATTTATATTTGAAATATCACTGTTGACAAAATCTAACACACATTTGCTTAGTATTTGCTTTTGATTTCCCAAGAAGTACAGTACAAGCTAACACTTGTGGCATATATCGACTGGGAGAAATGATTCAGAATATGTGACTCATTTGAACAGGAGTCAGTGAAAGATACAGAAGCAGGATACCCATATTGTGATAATTTGTATCTTTTGCATTTTTTGTGTTTGTTGTTAATTCCATTTGTAGTGTACATTTCTAGGTAAAAACTTTTTTCCAAACAATTTGTTATTTCAACCGTAAAAAAAAGACATTTATATGCCTTATAAAATTCACAGAATCCAATTTTTTCTATCTTATTTTTTGTTTTTGGGGGTTTTTTTGGTGGGTCATAAATCTTGAACTCAGCCTGGGCACTATCCCTGAGCTCTTCAGCTCCAGGCTACCACCTTACCCTGGAGCCAAGCCCCACTTCCCATTTTCTGAGGGTAAAATGGAGATAAGTGTCTCAGGTCTTTTTGTGCCAGGATGGCTTTAAACATTGATAATCAGATCTCAGCCTCCTGAGTAGCTAGGATTATAGAAGTGAGCCACCACCCCATCATGCTCAGATTTCTGGGGAGTTTTAAAACTCGGTTTGAGCACTGTTCTTCAGCTTTCCTCAAGCCTAGTGATCTTCTACTTGAGCCACAGCACTACTTCTGGTTTTTTCTGTGTATGTGGTACTGCGGAATTGAACCTTCGTCTTCATACAAGCACTCTACAACTATGCCAAACTCCCAGCCACTCCACATTAGTTTTTATGATAGATCATTCCATGCATCCAGGATGGCTAGAAATCCTTCTTGAGTTTCCCAAGATCAGGGAGTATAGGTGTGTCCCATCCTGTGTGGATACATAACCATTGTTTAGGGTACAGTTCTCTTCATTCTACCCATCTAGAGCAATTTTCATCTTCCATGTATAATCATTAAACATTCAGCTCCTGTTCCTCTCTACTCCATTCTCTGGAACCATTGTGCTTTTTGGCTCAAAGGGTTTGTTGATTCTTGGAAGCTCTGGAAGGGAAAACATACCCTAGCTCTTCCTTTATGACTGCTGTAATTTTAGTTTACTCTAATCAAGATTCATCTGTAAAATATAGTAAAATGTTCTTCCTTTTCAATGCATTGTTTTGCATATTTCTATCTTTGGATTATTATTAATAGTTGTGAATGGATTCTCCACATATTTGTTCTAGTCTCTGCTTTCTCTTCCGTTAGGTACAAATCTAGAAATAGAAGTGTTGGACCATATTTCTATGTAATTCTATATTTAGTACTTTTTTAGCACTCTCCACGCAATTTTTGATTGTTTTATATTCCTTGCAGAACTATTCCAAAGTTCTACTTCTTCTCACTACCTTCCCAGTAATAGTTAGACTTTGAAAGTTGTTTTTTTGTATGCGTGTGTGTGTGTGTGTGTGTGTTTGTGTGTGTGTATGTGGATCTTTTTGTTTAAAACTATATTTATATTAATATACTTAAAGTAATGATTTCATTGTAATTTTAATTTTTCTCATGACTGTTAATATTGAACTTCTTTCTACATTTTGAAATACTATTTCTATATATTCTTTTTAGATAATCCTCTCCAATCTCCAATTTTATTCCCTTTTTTTGTGGGGTAGTGGGAAAGTCATGGGGCTTGGACCTTGGGCCGTGAGCTCTTTAGTTTAAGGCTATTGTCCTACCCTGAGTACTGCCCCTCAGTCCTTCTGCTCACAGCTCCCTACCCCTCTTCCCATTATATACAGAACAAAGGTCATCCTCAGTCTTTTTGAAAAAGTAAAACATACAGTAAATTTGTAGTATAAAACAGCAAGAAATAAATTTCTTGCCAGGTGCAGTGACTTCTACCTGTAATCCTAGCTACTCAGATATCAGGCTGATATCTAAAGATTTGGTTCAAAGCCAGCCTGGGCATTAGAAAGTCTATGAGACTCTCATCTACATTTAACCACTAGAATATGGGAAATTGCACTGTGGCTTCATAGGTAGGGTGATAGCCTTGAGTTGAAGAGCTCAGGAACAGTGCCCAGGCCCAGAGTTCAAGCCTTACAAATCCCCCAGCCAAAAAAAAACTTTCTTCCCCAAGTGATTATTATGCCAGACATAGAACATTAACATTCTGGGTGTACTTCACAGTATTATTACTTGATACCCTAAGATTTTGCAATATTCTCACAGTACCAGCATATGTCATCATATAATGTAGTTCCTTTTCAATGGAATAATTCCATTTATAACCTAAATCTACTCCCCCGACTTATTTTTGTCGATACCACAATTGCTCTACCATGATATGCCACAAGCCATTAAACATTTTATGGTGGGTAATTGGAAAGGAGTCTCATGGAATTTTGTGCCAGGCTGGCTTTGAACCATGGTCCTCAGATCTCAGTCTCCTGAGTAGCTAGGATGACAGGCGTGAGCCACCAACACCTGGCTTGCCTTTTTATTTTTTTGTGGGTCTTGGGACTTGAACTCTGGGCCTAGGCACCATCCCTTAGCTTTTCAGGTCAATATTTCATGTAAGTCTAAACATTTAAGTAAAGGAATACAATTCCAACAAAAAAAAGAATAAAATTCCAGACATGGTGTGTTTATAACTCAGTGCTAATTACTTGATGAAAATGTGCCAGTCCAGAAGCTGGTGTCATTTGATGATGTAGCTGTGGATTTCAGCTGGGAGGAGTGGCAGCATCTGGACAATGCTCAGAGGACCCTGTACAGAGATGTAATGCTGGAGACCTACAGCAACCTGGTGTCCTTAGGTGAGCAAAAGTCAAATTCACTTGCAAGGCCAAGTGCCTTGTTATTTTGCAGTTACGTGAATGTTTATCAAACTTTCAATACTATTTAAATGAAAGATTTCAGGCCCTGAGAAGTATCATTACTTTCTTAAGAAAACCTAAGGTAATTTTGTACTCATTCTTCAGGATACCTTCAGGATACTTTGACAACAGTTCTAAATTATGTTTCCTCTAATGGAGACGACATTCCAAACTTACACAGTAATTGTAAGTGGATAAACCATCCAGAATAGAATATATATCATTATTGGAAATAGGATCTACAAATCACTAAACAGTGAGTTTATAATGGAAACCTGGCACTAGGTGCAATGTTTCATGCCTGTAATCTTAAAATATTCAGGAGGAAGAAATCTAAGAATTCTAATTTGAAGCCAGCAATGGCATAAAAATTGCCATGAAACTCTATAACTCCAAGTAACCCCTCAAAAATGTTAGTGGAGTGTCAAGAGTTTGACTTTGTGGTTGAGTGCTTGCCTAGCATGCATGAAGACCTATGCATGTAAGTGGAGCTGGGACTCAAACTGGTATTTTTCTAGCCTTGAGCAAGACAGCTAAGTTTATGCCATACAAAATGAATCCAGAGCTGGGGAAAAGTCAACCATGGAGCCAGTGAGAAATGAGAGAAAAGATTTAATAGATAACTTATGAGTAGGATGTCTGCGAACTTAAAGCAATGATAACACAGCATAAGCAATAATTCTCTACTGTTTCTAATTTACAGGGCCCTGTGTTCCCAAACCTGTATTAATTGACAAGCTAGAGCACTGTGCAGAACTCTGGATAGGAAATTCCTCTGACAAGAATATCACAGGTGAGTGAATGCATCTTCATATTGATGTTGGAGCCTGAGCCCCATTGGTAAGTTCATGTTGTGATGTACTGAGCAATAATATTCTTAGTTACCCTAAATCCTGTGTGGAACCTATGGAATTCTTTGTGAATGAATCAAGAATCATTTTCTTTTCCCAAGCCTATGCTTGGTCTCAGGGCCTGAGCATGGTCCTTGGGTTTTCTCAAGGCTAGCTCTCTACTTCTTGAGTCATAGCACCACTTCTGGCTTTTTCTTTGTATGTAGTACCAAGGAACTGAACCAGGTCTTTGTGCATGCTAGCCCAAACCCCCGGCACCAAGAATCATAGGGTGATATGATGAATTCTATGTGGCAGTAGAGTTAAAGTTAGATTTCTCTGTAGAAATCACTGTGAAACAAAATAAAATGAGAAAGCCATGAGCCCGTGGCTCATGCCTGTAATCCTAGCTACTTAGGAGGCTGGGATCTGAGGATCAAGGTTCAAAGACTGACCTATCACAAAAACACCTTAGACTCTTCTCTCCACTGAACCAATAGAAAATGAGAAGTGGGGTTTAGTCTAAAGGCATAGGGCAGTAGCCTTGAGCTGAAGAGCTCAGGAAGAACAGCCAGGTCTAGAATTCAAGTCCCATGACTGCAAAACAAGAAAGAAAGAAAGAAAGAAAGAAAGAAAGAAAGAAAGAAAGAAAGAAAGAAAGAAAGAAAGAAAGAAGAAAGAGGGAAGAAAGAGGGAAGGAAGGAAAGGAAGAAAGAAAGAAAGAAAGAAAGAATGATATTTCATTTCTTTAAAACTAAGACTATAAATGATTGAGCAAACAAGGAATAAGTCAGGGCATTATTGTCTGATAATGATAATATCTTTATGCTGGTAGGAAGAGACTGGTATTCAAAACCAGACGTTTCCACCAGAAATTGAGCCTAGTGGTAGAGTGCTTGCCTACCATGCACAAAGACACAGGTTTTATTCCTTATTACAATATACATAGAAAAAGCCTGAAGTAATGAATTCATTGGTAGGGTTCTAGTCTTGAGAAAACCCAAGGACAGTGGTTAGGTCCTAAGTTCAAACCTAGGAATGGAAGGAAAAAAAAACAACAAAGTTTCAATCAACATAAGAAAATTAACTAGACAATGAGCTGGGGATTTTCTGGTCTTCCATGGTTCTGAGGGACAGGAGTGTTAGAAAAGGAATTTTTATAAGACTTCAAATGGAAAGAAACAAATTTCAAAATTCCCACAAATACCTAAATTGAGACTTTGGTGAGAAGTTGTAACTGAAGGGATATAGGTGTAAGACCTTACTCTCAAGAATCGTTCTTGCTTGGATCAAAGGCAAACAGACATATAAACCAAACTTGTGGCCGCTGAATCTAGAAAAAATTCGTGTTCCTCACTTAATGCTTAATAAGCAAACAGCATTGAAACTGGGTAAGGTAATCCTATCTGGTACTCAGGACCTGAGACTCTTATCTGTAGTTAACTCTAGAAAACAGTATGTGGGGCTGTAGCTCAAGGATAGGGGTTATAGTCTTCTGCTGAAGTGTTCAGGGACAGGGCCGAGGCCTATGAACTACAAAAAAAAAGAAAAGAAAAGAAAGTTTTAAAAACATGCAAAACAGGACAATATTTAGATTATTTCTCAAAAATAAAAGAAAGGCAGCTATTCCTCAATGTATAAACAAAACAGTATTTGAAAAAAACAGCTGCAGGTATATTATAGGTAGTATTCAGCTTAAAACTGTAGCAATACATAGATGGGTAATTTCAATAAATATTTCCTGTGATATAAAAAGAGAACTAAAACACAGAAAAACATTATTGGTCATTGTAAAATATCATTTTCTTAATAGGTTAGGGAGAAAAGCATATATTTCTCACAAATCAATTTCCACTTTTATGTTTTAAAATATCTAACACTTAGGATGGGAAAGTAAAGTCATTACCTTTACAGTAAGGAATATTTGTATCTCATGTATGTTTGTGTCTTTTTTTCTATGACTCATTTTAGATGTCCAGGTAATGGAAAATGTGTTCAAGACCTGCCAGGAAAGTCCACATGAATGAGAGATATGGATTTCTCACTTGAAGAAGTAGATTCTGGATCAGTGCCAAGCCAAAATTCCTGTATATCAGGCATTTCTCTAGGAAGAAAGCCAGGAAACTCCAGGGCAACTCAGATGAGGTATATTGAGAGGAAACCTATTTGAACCCATCATCCTGCCCACACACTACAACCTTCTTGTGTGCTTTCAAGTGACTCTACTGAAATTAGAGTGTGTCATTTCCAATCTACTCTATTCCAATTCCTCAGTGTGAAGTGTGGTCCCATTCCTACGTTTGAAATATCCACTGATTTGCCAACATAATGTGATGGTTAGTCAGCTCAGACTCTGAATGAGCCTTGTAACCTATGGATCCTGGAGGAAGGCCTGTTGGAGATGCTGCTGACAAAGCTGATCGCTGCCTACCAGAAATGTGATCTCTTTTATGTGGGAAACTTCCTGCACAATTTCAAATAGTGGAGGACAATGTAGTAGTTGCTGGAAATTCTCTTGAAAAAGTGAGTGTTCCCCCTCCAAACCCAGGTTTGCTCACCCCTCCTGGCCAAGCCTTGGAATACTTGGCTCCTCTCTGAGCCTGTTTGCTTCACTGGGGTGTTCACAGGGGAGCTAAGCATGATACAAGTGCACAAACTACTTCATTATGGCAGGGACACCATGCCATTTCATTTCCCTCACAAGCTACTGGAGTCTCAACAGTGTGCTTATTGAAAAGTTGGATTTCAGGCATGAGTAAGTGGCTCCCAACTGCAGCCCTCACCTAGGTGACATCCTAGGAAATCCCATTTCCCAGTAAGAAATGAGGTGTCAGTACTAATGGCGGAGGCCTGTGAAATACTGGCGTCAGAGGAAAAGCTGGGGGCTGAATCACTTTTGAGCCATCAGGGAGGGATTGTGATAGCTTTGCCTGTTAGAACCTGAAAGCATTTACATTTTGGTGTGTGGTCCAGTGCTGCCACTTGAACCTGAACCCAGGTCTAAATACCATTCCTTTGGTGTTCAAAAATTAGCACTGTACCATTTGAGTCATAGGTCAAGTTCGGGCTTTTTGCTGCCTAATTGAAGACAAGTGCCTTTAGACTTTTACTGACTAGACTGGCTTTCCACTGTTATCTTCAGAGCTCAGCCTGCTGGGTGGCTAAGATTAGAGGAATGAGCATTTAGTTCTTTATTTAGAGCATTCACTTAATGATTTATTTAGAGCATTTACTTAGTTAATTTAAGGTGCGTTTACTTTGGACAGATGGATAGAGGCCTCTCTCAGAAGCTTCTGGAAGTGGGGTGTAAAAGTCATCCTGTTCTCGAGTGTCTCTTACCCCCCTCCCAGCACATAAGTGCACATCTCTGCAGGACAGCCACAGCATTAGAATCCTGCAAGAAAGGGGCTTTGGTAGAAGGCTCAGGATGGAGAGAGAGGGCTCTCACTTTCCTTGTACCAAATGTGCCCACAGCATCATGTGTTCCATCTATACGATGTGAATGGACTTCTACCCCAGTGATTTCTACGAGTTCAAGAACTGCCACACCCTGACACAACTCAAGCTCTATATGAGGCTCCACATGCCGGCTTCGGACCTGCTCTTCTAAACACATACTTTTTGACCAGCTGGAGGAATGTGCAACCAGTAAGACCAAGAAAAAGTAGAAGTCCTGGTGTGGGTGCCTCAGAGCCTGTGAGTAGGAAGCCCATGTGGTCTAGATATTGGTTGGCCCTTACTTCTACAGAGCTTGGCAAAATGCCCTTTATGGGTGGTGTCACCCAGGTAATGTCTGTCCTCTGAAAGGACTTGGGAATAAGCACTCATTAGAAAGACCCTACACCTCCTCAGTGTTCAGTCCAAACTCCAGTTCTACAGGTTCCTCCATTAGATCCTCATGGAAGTTGAGTGTCACTTCAACTTGCAGAGTCCACTCTGTCCACTCTGTACCTATTTCCATTCTTATGTTTGGGTCATCGTGGAAGAGCTTATCCTGAACTCCGGATGAAAAACCCACCAATGGAGCTGGTGACTGATGGAGACTGAGAATCATCACTGCTCTCCAGAAACCATGGGCCTTCTGTAGAAATTACCAAACAGGTTTAGAGTCCTGTGGATATACCTTTTGCTCTGAACCCCATGTGTGACACAGTTGAACCTGCAGATACTACGGAGGAAGAAAAAGAGCAGCCAGATTTCCTTCCGTTTCCTTTCACACTCCACCCAGAGTCAGTCCATCTGAGTCAGAGTAACACTCCACTTATTGTGCAAGCTGAAGGGGCACACGCTGGGCTCATGATAAATGTCACCATGGGAAGCAGCAAGTGTACTCTCAATACTGGATTCATTGGAGGAAAATGAATCCATCCTCACAGAATATCCAGACCCATCCATCTCCCTAAAAAAGACTCAATCTCCATTCGACACACCGGAATCCATCCCCCTCTTAACTCAGGAAGGACATTCTGTTTCTCATGAGGAAGGAGACCCTTCTGAGGACTCTGAAGTGGAATTACTCTCTGAAGGCAACTTGGAGTCCAGTCTGGATTTAGAGCTTCCCTGGCCCCTTCCTAAAAAGACATCTCTTTATCTTGCTCTCATGATTCTTGTCAAGTATTCATTGTATTTACTTTGCTAACTATTAAACTCTCATTGTTAATATTATGGTGTGCAGTTCTTCAGTGCTTATTATACTGTGTTTATTTTCCACTTATAATGTGAGACCTCAGACACATAGGTCCTGGGTGGGCCAAAAACCAGACAGGTCTGGTCCCATAGAAGACAACCTTACTGGATATACAGGGAACTATGAAATGCATGGAATCACCAGGAATCCAGGCCAGGCCTCCATGGAAAGACAAGTCAGCTACCAAAGCTTAAGGACAGAGCAGATGCCTGGAAATGTGTTTTGTCAATCGGGAGAAGTGCCAGAGTAACTGTAATATTATCTGGGACTCTGTTCTGTGAGTTCAAGTCTGTTTATATATCCATTGTGCTTTGTACAAATATTTAAGAAAATTAAAACTCCACAATAGCATCAAAAATCTACTTTGGCTTTGAATGTGGCCTAGTTGTAGAGAGCTCGCCTAGTATACAAGAAGACCTTGATTCAATATCTCGGCACTGCATACACAGAAAAAGCAGATGGGGCACTGTGGCTCAGGTGTCATAGTGCCACCCTTGAACAAATGTGGCCAAGGACAGTTCCTGGTCCCTCAGTTCAAGCCCCAGGACTAGCCAAACAAGAAATCATACCATTTTCCACACATTTGGAAATAAATCTGTTTTATCTAACCCTACTTCTTTTTTGCCAGTCCAGAGTCTGTGCCACCAAGCCAAACTACTGGCCGCCAACCTTACTATTTTTAATCATTTAATTTTTTTACATAATCATATTTCATGCTGTCTGTATTAATAGTATAAACAGTATGCTTAGTGTAATAATGTTAAAGGTAAAACATAAGAAATTAATAACTAAAATTCCTTTTTTATTATTTTTATAGTATTACTACAATTTTATGAGAAAAATTACCTAGAATGTTTATTTTAGAGTTCAAGTAATCCATTTTGATAAATATATCAACCTACATCATTTATTTGAACACATTTTAAACTATTTTTTTCAGGAATGAAAATACATACATATTTGTTGTAAATGAAATTTATGACTTGGGGGGAAGGGAAAAAGAAAAGGGGGAAGGGGGTAACAGTGTTTACAAGAAATGTACTCATTACATATGTAACAGCAATCTCTTTGTATATCACCTTGACAACAAATTTTTTGAAAAGTACAATGCGTTTAAATGTCTACTTTGGGCAGAATTTTTTTTTGCCAGTACTGGGTTTAGACTCAGGACCTGAGCACGATCCTTGTTTTTGTTTTTGTTTATTCTTAAGGCGCAAGATCTATCACATGTGCCACAGCACCACTTTTATCTTTTTTTATCTATGTTGTGCTGAGGAATTGAACTTGGGTCTTCATTCATGCTCGGCAAGAACTCTTCCACTAGGCTTAACTTATGGCCCCAGTGGGAAGGAAGTTTTCCATAAAATATGTAGGAAATATGTACACTAAGGAAAAGCCATCAAAAATAGAAGAAAAATTATATACTTAGATAACGACATGCCAGTATTATGGCAGATCTCTGTAATTCTAGCTTCAAGAGTTGCCTATTTGGACCAGGAGTTGGCTGGCTGAAGTAAAGTGCTATCCTTGAGCAAGCCCTAGGACAGTGCTCTGGCCATGAGTTGAAGCCATAGGACATGCAAAAAATAATAATTTAATGCCCGTGACTGGTCGCTCACCCTGGTAATCCTAGCTACCCTGGAGGATCGAGGTTCAAAGACGGCCCAGGCATAAAAATCTGTGAGAATCTTATTTCCAAATAATCCAGAAAATTCAAAATGACAATGTGCCTCAAGTGGTAGAGCTCTTGCCTTGAGCTGAAGAGCTTAAGGTAAACATCCAGGCCCAGAGTTCAAGCCCCATGAGTGAAAAAAAGAAAAAGAAAAAGAAAGCCCTTATCTAAGGCTGGAGTGCACACTAGTGGTAGTTTGCTTGCCTAGTAAGCACAAAGCCCTGTGTTCAATTACTCTGTACCACTTACACCAAAAAAAAAGCTGGAAATGATCTCAGAAGGTTGGGTTCTGAGGATCACAGTTCAAAGCCAGGCCAGACACTCAACTCCATGAAACTGTTACTTCCACTTAAGCACCAGAAAACCAGAAGTGACACTGTGGCTCAAGGTGTTTAAGGTTGTAGCCTTGAGCTGAAGAGCCCAGGGACACTGCCCAGGTGCACAATTAAATTCTTACAACCGAGAGAGAGAGAGAGAGAGAGAGAGAGAGAGAGAGAGAGAGAGAGAGAGAGAGAGAGAGAGAGACAGAGACAGAGACAGACAGACAGACAGACAGACAGAGACAGAGAGAGACAGACAGAGAGATAGAGAGAGAGAGGCAGACAGACAGAGACAGACAGAGACAGAGAGACAGAGATATCAAACAGTCAGGCACTGCTGGCTGAAGCGTGTAATTCTAGCTACTATGGAGCTGAGATTGGAGGATCTTGGTTCAAAGCCCAAAGCCAGCCTGGACACATATGTTTGTGAGACTTACATCACCAATTAACTACCAGAAACCAAAAATGGAGCTGTAGAGGAAGAGCACTAGCCTTGAGCTGAAGAGGTCAGGGACAGTCCAGGCCCAAATTCCAAGCAACATGACGAATCAATAATAAAAAAAGAAGATAGCTAATAGTAATGATGAATAATTTTGGGCTGGGAGTTTGGCCTAGTGGTAGAGTGCTTGCCTAGCATGCACGAAGACCTGGGTTCAATTCCTCAATATCACATACATAGAAAAATGCTGGAAGTGGTGCTGAGGCTGAAGTGGTAGAGCCCTAGCCTTGAGAAAATATAAGGACAGTGCTCAGTCCCTGAGTTCAAGGCCAGGACTGGCCAAATCAAAAGTAGTAGAGCACTGGCATTGAACTGAAGATCTGAGGAACAGCCCAGGCACAGAGTTCAAGCACCGCAAACAACAACAACAAAATCTATGAAATGGCAGTGGTGGTTTTAAGCTAAGCAAAAATAGAGTAGAAACTGGTAAAATACATATTTGTGTGTAAGCAAAATAGCCAGACTTATGCATTAGAACAGGATAGCAACTTGAAAAAAAAAATTGTTTTCCATCTCACTAGGTCCTGTCTCTTAATTTATTCAAGTAAGTAAAATGCTGGGTTTTATAATCATTGCTCTGAATATTAGAAAATCATAATATCTCTCATTAACCAACAAAGACCAGGAACTGGGGCTTCGTTCAAATGGCAGAGTATCAGGCAAGAGAAGAAAAAATTGAAGTAAGAACTTGAAGTTCTTGATCCAGAACCTGCATAGTAACAGAGCAGCAGCCTGGTGATGGTACCTCACACCTATAATCTTAGCTACTCAGGAGGCTAAGATCTGAGAATCAAAGTTTAAAGCCAGCCAAAGTACCCAGTTAACTGCCAGAAAAACCAGAAGTGGCACTGTGGCTCACAGATTAAGGCACTAGCCTTGAGCTGAAGAGCTCAGGGACAGTGCCCAGGCCCAGAGTTCAAGCCCCACAATTGACAAAAATCAAACAAGCAAACAAAACTCACAATGAAGCCTGCAGACCACAGTGGTTCTGCTGAGTCTCTTCTCTATGGGGATCAGGAAACATTTCACTTTTTCTGTCTCTTCCCATCTCAACATTCATACTAAAATAAGACTGTGTTGAAAGTTTCAATTTATAAAAATGTTTTTCATGAAGCACCCTGAAATATTCATCGCTTATATCTCAATTGAAGATAGTTGATTTGGGGCTGCATTGGTAGAGTGCTAGCCTTGAGCAGAAAAGGTCAGGGATAGAGCTGAAGCACTCAGTTGAAGACCCAGTGCCAACACACAAAAGAAATTATGCACTTTATACATATTTTCTAATTTCTTAATGAATTTTTCAGTCTGTATAAATATAGGGTACATTCCTTGTTACTTAAGTAAGATTGCTCTTTTTTTTTCTTTTTGCCAGTCCTACGGCTTGGACTCAGGGCCTAGACATTTTCATTGGACTCGCTTGCCCAAGGTGAGTGCTCTACCTCTTGAGACACAGCGCCACTTCTAGCTTTTATTCTGAGTATGCGGTACCGGTGAATAGAACCTAGGTCTTCATGCATTCTAGGTGAGCACTCTACCATTAGGCTACATTCCCAGGCAGTGAGATTCCTCTTACAGTCATTGTATGTTCATAGAGTTTGATCTCACACACTGTAGGGCCCTGTTTGGCTTTGACCTGTGATCCTAAACCCTGAGCATCCTAAGTAGCTGAAATTAAATTGTGAGCCAGCATGATGACTTCCATTCTTTTTTCTACAAAAATATATGTAGTTATCTAAAATATATCTATAGCTGAAAAAAATGAATCTCTCCCAAACAAATCTTCAAAGAAACAACCATCCTATTAAAAGGTGGGCTAAAGACTTAAAAGAGTATTCTCTGAGGAAAAAATTAAAATCGGCTTTAGCCACATGAAGAAATGCTCCATATCTCTAGCAATAAGGGAAATGAAAATCAAAACAACTTTGAGATTCCACCTGACTCCAGTCAGAATGGCCATTATCAAAAAATCTAATAAGAGATACTGGTGGGGAAGTGACCAGGGCGATCACACCTACACTGTTGGTGTGAGTGTAAACTCGTTCAACCACTAGGGAAAGCAGTGTGGTGCTTCCTCAAAAGACTGAACATAGAGCTCCCCTATGATCCAGCAAATCCACTACTTGGCATCTACCCAATTGTCCAGAAAAAAGGACATTCTAAAGCCACTAGCACAATGATGCTCATTGCAGCACTATTTACCATAGCAAAGCTATGAAACCAACCCAGATGCCACTCAGTAGATGACTGAATCAAGAAGATGTGGTACTTATACACAATGGAATGCTATGCTGCCATCAGAAGGAAAGACATCGCCCCATTTGTAAGGAAATGGAAAGACTTGGAAAAATTCATATTAAGTGAAGCAAGCCAGACCCAAAGAAACATAAGCTCAATGGTTTCCCTCATTTGTAACAATTAGTTCACATCTAGGACTCTCCTAGCAGAGGATTACAATAACTCAAAAACCTAGGTATATAAGGTCATATAGGATGAGACTAAATGAAAGGATCTCTAGGATATGGGAACAAGAGCTATATCTTGTGTCATCGTTGCTCTTAATCTTGTGTGATTTTTGTCCTTAAACTACTATGATATTTCTCATCTCTTATTTTGCCCTTTGGTTAATGTCAGATTGTTACTGTATCTGATTTTTTCCCTGGCATATTGTATATATGTTTATTTGTTTATGTCAAATAGGAAAGGGAAGGGGGGAAACAAGATGATTGGGAAGGGGAGGGGAGAGGGAACTGGGGACAAAAACATGTAGAGTGGAATAAATGTGTGAGAAGTAATGCAGTCCACTACCTTTAAATGTAATTGTAACCCCTCTATACATTACCCTGAAAATAAAAAAGAGACTATAAAAATATCTGTAGAAAATGAGGCTGGATGATGGAAACAACCAGATGCCCTACTACAAAAAATGTGATACACACACACACACACACACACACACACACACACACACACACAATGGAATGATACATAGCCAACCGACAAGATAAAATAATGGCATTCTCGGGGAAGTGGATGAAAAGGAAAAAAATCATATTAAGTGAAGTAAGCCAAACTCAAAGATACATAGGCCCAAGAGTCTCTCTCATTTGTCAAATTCAGTAGAAACCTTGGGCTCTGCTACCAGAGATTTACAATAGAACAAAATCTAGAGACATCGTGACAAATAGTATGACACTAAATGTAAGGACCTCCAAGATAAAGAAACAAAACTCATATAATGAATGATTGTTGTCCTTAATGAAATATGTGATCTCTTATCTCTTTTGCTATCCCTTGGTTATATCATATTGTTACAATATTTCACCTTGTTTTCTGATATATTTCATATGTGCCTAATTGGTTATTTGAAATTGGATAGGGAAGGGGGGAAATGAACATGAGTGGGGGTAGGGGAAGGGAAATGGGGACCATATCATAACATGGGGTATCAAAGTTTGAGAAGTAATGCACCTTCTATCTGGTGAATATAATGTAACCCTTCTATAAATTACAACAAAAATAAATACATAAAAAGAAGATCTGCACAGAAAAAAATAATAATGGCATTTTTGGGGTAGTGGATGAAATTAGAGTGAATCCTGTTGAGTGAGATAAGTCAAGACCAAGGAACAAAAGGTACATGGTATCCTTAATATATGGATATTAGTTTCAAACAGTAGTAGAGCGATGATTGAATAGTTGATACCCAAAGTTCTGGACATAATTTTGGAGATATAAACATAACTACATAGACATAAAAATCTAGGATAGACTATACACTCTATAGACATGTGTTTTATTATAGATTAATCTGTATCTATGACATACAAAGACTCAGCTTAATTTTTAGTATATTCTAAAATCTATGTGCCAGTGATTGTATAGCGATTCCCTTCTCGAATACCTGTTGGTTAAACATGACATTTGAAATATGATGTAAAATTCAATGTTAATAAATTTTTTTAAAAGAGGCTAGAGGTAAATACCACTAATGTACTTGTTCTAATTGGTACAGAAATTTTCTTAATGAATCAAGGGGTTTTATTACATCTTTATGCAATTATTTTAGTTCTGAGTGTTGTACACTCAATGATACTTCTGGAAAGATGATATAGCTGACTGTGTAGATGGTATGAAGACATACTGGCCTAAACGTAGAATAAAGCATTGGTAAGTGGCTGTTAGCTGTCAAGATTCTACTGGAATATGTGGAATGAATTTATTAACACAATGCAGGCTCTTAGTCAGATCATTATCAAGATTATGTGGTTCCATGAGATGAATGAAGAAAGATCAGAAAAATCTACTAAGATATCCAGATATACTTTTGAAACTAAGTTATCTGGACTCCTTTTTTTTTCTTTCTTAGTGGGGAGCTTGAACTTTGGACCTGGGCAAGGTCTCTTAGTTCTTTTTCCTCAAGGCTAATGCTGTACCAGTTTTAGCCACAACTCCACTTAGTTTTTGGGTGGATAAGTGCAGAGTAGAATCTTACAGTTTTTTTTGTTTTCGTTTTTTTGCTTGCAAAGGCTTTGAATCACCGTCTCCCTGGCTAGTAGAATGACAATTATGACCCTCCAGCGCCTGGCTAGTGATTTTTTGAAAATTGGACTTTCTCCCAAATCACGTAACTGGTTCCTAGCAAAGTTTTGAAGCCTGACTTAAATGTGACAGATTTTTGTCACTTGGAGAAACTCTGTGCTGAACGTTAGAAATCTACCAGCTGAGTCACAGTGGCACTTCCAGTTTTTTGTTTATGTGGTGCTGAGGAATGGAATCCAGGGTTTCATACATGCTAGGCAAGCTTCATTTTCAGCCCAAGGTTTTATGTTTTGTTTTTTTCAGTGTTGTTGCTTCTAAGGTACTGCATGATGTTCTTTCATTTTCTTTGCTTTTTACCTCTTTTCTTCTTTTTCCCTTTAGTTTTATCTCTGTAGTCATTGTGTTGAATTCGGGTACCCTGTGTCTTGTACATAGGTTTATGTGATTTGGAATGGAGAGGGTATAATAAAATGGTAAAAAAAAAAACAAAGGAAAAAGGGTGAACCAATTGAACAGTGATACTTGGAAGACACTAAACGGAAATGAACTGAACAATCTGGGTGGAGAGGGGGCTGAGGGTAGGAAAACAGAGAAAAAGGAGGGAGGGGATAACAATTTTCTTAAGAAATGTGTTCATTACTTATGTAACCGTATGCCAACTATATATTGACTTAACAAAAAAAATTAACTTAAAAAATAATTTAGCTGGGTATGGTGGCTCACACTTGTAAATGTAGCTACTCAAGAGGCTGGGATCCAAGGATAGCAGTTCAAAGTCAGCCTGGGCACTGAAGTCCATGTGACTCTTATCTCCAATTAACCACCAGAAACCCAGAAGTGGCCCTATGGCTCAAGGGATAGGGCAGTAGTCTTGAGCTGAAAAGCTCAGTGACAAGACCCAGGTGCAGAATTGCAGTCCCATGACTTGAATGATGAATGATACTAGCCAGGCTCTGTGCGCTCACACTTGGAATCCTATCTACAGAGAATCAGGTTTGACCCAGCCCAAACAAATTGCATGATATTCTGATTTACAGTTCACTACCAAAAATCTGGAAGTGGAGGTGTGGATCAAGTGGTAGAACACTAGCCTGAAGGAAAAAAAATATTTAAGGACAGTTCCCAGGCCCTGGGTTCAAGTCCCAGGACTTGCATAAAACAAACAAAATGTGACGCTGAGTCGTCCATCATTTGGTGTTATAGTTCAATATTCTTGATATGCGTCTTAGAAATTAAGTCCCTAGCAAATACTCTCCCCTGAAATTCTGCTTCATAGCTGATTCATAGAATTTCAGCATCATTACTATCACCTTCCCGTTAGCATAGCAGTCTACTACTGAAAATTTGAACAAAACTTTTGAGTAATCCTAGTAAATCTGTGTATCATCTGCACACACATCAAATCAGCAGCAGCTATGATCTACTATTATCTAAATGTCTTTAATCACTTCTTGAGTTAATGAGCCTTAAAGAGTAAAAAATATGAAATAGTTATGAAACTAACAGTCACCATTCTTCTACCTAATATTGTAATATAAGTTTATAAATGCAAGGACTATTCTGAAGTGTGCAGAAGATAGCTTCTAAGTATAATATTCTCATGAAGTATAGTTTTTAGGAAACATGTTGCTTGCTTTGGGAAAGCAAAGGCAAGGAAAAATGATATAAGTAAGTTCCCTATTTATCAGAAGGAAAATACTATTGGGTTTAGATCAACTTTCATTCATTCCGTGCTGATAAAACAAATATTTGCAATTCCTGAGGCCAATCACTTCATTGTGATGCACAATCAGCCAGCTTAGATCAATCTTCCAAAAAAGGAAAGGAACAAATGAGAAGCAATTAAGGTTTCCAAAATGAACCAGGTGGTGGTGGCAGCTCACACTTGTAATTCTATTTACTCAAGGCCTGAAATCCAAGGATCTGGACTAAGTCTATCTGTTATGAAAATATTCCTGTCTGAAACATCATCTCTGTTATCACAGCCCAGCTGATACACTCTGCCCAACAGGTTCCAAACACCAAAGTCCATCTCCTATCTGAAATACTACCAAACGTACTCACACATTATTTCCTCTTTGGGAGATAGTTGAAACATGTACCAGAATCATTTCCCTGGCTTCAGAGTGGAAGTGGAAATATATACTCACTAGAAGCCCATCTATTAAATTACAGTCAATCATCTTTCCTCACATCTTGTTAGTTAAATTGAACAATGAGTGTTTGGATCAGAAGCGATGTGTATGAGCATACACGTTGTAAAAGTACTGTAATCCTAGCTACTCAAGATAAGCTGAGACCTGAGGATTCCAGTTCAAAATCAGCCATGCAATAAATTCCATAAGATTTTTACCTCTAATTAACCAGCAAAAAACAGAGCGTTGAATTGTGCGTAAAATGCCACAGGCCTAAGCTTTGCATAAAAGTGGTAAGGGGTAGCATTCAGGATGCCCACTCTCTCCACTCTTTTTTCACATAGTACTACAATTCCTAGGCAGTGCAATAAGGCAAGAAGCAAGCATAAAGGGGATCCAAGTGGAGAAGGAGGAAATAAAAATATCCCTCTTTGCAGATGACATGATTGTGTATTTGAAGAATCCTATAGACTCTACTCCCTAGCTCCTTGAGCTGATTCAAAGCTTTGGAAGGGTAGCAGGCCATAAAATCATCTCTCAAAAATCAACTGCCTTCCTTTACGCCAACAGTGAGAGGAACGAGGCAATAATCAGGAAAGAAACTCCTTTCACAATAGCCTCAAAGAAAATAAAGTACCTAGGAATTAGCTTAACTAAGAATGTAAAGGACCGTTTAGATGAAAACTTTAAAACCCTAAAAAAGGAAATTAAAGCAGAACTAAGGAAATGGAAAAACCTCCCATGCTCCTGGATTGGAAGAATCAACATTGTGAAAATGACAATCTTGCCAAGGGCTATCTACAAATTCAATGCAATACCAATCAACATCCCAATGTCATTCTTTAAAGAAATAGAAGAGGCAATTCAAAATTTCATATGGAATAATAAAAGACCCCGTATAGCGAAAACACTTCTTAGCAGAAAGAACAGCGCTGGAGAAATTTCAATTCCAAACTTTAGACTCTATTACAGAGCTATAATTCTTAAAACAGCTTGGTACTGGCACAAGAACAGGCCTGAAGTCCAATGGAATAGAACTGCGGACCCAGATATTAAACCACAGACCTAGGGCCACCTAATCTTTGACAAGGGAGCAAAAAAAATAGAATGGAAGAAAGATAGCCTCTTCAACAAGTTGTGCTGGCAGAACTGGTTAAGCACCTGCAGAAAACTAAGGTTGGGTCCTTCTTTGTCACCTTACACTAGAATTAACTCCAAATGCATCAAAGACGTGGAGGTAAAAGCTGACACACTGAAAAGTTTACAGGAAGGAATAGGAGATACACTAGGCCTCCTTGGCACAGGTCGAAACTTTCTTAATAAGGACCAAGAATCACAACAAATCAGAGAAAGGCTGGATAAGTGGGACTGCATTAAACTGCAGAGCTTTTATATGGCAACGGATATAGCTAGTAAACTAATCAGGAAGCCTACAGATTGGGAGAAGATCTTCACCAACCAAACAACGGACAAAGGCCTCATATCTAAAATATATCAACAACTCAAAAAATTGAATCACTCCAAAACTAACCTCCAAAGTAACACCCATCCCATTAAAAATGGGCCAAAGACTTAAAGAGAGTCTTCTCTGAAGAAGAAACAAAAATGGCCTAAAGACACATGAAGAAATGCTCCACATCTCTGGTCATAAAAGAAATGCAAATCAAAACAACTCTAAGATTCCACCTCACTCCAGTTAGAATGGCCAGGATCAGGAAAACGAATGACAACGGATGCTGGAGGGGTTGTGGCCAGGAGGGATAACTACTACACTGTTGGTGAGAGTGCAAACTCGTTAAACCCCTATGGAAAGCAGGGTGGCAGTGCCTCAAAAGGCTAAACATAGAATTCCCCTATGACCCAGCAATTCCACTACTTGGCATTTACCCAACAATCCAGAAACAAGGGCATACTAAACCCACTAGCACAACAATGTTCATTGGAGCACTATTCACCATAGCAAAGATATGGAACCAACCCAGATGTCCCTCAGTTGATGAGTGGATAAACAAGTTGTGGTATTTGTACACAATGGAATTCTATGCTGCTGTCAGAAAGAACGACTTTGCCCCATTTGTTAGGAAATGGAAAGACTTAGAACAAATAATATTAAGTGAAGTTAGCCAGACTCAAATGAACTTAGGCTCAGTGGATTCCCTCATTCGTCATAATCAGTAGAAACTTTGGGCTGTACTAGCAGAGATTTGCAAGAGAGCAAAAGGCCATATATAAGGCCTTATAATGTGAAGCTAATTGAAAGGACCTCCAGGATATTGAAACAAAAGCCACATAATGAATGATTGTTGTACTTAATGTACTATGTTGTCTCTCATCTCCTTTGCTGTCCCTTGGTTATCCCATATTGGTGTAGTGTCTCACTTTGTTATCTGATATATTGAATTTATTTGTATTTGGATATTTGAAATTTGATAGGGAAGGGGGGAAAACCAAGAAGGGCGGGGTGTAGCGTTGGAGGGAAATGGGTACCAAGACATGTGAATGGGTATCAATGTATGTGAATTAATGCACCTTCTATCTGGCAAATATCATGTAACCCTTTTACTAATTACAATAAAAAAAATTAAAAAAAAGAAAGTTGTAATGTGTGGGGAGGATGATGGGGTCAAATACATTTCTTCTTAGAAATATAACTCTTCTGGTTGCCCTGGATTTTCCTGGCCTTCTTCTAAGAGAAAGGCCTGTTATACTGGATTTGTGTTTTGGCAATGATCTAGCATGTACATCTTCGAGTAAGACAGCCACAACTTCCATGCCTGAGACTCGAGTTTCCTGACCTTTGGCAACAGCACAGCAACATCTTTCTTCCTCAGGAGCCACAGGCCAAGTGAGCTGTCTTGAGTTGGTTGTTAGTTACAGTGGCTTGGTTACCAGGGTTCCATATTCTGTTCCATTGTGAGGGAGGCAGGGTCACCTTTCAGGGCCCAATGACCAAAGATCCTTGCTCACAGAAGACCTCACCAAAGACATACTGGAGGCTGAATCTCTCCTCCAATCTCACAATGTACATTTGGATGTAGTAAACAGCACACCTTATTTGTCCAATCCCAATGTCTTCCACTAGGCCCAACTACCAGTCTGGTCTCAGGCTCAAGGAGCCTTTCTTAGGTAAGATCCAAACTTAAGGGTCAATATTGCCCTCATCCTTTACAAAACATTCGCTTCACAGTGCCTTCTATGCCTGCATTTTGCCCCTTGTCGAATTTTTTTTTGTTTTTTGCTTGTCTTGGGACTTGACTTCAGAGTGTGAACATTGTTCTTGGGCTTTCTTTAAGCTTTAGCTGTCCCACCGAGCCACAGCACCACTTGCAGCGTTTTCTATGTATGTGGTAATGAGGAATCAAACCGTAGTCTTTTTGCGTGGGAGCCAGGACCCCTACCACTATGTCAAACAAACAGCGCATCTTGCACATATTTTTGAGGTCAATCTACTAGGATATTATTAGGTTTCTGTATCCTAATCAATTTTTTCCTGAGAATTAGCTTTGCTGTCATGTGTAAAAAATGCAAGAGGGAAAAACACAGAAGAATTAGTGAAATTAAAAAAAAAGCATTACACACATAGATAAGTGTTCATTCTTTGTAGGAGAAAGGATATTTTGATATGATGATGATGACTTTATAATTACTATGTCAGGGTTGAGAGTTTGGCATAGTGGTAGAGTGCTTGCCTAGCATCCATGAAGATCTGGGTTTGATTGCTCAGTATCACATAGATAGAAAATCTAGATGTGGAGGAGGGGAGGAAGATGGCGCCGAGACAATAGGGACACTGGTTAGCTTTCTCTGACAAAAAGAGAGAACCAGGGAGTCCCACGAGCCAACTTTCTAAAGAAATCCACAACAACAAACTCAAAAAGCAACGGAGAAGGTCTCAAACCGGAAAAGAAATCCAGATAAAGCTCATATCCAACTTTCTCAAAGAATTCGGAACGCGAGGACCCCTCCCCCACCTCTCGCCCAAAGCGTTAGAAAGCTGCGCCAGACCAAGGTGCGAAAAGCGGCTTGAGCAGGCTCTGGCTCCACGCGGGGAAAGCGGGGGCAGGCACGGGCCCTAATCCACGAAAAGCGGTGGCAGTGGAGGGCACCAGGCTGGGAACCCAATGACTGCAGAAACCAGCACAGAACCGGGCCAGCGAACAGTGGAAAGAGCGGAACCCAGACGCGGAACCAGACAACAAGCAGCAGGACCCAGATGCAGAACACAGGCAGCAGCGAAGACCCGAGGGGAGTGAAAGTCTCCCCACCACCGTGGAGCATCCGCAGACAGACGCAGAGGCGTGAGTAATACAGCGCATCCCCAAACACATCTGGAAAGCGGAGCGGGTGCCAAGCAATAGAACTTAACTCAGACCCCAACACCCCGCCCCGGGAAAGACTGGCAGGAGCAGGGGGGCAAGGAATTTAGAATCCTGTCCCTCCCCTCAACAGCCCCCTCCCTCAGGCCATTGACTGGAGATTGACAGGCGGGCTACCCATAAGACCCAGCACCCCACCAAGGGAGGCGGGGCTGCCCCAACTCCCACCCACCCACCAGGCTCCTCACCCAGGCCACTGGATCTGGAGAGTGGAGGACTTTGGGACCCTGCCTTACAAAAGTGGGTAGGGGGTGCGGGTAAATAGGAGCCAGCATCTGCCCCTCATCAATTCTCCAGCGGGGCATCCTCCAGCTGGGAATCCTCAGCAAGACACCACAGAGGGCCCCCCCCACAGTAGCAGACTCTGACAAAGCAGTGGAAACACAGCAGGGATCTGAAGGGCCGATCAGCAGCCAAGCTCCCCTTCTGAGAACCAAAAAGGCGCGGCTCCGCCCTTGGAGCCCACATCCCCTGCTGGGCCCCACCCCTGGGAACAGAGGGGCCTCCTGCTGGTCCCCCTGAGAGCTCCTGAAACTCTCAATCCCCAGACCCTTGGCTTGGGGATGCCCCTGGAAGCAGCACAGGAAAACGTCCGCCAACCACCCTCAGACGGAAGCTCGCAGATCCATCCAATGGTCCACAGTGAGGCCACTGGTTGGGCTAAGAGCTAGTCGCACAGCAACACATAAGTTTTATTCTAATACTTTCCAAATACTCTACCTACTTACCCCCTGACCTCTCTCATTCTATTTTTCTATCTCTGGACCTCTGCTCCTCTTTCAACCCTTATACTGCATGGATCTACACTTGATGGCTGTTGAGCAACATTGTATATCTAGGTGTTTAATTATACTCTAGGCTCAGAGGACTTAAAGACAATAGAGATTGGATTGAGAAGCTTATTGTTTTGAATATAAATTGCTTATCAGTGAAAAATTAGACTAGTCGGTAACTGCACGAAAAGAAAGAGTGATAACACCAATCAAAACTCGTGGACATCTAGAGTCTGCCAGCTACAGAGGTCTAGGTTGGTTATATCTGAAAAACTATAATCGTGTTTAGTATTAACCTTGCTCCCATTTTCAAATGGGCAGAACAAGAAACTCAAGAAAAATGTCAAACCATGAAACAACACCTCCCACATCACCCAACCAATGTAAACAGCCAATGGAACAGTCACTGGCAAGCCTAGAGGAAAGTCTTCCAAGTGCTGTACAAATGCAATTGATAAACATCATTAATGAAAAATGTGAAAATATAAAGAAAGAGATAAGGGAGGAAGCCATAGCTGAACAAGAGGAAACCATAAACAAGGTGATAAGTGAAAAAGAAGGAGCCATAAAGGAAGCCATAATAAAGGCTGTTCAAAGAAAGATGGATGAGTTCATAGAATCCACAAATAAAAAGGTGAGCGAACTCCAGCAAATGTCCAAGAAAATAAAGCTACTGAGCTAACCACTCAAATGGAAATCAAGGAGCTAAAGAAATCCATACATGATCTAAAAGAAGAGATGCAAGGCATCAAAAATGAGCAATTAGTAGCAAGGGAGATGAAAAATAAAGTAGATAGCTTTGATAGCAGATTAGAAAATGCAGAGGAGAGAATTTCCGGGGCTGAGGATAATTTAGTTATTATAGACAAAGAACAGAAAATGAGTCAATCCAAATCTAGAAAAAATGAGAGAGCGCTTCAGGAGGTCCAAGATACAATTAGGAAGACTAATTTAAGGTTAATTGGTATTGAGGAGGGTCTGGAGAAAGAGGTGAATGGTATTGGAAATATACTTCACGGAATCATATCAGAGAATTTCCCAGATATCCAGAAGGGCAGACCCATCCAGATACGAGAAGCATTTAGAACCCCAAACAGACCTGAACAGAAAAGAACATCTCACCGCCACATCGTAATCCGAACTGGATCAGTAGAAACCAAAAAAAGGATCCTAAAGGCAGCCAGGAAAAGCGTTCGGTAACATATAAAGGAAAACCAATCAGAATCACCACAGATTACTCAGCAGAGACCATGAAAGCACGAAGTGAGTGGAAGCATATATGTCATGCCCTTAATTCAAATAACTACCAACCAAGAATACTGTAGCCAGCTAAACTTTCATTCATAACTGAGGGAACTATAAAAACATTCCATTCCAGGGAAAAGCTGCAACAATATGTCGAAACAAAACCAACACTACAGAGAATTCTCAAAGATGCTCTATACATAGAAAACTAAAATAAATGCAATATAGGGAAAGAAATGGCACCTAAACAGCATACCATCTAAGGACCACAAGAACTGTCAAGACACAGGCCCTACTAAAAGCTTTTAAAAATGGTAGGAACTAATAAATATCTCAATCCTAACTCTCAATATCAATGGACTGAACTCTCCAATTAAACGGCATAGGCTGTCTAGTTGGATCAAAAAGCAAGAGCCATCGTTCTGCTGTCTTCAAGAGACACATCTTACCCCAAAACAATCATCTTTTGAGAGTGAGAGGTTGGAATAAACTCTATCAAGCTAACTGCCCCCATAAACAGGCTGGAGTTGCCATCCTCATATCAGATACAATAGACTTCAAACTAAAATTAGTAAGAAAAGACAAAGAAGGTTACTACATACTACTAAAGGGATCTTTCCTCCAGGAAGACATAACGATCCTAAATATTTACACACCCATTCCCGGAGCTTCAAACTTCATCAAGCAAACTTTACTTACACTGAAACCATACATAGATCGAAATACAGGGATTGTTGGTGAGTTTAACACACCAGTCTCACCTATGGACATATCAACAAAGCAAAAACTCAACAGAGAATACTTAGAACTGAACAACTATATAGACCAACTACATCTAACAGACATCTGCAGAATAGTCCACCCAGTAACAACACAATACACGTTTTTTTTCAGCAGCACATGGAACATTTTCCAAAATAGACCACATCTTAGGCCAAAAAACAAACCTGGACAGATTCAGAAACACTGAAATTTTTCCATGCGCACTCTCAGACCATAAAGGCATCAAATTGGAGCTGAACACACATCTCCACAAAAGAAAACCCTGTAACTCATGGAGACTGAACAACACATTGTTGAATCAAAAACAATGGGTAAACGAAGAGATCAAAACAGATATCCAACTGTTTATGACATTTAACAATAAGGAGCACACAAATATCAACTCCTTAGGGACACAACAAAGGCAGTACTCAGAGGAAAATTTAGAGCGCTGAGTGCCTACAACAGCAAGTTGGAAAAATGGCAAACCAACTAGTTAATGTCTCACCTTAACCTCCTGGAAAAAGAGCAACAAACCAACCCTAAACCCATTAGGAGAAAGAAAATTATTAAAATCAAAGCAGAATTAAATGATTTGGAATAAAAAAAACTATAGAAAGAATCAACAAAACAAGGAGTTGGTTCTTTGAAAGAATTAACAAAATTGACAAGCTCTTAGCAAATCTTACCAAAAAATGAAGAGAGCATATCGAAATAAACAAAATCGCAGATGAAAATGGTAATATTACAACAGAAATTACAAAGATCCAGAATATCATGAGGGAATACTTCTCAAACCTTTACGCCAACAAATTTGAGAATCTAGAAGAAATGGATGAATTCTTGACAATATTATCATACCCACACTGAAACAAGAAGAGCGAACCCAACTCAACAGGACTATTTCAAGCTCTGAAATAGAAATGGAAATTAGACAACTTCCACTTAAAAAGAGCCCAGGGCCAGATGGATTCACAGCTGAATTTTATAAGGTCTTCAAAGCAGAGCTCACACCAATAGTCCTCAGCTCTTCAACGAAATTGAAAATGAAGGTTCTTTACCAAACTCATTCTGTGAAGCCAGTATATCCCTCATCCCCAAACCAGACAGAGATTCATCAAAGAAAGTGGACTATAGACCCATTTCTTTGATGAACATCGATGCAAAACTTCTCAACAAAATACTGACCAACCATCTACAACAACTCACCAAAAAAATTGTACACTATTATCAAACTGGATTCATCACAGGGAGGCAAAGCTGGTTCAACATACACAAATCAATTAATATAATTTGAAACATCAACAGGAGCAAGGACAAAAATCAAATCATTGTCTCAATAGATGCGGAAAAGGCATTTACAAGATCCAAAACCCCTTTATGTTAAAAGATGTGGAGAAACTAGGAATCCATGGAACATTTCTCAATGTAATAAAGGCTGTGTATGAGAAACCCACTGCTGGTATTATACTTAATGGTGAAAATCTAAAGCCATTCCCTCTAAAATCAGGAACAAGACAAGGATGCCCACTCTCTCCACTCCTTTTTAACATAGTACTAGAATTCCTAGGCAGTGCAATAAGGCAAGAAGCAAGCATAAAGGGGATCCAAGTAGGGAAAGAGGAAATAAAACTATCCCTCTTTGCAGATGACATGATTTTGTATTTAAAGAACCCTATAGACTCTACTCCCAAGCTCCTTGAGCTGATTCAATGCTTTGGAAGGGTAGCAGGCCATAAAATCAACCCTCACAAATCAACTGCCTTACTTTACGCCAACACTGAGAGGAACGAGGCAATAATCAGGCAAGAAAATCCTTTCACAATAGCCTCAAAGAAAATAAAGTACCTAGGAATTAGCTTAACTAAGAATGTAAAGGACCATTTAGATGAAAACTTTAAAACCCTAAAAAAGGAAATTAAAGCAGAACTAAGGAAATGGAAAAACCTCCCATGCTCCTGGATTGGAAGAATCAACATTGTGAAAATGACAATCTTGCCAAGGGCTATCTACAAATTCAATGTAATACCCATCAACATCCCAATGTCATTCTTTAAAGACATAGAAGAGGCAATTCAAAATTTCATATGGAATAATAAAAGACTCCGTATAGCAAAAACACATCTTAGCAGAAAGAACAGCGCTGGAGGAATTTCAATTCCAAACTTAAGGCTCTATTACAGAGCTATAATTCTCAAAACAGCTTGGTACTGGCACAAGAACAGGCCTGAAGTCCAATGGAGTAGAACTGCGGACCCAGATATTGAACCACAGACCTATGGCCACATAATCTTTGACCAGGGAGCCAAAAAAATAGAATGGAAGAAAGATAGCCTCTTCAACAAGTTGTGCTGGCAGAACTGGTTAAACACCTGCAGAAAACTAAAGTTGGATCCTTCTTTGTCACCTTGCACTAGAATTAACTCCAAATGGATCAAAGACGTGGAGGTAAAAGCTGACACACTAAAAAGTTTACAGGAAGGAATAGGAGATACACTAGGCCTCCTTGGTACAGGTCGAAACTTTCTTAATAAGGACCAAGAATCACAACAAATCAGAGAAAGGCTGGATAAGTGAGACTGCATTAAACTGCAGAGCTTTTGTATGGCAATGGATATAGCTAGTAAACTAATCAGGAAGCCTACAGAGTGGGAGAAGATCTTCACCAACCAAACAACGGAACAAGGCCTCATATCTAAAATATATCAACAACTCAAAAAATTGAATCACTCCAAAACTAACCTCCAAAGTAACACCCATCCCATTACAAAATGGGCCAAAGACTTAAAGAGAGTCTTCTCTGAAGAAGAAACAAAAATGGCCTATAGACACATGAAAAAATGCTCAACATCTCTGGTCATAAAAGAAATGCAAATCAAAACAAGTCAAAATTCCACCTAACTCCAGTTAGAATGGCGAGGATCAGGAAAACGAATGACAACAGATGCTGGAGGGGATGTGGTCAGGAGGGATCACTACTACACTGTTGGTGGGAGTGAAAACTCGTTCAACCACTATGGAAAGCAGTGCGGCAGTGCCTCAAAACGCTAAACATACAATTCCCCTATGACCCAGCAATTCCAGTACTTGGCATTTACCCAACAATCCAGAAACAAGGGCATACTAAACCCACTAGCACAACAATGTTCATTGCAGCACTATTCACCATAGCAAAGATATGGAACCAACCCAGATGTCCCTCAGTTGATGAGTGGATCAACAAGTTGTGGTATTTGTACACAATGGAATTCTATGCTGCTGTCAGAAAGAATGACATCGACCCATTTGTTAGGAAATGGAAAGACTTAGAACAAATCATATTAAGTGAAGTAAGCCAGACTCAAAGGAACTTAGGCTCAGTGGTTTCCCTCATTCGTCATAATCAGTAGAAACCTTGGGCTCTACTAGCAGAGATTGTCAATAGAGCAAAAGGCCATATATAAGGCCATATAATGTGAAGCTAATTGAAAGGACCTCCAGGATATTGACACAAAAGCCATATAATGAATGATTGTTGTCCTTAATGTACTATGTTGTCTCTCATCTCGTTTGCTGTCCCTTGGTTATCCCATATTGGTATAATATCTCACTTTGTTATCTGATATATTGAATTTATTTGTATTTGGATATTTGAAATTTGATAGGGAAGGGGGGAAAACCAAGATGGGTGGGGGGAGTGGGGTTGGAGGGAAATGGGTACCAAGACATGTGAAAGGGTATCAATGTATGTGAATTAATGCACCTTCTATCTGGCAAATATCATCTAACCCTTTTACTAATTACAATAAAAAAATGAAAAAAAAGAAAGTTGTAGTATGTGGGGAGGATGATGGGGTCAAATACATTTCTTCTTAGAAATTTACCTCATCTGGTTGCCCTGGATTTTCCTGGCCTTCTTCTTAGAGAAAGTTCTGTTATACTGGATTTGTGGCTTGGCAATGATCTAGCATGTACATCTTCGAGTAAGACATCCACAACTTCCATGCCTGAGACTCGAGTTTCCTGACCTTTGGCAACAGCACAGCAACATCTTGCTTCCTCCTGAGCCACAGGCCAAGTGAGCTGGCTTGAGCTGGTTGTTAATTACAGTGGCTTGGTTACCAGGGTTCCATATTCTGTTCCATTGTGAGGGAGGCAGGGTCACCTTTCAGGGCCCAATGACCAAAGATCCTTGCTCACAAAAGACCTCACCAAAGACATACTGGAGGCTGAATCTCTCCTCCAATCTCACAATATACATGTGGATGTAGTATACAGCACACCTTATGTGTCCAATCCCAATGTCTTCCACTAGGCCCAACTACCAGTCTGGTCTCAGGCTCAAGGAGCCTTTCTTAGGTAAGATCCAAACTTAAGGGTCAATATTGCCCTCATCCTTTACAAAACATTTGCTTCACAGTGCCTTCTCTGCCTGCATTTTGCCCCTGGTCAATTTTTTTTTTGTTTTTGCTAGTCTTGGGACTTGACCTCAGAGTGTGAACATTGTTCTTGGGCTTTCTTTAGGCTTTAGCTGTCCCACCGAGCCACAGCACCTGTTGCAGCGTTTTCTATGTATGTGGTACTGGGGAATCAAACCTGAGTCTTTTTGCATGGTAGCCAAGGACTCTACCACTAGGTCAAAGACACAGGGCATCTTGCACATATTTTTGACGTCAATCTACTAGGATATTATTAGGTTTCTGTATCCTAATCACTTTTTTCCTGATGATTAGCTTTGCTGTCATGTGTAAAAAATGCAAGAGGGAAAAACACAGAAGAATTAGTGAAATTTAAAAAAAGCATGAGACACAGTTAAGTGTTCATTCTTTTTAGGAGAAAAGATATTTGGATATGAAGATGATGATGATGACTTTATAATTACTATGTCAGGGTTGAGAGTTTGGCATAGTGGTAGAGTGCTTGCCTAGCATCCATGAAGATCTGGGTTTGATTGCTCAGTATCACATAGATAGAAAATCTAGATGTGGCACTGTGGCTCAAGTGGCAGAGGGCTAGACTTGAGAAAACCCGAGGACAGTGCTCAGGCCCTGAATTCAAGCCCCAAGACTGGCAGAAAGATAAAAGGAAATAAAAATGCTTTTTACGAGCTAATTCACTCACAGCATTTGCTTCTGAAATCTTCGCTTCTGCATCTTGTGAAATACCCCTTTCCCTCAACGTAGACAAGAAAAACAGATCCATCCCATGGTCCACTGTGAGGCCACTGGTTGGGCTAAGAGCTAGTCGTGCAGCAACACATAAGTTTTATTCTAATACTTTCCAAACTTTGTACTCAAATATGCTACCTACTTACCAAATTATGTCAGTTATCCTTATGCTCTACCTTTTCTTCGTGACTACAATATTCTTACACTCCTACGTTAATCCTCTTGTACCTCCCCTGACCTCTCTCATTCTTTTATTCTATCTCTGGACCTCTGCTCGTCTTTCAACCCTTATACTGCACGGATCTACACTTGATGGCTGTTGAGCAATATTGTATATGTAGGTGGTTAATTATTCTCTAGGCTCAGAGGGACTTAAAGACAATAGAGATTGGATTGAGAGGCTTATAGTTTTGGGTATAAATCGCTTATCAGTGGTTGTATTAGACTGGTCTGTAAGTGCACAAAAAGAAAGAGTGATAATACCAATCAAAACTTGTGAACATCTAGTGTCTGCCAGCTACAGAAGTCTAGGTTGGTTATATCTGAAAAACTATAATCGTATTTAGTAGTAATCTTGCTCCAATTTTCAAATGGGCAGAACAAGAAACTCAAGAAAAATGTCAAATCAAGAAACAACATCCCCCACCCAATGTAAATAGAGAATGGAACAGTCACTGGCAAACCTGGATGAGAGTCTTCCAAGTGCTACACAAATGCAATTGATAAACATCATTAATGGAAAATGAGAAAATATAAAGAAAGAGATAATGGAGGAAACCATAACTGAACAAGAGGAAAGCAAAAGCAAGGTGATAAGTGAAAAAGAAAAAGCCATAAAGGAGGCCATAATAAAGGTTTTTCAAAGAAAGATGGATGAATTCATAGAATCCACAAATAAAAACGGGACCAAACTCCAGCAAATGTCCAAAGAATATAAAGCTACTGAGCTAACCACTCAAAAGGAAATCAAAGAGATAAAGAAATCCATACATGATCTAAAACAGGAGATGCAAGGCATCAAAAGTGAGTAATTAGAAGCAAGGGAGATGAAAAATAAAGTAGATAGCTTTGATAGCAGGTTAGACAATGCAGAGGAGAGAATTTCCGGGGCTGAAGATAATTTAGGTATTATAGAGAAAGAACAGAAAATGAGTCAATCCAAATCTAGGAAATATGAGAGAGCGCTTCAGGAGGTCCAAGATGCAATTTAGAAGCCTAATTTAAGGCTAGTTGGTATTGAGGAGGGCGTGGAGAAAGAAGTCACTGGTATTGGAAATATACTTCAGGGAATCATCTCAGAGAATTTCCCAAATATCCAGAAGGGCAGGCCCATCCAGATACGAGAAGTTTTTAGAACCCCAAAGAGATCTGACCAGAAAAGAACATCGCACTGCCACATTGTGATCCGAACTGGATCAATAGAAACGAAAGGAAACATCCTAAAGGCAGCCAGGGAAAAGGGATCAGTAACCTATAAAGGCAAACCAATCAGAATAACCCCAGATTTCTCAGCAGAGACCATGCAAGCACGAAGTGACTGGAAGCATATATGTCATGCCCTTAAATCAAATAACTACCAACCAAGAATACTGTAGCCAGCTAAGCTCTGATTCATAACTGAGGGAACTATAAAAACATTCCATTCCAGGGAAAAGCTGCAACAATATGTCGAAACAAAACCAACACTACAGAGAATTCTCAAAGATGCTCTATAAATAGAAAACCAAAATAAATGCAATATAGGGAAAGAAATGGCACCAAAACAGCATAACATCTAAGGACCACAAGAACTGTCAAGAGACACAGGCCCTACTAAAAGCTTTTAAAAATGGTAGGAACTAATAAATATCTCTCAATCCTAACTCTCAATATCAATGGACTTAACTCTCCAATTAAACGGCATAGGCTGTCTAGTTGAATCAAAAAGCAAGAGCCATCGTTATGCTGTCTTCAAGAGACACATCTTGCCCCCAAACAATCATCTTTTGAAAGTGAGAGGTTGGAATAAATTCTATCAAGCTAACTGCCCCCATAAACAGGCTGGAGTTGCCATCCTCATATCAGATACAATAGACTTCAAACTAAAATTAGTAAGAAAAGACAAAGAAGGTTACTACATACTACTAAAGGGATCTTTCCTCCCGGAAGACATAACGATCCTAAATATTTACACACCCTTTTGAAGATTCTCAAAAGATTGAAGGTTCTGCCTGTGTAAGTTAGATTCCGGCATTGATATTAAATAATGCAATGAGTAGGGATTTATATTTGAAATATCACTGTTGACAAAATCTAACACATATTTGCTTAGTATTTGCTTTTGATTTCCCAAGAAGTACAGTACAAGCTAACACTTGTGGCATATATCGACTGGGAGAAATGATTCAGAATATGTGACTCATTTGAACAGGAGTCAGTGAAAGATACAGAAGCAGGATACCCATATTGTGATAATTTGTATCTTTTGCATATTTTGTGTTTGTTATTAATTCCATTTGTAGTGTACATTTCTAGGTAAAAACTTTTAAAATATTTCCAAACAATTTGTTATTTCAACAGCAAAAAAGACATTTATATGCCTGACAAAATTCACAGAATCCAAATTTTTTCATATTATTTTTTGTTTTTTGGTTTTTTTTTGGTGGGTCATAGATCTTGATCTCAGCCTGGGCACTATCCCTGAGCTGTTCAGCTCCAGGCTACCACCTTACCCTGGAGCCAAGCCCCACTTCCCATTTTCTAAAGGTAAATTGGAGATAAGAGTCTCAGGTCTTTTTGTGCCAGGATGGCTTTAAACCTTGATCCTCAGATCTCAGCCTCTGAGTAGCTAGGATTATAGAAGTGAGCCACCACCCCATCATGCTCAGCTTTCTGGGGTTTTTTTAAACAAGCCCTTTGGCTGGAACTCGGTCTGAGCACTGTCCTTCAGCTTTCCTCAAGCCTAGTGATCTTCTACTTGAGCCACAGCACTACTTCTGGTTTTTTCTGTGTATGTGGTACTGCGGAATTGAACCTTCGTCTTCATACAAGCACTCTACAACTATGCCAAACTCCCAGCCCCTCCACATTAGTTTTTATGATAGATCTTTCCATGCATCCAGGATGGCTAGAAATCCTTCTTGAGTTTCCCAAGATCAGGGAGTATAGATGTGTCCCATCCTGTGTGGCTATGTAACCATTGTTTAGGGTACAGTTCTCTCTTCATTCTACCCATCTAGAGCAATTTTCATCTTCCATGTATAATCATTAAACATTCAGCTCCTGTTCCTCTCTACTCCATTCTCTTGAACCATCGTGCTTTTTGGCTCTAAGGGTTTGTTGATCCTTGGAAGCTCTGGAAGGAAAAACATACCCTAGCTCTTCCTTTATGACTGCTGTATTTTTAGTTTACAGTAATCAAGATTCATCTGTAAAATATAGTAAAATGTTCTTCCTTTTCAATGCATTGTTTTGCATATTTCTACCTTTTGATTATTATTAATAGTTGTGAATGGATTCTCCACATATTTGTTCTAGTCTCTGCTTTCTCTTCCGTTAGGTACAAGTCTAGAAATAGAAGTGTTGGACCATATTTCTATGTAATTCTATATTTAGTACTTTTTTAGCACTCTCCACGCAATTTTTGATTGTTTTATATTCCTTGCAGAACTATTCCAAAGTTCTACTTCTTCTCACTATCTTCCCAGTAATAGTTAGAATTTGAAAGTTGTATTTTTGTATGCGTGTGTGTGTGTGTGTGTGTGTGTTTGTGTGTGTGTATGTGGATCTTTTTGTTTAAAACTATATTTATATTAATATATTTAAAGTAATGATTTCATTGTTAATATTGAACTTCTTTCTACATTTTGAACTATTTTTCTATATATTCTTTTTAGAAAATCCTCTCCAATCTCCAATTTTTTTCCCTTTTTTTGAGGGGTAGTGGTGAAAGTCATGGGGTTTGGACCTTGGGCCGTGAGCTCTTTAGTTTAAGGCTATTGTCCTACCCTGAGTTTTGCCCCTCAGTTCTTCTGCTCACAGCTCCCTACCCCTCTTCCCATATATACAGAACAAAGGTCATCCTCAGTCTTTTTGAAAAAGTAAAACATACAGTAAATTTGTAGTATAAAACAGCAAGAAATAAATTTCTTGCCAGGTGCAGTGACTTCTACCTGTAATCCTAACTACTCAGATATCAGGCTGATATCTAAAGATTTGGTTCAAAGCCAGCCTGGGCATTAGAAAGTCTATGAGACTCTCATCTACAGTTAACCACTAGAATATGGGAAATGGCACTGTGGCTTCATAGGTAGGGTGATAGCCTTGAGTTGAAGAGCTCAGGAACAGTGCCCAGGCCCAGAGTTCAAGCCTTACAAATCCCCCAGCCAAAAAAAAGAAAAAAAGTTTCTTCCCCAAGTGATTATTATGCCAGACATAGAACATTAACATTCTGGGTGTACTTCACAGTATTATTACTTGTTACCCTAAGATTTTGCAATATTCTCACAGTACCAGCATATGTCATCATATAATGTAGTTCCTTTTCAATGGAATAATTCCATTTATAACCTAAATCTACTCCCCCAACTTATTTTTGTCGATACCACAATTGCTCTACCATGATATGCCACAAGCCATTAAACATTTTATGGTGGGTAATTGGAAAGGAGTCTCATGGAATTTTGTGCCAGGCTGGATTTGAACCATGGTCCTCAGATCTCAGTCTCCTGAGTAGCTAGGATGACGGGCGTGAGCCACCAACACCTGGCTTGCCTTTTTATTTTTTTGTGGGTCTTGGGACTTGAACTCTGGGCCTAGGCACCATCCCTAAGCTTTTCAGGTCAATATTTCATGTAAGTCTAAACATTTAAGTAAAGGAATACAATTCCAACAAAAAAAGAATAAAATTCCAGACATGGTGTGTTTATAACTCAGTGCCAATTACTTGATGAAAATGTGCCATTCCAGAAGCTGGTGTCATTTGATGATGTAGCTGTGGATTTCAGCTGGGAGGAGTGGCAGCATCTGGACAATGCTCAGAGGACCCTGTACAGAGATGTAATGCTGGAGACCTACAGCAACCTGGTGTCCTTAGGTGAGCAAAAGTCAAATTCACTTTCAAGGCCAAGTGCCTTGTTATTTTGCAGATACGTGAATGTTTACCAAACTTTCAATACTATTTAAATGAAAGATTCCAGACCCTGAGAAGTATCATTACTTTCTAAAGAAAACCTAAGGTAATTTTGTACTCATTCTTCAGGATACCTTCAGGATACTTTGACAACAGTTCTAAATTAGGTTTCCTCTAATGGAGACGACATTCCAAACTTACACAGTAATTGTAAGTGGATAAACCATCCAGAATAGAATATATATCATTATTGGAAAGAGGATCTACAAATCACTAAACAGTGAGTTTATAATGGAAACCTGGCACTAGGTGCAATGTTTCATGCCTGTAATCTTAAAATATTCAGGAGGAAGAAATATAAGAATTCTAATTTGAAGGCAGCAATGGCATAAAAATTGCCATGAAACTCTATAACTCCAAGTAACCCCTCAAAAATGTTAGTGGAGTGTCAAGAGTTTGACTTTGTGGTTGAGTGCTTGCCTAGCATGCATGAAGACCTATGCATGTAAGTGGAGCTGGGACTCAAACTGGTATTTTTCTAGCCTTGTGCAGACAGCTAAGTTTATGCCATACAAAATGAATCCAGAGCTGGGGAAAAGTCAACCATGGAGCCAGTGAGAAATGAGAAAAAAGATTTAATAGATAACTTGTGAGTAGGATGTCTATGAACTTAAAGCAATGATAACACAGCATAAGCAATAATTCTCTACTGTTTCTAATTTACAGGGCCCTGTGTTCCCAAACCTGTATTAATTGACAAGCTAGAGCACTGTGCAGAACTCTGGATAGGAAATTCCTCTGACAAGAATATCACAGGTGAGTGAATGCATCTTCATATTGATGTTGGAGCCTGAGCCCCATTGGTAAGTTCATGTTGTGATGTACTGAGCAATAATATTCTTAGTTACCCTAAATCCTGTGTGGAACCTATGGAATTCTTTGTGAATGAATCAAGAATCATTTTCTTTTCCCAATCCTATGCCTGGTCTCAGGGCCTGAGCATGGTCCTTGGGTTTTCTCAAGGCTAGCTCTCTACTTCTTGAGTCATAGCACCACTTCTGGCTTTTTCTTTGTATGTAGTACCAAGGAACTGAACCAGGTCTTTGTGCATGCTAGCCCAAACCCCCGGCACCAAGAATCATAGGGTGATATGACGAATTCTATCTGGCAGTAGAGTTAAAGTTAGATTTCTCTGTAGAAATCAGTGTGAAACAAAATAAAATGAGAAAGCCATGAGCCCGTGGCTCATGCCTGTAATCCTAGCAACTTAGGAGGCTGAGATCTGAGGATCAAGGTTCAAAGACTGACCTATCACAAAAACACCTTAGACTCTTCTCTCCAATGAACCAATCGAAAATGAGAAGTGGGGTTGAGGCTAAAGACATAGGGCAGTAGCCTTGAGCTGAAGAGCTCAGGAAGAACAGCCAGGTCTAGAATTCAAGTCCCATGACTGCAAAACAAGAAAGAAAGAAAGAAAGAAAGAAAGAAAGAAAGAAAGAAAGAAAGAAAGAAAGAAAGAAAGAAAGAAGAAAGAGGGTAGAAAGAGGGAAGGAAGGAAAGGAAGAAAGAAAGAAAGAAAGAAAGAAAGAAAGAAAGAAAGAAAGAAAGAAAGAAAGAATGATATTTCATTTCTTTAAAACTAAGACTATAAATAATTGAGCAAACAAGGAATAAGTCAGGGCATTATTCTCTGATAAGGATAATATCTTTTTGCTGGTAGGAAGAGACTGGTATTCAGAACCAGACCTTTCCACCAGAAATTGAGCCTAGTGGTAGAGTGCTTACCTAGCATGCACAAAGACACAGGTTTGATTCCTTATTACCACATACATAGAAAAAGCCAGAAGTAATGACTTCATTGATAGGGTTCTAGTCTTGAGAAAACCCAAGGACAGTGGTTAGGTCCTAAGTTCAAACTCAGGAATGGAAAAAAAAACAACAAAGTTTCAATCAACATAAGAAAATTAACTAGACAATGAGCTGGGGATTTTCTGGTCTTCCATGGTTCTGAGGGACAGGAGTGTTAGAAAAGGAATTTTTATAAGACTTCAAATGGAAAGAAACAAATTTCAAAATTCCCACAAATACCTAAATTGAGACTTTAGTGAGAAGTTGTAACTGAAGGGATATAGGTGTAAGTCCTTACTCTCAAGAATCGTTCTTGCTTGGATCAAAGGCAAACAGACATATAAACCAAACTTGTGGCCGCTGAATCTAGAAAAAATTCGTGTTCCTCACTTAATGGTTAATAAGCAAACAGCATTGAAACTGGCTAAGGTAATCCTATCTGCTAATCAGGACTTGAGACTCTTATCTGTAGTTAACTCTAGAAAAGAGTACGTGGGGCTGTATCCCAAGGATAGGGGTTATAGTCTTCTGCTGAAGTGTTCAGGGACAGGGCCGAGGCCTATGAACTACAAAAAAAGAAAAGAAAAGAAAAGAAAAGAAAGTTTTAAAAAGATGCAAAACAGCACAGTATTTAGATTATTTCTCAAAAATAAAAGAAAGGCAGCTATTCCTTAATGTATAAACAAAACATTATTTGAAAAAAAAAACAGCTGCAGGTATATTATAGGTAGTATTCAGCTTAAAACTGTAGCAATACATAGATGGGTAATTTCAATAAATATTTCCTGTGATATAAAAGAAAACTAAAACACAGAAAAACATTATTGGTCATTGTAAAATATCATTTTCTTAATATGTTAGTAAAAAAAGCATATATTTCTCACAAATCAATTTCCACTTTTATATTTTAAAATATCTAACACTTAGGATGGGAAAGTAAAGTCATTACCTTTACAGTAAGGAATATTTGTATCTCATGTATGTTTGTGTCTTTTTTTCTATGACTCATTTCAGATGTCCAGGTAATGGAAAATGTGTTCAAGACCTGCCAGGAAAGTCCACATGAATGTCTTTGTGAAGTAGCAGTTGCAAGTAGTATCGAAGTGGAGGAAAACGTGAGATTTGCAACAACTTTAAATTTGAGCTCTACACATAATCCAGAGCTGATTAGTAATAACGGCAACAACTTAGGGGTGAGGACTGAGGAGTTCATTAAGTGTCAGAACATGCTTCTGTCTCCTAAGCCTGATGAGATGCATGCTGCATATAGATCTCGTATGTCTCCTGTTCTTACAAAATCCATCGGATATTCAGAGCATTTTATTCATGATTGTGACAGTCCAAAAGATCTGCAGTATCATAATTCTGTTCTCCCTGCCCAAGAAATTCTTCAGGGAGGGAGGAAAACTGCTAAATGTACTGTGTGATGAAAAATATTGTACTTAACACCGACCATCACTACACATCCGAAAATGTACACAGGAGAGACTCCTCATACATGTAGTGAATGTGAGAAATCTTTCAGTAATGAAATACGCCTGACAATACCTCAGAGCAAATATCCTGAGATATGTTATGCGTACATCAAGTGTGAAAATTAATTTCTGAGAAGTCAGACCTGACGCTCCAACCTCGATCTCCAAGAGAAAACAAACCTTATGAATATGAGGAACGTAATAAAATTTCTGCCCAGAATTCAGCTCTCAGCACACATCAGAGATCTCACACAGAAGAGAAATCTTATGAATGGGATAAATGTGGGAAGACTTTTAGACTGAAATCATACCTCACTTTGCACCAGAGAAGACACACAGAAGAGAAACCTTATGAATGTAACAAATGTGAAAAGTCTTTCACCCAGAAGATACACCTTCGAGTTCATCAAATAACACACACAGGGGAGAAATCTTATAAGTGTAATGAATGTGGAAAGTCTTTCCAAGGGAAGGGAAAACTTCATGTTCATCAGAGAATACACACAGGAGTGAAACCTTATGAATGTAACCAATGTGTAAAGTCTTTCAGACAGAAATCTTCCCTCAAATTGCATCAAAGAACACACACAGGAGAGAAACCTTATGTGTGCAACAAATGTGGAAAGATCTTCAAGTGGAAGTCATATCTTGATGGGCATAATAGAACACACACAGGAGAGAAAACTTATGCATGTAGTGAATGCGGAAAGTCTTTCAAATGGAAGGTAAAACTCCATGTTCATCAGAGAATATACTCAGGAGAAACACCTTATGAGTGTAACATATGTGGAAAGTCCTTCACACAGAAGCCAAACCTCAACATGCATAAGACAATTCAAACAGGAGAAAAACCTTATGAATGTAACCGATGTGGAATGTCTTTCAAATGGAAGTCTTCCCTCAAATTGCATCAGAGAACACACACAGGAGAGAAACTGTACGAGTGCATCAAATGTGGTAAGACCTTCAGATGGAAGTCACATTGCAGGAGGCATAACAGAATTCACACATATTAGAAACCTTAGGAATATAACCAAAGTTGAAAGTCTTTCGTGCATTATTCACCCTTCAGGAAGCGTAAGGGAGTTCACACATATGAGAAGCCTTAGCAATGTAATAAATAGGAAAGACTTTTTAGTCTGTGGAAGAAAACTCAGCTTGTGTCACAGAACCAACACAAGATAAAACCCTTAATGAATGTAGCAAATGTTCAGTCTTTTCCCCAGAAGGCACGAGTCAAGATTTATCACTAAACACCCACAGGATAGAATCCTATGAATAAAATGAAAGGGAAATTTTTTTGAAGAACTCATAGTTGAGTTTGCATGATACCACACAGACACAGGAAAAAAATCGTATGAATATAAGAATATGAAAAATCCATCATGAACACATGACTAAGTATAAAATGCACATAGGAGAGAAAAACCTTATGAATATTACAAATCTGGAAAGTCTTTGACCTAGATGGCATAATTCTGTGTTCATCACAAACCTGATTCCCATAGAAGAAAAGAAAACTAATGAATAGAACAAATGTGCAAAGACTTTTAATCAGAAGTCAGTCTTCAGTACATTTCAGAACATACACAATAGAGAAATTCTGAGTAATCAAAAACATTTAGCTATATATAGAATCTCTGTATATGGGAGCATTAGGGTAAGTCTTCTAAACAAAGTCAACCTTCAGCAAGCATTAAGAGCACTCACAGAAGAAATAATAGCATGTAGGAAAACCTTTGTCAGAAACCTCTAAAAGCTGACTGTGTTGCTTAGTGGTAGAGTGCTAACCTATGAAGGATGAAGGCCTGGGTTAGATTCCTCAATACTACGTGAAAAGAGCAAGCCAGAAGCAGCACTGTGGTTCAAATGGTAGAGTGCTAACCTTGAGCAAAAGTAGCTCAGGCCCTGAGTTCAAGCCTAAGGATTGGAGAGAGAGAGAGAGAGAGAGAGAGAGAGAGAGAGAGAGAGAGAGAGAGAGAGAGAGAGAGAGAGAGAGAGAGAGAGAGAGACGGAGAGAGAGAGACAGAGAGAAAGAGAGAGAGAGACAGAGAGACGCAGAGAGAGAGACAGAGAGACAGAGAGAGAGAGAGAGAAAGAGAGAAAAGAGAGAGAAAGAGAGAGAAACAGGAACTTCTAAATTTTACAGAGATAGAGAAGGAGAGAGAGAAGGAGACAGAAACTAATTTGTAAACTTTACAGTCTTTCTGTTTCCTTACAAATTCGTCTATGTCATCCTTTCTGACAGAAGCACAGAATTCCATTGTGTAAAAATACCATATTTGATCTACTCATCAACTGACGGGCATCTGGGTTGTTTCCATACCTTTGCTATAGTACATAGTGCTGTGATAAATGTTATTGTTCTACTGAATTTAGTATGTCCTATCTGGACGATTGGCAAGTAGTGAAATTTCTGGATCACAGGGGAGCTCTATGTTTAGTCTTTTTGGGATACTGCCATAGTGCTTTCCATAGTGGTTGAAGGAGTTTGCAATCCCACCAGCAGTGTAGTAGTGATCCCCCCTGGCCACATATCCTCCAGCATACGTTATTAGATTTCTGGATCTTGGCCATTCTAACTGGAGTGAGGAGGAAAAGGGAAAGAGGAACTGAAACTTTCTCTCCTTACAGATGACATGATTCTGTATTTAAAGAACCCTATAGACCCTACTCCAAAGCTGCTTGAGCTGATATAAAACTTTGGTAATGTAGCAGGGTATAAAATTAACCCTCAATGTCAACTGCCTTCCTATATGCCAACAAATGAGAGGAATGAGGCAAGAATCAGGATAGCAACTCATTTGGCTTTCAAAGAAAATAAATACCTAGGAATTAACTTAGAATGTAAAGCACCTTTTTGATGGAACTATAAACCCTGGAGAAGGAAATTAACGCAGAACTGAGGAAATGCAAAAACCTATGCTCCTGGTTTGGAAGAAGTAATATTGTAAAAATGGCAATCTTGATAAGGACTATCTACAAATTCAGTGCAAGATTCATCAATATCCCAATGTCATTCTTTAAAGAAACAAAAGAGGAAATCCAAAAGTTCACTTGGAATAATAAAAGACCCCTTATAGTCTGTCTTCTTGCATGATACATAATGTTTAATCTCACCTTCTCCACAAAATCTCACCTTTCTCATTGAGACATAGGTGGCCCTGTTTACTAGCAGGAAAGGCTCAAATGCGCAGTTTCAGGTGTCACCACTGCCTCTGTTACTGGGTAGATCCAACTCTGTCATCGATTCTGAGATCTGCTGTGGGAGTCTTGGTCACAAGTTGTTCTGTGGCTTCAGCTGCCAGCCTGTGCCTATTTGCTTCCTTTTCCTCCAGCAGCCTACAACAGGGAATGAAGTTCAGGCACTGATGCTCTCCTTCATATGCAGGGCAGGATGAGCCCAACCCTCCCTCATCTTCCTCTTCCAATTTTTGGGAAAAAATGTGCTGGCAGATGTCCTCAGGTGTGGCGCATGGCTGATCCACACTTTTAATCCAGGCTGGTCAGGAGGCTGAGATCTGAGTATGGAAGTTCCAAGTCACCTAGAACAGGAAAGTCTGATAGATTCTTACTACCAAAAATAAAAACAGCTGGGAATGGAGTTTGGGCTCAAGTGGTAAAGGGCTAGTCTTGAGTACAAATGCGTAGTGCCCAGGCCCTGGGTTCAGGCTCCAGCACTGCCAACAACCTCACTTTAGTGAGATTTTAGCTTTATCCATGTAGGCACATCTCACTGGAATCTTTGCTGGTAGAGATAGTCTTCATAATTTTGTCTCAAGGTAAAGGTCCTCCTGGGGTAGTACACAAAAGGTGTCATGGAGAGAGGAGCCCCACTTGCTCCAGGTTTGAAGATGGCATAGGTCAAGCCAGCATGGAGTTGGCACATCAGTCTTTTTCCTAGCACCACCTACCAGTGAATGTCAAATGATATTGATTGTTGTGGGATTGTGTGATTGAAGTGCCCCATTAAGGGCAGTGTTAGCACATCCAAACTTGGATACCAGGAATGCTGAAATCTCAAAGCTAAGATTTCTGTTGGCTACAGAAATGCTGGTGTGTCTGTGATTCACTAAAAGTTCAGGTGCAAAGATTCTGAAGCTTGATGCCATGTGTTTATTCCATTTAGTAAAATTATTTTAATGCACTGTATAAGTTAAAACATTTGATAAGAGTCAGGGGTAGTGAAAACATTGTTCTTGAATTCAGGTGTCTGGCAGGGTAATGGGGGGGTGTTGGTGGCTGGGACTATGAAGCTGGAGCTGCTATCAAACCATGGATCATGTTCCCCTTTGTCTGGGAGAAATGACTCCAAAGATGAAATTTGAATGGTGAGGAAAAGATGATGATGTACTCAGGAAATTTCTCCTAAACAAATGCTCATGTGGAAGTGGGATGGGGGCTGGGCATGTCTGAGGCAGAGCTTAAGGGGGCTTCTCATGGCGTTGAGAACGTTCCTTGCGACTTCAGGCATGCAGCAGGGTGTTTTAGATGACCATTGTTAGATGGATGGAATAAGACTGGAGACAAGATGAATGCTGGGATCCTGCAATGCTCTTGCATGAGTGGCTGGTGGCTCACCTAAAAGAACTAATTATGTCTAAAAAAGAAATCAGGAATTTGTTTTGATTAGATAATACCTGTAATCAGAGACATATTCAGGATCCTGATCTTAGTATTGTGGTTTAAAACCAACCCAGCAAAGGGAAAAATGCATAAGACTCTTACTCCCAGTTTCGAGCAAGAACAAAGATTGAAGTAGAGCTGTGGCTCAAGAGCTAGAGTGCTACCTTGAGCAAAGAAAAGCTAAGAAAAAGCTCCAGGTTTTGAGTTCAAGGCCAGGAATGAAAGAAGGAAGGTAAAAAAAGAGAAGTATGTGAGGAAGGGAAATATATAAATGAAAAAGAGAAGGAACTAGAAATTTAAAACTAGAGAATGTTTAAAAGTCATCAGTCCTTCTAAGAAAAGTGTTGGAGTATGGGTTCTATATGTGGTGAACTGGAAGCCCAGCAGTGACTTGTTAACCAAAGAGTCACCATGATGAGCAAAGGATAGAAATCTGCATGAGCCTCTTAGCGGATGGAGTCACAGAAGAGAACCTCAGCTCCCATCCCATAGTTAGAAGTATATAGAGATGGGGAAGTTGGCATCACCTTGATGTCATTGTGTCCATGGAGACTGGAAGTCATGGCTCTGTGAAAGCACAATGTTCTGGTTACTCAGCTGAGAGGCTGAGGAGGGCCAAGTCCTGGCCATGAAGAAATCAGAGTGGCAGCAGAGCAACTCTGCTACAGTGTGTGCCTGCTTGGCTGTTCTTATTCTGTGGTGGATCAGGCCGGAGCGGGTGATAGTAACTGTTTTGTGGTCACAAGCCCTTCACCAAGAGCTTCCTCTGGGATCCTCATAAGCTACAGGGTGGCTGGTGGTGGGATGTGTGTGGGGTGGAAGTGACAGAGGGATGGACGCATGGCAAGGTGGGTGAAGAGATGAGAGGAATGATGAGAGCCCAGTTCATTGGTTTCCAAGGTTAATGGGTGGGAGGTAGAGAGGCATGATGGAGGAATGATGGAGGCAGGGGAAGGTGGTAACAGATTGAGGCCATCTGTAGTGCCAGCCTGGCCATCATCTGAAGCCCATAGGCAGCTTCCTGATCCTTCACTTAGTCCTGCTCCTTGTGGAGGGAATGTCACGTGTACCCAGAGCTAGGGGTGGGGCAATATTAGTAGCACCTGGAGAACCATTGGCCTCTACCTGGGTGAGGGGTGGTTATGGCTCCCATGCTGGGTGGCCTGATAGCTATGGAACATATCTCTCCTTAGATACCACAGTCAGTGGCTGCTCTCCATCTAGTGTTAGGGCACCTGCTCAGCCATCAGTACACCCCATGCAGGACAGAGGCCTACAATTCAGATGGCAGCACAGGGGTGAAGATGATCTCACCGTAGCCCTAGTTACATGGCTGTCCCTGCATGCTGGACAGGATGAGCTGGGGGAAGATGTTCTCTGTGTTTTTCCACAGCCTATCCCGGCCTCTTCTTGTGTCTGATTAGACCAAGAGAGTACCAGGTTCCCTCTCATAGTCCTGGCTCTTTTTCTTTTACAGTCATGAGGCTTGAACTCAGGTCCTGGGTACTGTCCCTGAGCTCTTTGCTCAAGGTTGATGCTCTACCATTTGAACCATAGTGCCATTTCCAGCTTTTCCTTTTCATGTGGATCTCTGATATCTCCAGTGCTGTGCCTGCAGGGAGGCACTCACCCCACAGACAGAGCCACCTCTGCCGTGACTGTGACTGCCCACAACCCTCACACCCACTCCTTGCACACCCCTCGACTCCAGTTTTAGCTCCTTTTGGACTGGGTGTCCAGCCTACACCTTCCTACACTCACAAAGGCTCTACAATTGTCTTCCCAGGGTCCTTTCTTCTGCCAGCCAGAGTACAGACTGTGCACATCTTGACGATCACAGAGCTCAAAGCCAAAGGCTGAGATGCAGAAGGGGGTGACCCAGTAGCTGCACAGGGCCCATGGATCATCCTGTGCATCCCCCAGCATGTGACTTCCCCACCCCCTTGGCAGGGAAGCTCCATGCCCACATCCTGATCCCTGGTCCCCTCCAATTCCATTCTCCATTGGATTTTGCAGACTGTCTACCATCAGGATCTAAAATTCTATTCATCACTTTATGTCCTTATCACTGATTTGCTACTTTGGCAGGATCTCCCCGTGCCTGGAGAGTGGGCATGTCATGTACTCTCTGTGGAGAAGTTGCCCCAGGAGAAGAAATATGCACTTCATGTGAGTGTTGGACAGGGCAGGAGGGCTCCCTAGGATCAGAAGCCACAGGAGGGGTGCAGATGGGGGAATTCTAGGGGCCCCAGGGGACAGTGGGATTTAGGGCACAGTTGGTTCCTTCTGCAGGGTTGACACCGCTTCACAAACCCAACAGAATGAGGTTCACATTACAGATGTCAGAGACAGTGCAGATTGCCAATGGGCGCAGGGGTCACTGTCACCCCCAGATGCTGGCTGCATGCTGGGATGCACGCAGAGATGTTTTCAAGATCAGATAATGAGGATGTTGCAGGGTGTAACCATTCTTTTCAGATGGCTCTCTAGCTCTCTTGAGCTTCATCTCTATCTTTGGCTTTTTCTTGGCAGTTAACTGGAAATGAGAGTTTCATGGACTTTCCTTTCTGGACTGGCTTCAAACAGAAGCTATGCACAGTTTTCAAACCATACCCTACTGAAGAAGGGAAGCTTGATCTGGTGCTTAACTGGGTTGCACTTTGGCTCCGTTTGCTATGCCTCACGGGAGGGGGCTCATCATTTGTAGACTAAGATCTGATGACCTTCAAAGCCAAATGCTACCTGAAAGTTCAGGGTCCCAGCCTATGTGTTGGACCGTGGTGAATACATTCTCTGTTATGCTGGGTCATCAACCCATGTTTTAAGCTGGAAGTAGGCAGTGCCACATTTGATAAGAACATCTGCCAGAGATTGTCACCTCATGAAAGCAGATTCTAAATTTGTATTCCATTTCCTGTGGTGGAGAAATCCCCTCCAACTTAGACAGGCTCACATCCACCTGCAGGTCATACTCCTAATGCACCCTTGATTGTCCTCATGGTATTGGGATCTAAGTTTGTAGGGAATGCTGCTTTAGTCCATAAATTAGCTGGACAAGTGATGACAAACGTGTTGTGGATTAATATGAGAATTTAAGAAGTCCTGGAGGAGCATCAACCTGACCCTCTGTGGTGCTATAAATCTGATAGGATGTTCCAGACTGAGAAACAATCACATGGCTTTGTGTTTGGCATCCAGACAAGTGAGTGCATGTCTTAGCTGTCAGCCAATACAGAGGAGGACATGAATAAGTGGGTGGAAAGCATCTGTCAGACCCCTGTCTGGGGGCAGGTGGAGAGAACATAGGAAGGTAGATACCATGGCTGTGGTGGGGCCAAAAAAAGGGTAAAAGAGGCAAAGGAACCAGGTACTGGTAGCTCAAGACTGTCATCCTAGCTACTCAGGAGTTTGAGATCTGAGGATCACAATTCAAAGCCAGCCCAGGACAGAAACTCCATGAGACTCTTATCTGCAATAAACTACTGAATGCAAGAAGCTCAAGCTCAGTGACAGCATCCAGGCCTAGCCTTCAAAACCCAGGACTGGCAGAAAAAAGTATCAAAGGACAAGAAGCTGGCCAAAAGTTAGAGGGACTCTATCTTGACAAACAATACAATGGTAAGTTGCACTCAGAAGACTTGCACAAAATCTGGAAATGCGTGAGACATATCTATGTATGTTTCCTGTTTGTCTAAATATATATGTTTATGCATTTATATATTAGTATAGAGAGACAGATCAATACATATGACTATACATATATACATAGCCAGACACTTATGGGTGGGTGGTATACTGTGTGAGAGTTTGTGTTTGTGTTTTGTGGATGGCTATCTCTGTTTAAGAAAGATAGAAAATATGTAAATATCTTTTAAAAATCTTGAAAAAAATATAGAGAGACATAAGCTCTTGAGGGAGTCTGAAATGACAAGATTATTCACAGGCACGTTTATCCTTATGGATTCCTCAGCAAGTTTTAATTTTTTTTATTATTTTCTTTCTTTTTTTGAACCAGTGCTAAGGATTTCTCTCAGGGACCAGGTGCTGCCAATTACTAATTTTCTCATGGCTGGTACAAGAGGAACTGAGCCACAGTTCCACTTTTGCCTTATTTATTCGTGCTTAACTGAAGATAAAGATTTCTATCAGTGACTTTCTTTCAGGGGCTGGATTCTAACGAGGATCCCCAGACCTCAGGCTTCTCTATAGCTACAATTAACAATATGAGAACCCAGCACTGGGTTCCAATGCACAGGGCAAGAAATTGAGTGAATCTCTCAACTCCAATTAGCTATAATAAGCTACAGGTGAAAGACCTATACCTTTGAGGAAAAGATGCTGAGGGTTATCACACAGGCCCTATGAGTAAGCCCTAAACCCTGTACACATGTGTGCATGCACACATTGGCAGATACACACACACATGCACACACACAATATTTCAGGCAATATTGTATTTTGAATTAATATCCAAAGATTGGACAACAGGCTAGCAAGTAATAAAATCTGTTTTTCTTGTCTACATTGAGGGAAAGGGATAAGTCACAAGATGCAGAAGCGAAGAATTCAGAGGCAAATGCTGTGAGTGAATAACTTGTAAAAAGCACATTTCTTTTCTTTTCTTTTCTTTTGTTTTTTCTGCCATTCCTGGGGCTTGAACTCAGGGCCTGAGCACTGCTCTTGGCTTTTCCCAAGTCTAGCCCTCTGCCACTTGAGCCACATTGCCATATGGATTTTTATATCTGTGTGATATTAAGGACTCATACCTAGATCTTCATGGATGCTAGGCAAGCACTCTACCACTGGGCCAAACTCTAAACCCCGATAAAGTATTTATAAATAGTCATCATCGTCATATCAAAATATCCTTTCTCCTACAAAGAATGAACACTTATCTATGTTTGTAAGACTTTTTTTTATGTCACCAATGCTTCTGTGATTTTCCCACTTGCATTTTTACAGATGACAGCACAGATATTCATCAGGAAAAAAAATAAATTAGGATACAGAAACCTAACAACGTCCTAGTAGATTGAGGTGAAAAATATGTGCAAGATGTCCTGGGTGTTTCATCTATTTGCAGAGTGCTGGGCTACCACACAAAAAGACTCCGGTTTGATTCTGCAGTACCATATACATAGAAAACGCTGGAGGTGGTGCTGTGGCTTGGTGGGACAGCTATAGCCTAAAGAAAGCCTAAGAACAATGGTCAGGCTCTGAGATCAAGTCCCAGGACTGGCAAAAAAATGTGCAAGAGGCAAAATGCAAGCTGAGAAGGCACTGTGAAGGAAAATGTCTTGTGAAGGGTAAGGGGAATAGTGACAGTTAAGTTTGGATCTTACCTAAGAAAGGCTCCTTCATCCTGAGACCAGGCTAGCACTTAAGCCTACTTAATGACTTGGGATTTGAACAAAAAGGTGTGCTGTTTACTACATCCATATGTGAGGTGGGAAGGGAGATTCAGCCTCCAGTATGTCTTTGGGGAGGTCTTCTGTGAGCAAGGAGCTTTGGTCATTGGGCCTTGAAAGGTGACCCTACCTCCCTCACAATGGAACAGAATATGGAAACCTGGTAACCAAGCCACTGTATGTGACAACCAGCTCAAGCCAGCTCCCTTGGCCTGTGGCTCAGGAACCAGAAAGATGTTGCTGTGCTGTTGCCAAAGGTCAGGAGGCTCGGATCTCAGGCATGAGAGATATGGATGTCTCACTTGAAGAAGTAGATGCTGGATCAGTGCCAAGCCAAAATTCCAGTATATCAGGCATTTCTCTAGGAAGAAAGCCAGGAAACTCCAGGGCAACTCAGATGAGGTATATTGAGAGGAAACCTATTTGAACCCATCATCCTGCCCACACACTACAACCTTCTTGTGTGTCATTTCCAATCTACTCTATTTCAGTTCCTCTGTTTGAAGTGTGGTCCCATTCCTACGTTTGAAATATCCACTGTTTTGCCAACATAGTGTGATGGTAAGTCAGCTCAGACTCTGAATGAGCCTTGTAACCTATGGATCCTGGAGGAAGGCCTGTTGGAGATGCTGCTGACAAAGCTGATCCCTGCCTACCAGAAAGGTGATCTCTTTTATGTGGGAAACTTTCTGCACAATTTCAAATAGTGGAGGACAATGTAGTAGTTGCTGGAAATTCTCTTGAAAAAGTGAGTGTTCCCCCTCCAAACCCAGGTTTGCTCACCCCTTCTGGCCAAGTCTTGGAATACTTTGCTCCGCTCTGAGCCTGTTTGTTCCACTGGGGTGTTCACAGGGGAGCTAAGCATGATACAAGTGCGTAAACTACTTTATTATGACTGGGACACCATGCCATTTCATTTCCCTCACAAGCTACTGGAGTCTCAACAGTGTGCTTACTGAGAAGTTGGATTTCAGGCATGAGGAAGTGGCTCCCAACTGCAGCCCTTACCTAGGTGACATCCTAGGAAATCCCATTTCCCAGTAAGAAATGAGGTGTCAGTACTAATGGCGGAGGCCTGTGAAATACTGGAGTCAGAGGAAAAGCTGGGGGCTGAATCACTTTTGAGCCATCAGGGAGGGATTGTGATAGCTTTGCCTGTTAGAACCTGAAAGCATTTACATTTTGGTGTGTGGTCCAGTGCTGCCACTTGAACCTGAACCCAGGTCTAAATGCCATTCCTTTGGTGTTCAAAAATTAGCACTGTACCATTTGAGTCATAGGTCAAGTTCTGGCTTTTTGCTGCCTAATTCAAGACAAGTGCCTTTAGACTTTTACTGACTAGACTGGCTTTCCACTGTGATCTTCAGAGCTCAGCCTGCTGGGTGGCTAAGATTAGAGGAATGAGCATTTAGTTCTTTATTTAGAGCATTCACTTATTGATTTATTTAGAGCATTTACTTAGTTAATTTAAGGTGCGTTTACTTTGGACAGATGCATAGAGGCCTCTCTCAGAAGCTTCTGGAAGTGGGGTGTAAAAGTCATCCTGTTCTCGAGTGTCTCTTACCCCCTCCCAGCACATAAGTGCACATCTCTGCAGGACAGCCACAGCATTAGAGTCCTGCAAGAAATGGGCTTTGGTAAAAGTCTCAGGATGGAGAGAGAGGGCTCTCACTTTCTTTGTACCAAATGTGCCCACAGCATCATGTGTTCCATCTATACGATGTGAATGGACTTCTACCCCAGTGATTTCTACGAGTTCAAGAACTGCCACACCCTGACACAACTCAAGCTCTATATGAGGCTCCACATGCCGGCTTTGGACCTGCTCTTCTAAACACATACTTTTTGACCAGCTGGAGGAATGTGCAACCAGTAAGACCAAGAAAAAGTAGAAGTCCTGGTGTGGGTGCCTCAGAGCCTGTGAGTAGGAAGCCCATGTGGTCTAGATATTGGTTGGCCCTTACTTCTACAGAGCTTGGCAAAATGCCCTTTATGGGTGGTGTCAGCCAGGTAATGTCTGTCCTCTGAAAGGACTCGGGAATTAGCACTCATTAGAAAGACCCTACACCTCCTCAGTGTTCAGTCCAAACTCCAGTTCTACAGGTTCCTCCATTAGATCCTCATGGAAGTTGAGTGACACTTCAACTTGCAGAGTCCACTCTGTCCACTCTGTACCTATTTCCATTCTTATGTTTGGGTCATCGTGGAAGAGCTTATCCTGAACTCCGGATGAAATACCCACCAATGGAGCTGGTGACTGATGGAGACTGAGAATCATCACTGCACTCCAGAAAGCATGGGCCTTCTGTAGAAATTACCAAACAGGTTTAGAGTCCTGTGGATATACCTTTTGCTCTGAACCCCATGTGTGACACAGTTGAACCTGCAGATACTATGGAGGAAGAAAAAGAGCAGCCAGATTTCCTTCCGTTTCCTTTCACACTCCACCCAGAGTCAGTCCATCTGAGTCAGAGTAACACTCCACTTATTGTGCAAGCTGAAGGGGCACACGCTGGGCTCATGGAAAATGTCCCCATGGGAAACAGCAAGTGTACTCTCAATACTGGATTCATTGGAGGAAAATGAATCCATCCTCACAGAATATCCAGACCCATCCATCTCACTAAAAGAGACTCAATCTCCATTCGACAAACCAGAATCCATCCCCCTCTAATTCAGGAAGGACATTCTGTTTCTCATGAGGAAGGAGACCCTTCTGAGGACTCTGAAGTAGAATTACTGTCTGAAGGCAACTTGGAGGCCAGTCTGGATTTAGAGCTTCCCTGTCCCCTTCCTAAAAAGACATCTCTTTATCTTGCTCTCATGATTCTTGTCAAGTATTCATTGTATTTACTTTGCTAACTATTAAACTCTCATTGTTAATATTATGGTGTGCAGTTCTTCAGTGCTTATTATACTGTGTTTTATTTTCCACTTATAATGTGAGACCTCAGACACATAGGTCCTGGGTGGGCCAAAAACCAGACAGGTCTGGTCCCATAGAAGACAACCTTACTGGATATACAGGGAACTATGAAATGCATGGAATCACCAGGAATCCAGGCCAGGCCTCCATGGAAAGACAAGTCAGCTACCAAAGCTTAAGGACAGAGCAGATGCCTGGAAATGTGTTTTGTCAATTGGGAGTAGTGCCAGAGTAACTGTAATATTATGTGGGACTCTGTTCTGTGAGTTCAAGTCTGTTTATATATCCATTGTGCTTTGTACAAATATTTAAGAAAATTAAAGCTCCACAATAGCATCATAAATCTACTTTGGCTTTGAATGTGGCCTAGTTGTAGAGTGCTCGCCTAGTATACAAGAAGACCTTGATTCAATTCCTCGGCACTGCATACACAGAAAAAGCAGATGGGGCACTGTGGCTCAGGTGTCAGAGTGCCACCCTTGAACAAATGTGGCCAAGGACAGTTCCTGGTCCCTCAGTTCAAGCCCCAGGACTAGCCAAACAAGAAATCATACCATTTTCCACACATTTGGAAATAAATCTGTTTTATCTAACCCTACTTCTTTTTTGCCGGTCCAGGCTGTGTGCCACCAAGCCAAACTACTGGCCCCCAACCTTACTATTTTTAATCATTTAATTTTTTTACATAATCATATTTCATGCTGTCTGTATTAATACCATAAACAGTATGCTTAGTGTAATAATGTTAAAGGTAAAACATAAGAAATTAATAACTAAAATTCCTTTTTTATTAGTTATATAGCATTACTACAATTTTATGAGAAAAATTACCTAGAATGTTTATTTTAGAGTTCAAGTAATCCATTTTGATAAATATATCAACCTACATCATTTATTTGAACACATTTTAAACTATTTTTTTCAGGAATGAAAATACATATATATTTGTTGTAAATGAAATTTATGACTTGGGGCAAGGGAAAGAGAAAAGGGGGAGGGGTTAACAGTGTTTACAAGAAATGTACTCATTACATATGTAACAGCAATCTCTTTGTATATCACCTTGACAACAAATTTTTTGAAAAGTACAATAAGTTTAAATGTCTACTTTGGGCAGAATTTTTTTTGGCAGTACTGGGCTTAGACTCAGGACCTGAGCACGATCATTGTTTTTGTTTTTGTTTATTCTTAAGGAGCAAGTTCTATCACATGTGCCACAGCACCACTTTTATTTTTTTTATCTATGTCCTGCTGAGGAATTGAACTTGGGTCTTCATTCATGCTCGGCAAGAACTCTTCCACTAGGCTTAACTTATGGCCCCAGTGGGAAGGAAGTTTTCCATAAAATATGTAGGAAATATGTACACTAAGGAAAAGCCATCAAAAATAGAAGAAAAATTATATACTTAGATAACAACATGCCAGTATTATGGCAGATCTCTGTAATTCTAGCTTCAAGAGTGGCCTATTTGGACCGGGAGTTGGCTGGCTGAAGTAAAGTGCTATCCTTGAGCAAGCCCTAGGACAGTGCTCTGGCCATGAGTTGAAGCCATAGGACATGCAAAAAATAATAATTTAATGCCCGTGACTGGTGGCTCACCCTGGTAATCCTAGCTACCCTGGAGGATCGAGGTTCAAAGACGGCCCAGGCATAAAAATCTGTGAGAATCTTATTTCCAAATAAGCCAGAAAATTCAAAATGACAATGTGCCTCAAGTGGTAGAGCTCTTGCCTTGAGCTGAAGAGCTTAAGGTAAACATACAGGCCCAGAGTTGAAGCCCCATGTGTGAAAAAAAGAAAAAGAAAGCCCTTATCTAAGGCTGGAGTGCACACTAGTGGTAGTTTGCTTGCCTAGTATGCACAAAGCCTTGTGTTCAAGGTGTTTAAGGTTGTAGCCTTGAGATGAAGAGCCCAGGGACACTGCCCAGGTGCACAATTAAAGTCTTAGAACCAAAAGAGAGAGAGAAAGAGAGAGAGAGAGAGAGACAGAGAGAGAGAGAGAGAGAGAGAGAGAGACAGAGAAAGAGACAGAGAGAGAGACAGAGAGAGAGACAGAGAGAGAGACAGAGAGAGAGGCAGAGAGAGAGGCAGAGAGAGAGAGAGAGAGAGAGACAGACAGACAGACAGACAGACAGACAGAGACAGAGAGACAAAGACAGAGACATCAATCAGTCAGGCACTGTTGGCTGAAGCGTGAAATTCTACCTACTATGGAGGCTGAGATTGGAGAATCTTGGTTCAAAGCCCAAAGCCAGCCTGGACACATATGTTATTGAGACTTACATCACCAATTAACTACCAGAAACCAAAAATGGAGCTGTAGAGGAAGAGCGCTAGCCTTGAGCTGAAGAGGTCAGGGACAGTCCAGGCCCAAAGTCCAAGCACCATGACGAATCAATAATAAAAAAAGAAGATAGCTAATAGTAATGATGAATAATTTTGGGCTGGGAGTTTGGCCTAGTGGTAGAGTGCTTGCCTAGCATGCACGAAGACCTGGGTTCAATTCCTCAATATCACATACATAGAAAAATGCTGGAAGTGGTGCTGAGGCTGAAGTGGTAGAGCCCTAGCCTTGAGAAAATATAAGGACAGTGCTCAGTCCCTGAGTTCAAGCCCAGGACTGGCCAAATCAAAAGTAGTAGAGCAGTGGCATTGAACTGAAGATCTGAGGAACAGCCCAGGCACAGAGTTCAAGCACCGCAAACAACAACAACAAAATCTATGAAATGGCAGTGGTGGTTTTAAGCTAAGCAAAAATAGAGTAGAAATTGGTAAAATACATATTTGTGTGTAAGCAAAATAGCCAGACTTATGCATTAGAACAGGATAGCAACTTGAAAAAAAAATTTGTTTTCCATCTCACTAGGTCCTGTCTCTTAATTTATTCAAGTAAGTAAAATGCTGGGTTTTATAATCATTGCTCTGAATATTAGAAAATCATAATATCTCTCATTAACCAACAAAGACCAGGAAATGGGGCTGTTCAAATGGCAGAGTATCAGGCAAGAGAAGAAAAAATTGAAGTAAGAACTTGAAGTTCTTGATCCAGAACCTGCATAGTAACAGAGCAGCAGCCTGGTGATGGTACCTCACACCTATAATCTTAGCTACTCAGGAGGCTAAGATCTGAGAATCAAAGTTTAAAGCCAGCCAAAGTACCCAGCTAACTGCCAGAAAAACCAGAAGTGGCACTGTGGCTCACAGAGTAAAGCACTAGCCTTGAGCTGAAGAGCTCAGGGACAGTGCCCAGGCCCAGAGTTCAAGCCCCACAATTGACAAAAATCAAACAAGCAAACAAAACACACAAAGAAGCCTGCAGACCACAGTGGTTCTGCTGAGTCTCTTCTCTATGGGGATCAGGAAATGTTTCACTTTTTCTGTCTCTTCCCATCTCAACATTCATACTAAAATAAGACTGTGTTGAAAGTTTCAATTTATAAAAATGTTTTTCATGAAGCACCCTGAAATATTCATCGCTTATATCTCAATTGAAGATAGTTGATTTGGGGCTGCATTGGTACAGTGCTAGCCTTGAAGAGAAAAGGTCAGGGATAGAGCTGAACCACTCAGTTGAAGACCCAGTGCCAACACACAAAAGAAATTATGCACTTTATACATATTTTCTAATTTCTTAATGAATTTTTCAGTCTGTATAAATATAGGGTACATTCCTTGTTACTTAAGTAAGATTGCTCTTTTTTTTTCTTTTTGCCAGTCCTACGGCTTGGACTCAGGGCCTAGACATTTGCATTGGACACGCTCGCCCAAGGTGAGTGCTCTGCCTCTTGAGACACAGCGCCACTTCTAGCTTTTTTTCTGAGTATGCTGTACCGGTGAATAGAACCTAGGTCTTCATGCATTCTAGGTGAGCACTCTACCATTAGGCTACATTCCCAGGCAGTGAGATTCCTCTTACAGTCATTGTATGTTCACAGAGTTTGATCTCACACACTGTAGGGCCCTGGTTGGCTTTGACATGTGATCCTAAGTCCTGAGCCTCCTAAGTAGCTGAAATTAAGTTGTGAGACAGCATGATGGCTTCCATTCTTTTTTCTACAAAAATATATGTAGTTATCTAAAATATATCTATAGCTGAAAAAAATGAATCTCTCCCAAACAAATCTTCAAAGAAACAATCATCCTATTAAAAGGTGGGCTAAAGACTTAAAAGAGTATTCTCTGGAGAAAAAATTAAAATGGGCTTTAGACACATGAAGAAATGATCCATATCTCTAGCAATAAGGGAAAGAAAATCAAAACAACTTTGAGATTCCACCTGACTCCAGTCAGAATGGCCATTATCAAAAAATGTAATAAGAGATACTGGTGGGGAAGTGACCAGGGGGGATCACACCTACACTGTTGGTGTGAGTGTAAACTCGTTCAACCACTAGGGAAAGCAGTGTGGTGGTTCCTCAAAAGACTGAACATAGAGCTCCCCTATGATCCAGCAAATCCTCTACTTGGCATCTACCCAATTGTCCAGAAAAAAGGACATACTAAATCCACTAGCACAATGATGCTCATTGCAGCACTATTTACCATAGCAAAGCTATGAAACCAACCCAGATGCCACTCAGTAGATGACTGAATCAAGAAGATGTGGTACTTATACACAATGGAATGCTATGCTGCCATCAGAAGGAAAGACATCGCCCCATTTGTAAGGAAATGGAAAGACTTGGAAAAATTCATATTAAGTGAAGCAAGCCAGACCCAAAGAAACATAAGCTCAATGGTTTCCTTCATTTGTAACAATTAGTTCACATCTAGGACTCTCCTAGCAGAGGATTACAATAACTCAAAAACCTAGGTATATAAGGTCATATAGGATGAGACTAAATGAAAGGATCTCTAGGATATGGGAACAAGAGCTATATCTTGTGTCATCGTTGCTCTTAATCTTGTGTGATTTTTGTCCTTAAACTACTATGTTATTTCTCATCTCTTATTTTGCCCTTTGGTTAATGTCAGATTGTTACTGTATCTGATTTTTTCCCTGTCATATTGTATATATGTTTATTTGTTTATGTCAAATAGGAAAGGGGGGAAACAAGATGATTGGGAAGGTGAGGGGAGAGGGAACTGGGGACAAAAACATGTGGAGTGGAATAAATGTGTGAGAAGTAATGCAGTCCACTACCTGTAAATGTAATCGTAACCCCTCTATACATTACCCTGAAAATAAAAAAGAGACTATAAAAATATCTGTAGAAAATGAGGCTGGATGATGGAAACAACCAGATGCCCTACTACAAAAAATATGATACACGCACACACACACACACACACACACACACACACACACACACACACACACACACAATGGAATGATACATAGCCAACCGACAAGATAAAATAATGGCATTCTCGGGGAAATGGATGAAAAGGAAAAAAATCATATTAAGTGAAGTAAGCCAAACTCAAAGGAACATAGGCCCAAGAGTCTCCCTCATTTGTCAAATTCAGTAGAAACCTTGGGCTCTGCTACCAGAGATTTATAATAGAACAAAATCTAGAGACATCATGACAAATAGTATGACACTAAATGTAAGGACCTCCAAGATAAAGAAACAAAACTCATATAATGAGTGATTGTTGTCCTTAATGAACTATGTGATCTCTTATCTCTTTTGCTATCCCTTGGTTATATCATATTGTTACAATATTTCACCTTGTTTTCTGATATATTTCATATGTGCCTAATTGGTCATTTGAAATTGGATAGGGAAGGGGGGAAATGAACATGAGTGGGGGTAGGGGAAGGGAAATGGGGACCATATCATTACATGGGGTATCAAAGTTTGAGAAGTAATGCACCTTCTATCTGGTGAATATAATGTAACCCTTCTATAAATTACAATAAAAATAAATACATAAAAAGAAGATCTGCACAGAAAAAAATAATAATGGCATTTTTGGGGTAGTGGATGAAATTAGAGTGAATCCTGTTGAGTGAGATAAGTCAAGACCAAGGAACAAAAGGTACATGGTATCCTTAATATATGGATACTAGTTTCAAACAGTAGTAGAGCGATGATTGAATAGTTGATACCCAAAGTTCTGGACATAATTTTGGAGATATAAACATAACTACTTAGACATAAAATCTAGGATAGACTATACACTCTATAGACATGTGTTTTATTATAGATTAATCTGTATCTATGACATACAATGACTCAGCTTAATTTTTACTATATTCTAAAATCTATGTGCCAGTGATTGTATAGCGATTCCCTTCTTGAATACTTGTTGGTTAAACATGACATTTGAAATATGATGTAAAATTCAATGTTAATAAATTTTTTTAAAAAGAGGCTAGAAGTAAATACCACTAATGTACTTGCTCTAAGTGGTACAGAAATTTTCTTAATGAATCAAGGGGTTTTATTACATCTTTATGCAATTATTTTAGTTCTGAGTGTTCTACACTCAATGATACTTCTGGAAAGATGAGATAGCTGACTGTGTAGATGGTATGAAGACATACTGGCCTAAACGTAGAATAAAGCATTGGTAAGTGGCTGTTCGGTGTCCAAATTCTACTGGAATATGTGGAATGAATTTATTAAGCACAATGCAGGCTCTTAGTCAGATCAGGATCAAGATTATGTGGTTCCATGAGATGAATGAGGAAAGATCAGAAAAATCTACTAAGATATCCAGATATACTTTTGAAACTAAGGTATCTGGACTCCTTTTTTTTCTTTCTTGGTGGGGAGCTTGAACTTTGGACCTGGGCAAGGTCTCTTAGTTCTTTTTCCTCAAGGCTAATGCTGTACCAGTTTTAGCCACAACTCCACTTAGTTTTTGGGTGGCTAAGTGGAGAGAAGAATCTTACAGTTTTTTTTGTTTTCGTTTTTTTGCTTGCAAAGGCTTTGATTCACCTTCTCCCTGGCTAGTAGAATGACTATTATGACCCTCCAGCGCCTGGCTAGTGATTTTTTGAAAATTGGACTTTCTTCAAAATCACGTAACTGGTTCCTAGCAAAATTTTGAAGCCTGACTTAAATGTGACAGATTTTTGTCACTTGGAGACACTCTGTGCTGAACGTTAGTAATCTACCAGCTGAGTCACAGTGGCACTTCCAGTTTTTGTTTATGTGGTGCTGAGGAATGGAATCCAGGGTTTCATACATGCTAGGCAAGCTTCATTTTCAGCCCAAGGTTTTATGTTTTGTTTTTTCAGTGTTGTTGTTTCTAAGGTACTGTATGATGTTCTTTCATTTTTTTGCTTTTTACCTCTTTTCTTCTTTTTCCCTTTAGTTTTATTCTCTGTAGTCACTGTGTTGAATTCGGGTACCCTGTGTCTTGTACATAGGTTTAGGTGATTTGGGGAATGGAGAGGGTATAATAAAATGGTAAAAAAAAAAAAAAAACAAAGGAAAAAGGGTGAACCAATTGAACAGTGGTACTTGGAAGACACTAAACGGAAATGAACTGAACAATCTGGGTGGAGAGGGGGCTGAGCGTAGGAAAACAGAGAAAAAGGAGGGAGGGGATAACAATTTTCTTAAGAAATGTGTTCATTACTTATGTAACCGTATGCCAACTATATATTGACTTAACAAAAAAAATTAACTTAAAAAATAATTTAGCCGGGTATTGTGGCTCACACTTGTAAATGTAGCTACTCAAGAGGCTGGGATCCAAGGATAGCAGTTCAAAGTCAGCCTGGGCACTGAAGTCCATGTGACTCTTATCTCCAATTAACCACCAGAAACCCAGAAGTGGCCCTATGGCTCAAGGGATAGGGCAGTAGTCTTGAGCTGAAAAGCTCAGTGACAAGACCCAGGTGCAGAATTGCAGTCCCATGACTTGAATGATGAATGATACTAGCCAGGCTCTGTGCGCTCACACTTGGAATCCTATCTACAGAGAATCAGGTTTGAATCCAGCCCAAACAAATTGCATGATATTCTGATTTACAGTTCATTACCAAAAATCTGGAGGTGGAGCTGTGGATCAAGTGGTAGAACACTAGCCTGAAGCAAAAAAAAAATTTAAGGACAGTTGCCAGGCCCTAGGTTCAAGTCCCAGGACTTGCATAAAACGAACAAAATGTGACGTTGAGTCCTCCATCATTTGGTGCTATAGTTCAATATTCTTGATATGCGTCTTAGAAATTAAGTCCCTAGCAAATACTCTCCCCTGAAATTCTGCTTCATAGCTGATTCATAGAATTTCAGCGTCATTACTATCACCTTCCCGTTAGCATAGCAGTCTACTACTGAAAATTTGAACAAAACTTTTGAGTAATCCTAATAAATCTGTGTATCATCTGCACACACATCAAATCAGCAGCAGCTATGATCTACTATTATCTAAATGTCTTTAATCCCTTCTTGAGTTAATGAGCCTTAAAGAGTAAAAAATATGAAATAGTTATGAAACTAACAATCAACATTCTTCTACCTAATATTGTAATATAAGTTTATAAATGCAAGGACTATTCTGAAGTGTGCAGAAGATAGATTCTAATTATAATATTCTCATGACGTATAGTTTTTAAGAAACATGTTGCTTGCTTTGGGAAAGCAAAGGCAAGGAAAATGATATAAGTAAGTTCCCTATTTATCAGAAGGAAAATACTATTGGGTTTAGATCAACTTTCATTCATTCCGTGCTGATGAAACAAATATTTGCAATTCCTGAGGCCAATCACTTCATTGTGATGCACAATCAGCCAGCTTAGATCAATCTTCCAAAAAAGGAAAGGAACAAATGAGAAGCAGTTAAGGTTTCCAAAATGAACCAGGTGATGGTGGCAGCTCACACTTGTAATTCTATCTTCTCAAGGCCTGAAATCCAAGGATCTGGATTAAGTCTGTCTGTTATGAAAATATTCCTGTCTGAAACATCATCTCTGTTATCACAGCCCAGCTGATACACTCTGCTCAACAGGTTCCAAACACCAAAGTACATCTCCTATCTGAAATACTAGCAAACGTACTCACACATTATTTCCTCTTTGGGAGATAGTTGAAACATGTACCAGAAACATTTCCCTGCCTTCAGAGTGGAAGTGGAAATATATACTCACTGTAAGCCCATCTAGTAAACGATAGTCAATCATCTTTCCTCACATCTTGTTAGTTAAATTGAACAAGGAGTGTTTGGATCAGAAGCGATGTGTATGAGCATACAGGTTGTAAAAGTACTGTAATCATAGCTACTCAAGATAAGCTGAGACCTGAGGATTCCAGTTCAAAATCAGCCATGCAATAAATTCCATAAGATTTTTACCTCTAATTAACCAGCAAAAAACAGAGCATTGAATTGTGATTAAAATGCCACAGGCCTAAGCTTTGCATAAAAGGGGTAAGGGGTAGCATTCAGGATGCCAACTCTCTCCACTCCTTTTTATCATCCTACTAGAATTCCTAGGCAGTGCAAAAATCAGACGGGTGGGGGTGTGGTTTTGGAGGGAAATGGGTACCAAGACATGTGAAAGGGTATCAATGTATGTGAATTAATGCACCTTCTATCTGGCAAATATCATGTATCCCTTTTACTAATTACAATAAAAAGAATTAAAAAAAATAAAGTTGTAGTGTGTGGGGAGGATGATGGGGACAAATACATTTCTTCTTAGAAATATACCTCATGTGGTTGCCCTGGATTTTCCTGGCCTTCTTCTTAGACAAAGGACTGGTATACTGGATTTGTGGCTTGGCAATGATCTAGCATGTACATCTTCGAGTAAGACATCCACAACTTCCATGCCTGAGACTCGAGTTTCCTGACCTTTGGCAACAGCACAGCAACATCTTTCTTCCTCCTGAGTCACAGGCCAAGTGAGCTTGCTTGAGCTGGTTGTTAGTTACAGTGGCTTGGTTACCAGGGTTCCATATTCTGTTCCATTGTGAGGGAGGCAGGGTCACCTTTCAAGGCCCAATGACCAAAGATCCTTGCTCACAAAAGACCTCACCAAAGACATACTGGAGGCTGAATCTCTCCTCCAATCTCACAATATACATGTGGATGTAGTAAACAGCACACCTTATTTGTCCAATCCCAATGTCTTCCACTAGGCCCAACAACCAGTCTGGTCTCAGGCTCAAGGAGCCTTTCTTAGGTAAGATCCAAACTTAAGGTCAATATTGCCCTCATCCTTTACAAAACATTTGCTTCACACTGCCTTCTCTGCCTGCATTTTGCCCCTTGTCGAATTTTTTTTGTTTTTGCTAGTCTTGGGACTTGACCTCAGAGTGTGAACATTGTTCTTGGACTTTCTTTGGGCTTTAGCTGTCCCACCAAGCCACAGCAGCACTTGCAGCGTTTTCTATGTATGTGGTAATGAGGAATCAAACGTGAGTCTTTTTGCGTGGTAGCCAAGGACTCTACCACTAGGTCAAACACACAGGGCATCTTGCACATATTTTTGACGTCAATCTACTAGGATATTATTAGGTTTCTGTATCCTAATCAATTTTTTCCTGATGATTAGCTTTGCTGTCATGTGGAAAAAATGCAAGAGGGAAAAACACAAAAGAATCAGTGAATTTTAAAACAAAGCATTACACACATAGATAAGTGTTCATTTTTTGTAGGAGAAAGGATATATTGACATGATGATGATGACTTTATAATTACTATGTCAGGCTTGAGAGTTTGGCATAGTGGTAGAGTGCTTGCCTAGCATCCATGAAGATCCGGGTTTGATTGCTCAGTATCACATAGATAGAAAATCTAGATGTGGCACTGTGGCTCAAGTGGCAGAGGGCTAGACTTGAGAAAACCCGAGGACAATGCTCAGGCCCTGAATTCAAGCCCCAAGACTGGCAGAAAGATAAAGGAAAATAAAAATGCTTTTTACGAGCTAATTCACTCACAGCATTTGCTTCTGAAATCTTCGCTTCTGCATCTTGTGAAATACCCCTTTCCCTCAACGTAGACAAGAAAAACAGATCCATCCCATGGTCCACTGTGAGGCCACTGGTTGGGCTAAGAGCTAGTCGTGCAGCAACACATAAGTTTTATTCTAATACTTTCCAAATTTTGTACTCAAATATGCTGCCTACTTACCAAATTATGTCAGTTATCCTTATGCTATAAATTTTCTTCATTAATACAATATTCTTACACTCCTACGTTAATCCTTTTGTACCTCCCCTGACTTCTCTCATTCTTTTATTCTATCTCTGGATCTCTGCTCGTCTTTCAACCCTTGTACTGCCCGGATGTACACTTGATGGCTGTTGAGCAATATAGTATATGTAGGTGGTTAATTATTCTCTAGGCTCAGAGGGACATAAGGACAATAGAGATTGGATTGAGAGGCTTATTGTTTTGGGTATAAATCGCTTATCAGTGCTTGTATTGGACTGGTCTGTAAGTGCACAAAAAGAAAGAGTGATAATACCAATCAAAACTTGTGAACATCTAGTGTCTGCCAGCTACAGAGGTCTAGGTTGGTTATATCTGAAAAACTATAATCGTATTTAGTAGTAATCTTGCTCCCATTTTCAAATGGGCAGAACAAGAAACTCAAGAAAAATGTCAAATCAAGAAACAACATCCCCCACCCAATGTAAATAGACAATGGAACAGTCACTGGCAAGCCTGGATGAGAGTCTTCCAAGTGCTACACAAATGCAATTGATAAACATCATTAATGGAAAATGTGAAAATATAAAGAAAGAGATAATGGAGGAAGCCATAGCTGAACAAGAGGAAAGCAAAAACAAGGTGATAAGTGAAAAAGAAGAAGCCATAAAGGAGGCCATAATAAAGGTTTTTCAAAGAAAGTTGGATGAATTCAAAGAATCCACAAAAAAAAACGTGACCAAACGCCAGCAAATGTCCAAAGAAAATGAAGCTACTGAGCTAACCACTCAAAAGGAAATCAAGGAGATAAAGAAATCCATACATGATCTAAAACAAGAGACGCAAGGCATAAAAAGTGAGCAATTAGAAGCAAGGGAGATGAAAAATAAAGTAGATAGCTTTGATAGCAGGTTAGACAATGCAGAGGAGAGAATTTCCAGGGCTGAAGATAATTTAGGTATTATAAAGAACAGAAAATGAGTCAATCCAAATGTAGGAAATATGAGAGAGCGCTTCAGGAGGTCCAAGATACAATTAGGAAGCCTAATTTAAGGCTAGTTTGTATTGAGGAGGGCGTGGAGAAAGAGGTCAATGGTATTGGAAATATACTTCAGGGAATCATCTCAGAGAATTTCCCAAATATCAAGAAGGGCAGGCCCATCCACATACGAGAAGCTTTTAGAACCCCAAACAGACCTGACCAGAATAGAACATCCCACCGCCACATTGTGATCCGAACTGGATCAACAGAAACGAAAGGAAAGATCCTAAAGGCTGCCAGGGAAAGGGATCAGTAACCTATAAAGGCAAACCAATCAGAATAACCCCAGATTTCTCAGCAGAGACCATGCAAGCACGAAGTGACTGGAAGCATATATGTCATGCCCTTAAATCAAATAACTACCAACCAAGAATACTGTAGCCAGCTAAGCTCTCATTCATAACTGAGGGAACTATAAAAACATTCCATTCCAGGGAAAAGCTGCAACAATATGTCGAAACAAAACCAACACTACAGAGAATTCTCAACGATGCTGTATACATAGAAAACCAAAATAAATGCAATATAGGGAAAGAAATGGCACCTAAACAGCATACCGTCTAAGGACCACAAGAAATGTCAAGACACAGGCCCTACTAAAAGCTTTTAAAAATGGTAGGAACTAATAAATATCTCTGAATCCTATCTCTCAATATCAATTGACTTAACTCTCCAATTAAAAGGCATAGGCTGTCTAGTTGGATCAAAAAGCAAGAGCCATCGTTCTGCTGTCTTCAAGAGACACATCTTACCCAAAAACAATCATCTTTTGAAAGTGAGAGGTTGGAATAAACTCTATCAAGCTAACTGCCACCATAAACAGGCTGGAGTTGCCATCCTCCTATCAAATACAATAGACTTCAAACTAAAATTAGTAAGAAAAGACAAAGAAGGTTACTACATACTACTAAAGGATCTTTTCTTCAGGAAGACATAACGATCCTAAATATTTACACACCCAATCCCGGAGCGCCAAACTTCATCAAGCAAACTTTACTTACACTGAAACCATACATACATCGAAATACAGTGATTGTTGGTGAGTTTTACACACCACTCTCACCTATGGACACATCAACAAGGCAAAAACTCAACAGAAAAACTTTAGAACTGAAGAAATATATAGACCAACTAGATCTAACAGACATCTGCAGAATAGTCCATACAGTAACAACACAATATACGTTTTTCTCAGTAGCACATGGAACATTTTCCAAAATAGACCAAATCTTAGGCAATAAAACAAACCTGGACAGATTCAGAAACTCTGAAATTATTCAATGCACACTCTCAGATCATAAAGGCATCAAATTGGAACTGAACACACATCTCCACCAACGAAAACCCTGTAACTCATGGAGACAGAACAACACATTGTTGAATCAAAAAAAATGGGTAATCGAAGATATTAGAACAGATATCCAACTGTTTATGAAATTTAACAATAAGGAGTACACAAATATCAACTCCTTAGGGACACAACAAAGGCAGTACTCAGAGGAAAATTTATACCGCTGAGTACCTACAACAGCAAGTTGGAAAAATGGCAAACCAACTAGTTAATGTCTAACCTTAACCTCCTGGAAAAAGAGCAACAAACCAAGCCTAAACCCATTAGGAGAAAGCAAATTAATAAAATCAAAGCAGAATTAAATGATTTGAAATAAAAAAAACTGTAGAAAGAATCAACAAAACAAGGAGTTGGTTCTTTGAAAGAATTAACAAAATTGACAAACCCTCAGAAAATCTTACCAAAAAAAGAAGAGAGCATATCGAAATAAACAAAATCGCAGATGAAAATGGTAATATCACGAGAGAAATTACCAAGATCCAGAATATCATGTGTTTGGATCAGAAGCGATGTGTATGAGCATACATGTTGTAAAAGTACTGTAATCCTAGCTACTCAAGATAAGCTGAGAACTGAGGATTCCAGTTCAAAATCAGCCACGCAATAAATTCCATAAGATTTTTACCTCTAATTAACCAGCAAAAAACAGAGCGTTGAATTGTGCTTAAAATGCCACAGCCCTAAGCTTTGCATTAAAGTGCTAGGGGGTAGCATTCAGGATGCCCACTCCCTCCACTCCTTTTTAACATAGTACTAGAATTCCTAGGCAGTGCAATAAGGCAAGAAGCAAGCATAAAGGGGATCCAAGTAGGGAAAGAGGAAATAAAACTATCCCTCTTTGCCGATGACATGATTCTGTATTTAAAGAATCCTATAGACTCTACTCCCAAGCTCCTTGAGCTGATTCAAAGCTTTGGAAGGGTAGCAGGCCATAAAATCAACCCTCACAAATCAACTGCCTTACTTTACGCCAACACTGAGAGGAACGAGGCAATAATCAGGAAAGAAAATCCTTTCACAATAGCCTCAAAGAAAATAAAGTACCTAGCAATTAGCTTAACTAAGAATGTAAAGGACCGTTTAGATGAAAACTTTAAAACCATAAAAAAGGAAATTAAAGCAGAACTAAGGAAATGGAAAAACCTCCCATGCTCATGGATTGGAAGAATCAACATTGTGAAAATGACAATCTTGCCAAGGGCTATCTACAAATTCAATGTAATACCCATCAACATCCCAATGTCATTCTTTAAAGACATAGAAGAGGCAATTCAAAATTTCATATGGAATAATAAAAGACCCCGTATAGCAAAAACACTTCTTAGCAGAAAGAACAGCGCTGGAAGAATTTCAATTCCAAACTTAAGGCTCTATTACAGAGCTATAATTCTCAAAACAGCTTGGTACTGGCACAAGAACAGGCCTGAAGACCAATGGAGTAGAACTGCGGACCCAGATATTAAACCACAGACCTATGGCCACCTAATCTTTGACCAGGGAGCCAAAAAAATAGAATGGAAGAAAGATAGCCTCTTCAACAAGTTGTGCTGGCAGAACTGGTTAAACACCTACAGAAAACTAAAGTTGGATCCTTCTTTGTCACCTTGCACTAGAATTAACTCCAAATGGATCAAAGACGTGGAGGTAAAAGCTGACACACTGAAAAGTTTACAGGAAGGAATAGGAGATACACTAGGCCTCCTTGGCACAGGTCGAAACTTTCTTAATAAGGACCAAGAATCACAACAAATCAGAGGAAGGCTGGATAAGTGGGACTGCATTAAACTGCAGAGCTTTTGTATGTCAACGGATATATCTAGTAAACTAATCAGGAAGCCTACAGAGTGGGAGAAGATCTTCACCACGCAAACAACGGAACAAGGCCTCATATCTAAAATATATCAACAACTCAAAAAATTGAATCACTCCAAAACTAACCTCCAAAGTAACACCCATCCCATTACAAAATGGGCCAAAGACTTAAAGAGAGTCTTCTCTGAAGAAGAAACAAAAATGGCCTATAGACACATGAAGAAATGCTCAACATCTCTGGTCAGAAAAGAAATGCAAATCAAAACAAGTCTAAGATTCCACCTAACTCCAGTTAGAATGGCCAGGATCAGGAAAACGAATGACAACAGATGCTGGAGGGGATGTGGTCAGGAGGGATCACTACTACACAGTTGGTGGGAGTGCAAACTCGTTCAACCACTATGGAAAGCAGTGCGGCAGTGCCTCAAAACGCTAATCATACAACTCCCCTATGACCCAGCAATTCCACTACTTGGCATTTACCCAACAATCCAGAAACAAGGGCATACTAAACCCACTAGCACAACAATGTTCATTGCAGCACTATTCACCATAGCAAAGATATGGAACCAACCCAGATGTCCCTCAGTTGATGAGTGGATCAACAAGTTGTGGTATTTGTACACAATGGAATTCTATGCTGCTGTCAGAAAGAATGACATCGCCCCATTTGTTAGGAAATGGAAAGACTTAGAACAAATCATATTAAGTGAAGTAAGCCAGACTCAAAGGAACTTAGGCTCAGTGGTTTCCCTCATTCGTCATAATCAGTAGAAACCTTGGGCTCTACTAGCAGACATTGTCAATAGAGCAAAAGGCCATATATCAGGCCATATAATGTGAAGCTAATTGAAAGGACCTCCAGGATATTGACACAAAAGCCATATAATGAATGATTGTTGTCCTTAATGTACTATGTTGTCTCTCATCTCGCTTGCTGTCCCTTGGTTATCCCATATTGGTATAGTATCTCACTTTGTTATCTGATATATTCAATTTATTTGTATTTGGATATTTGAAATTTGATAGGGAAGGGGGGAAAACCAAGACGGGTGGGGGGTGTGGGGTTGGAGGGAAATGGGTACCAAGACATGTGAAAGGGTATCAATGTATGTGAATTAATGCACCTTCTATCTGGCAAATATCATCTAACCCTTTTACTAATTACAATAAAAAAATGAAAAAAAAAGAAAGTTGTAGTGTGTGGGGAGGATGATGGGGTCAAATACATTTCTTCTTAGAAATTTACCTCATCTGGTTGCCCTGGATTTTCCTGGACTTCTTCTTAGAGAAAGTTCTGTTATACTGGATTTGTGGCTTGGCAATGATCTAGCATGTACATCTTCGAGTAAGACATCCACAACTTCCATGCCTGAGACTCGAGTTTCCTGACCTTTGGCAACAGCACAGCAACATCTTTCTTCCTCCTGAGCCACAGGCCAAGTGAGCTGGCTTGAGCTGGTTGTTAGTTACAGTGGCTTGGTTACCAGGGTTCCATATTCTGTTCCATTGTAAGGGAGGCAGGGTCACCTTTCAGGGCCCAATGACCAAAGATCCTTGTTCACAAAAGACCTCACCAAAGACATACTGGAGGCTGAATCTCTCCTCCAATCTCACAATATACATGTGGATGTAGTATACAGCACACCTTATTTGTCCAATCCCAATGTCTTCCACTAGGCCCAACTACCAGTCTGGTCTCAGGCTCAAGGAGCCTTTCTTAGGTAAGATCCAAACTTAAGGGTCAATATTGCCCTCATCCTTTACAAAACATTTGCTTCACAGTGCCTTCTCTGCCTATATATTGCCCCTTGTTGAATTTTTTTTGTTTTTGCTAGTCTTGGGACTTGACCTCAGAGTGTGAACATAGTTCTTGGGCTTTCTTTCGGCTTTAGCTGTCCCACCGAGCCACAGCACCACTTGCAGCGTTTTCTATGTATGTGGTAATGAGGAATCAAACCTGAGGCTTACTGCTTGGTAGCCAAGGACTCTACCACTAGGCCAAACACACAGGGCATCTTGCACATATTTTTGACGTCAATCTACTAGGATATTATTAGGTTTCTGTATCCTAATCAATTTTTTCCTGATGATTAGCTTTGCTGTCATGTGTAAAAAATGCAAGAGGGAAAAACACAGAAGAATTAGTGAAATTAAAAAAAAAAGCATTAGACACAGTTAAGTGTTCATTCTTTGTAGGAGAAAGGATATTTGGATATGATGATGATGATGATGATGACTTTATAATTACTATGTCAGGGTTGAGAGTTTGGCATAGTGGTAGAGTGCTTTCCTAGCATCCATGAAGATCTGGGTTTGATTGCTCAGTACCACATAGATAGAAAATCTAGATGTGGCACTGTGGCACAAGTGGCAGAGGGCTAGACTTGAGAAAACCCGAGGACACTGCTCAGGCCCTGAATTCAAGCCCCAAGATTGGCAGAAAGATAAAAGAAAATAAAAATGCTTTTTACAAGCTAATTCACTCACAGCATTTGCTTCTGAAATCTTCGCTTCTGCATCTTGTGAAATACCCCTTTCCCTCAACGTAGACAAGAAAAACAGATCCATCCCATGGTCCACTCTGAGGCCACTGGTTGGGCTAAGAGCTAGTCGTGCAGCAACACATAAGTTTTATTCTAATACTTTCCAAACTTTGTACTCAAATATGCTACCTGCTTACCAACTTATGTCAGTTATCCTTATGCTATAAATTTTCTTCATTACTACAATATTCTTACACTCCTACGTTAATCCTCTTGCACCTCCCCTGACCTCTCTCATTCTTTTTTTCTATCTCTGGACCTCTGCTCGTCTTTCAACCCTTATACTGCACGGATCTACACTTGATGGCTGTTGAGCAATATTGTATATGTAGGTGGTTAATTATTCTCTAGGCTCAGAGGGACTTAAAGACAATAGAGTTTGGATTGAGAGGCTTATTGGTTTGGGTATAAATCGCTTATCAGTGGTTGTATTAGGCTGGTCTGTAAGTGCACAAAAAGAAAGAGTGATAATACCAATCAAAACTTGTGAACATCTAGTGTCTGCCAGCTACAGAGGTCTAGGTTGGTTATATCTGAAAAACTATAATCGTATTTAGTAGTAATCTTGCTCCCATTTTCAAATGGGCAGAACAAGAAACTCAAGAAAAATGTCAAATCAAGAAACAACATCCCCCACCCAATGTAAATAGACAATGGAACAGTCACTGGCAAACCTAGAGGAGAGTCTTCCAATTGCTACACAAATGCAATTGATAAACATCATTAATGAAAAATGTGAAAATATAAAGAAAGAGATAATGGAGGAAGCCATACCTGAACAAGAGGAAAGCAAAAACAAGGTGATAAGTGAAAAAGAAGAAGCCATAAAGGAGGCCATAATAAAGGTTTGCCGGGGACAACCGGCAGCAAACGAGGGTTCGCAGATTGGGGTTCCTGAAATAGGGGGCAAGGACTAGGAAAAATTAGAAGAGAGACAAACAGATGGGGTTCAGGAGGGCTACAGCCCAAATCAGGAGCCACAGCTTAAGAAGCCTGTCGCCCAAGACCGTAGCCCAGTTTATTTCCAGTTCTCAATCTTAAATACACATCTTTAAACTAGGGAACTGCCAGGGGCTACATTCGTACAAACAGTATCAAGTCTGAAATAGGTTGAATGAGAAGCTATCAAGTCCCAAACAGGTTAAATGAGAAGCTATTGACACAGCCCAAAATCATGATAAGAGCTTACTTCCTTGTGTACTCAATTGTGCGGGTCCAAGGTCACTGACCCCACAGTCAGAGTCACTGACCCCACAGTCAGTCCCCAACATCTCCCCGGTCTTTATTTTAAAAGAAACACAAGTGCAATTTTTTTACTCTTTTCTATACCCCTAATTTATCCTGTCACATTTTCTAAAAATGACTTTGGTCCCTTGGTCTGACGGGGATTGATGGGCGGAGATTCAACTTCTGTGACTTCTTCAAGCTGACTCAGGGGTGTTGTCTCTGTGCTTGACGAGGGACCTTAAGAAGCCTAGCCTGTTTTAACAAGGGGTTGCAAGGATTAGATATTAGGAACAATAATTTACTCCAAACTAGAGATCATATTTGACATTTAACAACTGCACAAACCATCTTTGGCTACAATAGTGTAGCTTACATAGCACCCATTTGCAAATGCTTTTTCTTGATTGTCTGGGAAACTAAATTTCTGCAACCTTAAACAGTGCTTTAGTTGTCAGATCCACAAACTTTCCTGAATTTGTGGCTGGAGTCAAATCAAACTTTACTCAGTTAGAACTTTAAACTACCACTATCACAGATGATTGACAAGTTCCTGCCCAGTTATGAGAGGCATGGGCATTAGTAAGGCATGCTTACAAACTATTCTATGACCTCCCGGCTCTGAATAATATTGAATGGCCAAGCACGAGTGACTCTAGGATCTGACACCATCTCTGCCATCACCGCAGAGGCTTTCTGCATCTGGATACTTCATAGTCCCAGTAGTGTCTCTCCACACAGGGATAAACATCCCATGGGCATTTCACTTGCTTGGTTGCTGGACTTGAACTCGGGGTCTGGGTACTGTCCCTCAGCTCTCCAGCTCAAGGCTAGCACTCTGCCACTTTGAGCTCCAAAGCAACTCTGCCTGAATTAGCACTCTGCTGCCAGATTAGACACCACAGTCTCACAGGGACATTGCTTTGCCCGGGGTTGGCTCAGAACTGCAGTTTTCAGATCAGTGAGTCCTACAAAAGGCCACGTTACTCCAATTAAAGCAACAAGGTGGTCAACACAGAAATAGTCTCTAAGCATGAGCTTACCTAGAACCTGGTAAAAGCCAAAGTTACATCTGAATAAGGATTGCTGTACTTCTCCATGGGCTAGCTGGAAGTTATTTTGGTAGTCCTGATTTTCCCTTTAAGGGCTGAGCTACTTCGCCCTAACAGCAATCCAGCCACTCCCGGGGGAAGGGGGCGAAGACCCCTGGGGGGAGAGCTTGTGTCCCCATCTCTGGGGTCAATACTGAGCAGGTGGAGGAACAGAGGTCCAATCCTGCACTGCCTGGGGTGGCACGGAGGAGGCTGGAGACTGATCTTGGGGGCTTGTTAGAAGATGCACTTGTGGCCGAGAAGAGGGAGGGACTGCCCCATGGTTTTGCGGGGCCAGGGGCTGGCCCCCTCTCCAGTTTCCCGAATGCGGGCGGCCATTGCGATCTGTTCTTGACCTGCAATCTTTAGCCCAGTGCTTCCCTTTACCACAGCGTGGACATGTGCCAGGTGATTTTTCTCTCTTTTGCCTGGCCTGGCGTGGGCATTGCGTCATCCAATGTCCTATTTGTCCACAAGAAAAGCAACGCCCTGGGGGTCTAGCATCCCGAGAATGCCGCTGACCTCTATATTTTAGAGACTCACTAACAGTCTTTCCTTGAGGAGCGGCGGCTAAAGTAAGGCCTTGTACATGGGAGGGTCCAGTATCAGCACACAGTGAAATAAAGTCCGTGATTCCTCCCTTATTCCTATGGGGTCTGATAGCCGCCTGACAGGCGGCGTTGGCATTTTCATAGGCTGTGTCTAACTATACTCTCCCTTGCATTCTCATCTTGTACTAGGCAGTCTGCAGTCTCCATTAATCGAGACAAAAATTCTAGATAAGGTTCATTAGGTCCCTGTTTAACTTCTACTAGATTTTTTGTACGATTGGAATTGCGTAACTTTTTCCAAGCCTCTCTCACCGCAGCATTTATTTGTAAATAGGCCTCCTTTGCATAACCCAATTGATCTTCGGTGTTTTTATAGGTTCCCTCTCCTAACAACTGATCAACAGTGTAAGGCAGGTTCTTAGACCTATTTGTTTCAATTTTAGCCCGACACTGTGCAGTGAACTCTGTCTCCCATAATAAGTACTCTCCTGCACTAAGGCATGCTCTGGCAAGCCGCTTCCAGTCATTTGGGCATGCAATACCAGCACACGCGGCCTCCAATATTACTTGAGTAAAAGGGGCAGTTGGCCCATATTGGGAGCAGGCATTTTTTAAATCCTGTAATAGTTTAACAGGAACAGGCTGATGGTATACTTGTTCATCATGATCAACTAAACTAGGGAAGCATCGAGGCCCTGAAATACCTTCCCTCTCTCTAGCAGCCTGAGTCAGGTTTAATTGCGATGCACTGTGCCTGGTTGTAGTGCCTGTTAAAAGGGACTTGTTGCTAGGGCCTTTAGGCTTGCCTAAAGGTTGAGAAAGGGATTGAGGCCGTAAGGCTGCAGCCGGAGGCGGTGGGTGTGAGGGGTAAGGTTTCGAATCAGACACCATGGTGGCCTGAGGGTCATATTTCTTTCCTACTTCTGGGGGGGCTCTCTGCTCTGTCCCCATTTTCGATAGAAGATGTAGCATTTCTTCTAACTTCTTCTCTATCGTAGCCACCTGGCCCTCCAATGACTCATCATAACTTCCCTCCTTGGTATTCAGACCTGAATTCTGATACTCAATATCTACTGGTTTTTGTTCCCTTTGCAAGATCTCACTTAGACTCTCTTGGGCTGCGGCATATGGCTCAGCCTCAGGTTCTTCAGAAGGGTCCTTTAACTCATAAAGTTCCCTTAATTCAAGATTAAGTTCAGCATTTTCATGTAGAGGATCTATGTATTCACTTACTAAACTCCATACAGTAGCAGCCTCTATTGGGGTCTTCTCGGGGCCATATACATCATAATAATCTAGAATTCTTTTTCCTATCCGCTGCCAGGCTTTTTGGAATTCCTCCTCTATAGACCTCGGGCATGTCTCCTCGACAAACTGTAGGAAGCTCTGAAGCACCCCTTTTTCCACCCGCGTTCCGTGGGCTTCAAATAGGCCTGTTAAGATCGGTAGAAATAACCCATGGCTATTAGCTTGACCCATAATTTTTACTCCTGACTATACACTCTCTTAAGATCTTCTCTTAATAGTCCTACGATGTGTTACTCACCACAGGGAGGGGTCCTTCACCTTCGTCCCAGATTTTCAGGGTCCCTGTTCGGGCGCCAGATGCCGGGGCCAACCGGCAGCAAACCAGGGTTCGCAGATTGGGGTTCCGGAAATAGGGGCCAAGGACTAGGAAAAATTAGAAGAGAGACAAACAGATGGGGTTCAGGAGGGCTACAGCCCAAATCAGGAGCCATAGCTTAAGAAGCCTGTCGCCCAAGACCATAGCCCAGTTTATTTCCAGTTCTCAATCATAAATACACATCTTTAAACTAGGGAACTGCCAGGGGCTACATTCTTACAAACAGTATCAAGTCTGAAACAGGTTGAATGAGAAGCTATCAAGTCCCAAACAGGTTAAATGAGAAGCTATTGACACAGCCCAAAATCATGATAAGAGCTTATTTCCTTGTGTACTCAATTGTGCGGGTCCAAGGTCACTGACCCCACAGTCAGAGTCACTGACCCCACAGTCAGTCCCCAACAAAGGTTTTTCAAAGAAAGATGGATGAATTCAAAGAATCCACAAATAAAAACGTGACCAAACTCCAGCAAATGTCCAAAGAAAATAAAGCTACTGAGCTAACCACTCAAAAGGAAATCAAGGAGATAAAGAAATCCATACATGATCTAAAACAAGGGATGCAAGGCATCAAAAGTGAGCAATTAGAAGCAAGGGAGATGGAAATAAAGTAGATAGCTTTGATAGCAGGTTAGACATTGCAGAGGAGAGAATTTCCGTGGCTGAAGATAATTTAGGTATTATAAAGAACAGAAAATGAGTCAATCCAAATGTAGGAAATATGAGAGAGCGCTTCAGGAGGTCCAAGATACAATTAGGAAGCCTAATTTAAGGCTAGTTGGTATTGAGGAGGGCGTGGAGAAAGAGGTCAATGTTATTGGAAATATACTTCAGGGAATCATCTCAGAGAATTTCCCAAATATCCAGAAGGGCAGGCCCATCCAGATACGAGAAGCTTTTAGAACCCCAAACAGACCTGACCAGAAAAGAACATCCCACCGCCACATTGTGATCCGAACTGGATCAATAGAAATGAAAGGAAAGATCCTAAAGGTAGCCAGGGAAAAGGGATCAGTAACCTACAAAGGCAAACCAATCAGAATAACCCCAGATTTCTCAGCAGACACCATGCCAGCACGAAGTGACTGGAAGCATATATGTCATGCCCTTAAATCAAATAACTACCAACCAAGAATACTGTAGCCAGCTAAGCTCTCATTCATAACTGAGGGAACTATAAAAACATTCCATTCCAGGGAAAAGCTGCAACAATATGTCGAAACAAAACCAACACTACAGAGAATTCTCAAAGATGCTCTATACATAGAAAACCAAAATAAATGCAATATAGGGAAAGAAATGGCACCTAAACAGCATACCATCTAAGGACCACAAGAACTGTCAAGACACAGGCCCTACTAAAAGCTTTTAAAAATGGTAGGAACTAATAAATATCTCTCAATCCTAACTCTCAATATCAATGGACTTAACTCTCCAATTAAACGGCATAGGTTGTCTAGTTGGATCAAAAAGCAAGAGCCATCGTTCTGTTGTCTTCAAGAGACACATCTTACCCAAAAACAATCATCTTTTGAAAGTGAGAGGTTGCAATAAACTCTATCAAGCTAACTGCCCCCATAAACAGGCTAGAGTTGCCATCCTCATATCAGATACAATAGACTTCAAACTAAAATTAGTAAGAAAAGATAAAGAAGTTTACTACATACTACTAAAGGGATCTTTCATCCCGGAAGACATAACAATCCTAAATATTTCCCCCCCCATCCCGGAGCTCCAAACTTCATCAAGCAAACTTTACTTACACTGAAACCATACATAGATCGAAATACAGTGATTGTTGGTGAGTTTAACACACCACTCTCACCTATGGACAGATCAACAAGGCAAAAACTCAACAGAGAAACCTTAGAACTGAACAACTATATAGACCAACTAGATCTAACAGACATCTGCAGAATATTCCACCCAGTAACACCACAACACACGTTTTCCTCAGCAGCACATGGAACATTTTCCAAAATAGACCACATCTTAGGCCATAAAGCAAACCTGGACAGATTCAGAAACACTGAAATTATTCCATGCACACTCTCAGACCATAAAGGCATCAAATTGGAGCTGAACACACATCTCCACCAAAGAAAACCCTGTAACTCATGGAGACTGAACCACACATTGTTGAATCAAAAACAATGGGTAATCGAAGAGATCAGAACAGATATCCAACTGTTTATGAAATTTAACAATAAGGAGCACACAAATATCAACTCCTTAGGGACACAACAAAGGCAGTACTCAGAGGAAAATTTATAGCGCTGAGTGCCTACAACAGCAAGTTGGAAAAATGGCAAACCAACTGGTTAATGTCTCACCTTAACCTCCTGGAAAAAGAGCAACAAACCAACCCTAAACCCATTAGGAGAAAGCAAATTATTAAAATCAAAGCAGAATTAAATGATTTGGAATAAAAAAACTATAGAAAGAATCAACAAAACAAGGAGTTGGTTCTTGAAAGAATTAACAAAATTGACAAGCCCTTAGCAAATCTTACCAAAAGAAGAAGAGAGCGTATCGAAATAAACAAAATCGCAGATGAAAATGGTAATATCACGACAGAAATTACCAAGATCCAGAATATCATGAGGGAATACTTCTCAAACCTTTACGCCAACAAATTTGAGAATCTAGAAGAAATGGATGAATTCCTAGACAATATTAACATACACACACTCAACCAAGAAGAGCTAACCCAACTCAACAGGCCTATTTCAAGCTCTGAAATAGAAATGGAAATTAGACAACTTCCACTTAAAAAGAGCCCAGGGCCAGATGGATTCACAGCTGAATTCTATAAGGTCTTCAAAGCAGAGCTCACACCAATACTCCTCAAGCTCTTCAACGAAATTGAAAATGAAGGTTCTTTACTAAACTGATTCTCTGAAGCCAGCATATCCCTCATCCCCAAACCAGACAGAGATTCATCAAAGAAAGAGATCTATAGACCCATTTCTTTGATGAACATCGATGCAAAACTTCTCAACAAAATACTGGCCAACCGTCTACAACAACTCATCAAAAAAATTATACACTATGATCAAACTGGATTCATCACAGGGAGGCAAAGCTGGTTCAACATACACAAATCAATTAATATAATTCAACACATCAACAGGAGCAGGGATAAAATCACATGATTGTCTCAATAGATGTGGAAAAGGCATTTGACAAGATCCAAAACCCCTTTATGTAAAAAGATGTGGAGAAACTAGGAATCCATGGAACATTTCTCAATGTAATAAAGGCTGTGTATGAGAAACCCACTGGTAGTATTATACTTAATGGTGAAAATCTAAAGCCATTCCCTCTAAAATCAGGAACGAGACAAGGATGCCCACTCTCTCCACTCCTTTTTAACATAGTACTAGAATTCCTAGGCAGTGCAATCAGGCAAGAAGCAAGCATAAAGGGGATCCAAGTAGGGAAAGAGGAAATAAAACTATCCCTCTTTGCAGATGACATGATTCTGTATTTAAAGAATCGTATAGACTCTACTCCCAAGCTCCTTGAGCTGATTCAAAGCTTTGGAAGGGTAGCAGGCCATAAAATCAACCCTCACAAATCAACTGCCTTACTTTACGCCAACACTGAGAGGAACGAGGCAATAATCAGGAAAGAAAATCCTTTCACAATAGCCTCAAAGAAAATAAAGTACCTAGCAATTAGCTTAACTAAGAATGTAAAGGACCGTTTAGATGAAAGCTTTAAAACCATAAAAAAGGAAATTAAAGCAGAACTAAGAAAATGGAAAAACCTCCCATGCTCCTGGATTGGAAGAATCAACATTGTGAAAATGAAAATCTTGCCAAGGGCTATCTACAAATTCAATGTAATACCCATCAACACCCCAATGTCATTCTTTAAAGACATAGAAGGGGCAATTCAAAATTTCATATGGAATAATAAAAGACCCCGTATAGCAAAAACACTTCTTAGCAGAAAGAACAGCGCTGGAGGAATTTCAATTCCAAACTTAAGGCTCTATTACAGAGCTATAATTCTCAAAACAGCTTGGTACTGGCACAAGAACAGGCCTGAATTCCAATGGAGTAGAACTGCGGACCCAGATATTAAACCACAGACCTATGGCCACCTAATCTTTGACCAGGGAGCCAAAAAAATAGAATGGAATAAAGATAGCCTCTTCAACAAGTTGTGCTGGCAGAACTGGTTAAACACCTGCAGAAAACTAAAGTTGGATCCTTCTTTGTCACCTTGCACTAGAATTAACTCCAAATGGATCAAAGACGTGGAGGTAAAAGCTGACACACTGAAAAGTTTACAGGAAGGAATAGGAGATACACTAGGCCTCCTTGGCACAGGTCGAAACTTTCTTAATAAGGACCAAGAATCACAACAAATCAGAGAAAGGCTGGATAAGTGAGACTGCATTAAACTGCAGAGCTTTTGTATGGCAACGGATATAGCTAGTAAACTAATCAGGAAGCCTACAGAGTGGGAGAAGATCTTCACCACCCAAACAACGGAACAAGGCCTCATATCTAAAATATATCAACAACTCAAAAAATTGATTCACTCCAAAACTAACCTCCAAAGTAACACCCATCCCATTACAAAATGGGCCAAAGACTTAAAGAGAGTCTTCTCTGAAGAAGAAACAAAAATGGCCTACAGACACATGAAGAAATGCTCAACATCTCTGGTCATAAAAGAAATGCAAATCAAAACAAGTCTAAGATTCCACCTAACTCCAGTTAGAATGGCCAGGATCAGGAAAACGAATGACAACAGATGCTGGAGGGGATGTGGTCAGGAGGGATCACTACTACACTGTTGGTGGGAGTGAAAACTCGTTCAACCACTATGGAAAGCAGTGCGGAAGTGCCTCAAAACGCTAAACATACAACTCCCCTATGACCCAGCAATTCCACTACTTGGCATTTACCCAACAATCCAGAAACAAGGGCATACTAAACCCACTAGCACAACAATGTTCATTGCAGCACTAGTCACCATAGCAAAGATATGGAACCAACCCAGATGTCCCTCAGTTGATGAGTGGATCAACAAGTTGTGGTATTTGTACACAATGGAATTCTATGCTGCTGTCAGAAAGAATGACATCGCCCCATTTGTTAGGAAATGGAAAGACTTAGAACAAATCATATTAAGTGAAGTAAGCCAGACTCAAAGGAACTTAGGCTCAGTGGTTTCCCTCATTCGTCATAATCAGTAGAAACCTTGGGCTCTACTAGCAGAGATTGGCAAGAGAGCAAAAGGCCATATATAAGGCCATATAATGTGAAGCTAATTGAAAGGACCTCCAGGATATTGACACAAAAGCCATATAATGAATGATTGTTGTCCTTAATGTACTATGTTGTCTCTCATCTCGCTTGCTGTCCCTTGGTTATCCCATATTGGTATATTATCTCACTTTTTTATCTGGTATATTGAATTTATTTGTATTTGGATATTTGAAATTTGATAGGGAAGGGGGGAAAACCAAGACGGGTGGGGGGTGTGGGGTTGGAGGGAAATGGGTACCAAGACATGTGAAAGGGTACCAATGTATGTGAATTAATGCAGCTTCTATCTGGCAAATATCATCTAACCCTTTTACTAATTACAATAAAAAAATGAAAAAAAAAGAAAGTTGTAGTGTGTGGGGAGGATGATGGGGTCAAATACATTTCTTCTTAGAAATATACCTCATCTGGTTGCCCTGGATTTTCCTGGCCTTCTTCTTAGAGAAAGTTCTGTTATACTGGATTTGTGGCTTGGCAATGATCTAGCATGTACATCTTCGAGTAAGACATCCACAACTTCCATGCCTGAGACTCGAGTTTCCTGACCTTTGGCAACAGCACAGCAACATCTTTCTTCCTCCTGAGCCACAGGCCAAGTGAGCTGGCTTGAGCTGGTTGTTAGTTACAGTGGCTTGGTTACCAGGGTTCCATATTCTGTTCCATTGTGAGGGAGGCAGGGTCACCTTTCAGGGCCCAATGACCAAAGATCCTTGCTCACAAAAGACCTCACCAAACACATACTGGAGGCTGAATCTCTCCTCCAATCTCACAATATACATGTGGATGTAGTATACAGCACACCTTATTTGTCCAATCCCAATGTCTTCCACTAGGCCCAACTACCAGTCTGGTCTCAGGCTCAAGGAGCCTTTCTTAGGTAAGATCCAAACTTAAGGGTCAATATTGCCCTCATCCTTTACAAAACATTTGCTTCACAGTGCCTTCTCTGCCTGCATTTTGCCCCTTGTCGATTTTTTTTTGTTTTTGCTAGTCTTGGGACTTGACCTCAGAGTGTGAACATTGTTCTTGGACTTTCTTTAGGCTTTAGCTGTCTCACCGAGCCACAGCATCACTTGCAGCGTTTTCTATGTATGTGGTAATGAGGAATCAAACCTGAGGCTTACTGCTTGGTAGCCAAGGACTCTACCACTAGGTCAAACACACAGGGCATCTTGCACATATTTTTGACGTCAATCTACTAGGATATTATTAGGTTTCTGTATCCTAATCATTTTTTTCCTGATGATTAGATTTGCTGTCATGTGTAAAAAATGCAAGAGGGAAAAACACAGAAGAATTAGTGAAATTAAAAAAAAGCATTAGACACAGTTAAGTGTTCATTCTTTGTAGGAGAAAGGATATTTGGATATGATGATGATGACTTTATAATTACTATGTCAGGGTTGAGAGTTTGGCATAGTGGTAGAGTGCTTGCCTAGCATCCTTGAAGATCTGGGTTTGATTGCTCAGTATCACATAGATAGAAAATCTAGATGTGGCACTGTGGCTCAAGTGGCATAGGGCTAGACTTGAGAAAACCCGAGGACAGTGCTCAGGCCCTGAATTCAAGCCCCAAGATTGGCAGAAAGATAAAAGGAAATAAAAATGCTTTTTACGAGCTAATTCCCTCACAGCATTTGCTTCTGAAATCTTCGCTTCTGCATCTTGTGAAATACCCCTTTCCCTTACCGTAGACAAGAAAAACAGATCCATCCCATGGTCCACTGTGAGGCCACTGGTTGGGCTAAGAGCTAGTCGTGCAGCAACACATAAGTTTTATTCTAATACTTTCCAAACTTTGTACTCAAATATGCTACCTACTTACCAACTTAGGTCAGTTATCCTTATGCTATAACTTTTCTTCATTACTACAATATTCTGACACTCCTATGTTAATCCTCTTGCACATCCCCTGACCTCTCTCATTCTTTTATTCTATCTCTGGACCTCTGCTCGTCTTTCAACCCTTATACTGCACGGATCTACACTTGATGGCTGTTGAGCAATATTGGATATGTAAGTGGTTAATTATTCTCTAGGCTCAGAGGGACTTAAAGACAATAGAGATTGGATTGAGAGGCTTATTGTTTTGGGTATAAATCGCTTATCAGTGGTTGTATTAGGCTGGTCTGTAAGTGCACAAAAAGAAAGAGTGATAATACCAATCAAAACTTGTGAACATCTAGTGTCTGCCAGCTACAGAGGTCTAGGTTGGTTATATCTGAAAAACTATAATCGTATTTAGTAGTAATCTTGCTCCCATTTTCAAATGGGCAGAACAAGAAACTCAAGAAAAATGTCAAATCAAGAAACAACATCCCCCACCCAATGTAAACAGACAATGGAACAGTCACTGGCAAACCTAGAGGAGAGTCTTCCAATTGCTACACAAATGCAATTGATAAACATCATTAATGAAAAATGTGAAAATATAAAGAAAGAGATAATGGAGGAAGCCATACCTGAACAAGAGGAAAGCAAAAACAAGGTGATAAGTGAAAAAGAAGAAGCCATAAAGGAGGCCATAATAAAGGTTTTTCAAAGAAAGATGGATGAATTCAAAGAATCCACAAATAAAAACGTGACCAAACTCCAGCAAATGTCCAAAGAAAATAAAGCTACTGAGCTAACCACTCAAAAGGAAATCAAGGAGATAAAGAAATCCATACATGATCTAAAACAAGGGATGCAAGGCATCAAAAGTGAGCAATTAGAAGCAAGGGAGATGAAAAATAAAGTAGATAGCTTTGATAGCAGGTTAGACAATGCAGAGGAGAGAATTTCCGGGGCTGAAGATAATTTAGGTATGATAGAGAAAGAACAGAAAATGAGTCAATCCAAATGTAGGAAATATGAGAGAGCGCTTCAGGAGGTCCAAGATACAATTAGGAAGCCTAATTTAAGGCTAGTTGGTATTGAGGAGGGCGTGGAGAAAGAGGTCAATGGTATTGGAAATATACTTCAGGGAATCATCTCAGAGAATTTCCCAAATATCCAGAAGGGCAGGCCCATCCAGATACGAGAAGCTTTTAGAACCCCAAACAGACCTGACCAGAAAAGAACATCCCACCGCCACATTGTGATCCGAACTGGATCAATAGAAACGAAAGAAAAGATCCTAAAGGCAGCCAGGGAAAAGGGATCAGTAAGCTATAAAAGCAAACCATTCAGAATAACCCCAGATGTCTCAGAAGAGACCATGCAAGCACGAAGTGACTGGAAGCATATATGTCATGCCCTTAAATCAAATAACTACCAACCAAGAATACTGTAGCCAGCTAAGCTCTCATTCATAACTGAGGGAACAAGAAAAACATTCCATTCCAGGGAAAAGCTGCAACAATATGTCGAAACAAAACCAACACTACAGAGAATTCTCAAAGATGCTCTATACATAGAAAACCAAATAAATGCAATATAGGGAAAGAAATGGCACCTAAACAGCATACCGTCTAAGGACCACAAGAACTGTCAAGACACAGGCCCTACTAAAAGCTTTTTAAAATGGTAGGAACTAATAAATATCTCTCAATCCTAACTCTCAATATCAATGGACTTAACTCTCCAATTAAATGGCATAGGCTCTCTAGTTGGATCAAAAAGCAAGAGCCATCGTTCTGCTGACTTCAAGAGATACATCTTACCCCAAAACAATCATCTTTTGAAAGTGAGAGGTTGGAATAAACTCTATCAAGCTAACTGCCCCCATAAACAGGCTGGAGTTGCCATCCTCATATCAGATACAATAGACTTCAAACTAAAATTAGTAAGAAAAGACAAAGAAGGTTACTACATACTACTAAAGGGATCTTTCCTCCCGGAAGACATAATGATCCTAAATATTTACACACCCTTTTGAAGATTCTCAAAAGATTGAAGATTCTGCCAGTGTAAGTTAGATTCCGGCATTGATATTAAATAATGCAATGAGTAGGTATTTATATTTGAAATATCACTGTTGACAAAATCTAACACACATTTGCTTAGTATTTGCTTTTGATTTCCCAAGAAGTACAGTACAAGCTAACACTTGTGGCATATATCGACTGGGAGAAATGATTCAGAATATGTGACTCATTTGAACAGGAGTCAGTGAAAGATACAGAAGCAGGATACCCATATTGTGATAATTTGTATCTTTTGCATATTTTGTGTTTGTTATTAATTCCATTTGTGGTGTACATTTCTAGGTAAAAACTTTTAAAATGTTTCCAAACAATTTGTTATTTCAACAGCAAAAAAGACATTTATATGCCTGATAAAATTCATAGAATCCAAATTTTTCCATATTATTTTTTGTTTTTTCTTTTTTTGGTGTGTCATAGATCTTGAACTCAGCTTGGGCACTATCCCTGAGCTCTTCAGCTCCAGGCTACCACCTTACCCTGGAGCCAAGCCCCACTTCCCATTTTCTAAAGGTAAATTGGAGATAAGTGTCTCAGGTCTTTTTGTGCCAGGATGGCTTTAAACCTTGATCCTCAGATCTCAGCCTCCTGAGTAGCTAGGATTATAGAAGTGAGCCACCACCCCATCATGCTCAGCTTTCTGGGTTTTTTTAAAACTCGGTTTAAGCACTGTCCTTCAGCTTTCCTCAAGCCTAGTGATCTTCTACTTGAGCCACAGCACTACTTCTGGTTTTTTCTGTGTATGTGGTACTTCGGAATTGAACCTTCGTCTTCATACAAGCACTCTACAACTATGCCAAACTCCCAGCCCCTCCACATTAGTTTTTATGATAGATCTTTCCATGCATCCAGGATGGCTAGAAATCCTTCTTGAGTTTCCCAAGATCAGGGAGTATAGGTGTGTCCCATCCTGTGTGGCTACATAACCATTGTTTAGGGTACAGTTCTCTCTTCATTCTACCAATCTAGAGCAATTTTCATCTTCCATGTATAATCATTAAACATTCAGCTCCTGTTCCTCTCTACTCCATTCTCTGGAACCATCGTGCTTTTTGGCTCTAAGGGTTTGTTGATCCTTGGAAGCTCTGGAAGGGAAAACATACCCTAGCTCTTCCTTTATGACTGCTGTATTTTTAGTTTACTGTAATCAAGATTCATCTGTAAAATATAGTAAAATGTTCTTCCTTTTCAATGCATTGTTTTGCATATTTCTATCTTTGGATTATTATTAATAGTTGTGAATGGATTCTCCACATATTTGTTCTAGTCTCTGCTTTCTCTTCCATTAGGTACAAATCTAGAAATAGAAGTGTTGGACCATATTTCTATGTAATTCTATATTTAGTACTTTTTTAGCACTCTCCACGCAATTTTTGATTGTTTTATATTCCTTGCAGAACTATTCCAAAGTTCTACTTCTTCTCACTACCTTCCCAGTAATAGTTAGACTTTGAAAGTTGTTTTTTTGTATGCGTGTGTGTGTGTGTGTGTGTGTGTGTGTTTGTGTGTGTGTATGTGGATCTTTTTGTTTAAAACTATATTTATATTAATATACTTAAAGTAATGATTTCATTGTAATTTTAATTTTTCTCATGACTGTTAATATTGAACTTCTTTCTACATTTTGAACTACTATTTCTATATATTCTTTTTAGAAAATCCTCTCCAATCTCCAATTTTTTTCCCTTTTTTTGGGGGGTAGTGGGGAAAGTCATGGGGCTTGGACCTTGGGCCGTGAGCTCTTTAGTTTAAGGCTATTGTCCTAACCTGAGTATTGCCCCTCAGTTCTTCTGCTCACAGCTCCCTACCCCTCTTCCCATTATATACAGAACAAAGGTCATCCTCAGTCTTTTTGAAAAAGTAAAACATACAGTAAATTTGTAGTATAAAACAGCAAGAAATAAATTTCTTGCCAGGTGCAGTGACTTCTACCTGTAATCCTAGCTACTCAGATATCAGGCTGATATCTAAAGATTTGTTTCAAAGCCAGCCTGGGCATTAGAAAGTCTATGAGACTCTCATCTACAGTTAACCACTAGAATATGGGAAATGGCACTGTGGCTTCATAGGTAGGGTGATAGCCTTGAGTTGAAGAGCTCAGGAACAGTGCCCAGGCCCAGAGTTCAAGCCTTACAAATCCCCCAGCCAAAAAAAAGAAAAAAAAGTTTCTTCCCCAAGTGATTATTATGCCAGACATAGAACATTAACATTCTGGGTGTACTTCACAGTATTATTACTTGATACCCTAAGATTTTGCAATATTCTCTCAGTATCAGCATATGTCATCATATAATGTAGTTCCTTTTCAATGGAATAATTCCATTTATAACCTAAATCTACTCCCCCGACTTATTTTTGTCGACACCACAATTGCTCTACCATGATATGCCACAAGCCATTAAACATTTTATGGTGGGTAATTGGAAAGGAGTCTCATGGAATTTTGTGCCAGGCTGGCTTTGAAACCATGGTCCTCAGATCTCAGTCTCCTGAGTAGCTAGGATGACAGGCGTGAGCCACCAACACCTGGCTTGCCTTTTTATTTTTTTGTGGGTCTTCGGACTTGAACTCTGGGCCTAGGCACCATCCCTAAGCTTTTCAGGTCAATATTTCATGTAAGTCTAATGATTTAAGTAAAGGAATACAATTCCAACAAAAAAAAGAATAAAATTCCAGACATGGTGTGTTTATAACTCAGTGCTAATCACTTGATGAAAATGTGCCATTCCAGAAGCTGGTGTCATTTGATGATGTAGCTGTGGATTTCAGCTGGGAGGAGTGGCAGCATCTGGATAATGCTCAGAGGACCCTGTACAGAGATGTAATGCTGGAGACCTACAGCAACCTGGTGTCCTTAGGTGAGCAAAAGTCAAATTCACTTGCAAGGCCAAGTGCCTTGTTATTTTGCAGATACGTGAATGTTTATCAAACTTTCAATACTATTTAAATGAAAGATTCCAGGCCCTGAGAAGTATCATTACTTTCTAAAGAAAACCTAAGGTAATTTTGTACTCATTCTTCAGGATACCTTCAGGATACTTTGACAACAGTTCTAAATTATGTTTCCTCTAATGGAGACGACATTCCAAACTTACACAGTAATTGTAAGTGGATAAACCATCCAGAATAGAATATATATCATTATTGGAAAGAGGATCTACAAATCACTAAACAGTGAGTTTATAATGGAAACCTGGCACTAGGTGCAATGTTTCATGCCTGTAATCTTAAAATATTCAGGAGGAAGAAATCTAAGAATTCTAATTTGAAGCCAGCAATGGCATAAAAATTGCCATGAAACTCTATAACTCCAAGTAACCCCTCAAAAATGTTAGTGGAGTGTCAAGAGTTTGACTTTGTGGTTGAGTGCTTGCCTAGCATGCATGAAGACCTATGCATGTAAGTGGAGCTGGGACTCAAACTGGTATTTTTCTAGCCTTGAGCAAGACAGCTAAGTTTATGCCATACAAAATGAATGCAGAGCTGGGGAAAAGTCAACCATGGAGCCAGTGAGAAATGAGAGAAAAGATTTAATAGATAACTTGTGAGTAGGATGTCTGCGAACTTAAAGCAATGATGACACAGCATAAGCAATAATTCTCTACTGTTTCTAATTTACAGGGCCCTGTGTTCCCAAACCTGTATTAATTGACAAGCTAGAGCACTGTGCAGAACTCTGGATAGGAAATTCCTCTGACAAGAATATCACAGGTGAGTGAATGCATCTTCATATTGATGATGGAGCCTGAGCCCCATTGGTAAGTTCATGTTGTGATGTACTGAGCAATAATATTCTTAGTTACCCTAAATCCTGTGTGGAACCTATGGAATTCTTTGTGAATGAATCAAGAATCATTTTCTTTTCCCAATCCTATGCTTGGTCTCAGGGCCTGAGCATGGTCCTTGGGTTTTCTCAAGGCTAGCTCTCTACTTCTTGAGTCATAGCACCACTTCTGGCTTTTTCTTTGTATGTAGTACCAAGGAACTGAACCAGGTCTTTGTGCATGCTAGCCCAAACCCCCGGCACCAAGAATCATAGGGTGATATGATGAATTCTATGTGGCAGTAGAGTTAAAGTTAGATTTTCTGTAGAAATCACTGTGAAACAAAATAAAATGAGAAAGCCATGAGCCCGTGGCTCATGCCTGTAATCCTAGCTACTTAGGAGGCTGGGATCTGAGGATCAAGGTTCAAAGACTGACCTAAAACAAAAACACCTTAGACTCTTCTCTCCAATGAACCAATAGAAAATGAGAAGTGGGGTTGAGTCTAAAGACATAGGGTAGTAGCCTTGAGCTGAAGAGCTCAGGAAGAACAGCCAGGTCTAGAATTCAAGTCCCATGACCGCAAAACAAGAAAGAAAGAAAGAAAGAAAGAAAGAAAGAAAGAAAGAAAGAAAGAAAGAAAGAAAGAAGAAAGAGGGAAGAAAGAGGCAAGGAAGGAAAGGAAGAAAGAAAGAAAGAAAGAAAGAAAGAAAGAAAGAAAGAAAGAAAGAAAGAAAGATATTTCATTTCTTTAAAACTAAGACTATAAATGATTGAGCAAACAAGGGCATTATTCTCTGATAAGGATAATATCTTTATGCTGGTAGGAAGAGACAGGTATTCAAAACCAGACGTTTCCACCAGAAATTGAGCCTAGTGGTAGAGTGCTTGCCTAGCATGCCCAAAGACACAGGTTTTATTCCTTATTACAACATACATAGAAAAAGCCAGAAGTAATGAATTCATTGGTAGGGTTCTAGTCTTGAGAAAACCCAAGGACAGTGGTTAGGTCCTAAGTTCAAACCCAGGAATGGAAGGAAAAAAAAACAACAAAGTTTCAATCAACATAAGAAAATTAACTAGACAATGAGCTGGGGATTTTCTGGTCTTCCATGGTTCTGAGGGACAGGAGTGTTAGAAAAGGAATTTTTATAAGACTTCAAATGGAAAGAAATAAATTTCAAAATTCTCACAAATACCTAAATTGAGACTTTAGTGAGAAGTTGTAACTGAAGGGATATAGGTGTAAGACCTTACTCTCAAGAATCGTTCTAGCTTGGATCAAAGGCAAACAGACATATAAACCAAACTTGTGGCCGCTGAATCTAGAAAAAATTCGTGTTCCTCACTTAATGGTTAATAAGCAAACAGCATTGAAACTGGGTAAGGTAATCCTATCTGGTACTCAGGACCTGAGACTCTTATCGGTAATTAACTCTAGAAAACAGGAAGTGGGGCTGTAGCTCAAGGATAGGGGTTATAGTCTTCTGCTGAAGTGTTCAGGGACAGGGGCGAGGCCTATGAACTACAAAAAAAAAGAAAAGTAAAGAAAAGAAAGTTTTAAAAAGATGCAAAACAGCACAATATTTAGAGTATTTCTCAAAAATAAAAGAAAGGCAGCTATTCCTCAATGTATAAACAAAACAGTATTTGAAAAAAAACAGCTGCAGGTATATTATAGGTAGTATTCAGCTTAAAATTGTAGCAATACATAGATGGGTAATTTCAATAAATATTTCCTGTGATATAAAAAGAGAACTAAAACACAGAAAAACATTATTGGTCATTGTAAAATATCATTTTCTTAATAGGTTACGGAGAAAAGCATATATTTCTCACAAATCAATTTCCACTTTTATATTTTAAAATATCTAACACTTAGGATGGGAAAGTAAAGTCATTACCTTTACAGTAAGGAATATTTGTATCTCATGTATGTTTGTGTCTTTTTTTCTATGACTCATTTTAGATGTCCAGGTAATGGAAAATGTGTTCAAGACTTGCCAGGAAAGTCCACATGAATGTCTTTGTGAAGTAGCAGTTGCAAGTAGTATCGAAGTGGAGGAAAACGTGAGATTTGCAACAACTTTAAATTTGAGCTCTACACATAATCCAGAGCTGATTAGTAATAACGGTAACAACTTAGGGGTGAGGACTGAGGAGTTCATTAAGTGTCAGAACATGCTTCTGTCTCCTAAGCCTGATGAGATGCATGCTGCATATAGATCTCATATGTCTCCTGTTCTTAAAAAATCCATCGGATATTCAGAGCATTTTATTCATGATTGTGACAGTCCAAAAGATCTGCAGTATCATAATTCTGTTCTCCCTGCCCAAGAAATTCTTCAGGGAGGGAGGAAAACTGCTAAATGTACTGTGTGATGAAAAATATTGTACTTAACACCGACCATCACTACACATCCGAAAATGTACACAGGAGAGACTCCTCATACATGTAGTGAATGTGAGAAATCTTTCAGTAATGAAATACACCTTACAATACCTCAGAGCAAATATCCTGAGATATGTTATGCGTACATCAAGTGTGAAAATTAATTTCTGAGAAGTCAGACCTGACGCTCCAACCTCGATCTCCAAGAGAAGACAAACCTTATGAATATGAGGAACGTAATAAAATTTCTGCCCAGAATTCAGCTCTCAGCACACATCAGAGATCTCACACAGAAGAGAAATCTTATGAATGGGATAAATGTGGGAAGACTTTTAGACTGAAATCATACCTCACTTTGCACCAGAGAAGACACACAGAAGAGAAACCTTATGAATGTAACAAATGTGAAAAGTCTTTCACCCAGAAGATACACCTTCGAGTTCATCAAATAACACACACAGGGGAGAAATCTTATAAGTGTAATGAATGTGGAAAGTCTTTCCAAGGGAAGGGAAAACTTCGTGTTCATCAGAGAATACACACAGGAGTGAAACCTTATGAATGTAACCAATATGTAAAGTCTTTCAGAGAGAAATCTTCCCTCAAATTGCATCAAAGAACACACACAGGAGAGAAACCTTATGTGTGCAACAAATGTGGAAAGACCTTCAAGTGGAAGTCATATCTTGATGGGCATAATAGAACACACACAGGAGAGAAAACTTATGCATGTAGTGAATGCGGAAAGTCTTTCAAATGGAAGGTAAAACTCCATGTTCATCAGAGAATATACTCAGGAGAAACACCTTATGAGTGTAACATATGTGGAAAGTCCTTCACACAGAAGCCAAACCTCAACATGCATAAGACAATTCAAACAGGAGAAAAACCTTATGAATGTAACCGATGTGGAATGTCTTTCAAATGGAAGTCTTCCCTCAAATTGCATCAGAGAACACACACAGGAGAGAAACTGTACGAGTGCATCAAATGTGGTAAGACCTTCAGATGGAAGTCACATTACAGGAGGCATAACAGAATTCACACATATTAGAAACCTTAGGAATATAACCAAAGTTGAAAGTCTTTCGTGCAGTATTCACCCTTCAGGAAGCGCAAGAGAGTTCACAGATATGAGAAGCCTTAGCAATGTAATAAATAGGAAAGACTTTTTATTCTGTGGAAGAAAACTCAGCTTGTGTCACAGAACCAACACAAGATAAAACCCTTAATGAATGTAGCAAATGTTCAGTCTTTTCCCCAGAAGGCACAAGTCAAGATTTATCACTAAACACCCACAGGATAGAATCCTATGAATAAAATGAAAGGGAAATTTTTTTGAAGAACTCATAGTTGAGTTTGCATGATACCACACAGACACAGGAAAAAAATTGTATGAATATAAGAATATGAAAAATCCATCATGAACGCATGACTAAGTATAAAATGCACATAGGAGAGAAAAACCTTATGAATATTACAAATCTGGAAAGTGTTTGACCTGGAAGGCATACTTCTGTGTTCATCACAAACCTGATTCCCATAGAAGAAAAGAAAACTAATGAAGAGAACAAATGTGTAAAGACTTTTAATCAGAAGTCAGTCTTCAGTACATTTCAGAACATACACAATAGAGAAATTCTGAGTAATGAAAAACATTTAGCTATATATAGAATCTCTGTATATGGGAGCATTAGGGTAAGTCTTCTAAACAAAGTCAACCGTCAGCAAGCATTAAGAGCACTCACAGAAGAAATAATAGCATGTAGGAAAACCTTTGTCAGAAACCTCTAAAAGCTGACTGTGTGGCTTAGTGGTAGAGTGCTAACCTATGAAGGATGAAGGCCTGGGTTAGATTCCTCAATACTACGTGAAAAGAGCAAGCCAGAAGCAGCACTGTGGTTCAAATGGTAGAGTGATAACCTTGAGCAAAAGTAGCTCAGGCCCTGAGTTCAAGCCTAAGGATGAGAGACAGAGAGAGAGAGAGACAGAGAGAGAGAGAGAGAGAGAGAGAGAGAGAGAGAGAGAGAGAGAGAGAGAGAGAGAGAGAGAGAGAGAGAGAAAAGAGAGAGAAACAGGAACTTCTAAATTTTACAGAGATAGAGAAGGAGAGAGAGAAGGAGACAGAAACTAATTTCTAAACTTTACAGTCTTTCTATTTCCTTACAAATTCGTCTATGTCATTCTTTCTGACAGAAGCACAGAATTCCATTGTGTAAAAATACCATATTTGATCTACTCATCAACTGACGGGCATCTGGGTTGGTTCCATACCTTTGTTATAGTAAATAGTGCTGTAATAAATGTTATTGTTCTAGTGAATTTAGTGTGTCCTATCTGGACGATTGGCAAGTAGTGAAATTGCTGGATCACAGGGGAGCTCTATGTTTAGTCTTTTTGGGATACTGCCATAGTGGTTTCCATAGTGGTTGAACGAGTTTGCAATACCACCACAGTGTAGTAGTGATCCCTCCTGGCCACATCCCCTCCAGCATACGTTATTAGATTTCTGGATCTTGGCCATTCTAACTGGAGTGAGGAGGAAAAGGGAAAGAGGAACTGAAACTTTCTCTCCTTACAGATGACATGATTCTGTATTTAAAGAACCCTATAGACTCTACTCCAAAGCTGCTTGAGCTGATATAAAACTTTGGTAAGGTAGCAGGGTACAAAATTAACCCTCAATGTCAACTGCCTTCCTATATGCCAACAAATGAGAGAAATGAGGCAAGAATCAGGATAGCAACTCATTTTGCTATCAAAGAAAATAAAATACCTAGGAATTAACTTAGAATGTAAAGCACCTTTTTGATGGAACTATAAACTCTGGAGAAGGAAATTAACGCAGAACTGAGGAAATGCAAAAACCTATGCTCCTGGTTTGGAAGAAGTAATATTGTAAAAATGGCAATCTTGATAAGGACTATCTACAAATTCAGTGCAATATTCATCAATATCCCAATGTCATTCTTTAAAGAAACAGAAGAGGAAATCCAAAAGTTCACTTGGAATAATAAAAGACCCCTTATAGTCTGTCTTCTTGCATGATACATAATGTTTAATCTCACCTTCTCCACAAAATCTCACCTTTCTCATCGAGACATAGGTGGCCCTGTTTACTAGCAGCAAAGGCTCAAACGCGCAGTTTCAGGTGTCACCACTGCCTCTGTTACTGGGTAGATCCAACTCTGTCATTGATTCTGAGGTCTGCTCTGGGAGTCTTGGTCACAAGTTGTTCTGTGGCATCTGCTGCCAGCCTGTGCCTATTTGCTTCCTTTTCCTCCAGCAGCCTACAACAGGGAATGAAGTTCAGGCACTGATGCTCTCCTTCATATGCAGGGCAGGATGAGCCCAACCCTCCCACATCTTCCTCTTCTAATTTTTGGGAAAAAATGGGCTGGCAAAAGTCCTCAGGTGTGGCGCATGGCTGATCCACACTTTTAATCCAGGCTGGTCAGGAGGCTGAGATCTGAGTATGGAAGTTCCAAGTCACCTAGAACAGGAAAGTCTGATAGATTCTTACTACCAAAAATAAAAACAGCTGGGAATGGAATTTGGGCTCAAGTGGTAAAGGGCTAGTCTTGAGTACAAATGCTTAGTGCCCAGGCCCTGAGTTCAGGCTCCAGCACTGCCAACAACCTCACTTTAGTGAGATTTTAGCTTTAAACATGTAGGCACATCTCACTGGAATCTTTGCTGGTAGAGATAGTCTTCATAATTTTGTCTCAAGGTAAAGGTCCTCCTGGGGTAGTACACAATAGATGTCATTTAGAGAGGAGCCCCACTTGCTCCATGTTTGAAGATGGCATAGGTCAAGCCAGCATGGAGTTGGCACATCAGTCTTTTTCCTAGCACCACCTACCAGTGAATGTCAAATGACATTGATTGTTGTGGGATTGTGTGATTGAAGTGCCCCATTAAGGGCAGTGTAAGCACATCCAAACTTGGATACCAGGAATGCTGAAATCTCAAAGCTAAGATTTCTGTTGGTTACAGAAATGCTGGTGTGTCTGTGATTCACTAAAAGTTCAGGTGCAAAGATTCTGAAGCTTGATGCCATGTGTTTATTCCATTTAGTAAAATTATTTTAATGCACTGTATAAGTTAAAACATTTGATAAGAGTCAGGGGTAGTGAAAACATTGTTCTTGAATTCAGGTGTCATGCAGGGTAATGGGGGGTGTTGGTGGCTGGGACTATGAAGCTGGAGCTGCTATCAAACCATGGATCATATTCCTCTTTGTCTGGGAGAAATGACTCAAAAGATGAAATTTGAATGGTGAGGAAAAGATGATGATGTACTCAGGAAATTTCTCCTAAACAAATGCTCATGTGGAAGTGGGATGGGGGCTGGGCATATCTGAGGCAGAGGTTAAGGGGGCTTCTCATGGCATTGAGAACGTTCCTTGCGACTTCAGGCATGCAGCAGGGTGTTTTAGATGACCATTGTGAGATGGATGGAATAAGACTGGAGACAAGATGAATGCTGGGATCCTGCAATGCTCTTGCATGAATGGCTGGTGGCTCACCTGAAAGAACTAATTATGTCTAAAAAAGAAATCAGGAATTTGTTTTGCTTAGATAATACCTGTAATCCGAGGCATATTCAGGATCCTGATATTAGTATTGTGGTTTAAAACCAACCCAGCAAAGGGAAAAATGCATGAGACTCATACTCCCAGTTTAGAGCAAGAACAAAGATTGAAGTAGAGCTGTGGCTCAAGAGCTAGAGTGCTACCTTGAGCAAAGAAAAGCTAAGAAAAAGCTGCAGGTCTTGAGTTCAAGGCCAGGAATGAAAGAAGGAAGGTAAAAAAAGGGAAGTATGTGAGGAAGGGAAATATATAAATGAAAGAGAGAAGGAACTAGAAATTTAAAACTAGAGAATATTTAAAAGTCATCAGTCCTTCTAAGAAAAGTGTTGGAGTATGGGTTCTATATGTGGTGAACTGGAAGCCCAGCAGTGACTTGTTAACCAAAGAGTCACCATGATGAGCAAAGGATAGAAATCTGCATGAGCCTCTTAGCGGATGGAGTCACAGAAGAGAACCTCAGCTCCCATCCCATAGTTAGAAGGATATAGAGCTGGGGAAGTTGGCATCACCTTGATGTCATTGTGTCCATGGAGACTGGAAGCCATGGCTCTGTGAAAGCACAATGTTCTGGTTACTGAGCTGGGATGCTGAGGAGAGCCACCTCCTGGCCATGAAGAAATCAGGGTGGCAGCAGAGCAACTCTGCTGCAGTGTGTGCCTGCTTGGCTGTTCTTATTCTGTGGTGGATCAGGCCGGAGCGGGTGATAGTAACTGTTTTGTGGTCACAAGCCCTTCACCAAGAGCTTCCTCTGGGATCCTCATAAGCTACAGGGTGGCTGGTGTTGGGATGTGTGTGGGGTGGAAGTGACAGAGGGATGGACGCATGGCAAGGTGGGTGAAGAGATGAGAGGAATGATGAGAGCCCAGTTCATTGGTTTCCAAGGTTAATGGGTGGGAGGTAGAGAGGCATGATGGAGGAATGATGGAGGCAGGGGAAGGTGGTGACAGAGTGAGGCCATCTGTAGTGCCAGCCTGGCCATCATCTGAAGCCCATAGGCAGCTTCCTGATCCTTCACTTAGTCCTGCTCCTTGTGGAGGGAATGTCACGTGTACCCAGAGCTAGGGGTGGGGCAATGTTAGTAGCACCTGGAGAACCATTGGCCTCTACCTGGGTGAGGGGTGGTTATGGCTCCCATGCTGGGTGGCCTGATAGCTATGGAACAGATCTCTCCTTAGCTACCACAGTCATTGGCTGCTCTCCATCTAGGGTTAGGGCACCTGCTCAGCCATCAGGACACCCCATGCCAGGACAGAGGCCTACAATTCAGATGGCAGCACAGGGGTGAAGATGATCTCACCGTAGCCCTAGTTACATGGCTGCCCCAGCATGCAGGACAGGATGAGCTGCGGGAAGATGTTCTCTGTGTTTTTCCACAGCCTATCCCGGCCTCTTCGTGTGTCTGATTAGACCAAGAGAGTACCAGGTTCCCTCTCATAGTCCTGGTTCTTTTTCTTTTACAGTCATGAGGCTTGAACTCAGGTCCTGGGTACTGTCCCTGAGCTCTTTTGCTCAAGGTTGATGCTCTACCATTTGAACCATAGTGCCATTTCCAGCTTTTCCTTTTCATGTGGATCTCTGATATGTCCAGTACTGTGCCTGCAGGGAGGCACTCACCCCACAGACAGAGCCACCTCTGCCGTGACTGTGACTGCCCACAACCCTCACACCCACTCCTTGCACACCCCTCGACTCCAGTTTTAGCTCCTCTTGGACTGGGTGTCCAGCCTATCCTTTCCTACACTCACAAAGGGTCTACAATTGTCTTCCCAGGGTCCTTTCTTCTGCCAGCCAGAGTACAGACTGTGCACATCTTGACGATCACAGAGCTCAAAGCCAAAGGCTGAGATGCAGAAGGGGGTGACCCAGTAGCTGCACAGGGCCCATGGATCATCCTGTGCATCCCCCAGCCTGTGACTTCCCCCACCCCCTTGGCAGGGAAGCTCCATGCCCACATCCTGATCCCTGGTCCCCTCCAATTCCATTCTCCCTAGGATTTTGCAGACTGTCTACCATCAGGATCTAAAATTCTATTCATCACTTTATGTCCTTATCACTGATTTGCTACTTTGGCAGGATCTCCCAGTGCCTGGAGAGTGGGCATGTCATGTACTCTCTGTGGAGAAGTTGCCCCAGGAGAAGAAATATGCACTTCATGTGAGTGTTGGACAGGGCAGGAGGGCTCCCTAGGATCAGAAGCCCCAGGAGGGGTGCAGATAGGGGAATGCTAGGGGCCCCAGGGGACAGTGGGAGTTAGGGCACAGTTGGTTCCTTCTGCAGGGTTGACACCGCTTCACAAACCCAACAGAATGAGGTTTACATTACGGATGTCAGAGACAGTGCAGATTGCCAATGGGCGCAGGGGTCACTGTTACCCCCAGATGCTGGCTGCATGCTGGGATGCACGCAGAGATGTTTTCAAGATCAGATAATGAGGATGTTGCAGGGTGTAACCATTCTTTTCAGATGGCTCTCTAGCTCTCTTGAGCTTCATTTGTATCTTTGGCTTTTTCTTGGCAGTTAACTGGAAATGAGAGTTTCATGGACTTTCCTTTCTGGACTGGCTTCAAACAGAAGCTATGCACAGTTTTCAAACCATACCCAACTGAAGAAGGGAAGCTTGATCTGGTGCTTAACTGGGTTGCACTTTGGCTCCGTTTGCTATGCCTTACGGGAAGGGGCTCATCATTTGTAGACTAAGATCTCATGACCTTCAAAGCCAAATGCTACCTGAAAGTTCAGGGTCCCAGCCTATGTGTTGGGCCGGGGTGAATACATTCTCTGTTATGCTGGGTCATCAACCCATGTTTTAAGCTGGAAGTAGGCAGTGCCACATTTGATAAGAACATCTGCCAGAGATTGTCACCTCATGAAAGCAGATTCTAAAATTGTATTCCATTTCCTGTGGTGGAGAAATCCCCTCCAAGTTAGACAGGCTCACATCCACCTGCAGGTCATACTCCTAATGCACCCTTGAGTGTCCTCATGGTATTGGGATCTAAGTTTGTAGGGAATGCTGGTTTAGTCCATGAATTAGCTGGACAAGTGATGACAAACGTGTTGTGGATTAATATGAGAACAATTTAAGAAGCCCTGGAGGAGCATCAACCTGACCCTCTGTGGTGCTATAAATCTGATAGGATGTTCCAGACTGAGAAACAATCACATGGCTTTGTGTTTGGCATCCAGACAAGTGAGTGCATGTCTTAGCTGTCAGCCAATACAGAGGAGGACATGAATAAGTGGGTGGAAAGCATCTGTCAGACCCCTGTCTGGGGGCAGGTGGAGAGAATATAGGAAGGTAGATACCATGGCTGTGGTGGGGCCAAAAAAAGGGTAAAAGAGGCAAAGGAACCAGGTACTGGTAGCTCAAGACTGTCATCCTAGCTACTCAGGAGTTTGAGATCTGAGGATCACAATTCAAAGCCAGCCCAGGACAGAAACTCCATGAGACTCTTATCTGCAATAAACTACTGAATGCAAGAAGCTCAAGCTCAGTGACAGCATCCAGGCCTAGCGTTCAAAACCCAGGACTGGCAGAAAAAAGTATCAAAGGACAAGAAGCTGGCCAAAAGTTAGAGGGACTTTATCTTGACAAACAATACAATGATAAGTTGCACTCAGAAGACTTGCACAAAATCTGGAAATGCCTGAGACCTATCTATCTATGTTTCCTGTTTGTCTAAATATATATGTTTATGCATTTATATATTAGTATAGAGAGACAGATCAATACATATGACTATACATATATACATAGCCAGACACTTATGGGTGGGTGGTATACTGTGTGAGAGTTTGTGTTTGTGTTTTGTGGATGGCTATCTCTGTTTAAGAAAGATAGAAAATATGTAAATATCTTCAAAAAAACTTGATAAAATATAGAGAGACCTAAGCTCTTGAGGGAATCGGAAATGACAAGATTATTCACAGGCACGTTTATCCTTATGGATTCCTCAGCAAGTTTTAATTTTTTTCATTATTTTCTTTCTTTTTTTGAACCAGTGCTAAGGATTTCTCTCAGGGACCAGGTGCTGCCAATTACTAATTTTCTCATGGCTGGTACAAGAGGAACTGAGCCACAGTTCCTCTTTTGCCTTATTTATTCGTGCTTAACTGAAGATAAAGATTTCTATCAGTGACTTTCTTTCAGGGGCTGGATTCTAACGAGGATCTCCAGAACTCAGGCTTCTCTATAGCTACAATTAACAATATGAGAACCCAGCACTGGGTTCCAATGCACAGGGCAAGAAATTGAGTGAATCTCTCAACTCCAATTAGCTATAATAAGCTAGAAGTGAAAGACCAATACCTTTGAGGAAAAGATGCTGAGGGTTATCACACAGGCCCTATGAGTAAGCCCTAAACCCTGTACACATGTGTGCATGCACACATTGGCAGATACACACACACATGCACACACACAATATCTCAGGCAATATTGTATTTTGAATTAATATCCAAAGATTGGACAAAGGATAGCAAGTAATAAAATCTGTTTTTCTTGTCTACATTGAGGGAAAGGGATAAGTCACAAGATGCAGAAGCAAAGAATTCAGAGGCAAATGCTGTGAGTGAATAACTTGCAAAAAGCACATTTCTTTTCTTTTCTTTTCTTTTGTTTTTTCTGCCATTCCTGGGGCTTGAACTCAGGGCCTGAGCACTGCTCTTGGCTTTTCCCAAGTCTAGCTCTCTGCCACTTGAGCCGCATTGCCATATGGATTTTTATATCTGTGTGATATTAAGGACTCAAACCTAGATCTTCATGGATGCTAGGCAAGCACTCTACCACTGGGCCAAACTCTAAACCCCGATAAAGTATTTATAAATAGTAATCAATATCATATCAAAATATCCTTTCTCCTACAAAGAATGAACACTTATCTATGTCTGTAAGACTTTTTTTTATGTCACCAATGCTTCTGTGATTTTCCCACTTGCATTTTTACAGATGACAGCACAGATATTCATCAGGAAGAAAAATAGATTACGATACAGAAACCTAACAACGTCCTAGTAGATTGAAATGAATAATATGTGCAAGATGGCCTGGGGGTTTCATCTATTTGTAGAGTGCTTGGCTACCACACAAAAAGACTCTGGTTTGATTCTGGAGTACTATATACATAGAAAACGCTGGAAGTGGTGCTGTGGCTTGGTGGGACAGCTATAGCCTAAAGAAAGCCTAAGAACAATGGTCAGGCTCTGAGGTCAAGTCCCAGGACTAGCAAAGAAAATGTGCAAGAGGCAAAATGCAAGCTGAGAAGGCACTGTGAAGCAAAATGTCTTGTGAAGGGTAAGGGGAATAGTGACAGTTAAGGTTGGATCTTACCTAAGAAAGGCTCCTTGATCCTGAGACCAGGCTAGCACTTACGCCTAGTTAATGACTTGGGATTTGAACAAAAAGGTGTGCTGTTTACTACATCCATATGTGAGGTGGGAAGGGAGATTCAGCCTCCAGTATGTCTTTGGGGAGGTGTTCTGTGAGCAATTAGCTTTGGTCATTGGGCCTTGAAAGGTGACCCTACCTACCTCACAATGGAACAGAATATGGAACCCTGGTAACCAAGCCACTGCATGTGACAACCAGCTCAAGCCAGCTCCCTTGGCCTGTGCCTCAGGAGGAAGAAAGATGTTGCTGTGCTGTTGCCAACGGTCAGGAGGCTCGGATCTCAGGCATGAGAGATATGGATCTCTCTCTTGAAGAAGTAGATTCTGGATCAGTGCCAAGCCAAAATTCCCGTATATCAGGCATTTCTCTAGGAAGAAAGCCAGGAAACTCCAGGGCAACTCAGATGAGGTATATTGAGAGGAAACCTATTTGAACCCATCATCCTGCCCACACACTACAACCTTCTTGTGTGCTTTCAAGTGACTATACTGAGATTAGAGTGTGTCATTTCCAATCTACTCTATTCCAATTCCTCAGTGTGAAGTGTGGTCCCATTCCTACGTTTGAAATATCCACTGTTTTGCCAACATAATGTGATGGTAAGTCAGCTCAGACTCTGAATGAGCCTTGTAACCTATGGATCCTGGAGGAAGGCCTGTTGGAGATGCTGCTGACAAAGCTGATCGCTGCCTACGAAAAAGGTGATCTCTTTTATGTGGGAAACTTCCTGCACAATTTCAAATAGTGGAGGACAATGTAGTAGTTGCTGGAAATTCTCTTGAAAAAGTGAGTGTTCCCCCCCAAACCCAGGTTTGCTCACCCCTCCTGGCCAAGCCTTGGAATACTTGGCTCCTCTCTGAGCCTGTTTGTTTCACTGGGGTGTTCACAGGGGAGCTAAGCATGATACAGGTGCACAAACTACTTCATTATGACTGGGACACCATGCCATTTCATTTCCCTCACAAGCTACTGGAGTCTCAACAGTGTGCTTACTGAGAAGTTGGATTTCAGGCATGAGTAAGTGGCTCCCAACTGCAGCCCTCACCTAGGTGACATCCTAGGAAATCCCATTTCCCAGTAAGAAATGAGCTGTCAATACTAATGGCGGAGGCCTGTGAAATACTGGCGTCAGAGGAAAAGCTGGGGGCTGAATCACTTTTGAGCCATCAGGGAGGGATTGTGATAGCTTTGCCTGTTAGAACCTGAAAGCATTTACATTTTGGTGTGTGGTCCAGTGCTGCCACTTGAACCTGAACCCAGGTCTAAATACCATTCCTTTGGTGTTCAAAAATTTACACTGTACCATTTGAGTCATAGGTCAAGTTCTGGCTTTTTGCTGCCTAATTGAAGACAAGTGCCTTTAGACTTTTACTGACTAGACTGGCTTTCCACTGTGATCTTCAGAGCTCAGCCTGCTGGGTGGCTAAGATTAGAGGAATGAGCATTTAGTTCTTTATTTAGAGCATTCACTTATTGATTTATTTAGAGCATTTACTTAGTTAATTTAAGGTGCGTTTACTTTGGACAGATGTATAGAGGCCTCTCTCAGAAGCTTCTGGAAGTGGGGTGTAAAAGTCATCCTGTTCTCGAGTGTCTCTTACCCCCTCCCAGCACATAAGTGCACATCTCTGAGGACAGCCACAGCATTAGAGTCCTGCAAGAAAGCGGCTTTGGTAAAAGGCTCAGGATGGAGAGAGAGGGCTCTCACTTTCCTTGTACCGAATGTGCCCACAGCATCATGTGTTCCATCTATACGATGTGAATGGACTTCTACCCCAGTGATTTCTACGAGTTCAAGAACTGCCACACCCTGACACAACTCAAGCTCTATATGAGGCTCCACATGCCGGCTTTGGACCTGCTCTTCTAAACACATACTTTTTGACCAGCTGGAGGAATGTGCGACCAGTAAGACCAAGAAAATGTAGAAGTCCTGGTGTGGGTGCCTCAGAGCCTGTGAGTAGGAAGCCCATGTGGTCTAGATATTGGTTGGCCCTTACTTCTACAGAGCTTGGCAAAATGCCCTTTATGGGCGGTGTCACCCAGGTAATGTCTGTCCTCTGAAAGGACTTGGGAATAAGCACTCATTAGAAAGACCCTACACCTCCTCAGTGTTCAGTCCAAACTCCAGTTCTACAGGTTCCTCCATTAGATCCTCATGGAAGTTGAGTGACACTTCAACTGGCAGAGTCCACTCTGTCCACTCTGTACCTATTTCCATTCTTAGGTTTGGGTCATCGTGGAAGAGCTTATCCTGAACTCCGGATGAAAAACCCACCAATGGAGCTGGTGACTGATGGAGACTGAGAATCATCACTGCACTCCAGAAAGCATGGGCCTTCTGTAGAAATTACCAAACAGGTTTAGAGTCCTGTGGATATACCTTTTGCTCTGAACCCCATGTGTGACACAGTTGAACCTGCAGATACTATGGAGGAAGAAAAAGAGCAGCCAGATTTCCTTCCATTTCCTTTCACACTCCACCCAGAGTCAGTCCATCTGAGTCAGAGTAACACTCCACTTATTGTGCAAGCTGAAGAGGCACACGCTGGGCTCATGGAAAATGTCCCCATGGGAAGCAGCAAGTGTACTCTCAATACTGGATTCATTGGAGGAAAATGAATCCATCCTCACAGAATATCCAGACCCATCCATCTCACTAAAAGAGACTCAATCTCCATTCGACAACCCAGAATCCATCCCCCTCTTAACTCAGGAAGGACATTCTGTTTCTCATGAGGAAGGAGACCCTTCTGAGGACTCTGAAGTAGAATTACTGTCTGAAGGCAACTTGGAGGCCAGTCTGGATTTAGAGCTTCCCTGTCCCCTTCCTAAAAAGACATCTCTTTAACTTGCTCTCATGATTCTTGTCAAGTATTCATTGTATTTACTTTGCTAACTATTAAACTCTCATTGTTAATATTATGGTGTGCAGTTCTTCAGTGCTTATTATACTGTGTTTTATTTTCCACTTATAATGTGAGACTTCAGACACATAGGTCCTGGGTGGGCCAAAAACCAGACAGGTCTGGTCCCATAGAAGACAACCTTACTGGATATACAGGGAACTATGAAATGCATGGAATCACCAGGAATCCAGGCCAGGCCTCCATGGAAAGACAAGTCAGCTACCAAAGCTTAAGGACAGAGCAGATGCCTGGAAATGTGTTTTGTCAATCGGGAGAAGTGCCAGAGTAACTGTAATATTATGTGGGACTCTGTTCTGTGAGTTCAAGTCTGTTTATATATCCATTGTGCTTTGTACAAATATTTAAGAAAATTAAAACTCCACAATAGCATCAAAAATCTACTTTGGCTTTGAATGTGGCCTAGTTGTAGAGTGCTCGCCTAGTATACAAGAAGACCTTGATTCAATTCCTCGGCACTGCATACACAGAAAAAGCAGATGGGGCACTGTGGCTCAGGTGTCAGAGTGCCACCCTTGAACAAATGTGGCCAAGGACAGTTCCTGGTCCCTCAGTTCAAGCCCCAGGACTAGCCAAACAAGAAATCATACCATTTTCCACACATTTGGAAATAAATCTGTTTTATCTAACCCTACTTCTTTTTTGCCAGTCCAGAGTCTGTGCCACCAAGCCAAACTACTGGCCCCCAACCTTACTATTTTTAATCATTTAATTTTTTTACATAATCATATTTCATGCTGTCTGTATTAATACCATAAACAGTATGCTTAGTGTAATAATGTTAAAGGTAAAACATAAGAAATTAATAACTAAAATTCCTTTTTTATTAGTTTTATAGCATTACTACAATTTTATGAGAAAAATTACCTAGAATGTTTATTTTAGAGTTCAAGTAATCCATTTTGATAAATATATCAACCTACATCATTTATTTGAACACATTTTAAACTATTTTTTTCAGGAATGAAAATACATACATATTTGTTGTGAGTGAAATTTATGACTTGGGGGGAAGGGAAAAAGAAAAGGGGGAAGGGAGTAACAGTGTTTACAAGAAATGTACTCACTACATATGTAACAGCAATCTCTTTGTATATCACCTTGACAACAAATTTTTTGAAATGTACAATGAGTTTAAATGTCTACTTTGGGCAGAATTTTTTTTTGCCAGTACTGGGCTTAGACTCAGGACCTGAGCACGATCCTTGTTTTTCTTTTTGTTTATTCTTAAGGCGCAAGTTCTATAACATGTGCCACAGCACCACTTTTATCTTTTTTTATCTATGTTGTGCTGAGGAATTGAACTTGGGTCTTCATTCATGCTCGGCAAGAACTCTTCCACTAGGCTTAACTTATGGCCCCAGTGGGAAGGAAGTTTTCCATAAAATATGTAGGAAATATGTACACTAAGGAAAAGCCATCAAAAATAGAAGAAAAAATATATACTTAGATAATGACATGCCAGTATTATGGCAGATCTCTGTAATTCTAGCTTCAAGAGTGGCCTATTTGGACCGGGAGTTAGCTGGCTGAAGTAAAGTGCTATCCTTGAGCAAGCCCTAGGACAGTGCTCTGGCCATGAGTTGAAGCCATAGGACATGCAAAAAATAATAATTTAATGCCCGTGACTGGTCGCTCACCCTGGTAATCCTAGCTACCCTGGAGAATCGAGGTTCAAAGACGGCCCAGGCATAAAAATCTGTGAGAATCTTATTTCCAAATAATCCAGAAAATTCAAAATGACAATGTGCCTCAAGTGGTAGAGCTCTTGCCTTGAGCTGAAGAGCTTAAGGTAAACATCCAGGCCCAGAGTTCAAGCCCCATGTGTGAAAAAAAGAAAAAGAAAGCCCTTATCTAAGGCTGGAGTGCACACTAGTGGTAGTTTGCTTGCCTAGTATGCACAAAGCCCTGTGTTCAATTACTCTGTACCACTTAAACCAAAAAAAAAGCTGGAAATGATCTCAGAAGGTTGGGTTCTGAGGATCACAGTTCAAAGCCAGGCTAGACACTAAAGTCCATGAAACTCTTACTTCCACTTAAGCACCAGAAAACCAGAAGTGACACTGTGGCTCAAGGTGTTTAAGGTTCTAGCCTTGAGCTGAAGAGCCCAGGGACACTGCCCAGGTGCACAATTAAAGTCTTACAACCGAGAGAGAGAGAGAGAGAGAGAGAGAGAGAGAGAGAGAGAGAGAGAGAGAGAGACAGAGACAGAGACAGAGACAGAGACAGCGACAGACAGAGAGACAGAGAGAGACAGACAGAGAGACAGACAGAGAGAGAGAGAGAGAGGCAGACCGACAGAGACAGACAGAGACAGAGAGACAGAGACAGAGACATCAAACAGTCAGGCACTGCTTGCTGAAGCGTGTAATTCTACGTACTATGGAGGCTGAGACTGGAGGATCTTGGTTCAAAGCCCAAAGCCAGCCTGGACACATATGTTTGTGAGACTTACATCACCAATTAACTACCAGAAACCAAAAATGGAGCTGTAGAGGAAGAGCGCTAGCCTTGAGCTGAAGAGGTCAGGGACAGTCCAGGCCCAAAGTCCAAGCACCATGACGAATCAATAATAAAAAAAGAAGATAGCTAATAGTAATGATGAATAATTTTGGGCTGGGAGTTTGGCCTAGTGGTAGAGTGCTTGCCTACCATGCACGAAGACCTGGGTTCAATTCCTCAGCATCACATACATAGAAAAATGCTGGAAGTGGTGCTGAGGCTGAAGTGGTAGAGCCCTAGCCTTGAGAAAATATAAGGACAGTGCTCAGTCCCTGAGTTCAAGCCCAGGACTGGCCAAATCAAAAGTAGTAGAGCAGTGGCATTGAACTGAAGATCTGAGGAACAGCCCAGGCACAGAGTTCAAGCACCGCAAACAACAACAACAAAATCTATGAAATGGCAGTGGTGGTTTTAAGCTAAGCAAAAATAGAGTAGAAACTGGTAAAATACATATTTGTGTGTAAGCAAAATAGCCAGACTTATGCATTAGAACAGGATAGCCACTTGAAAAAAAATTTTGTTTTCCATCTCACTAGGTCCTGTCTCTTAATTTATTCAAGTAAGTAAAATGCTGGGTTTTATAATCGTTGCTCTGAATATTAGAAAATCATAATATCTCTCATTAACCAACAAAGACCAGGAAATGGGGCTTCGTTCAAATGGCAGAGTATCAGGCAAGAGAAGAAAAAATTGAAGTAAGAACTTGAAGTTCTTGATCCAGAACCTGCATAGTAACAGAGCAGCAGCCTGGTGATGGTACCTCACACCTATAATCTTAGCTACTCAGTAGGCTAATATCTGAGAATCAAAGTTTAAAGCCAGCCAAAGTACCCAGTTAACTGCCAGAAAAACCAGAAGTGGCACTGTGGCTCACAGATTAAAACACTAGGCTTGAGCTGAAGAGCTCAGGGACAGTGCCCAGGCCCAGAGTTCAAGCCCCACAATTGACAAAAATCAAACAAGCAAACAAAACTCACAAAGAAGCCTGCAGACCACAGTGGTTCTGCTGAGTCTCTTCTCTATGGGGATCAGGAAACATTTCACTTATTCTGTCTCTTCCCATCTGAACATTCATACTAAAATAAGACTGTGTTGAAAGTTTCAATTTATAAAAATGTTTTTCATGAAGCACCCTGAAATATTCATCGCTTATATCTCAATTGAAGATAGTTGATTTGGGGCTGCATTGGTACAGTGCTACCCTTGAGCAGAAAAGGTCAGGGATAGAGCTGAAGCACACACAAAAGAAATTATGCACTTTATACATATTTTCTAATTTCTTAATGAATTTTTCAGTCTGTATAAATATAGGGTACATTCCTTGTTACTTAAGTAAGATTTCTCTTTTTTTTCTTTTTGCCAGTCCTACGGCTTGGACTCAGGGCCTAGACACTTTCATTGGACTTGCTTGCCCAAGGTGATTGCTCTGCCTCTTGAGACACAGCACCACTTCTAGCTTTTATTCTGAGTATGCGGTACCGGTGAATAGAACCTAGGTCTTCATGCATTCTAGGTGAGTACTCTACCATTAGGCTACATTCCCAGGCAGTGAGATTCCTCTTACAGTCATTGTATGTTCACAGAGTTTGATCTCACACACTGTAGGGCCCTGGTTGGCTTTGACCTGTGATCCTAAACCCTGAGCATCCTAAGTAGCTGAAATTAAATTGTGAGCCAGCATGATGACTTCCATTCTTTTTTCTACAAAAATATATGTAGTTATCTAAAATATATCTATAGCTGAAAAAATGAATCTCTCCCAAACAAATCTTCAAAGAAACAACCATCCTATTAAAAGGTGGGCTAAAGACTTAAAAGAGTATTCTCTGAAGAAAAAATTAAAATGGGCTTTAGCCACATGAAGAAATGCTCCATATCTCTAGCAATAAGGGAAAAGAAAATCAAAACAACTTTGAGATTCCACCTGACTCCAGTCAGAATGGCCATTATCAAAAAATCTAATAAGAGATACTGGTGGGGAAGTGACCAGGGGGATCACACCTACACTGTTGGTGTGAGTGTAAACTCGTTCAACCACTAGGGAAAGCAGTGTGGTGGTTCCTCAAAAGACTGAACATAGAGCTCCCCTATGATCCAGCAAATCCACTACTTGGCATCTACCCAATTGTCCAGAAAAAAGGACATTCTAAAGCCACTAGCACAATGATGCTCATTGCAGCACTATTTACCATAGCAAAGCTATGAAACCAACCCAGATGCCACTCAGTAGATGTCTGAATCAAGAAGATGTGGTACTTATACACAATGGAATGCTATGCTGCCATCAGAAGGAAAGACATCGCCCCATTTGTAAGGAAATGGAAAGACTTGGAAAAATTCATATTAAGTGAAGCAAGCCAGACCCAAAGAAACATAAGCTCAATGGTTTCCCTCATTTGTAACAATTAGTTCACATCTAGGACTCTCCTAGCAGAGGATTACAATAACTCAAAAACCTAGGTATATAAGGTCATATAGGATGAGACTAAATGAAAGGATCTTTAGGATATGGGAACAAGAGCTATATCTTGTGTCATCGTTGCTCTTAATCTTGTGTGATTTTTGTCCTTAAACTACTATGTTATTTCTCATCTCTTATTTTGCCCTTTGGTTAATGTCAGATTGTTACTGTATCTGATTTTTTCCCTGGCATATTGTTTATATGTTTATTTGTTTATGTCAAATAGGAAAGGGAAGGGGGGACACAAGATGATTGGGAAGGTGAGGGGAGAGGGAACTGGGGACAAAAACATGTGGAGTGGAATAAATGTGTGAGAAGTAATGCAGTCCACTACCTGTAAATGTAATCGTAACCCCTCTATACATTACCCTGAAAATAAAAAAGAGACTATAAAAATATCTGTAGAAAATGAGGCTGGATGATGGAAACAACCAGATGTCCTACTACAAAAATGTGATACACGCACACACACACACACACACACACACACACACACACACACACACACACACACACAATGGAATGATACATAGCCAACCGACAAGATAAAATAATGGCATTCTCGGGGAAGTGGATGAAAAGGAAAAAAATCATATTAAGTGAAGTAAGCCAAACTCAAAGGAACATAGGCCCAAGAGTCTCCCTCATTTGTCAAATTCAGTAGAAACCTTGGGCTCTGCTACCAGAGATTTATAATAGAACAAAATCTGGAGACATCGTGACAAATAGTATGACACTAAATGTAAGGACCTCCAAGATAAAGAAACAAAACTCATATAATGAGTGATTGTTGTCCTTAATGAACTATGTGATCTCTTATCTCTTTTGCTATCCCTTGGTTATATCATATTGTTACAATATTTCACCTTGTTTTCTGATATATTTCATATGTGCCTAATTGGTTATTTGAAATTGGATAGGGAAGGGGGGAAATGAACATGAGTGGGGGTAGGGGAATGGTAATGGGGACCATATCATTACATGGGGTATCAAAGTTTGAGAAGTAATGCACCTTCTATCTGGTGAATATAATGTAACCCTTCTATAAATTACAATAAAAATAAATACATAAAAAGAAGATCTGCACAGAAAAAAATAATAATGGCATTTTTGGGGTAGTGGATGAAATTAGAGTGAATCCTGTTGAGTGAGATAAGTCAAGACCAAGGAACAAAAGGTACATGGTATCCTTAATATATGGATATTAGTTTCAAACAGTAGTAGAGCGATGATTGAATAGTTGATACCCAAAGTTCTGGACATAATTTTGGAGATATAAACATAACTACATAGACATAAAAATCTAGGATAGACTATACACTCTATAGACATGTGTTTTATTATAGATTAATCTGTATCTATGACATACAATGACTCAGCTTAACTTTTACTATGTTCTAAAATCTATGTGCCAGTGATTGTATAGCGATTCCCTTCTTGAATACTTGTTGGTTAAACATGACATTTGAAATATGATGTAAATTTCAATGTTAATAAATTTTTTTAAAAAAGAGGGTAGAGGTAAATACCACTAATGTACTTGCTCTAAGTGGTACAGAAATTTTCTTAATGAATCAAGGGGTTTTATTACATCTTTATGCAATTATTTTAGTTCTGAGTGTTCTACACTCAATGATACTTCTGGAAAGATGATATAGCTGACTGTGTAGATGGTATGAAGACATACTGGCCTAAACGTAGAATAAAGCATTGGTAAGTGGCTGTTAACTGTCCAGATTCTCCTGGAATATGTGGAATGAATTTATTAAGCACAATGCAGGCTCTTAGTCAGATCAGGATCAAGATTATGTGGTTCCATGAGATGAATGAGGAAAGATCAGAAAAATCTACTAAGATATCCAGATATACTTTTAAAACTAAGGTATCTGTACTCCTTTTTTTTTCTTTCTTGGTGGGGACCTTGAACTTTGGACCTGGGCAAGGTCTCTTAGTTCTTTTTCCTCAAGGCTAATGCTGTACCAGTTTTAGCCACAACTCCACTTAGTTTTTGGGTGGATAAGTGGAGAGTAGAATCTTACAGTTTTTTTTGTTTTCGTTTTTTTGCTTGCAAAGGCTTTGATTCACCTTCTCCCTGGCTAGTAGAATGACAATTATGACCCTCCAGCGCCTGGCTAGTGATTCTTTGAAAATTGGACTTTCTTCCAAATCACGTAACTGGTTCCTAGCAAAATTTTGAAGCCTGACTTAAATGTGACAGATTTTTGTCACTTGGAGACACTCTGTGCTGAACGTTAGAAATCTACCAGCTGAGTCACAGTGGCACTTCCAGTTTTTTGTTTATGTGGTGCTGAGGAATGGAATCCAGGGTTTCATACATGCTAGGCAAGCTTCATTTTCAGCCCAAGGTTTTATGTTTTGTTTTTTCAGTGTTGTTGATTCTAAGGTACTGTATGATGTTCTTTCATTTTCTTTGCTTTTTACCTCTTTTCTTCTTTTTCCCTTTAGTTTTATTCTCTGTAGTCACTGTGTTGAATTCGGGTACCCTGTGTCTTGTACATAGGTTTATGTGATTTGGAATGGAGAGGGTATAATAAAATGGTAAAAAAAAAAAAACAAAGGAAAAAGGGTGAACCAATTGAACAGTGATACTTGGAAGACACTAAACGGAAATGAACTGAACAATCTGGGTGGAGAGGGGGCCTAGGGTAGGAAAACAGAGAAAAAGGAGGGAGGGGATAACAATTTTCTTAAGAAATGTGTTCATTACTTATGTAACCGTATGCCTACTATATATTGACTTAACAAAAAAAATTAACTTAAAAAATAATTTAGCTGGGTATGGTGGTTCACACTTGTAAATGTAGCTACTCAAGAGCCTGGGATCCAAGGATAGCAGTTCAAAGTCAGCCTGGGCACTGAAGTCCATGTGACTCTTATCTCCAATTAACCACCAGAAACCCAGAAGTGGCCCTATGGCTCAAGGGATAGGGCAGTAGTCTTGAGCTGAAAAGCTCAGTGACAAGACCCAGGTGCAGAATTGCAGTCCCATGACTTGAATGATGAATGATACTAGCCAGGCTCTGTGCGCTCACACTTGGAATCCTATCTACACAGAATCAGGTTTGAATCCAGCCCAAACAAATTGCATGATATTCTGATTTACAGTTCATTACCAAAAATCTGGAGGTAGAGCTGTGGATCAAGTGGTAGAACACTAGCCTGAAGCAAAAAAAAAAAACACTTAAGGACAGTTCCCAGGCCCTGGGTTCAAGTCCCAAGACTTGCATAAAACAAACAAAATGTGACGCTGAGTCGTCCATCATTTGGTGTTATACTTCAATATTCTTGATATGCGTCTTAGAAATTAAGTCCCTAGCAAATACTCTCCCCTGAAATTCTGCTTCATAGCTGATTCATAGAATTTCAGCATCATTACTATCACCTTCCCTGTTAGCATAGCAGTCTACTACTGAAAATTTGAACAAAACTTTTGAGTAATCCTAATTAATCTGTGTATCATCTGCACACACATCAAATCAGCAGCAGCTATGATCTACTATTATCTAAATGTATTTAATCCCTTCTTGAGTTAATGAGCCTTAAAGAGTAAAACATATGAAATAGTTATGAAACTAACAGTCACCATTCTTCTACCTAATATTGTAATATAAGTTTATAAATGCAAGGACTATTCTGAACTGTGCAGAAGATAGCCTCTAATTATAATATTCTCATGAAGTATAGTTTTTAAGAAACATGTTGCTTGCTTTGGGAAAGCAAAGGCAAGGAAAAATGATATAAGTAAGTTCCCTATTTATCAGAAGGAAAATACTATTGGGTTTAGATCAACTTTCATTCATTCCGTGCTGATGAAACAAATATTTGCAATTCCTGAGGCCAATCACTTCATTGTGATGCACAATCAGCCAGCTTAGATCAATCTTCCAAAAAAGGAAAGGAACAAATGAGAAGCAATTAAGGTTTCCAAAATGAACCAGGTGGTGGTGGCAGCTCACACTTGTAATTCTATCTACTCAAGGCCTGAAATCCAAGGATCTGGACTAAGTCTGTCTGTTATGAAAATATTCCTGTCTGAAACATCATCTCTGTTATCACAGCCCAGCTGATACACTCTGCCCAACAGGTTCCAAACACCAAAGTCCATCTCCTATCTGAAATACTAGCAAACGTACTCACACATTATTTCCTCTTTGGGAGATAGTTGAAACAAGTACCAGAAACATTTCCCTGGCTTCAGAGTGGAAGTGGAAATATATACTCACTAGAAGCCCATCTAGTAAATTACAGTCAATCATCTTTCCTCACATCTTGTTAGTTAAATTGAAAAATGAGTGTTTGGATCAGAAGCGATGTGTATGAGCATACACGTTGTAAAAGTACTGTAATCCTAGCTACTCAAGATAAGCTGAGACCTGAGGATTCCAGTTCAAAATCAGCCAAGCAATAAATTCCATAAGATTTTTACCTCTAATTAACCAGCAAAAAACAGAGCGTTGAATTGTTTGTAAAATGCCACAGGCCTAAGCTTTGCATAAAAGTGGTAAGGGGTAGCATTCAGGATGCCCACTCTCTCCACTCCTTTTTAACATAGTACTAGAATTCCTAGGCAGTGCAATAAGGCAAGAAGCAAGCATAAAGGGGATCCAAGTGGAGAAGGAGGAAATAAAAATATCCCTCTTTGCAGATCACATGATTCTGTATTTAAAGAATCCTATAGACTCTACTCCCAAGCTCCTTGAGCATATTCAAAGCTTTGGAAGGGTAGCAGGCCATAAAATCAACCCTCACAAATCAACTGCCTTCCTTTACGCCAACACTGAGAGGAACGAGGCAATAATCAGGAAAGAAACTCCTTTCACAATAGCCTCAAAGAAAATAAAGTACCTAGGAATTAGCTTAACTAAGAATGTTAAGGACCGTTTAGATGAAAACTTTAAAACCCTAAAAAAGGAAATTAAAGCAGAACTAAGGAAATGGAAAAACCTCCCATGCTCCTGGATTGAAAGAATCAACATTGTGAAAATGACAATCTTGCCAAGGGCTATCTACAAATTCAATGCAATACCCATCAACATCCCAATGTCATTCTTTAAAGAAATAGAAGAGGCAATTCAAAATTTCATATGGAATAGTAAAAGAGCCGTATAGCAAAAACACTTCTTAGCAGAAAGAACAGCGCGGGAGAAATTTCAATTCCAAACTTTAGACTCTCTTACAGAGCTATAATTCTCAAAACAGCTTGGTACTGGCACAAGAACAGGCCTGAAGTCCAATGGAATAGAACTGCGGACCCAGATATTAAACCACATACCTAGGGCCACCTAATCTTTGACAAGGGAGCCAAAAAAATAGAATGGAAGAAAGATAGCCTCTTCAACAAGTTGTGCTGGCAGAACTGGTTAAGCACCTGCAGAAAACTAAGGTTGGGTCCTTCTTTGTCACCTTGCACTAGAATTAACTCCAAATGGATCAAAGACGTGGAGGTAAAAGCTGACACACTGAAACGTTTACAGGAAGGAATAGGAGATACACTAGGCCTCCTTGGCACAGGTCGAAACTTTCTTAATAAGGACCAAGAATCACAACAAATCAGAGAAAGGCTGGATAAGTGGGACTGCATTAATCTGCAGAGCTTTTGTATGGCAACGGATATAGCTAGTGAACTGATCAGGAAGCCTACAGAGTAGGAGAAGATCTTCACCAACCAAAAAATGGACAAAGGCCTCATATCTAAATATATCAACAACTGTAAAAATTAAATCACTCCAAAACTAACCTCCAAAGTAACACCCATCCCATTACAAAATGGGCCAAAGACTTAAAGAGGATCTTCTCTGAAGAAGAAACAAAAATGGCCTACAGACATATGAAGAAGTGCTCCTCATCTCTGGTCATAAAACAAATGCAAATCAAAACAACTCTAAGATTCCACCTCATTCCAATTAGAATGGCCAGGTTCAGGAAAACGAATGACAACAGATGCTGGAGGGGATGTGGTCAGGAGAAAGAGTGATAATAACAATCAAAACTTGTGAACATCTAGTGTCTGCCAGCTACAGAGGTCCAGGTTGGTTATATCTGAAAAAGTATAATCGTATTTAGTAGTAATGTTGCTCCCATTTCAAATGGGCAGAACAAGAAACTCAAGAAAAATGTCAAATCAAGAAACAACATCCCCCACCCAATGTAAACAGACAATGGAACAGTCCCTGGCAAACCTAGAGGAGAGTCTTCCAAGTGCTACACAAATGCAATTGATAAACATCATTAATGACAAATGTGAAAATATAAAGAAAGAGATAATGGAGGAAGCCATAGCTGAACAAGAGGAAAGCAAAAACAAGGTGATAAGTGAAAAAGAAGAAGCCATTAAAGAGGTCATAATTAAGGTTTTTCAAAGAAAGATGGATGAATTTCATAGAATCCACAAACAAAAACGTAACCAAACTCCAGCAAGTGTCCAAAGAAAATAAAGCTACTGAGCTAACCACTCAAAAGTAAATGAAGGAGATAATGAAATCCATACATGATCTAAAACAAGAGATGCAAGGCATCAAAAATGAGCAATTAGAAGAAGGGAGATCAAAAATAAAGTAGATAGCTTTGATAGCAGGTTAGACATTGCAGAGGAGGGAATTTCCAGGGCTGAAGATAATTTAGGTATTATAGAGAAAGAACAGAAAATGAGTCAATCCAAATCTAGGAAATATGAGAGAGCGCTTCAGGAGGTCCAAGATACAATTAGGAAGCCTAATTTAAGGCTAGTTGGTATTGAGGAGGGCGTGGAGAAAGAGGTCAATGGTAGTGGAAATATACTTCAGGGAATCGTCTCAGAGAATTTCCCAAATATCCAGAAGGGCAGGCCCATCCAGATACGAGAAGCTTTTAGAACCCCAAACAGACCTGACCAGAAAAGAACATCCCACCGCCACATTGTGATCCGAACTGGATCAATAGACACGAAAGAAAAGATCCTAAAGGCAGCCAGGGAAAAGGGATCAGTAACCTATAAAGGCAAACCAATCAGAATAACCCCAGATTTCAAAGCAGAGACCATGCAAGCACGAAGTGACTGGAAGCATATATGTCATGCCCTTAAATCAAATAACTACCAACCAAGAATACTGTAGCCAGCTAAGCTCTCATTCATAACTGAGGGAAAAATAAAAACATTCCATTCCAGGGAAAAGCTGCAACAATATGTCGAAACAAAACCAACACTACAGAGAATTCTCAACGATGCTCTATACATAGAAAACCAAAATAAATGCAATATAGGGAAAGAAATGGCACCTAAACAGCATACCATCTAAGGACCACAAGAACTGTCAAGACACAGGCCCTACTAAAAGCTTTTTAAAATGGTAGGAAGTAATAAATATCTCTCAATCCTAACTCTCAATATCAATGGACTTAACTCTCCAATTAAACGGCATAGGCTGTCTAGTTGGATCAAAAAGCAAGAGCCATCGTTCTGCTGTCTTCAAGAGACACATCTTACCCAAAAACCATCATCTTTTGAATGTGAGAGGTTGGAATAAACTCTATCAAGCTAACTGCCCCCATAAACAGGCTAGAGTTGCCATCCCCATATCAGATACAATGGTCTTCAAACTAAAATTAGTAAGAAAAGACAAAGAAGGTTACTACATACTACTAAAGGGATCCTTCTTCCCGGAAGACATAACAATCCTAAATATTTACACACCCAATCCCGGAGCTCCAAACTTCATCAAGCAAACTTTACTTACACTGAAACCATACATAGATCGAAATACAGTGATTGTTGGTGAGTTTAACACACCACTCTCACCTATGGACAGATCAACAAGGCAAAAACTCAACAGAGAAACCTTAGAACTGAACAACTATATAGACCAACTAGATCTAACAGACATCTGCAGAATATTCCACCCAGTAACACCACAATATACGTTTTTCTCAGCAGCACATGGAACATTTTCCAAAATAGACCACATCTTAGCCCATAAAGCAAACCTGGACAGATTCAGAAACACTGAAATTATTCCATGCACACTCTCAGACCATAAAGGCATCAAATTGGAGCTGAACACACATCTCCACCAAAGAAAACCCTGTAACTCATGGAGACTGAACCACACATTGTTGAATCAAAAACAATGGGTAATCGAAGAGATCAGAACAGATATCCAACTGTTTATGAAATTTAACAATAAGGAGCACACAAATATCAACTCCTTAGGGACACAACAAAGGCAGTACTCAGAGGAAAATTTATAGCGCTGAGTGCCTACAACAGCAAGTTGGAAAAATGGCAAACCAACTGGTTAATGTCTCACCTTAACCTCCTGGAAAAAGAGCAACAAACCAACCCTAAACTCATTAGGAGAAAGCAAATTATTAAAATCAAAGCAGAATTAAATGATTTGGAATAAAAAAACTATAGAAAGAATCAACAAAAAAAGGAGTTGGTTCTTGAAAGAATTAACAAAATTGACAAGCCCTTAGCAAATCTTACCAAAAAAGAAGAGAGCATATCGAAATAAACAAAATCGCAGATGAAAATGGTAATATCACGACAGAAATTACCAAGATCCAGAATATCATGAGGGAATACTTCTCAAACCTTTACGCCAACAAATTTGAGAATCTAGAAGAAATGGATGAATTCCTAGACAATATTAACATACCCACACTGAACCAAGAAGAGCTAACCCAACTCAACAGGCCTATTTCAAGCTCTGAAATAGAAATGGAAATTAGACAACTTCCACTTAAAAAGAGCCCAGGGCCAGATGGATTCACAGCTGAATTCTATAAGGTCTTCAAAGCAGAGCTCACACCAATACTCCTCAAGCTCTTCAACGAAATTGAAAATGAAGGTTCTTTACTAAACTGATTCTGTGAAGCCAGCATATCCCTCATCCCCAAACCAGACAGAGATTCATCAAAGAAAGAGATCTATAGACCCATTTCTTTGATGAACATCGATGCAAAACTTCTCAACAAAATACTGGCCAACCGTCTACAACAACTCATCAAAAAAATTATACACTATGATCAAACTGGATTCATCACAGGGAGGCAAAGCTGGTTCAACATACACAAATCAATTAATATAATTCAACACATCAACAGGAGCAGGGATAAAATCACATGATTGTCTCAATAAATGCGGAAAAGGCATTTGACAAGATCCAAAACCCCTTTATGTAAAAAGATGTGGAGAAACTAGGAATCCATGGAACATTTCTCAATGTAATAAAGGCTGTGTATGAGAAACCCACTGGTAGTATTATACTTAATGGTGAAAATCTAAAGCCATTCCCTCTAAAATCAGGAAGGAGACAAGGATGCCCACTCTCTCAATCCTTTTTAACATAGTACTAGAATTCCTAGGCAGTGCAATCAGGCAAGAAGCAAGCATAAAGGGGATCCAAGTAGGGAAAGAGGAAATAAAACCATCCCTCTTTGCCAATGACATGATTCTGTATTTAAAGAATCCGATAGACTCTACTCCCAAGCTCCTTGAGCTGATTCAAAGCTTTGGAAGGGTAGCAGGCCATAAAATCAACCCTCACAAATCAACTGCCTTACTTTACGCCAACACTGAGAGGAACGAGGCAATAATCAGGAAAGAAAATCCTTTCACAATAGCCTCAAAGAAAATAAAGTACCTAGCAATTAGCTTAACTAAGAATGTAAAGGACCGTTTTGATGAAAACTTTAAAACCCTAAAAAAGGAAATTAAAGCAGAACTAAGAAAATGGAAAAACCTCCCATGCTCCTGGATTGGAAGAATCAACATTGTGAAAATGACAATCTTGCCAAGGGCTATCTACAAATTCAATGTAATACCCATCAACATCCCAATGTCATTCTTTAAAGACATAGAAGAGGCAATTTAAAATTTCATATGGAATAATAAAAGACCCCGTATAGCAAAAACACTTCTTAGCAGAAAGAACAGCGCTGGAGGAATTTCAATTCCAAACTTAAGGCTCTATTACAGAGCTATAATTCTCAAAACAGCTTGGTACTGGCACAAGAACAGGCCTGAATCCAATGGAGTAGAACTGCGGACCCAGATATTAAACCACAGACCTATGGCCACCTAATCTTTGACCAGGGAGCCAAAAAAATAGAATGGAAGAAAGATAGCCTCTTCAACAAGTTGTGCTGGCAGAACTGGTTAAACACCTGCAGAAAACTAAAGTTGGATCCTTCTTTGTCACCTTGCACTAGAATTAACTCCAAATGGATCAAAGACGTGGAGGTAAAAGCTGACACACTGAAAACTTTACAGGAAGGAATAGGAGATACACTAGGCCTCCTTGGCACAGGTCGAAACTTTCTTAATAAGGACCAAGAATCACAACAAATCAGAGAAAGGCTGGATAAGTGGGACTGCATTAAACTGCAGAGCTTTTGTATGGCAACGGATATAGCTAGTAAACTAATCAGGAAGCCTACAGAGTGGGAGAAGATCTTCACCAACCAAACAACGTACCAAGGCCTCATATCTAAAATATATCAACAACTCAAAAAATTGAATCACTCCAAAACTAACCTCCAAAGTAACACCCATCCCATTACAAAATGGGCCAAAGACTTAAAGAGAGTCTTCTCTGAAGAAGAAACAAAAATGGCCTATAGACACATGAAGAAATGCTCAACATCTCTGGTCATAAAAGAAATGCAAATCAAAACAAGTCTAAGATTCCACCTAACTCCAGTTAGAATGGCCAGGATCAGGAAAACGAATGACAACAGATGCTGGAGGGGATTTGGTCAGGAGGGATCACTACTACACTGTTGGTGGGAGTGCAAACCCGTTCAACCACTATGGAAAGCAGTGCGGCAGTGCCTCAAAACGCTAAACATACAACTCCCCTATGACCCAGCAATTCCAGTACTTGGCATTTACCCAACAATCCAGAAACAAGGGCATACTAAACCCACTAGCACAACAATGTTCATTGCAGCACTAGTCACCATAGCAAAGATATGGAACCAACCCAGATGTCCCTCAGTTGATGAGTGGATCAACAAGTTGTGGTATTTGTACACAATGGAATTCTATGCTGCTGTCAGAAAGAATGACATCGCCCCATTTGTTAGGAAATGGAAAGACTTAGAACAAATCATATTAAGTGAAGTAAGCCAGACTCAAAGGAACTTAGGCTCAGTGGTTTCCCTCATTCGTCATAATCAGTAGAAACCTTGGGCTCTACTAGCAGAGATTGTCAATAGAGCAAAAGGCCATATATAAGGCCATATAATGTGAAGCTAATTGAAAGGACCTCCAGGATATTGACACAAAAGCCATATAATGAATGACTGTTGTCCTTAATGTACTATGTTGTCTTTCATCTCGTTTGCTGTCCCTTGGTTATCCCATATTGGTATAGTATCTCACTTTGTTATCTGATATATTGAATTTATTTGTATTTGGATATTTGAAATTTGATAGGGAAGGGGGGAAAACCAAGACGGGTGGGGGGTGTGGGGTTGGAGGGAAATGGGTACCAAGACATGTGAAAGGGTATCAATGTATGTGAATTAATGCACTTTCTATCTGGCAAATATCATCTAACCCTTTTACTAATTACAATAAAAAAATTTTAAAAAAAGAAAGTTGTAGTGTGTGGGGAGGATGATGGGGTCAAATACATTTCTTCTTAGAAATATACCTCATCTGGTTGCCCTGGATTTTCCTGGCCTTCTTCTTAGAGAAAGTTCTGTTATACTGGATTTGTGGCTTGGCAATGATCTAGCATGTACATCTTCGAGTAAGACATCCACAACTTCCATGCCTGAGACTCGAGTTTCCTGACCTTTGGCAACAGCACAGCAACATCTTTCTTCCTCCTGAGCCACAGGCCAAGTGAGCTGGCTTGAGCTGGTTGTTAGTTACAGTGGCTTGGTTACCAGGGTTCCATATTCTGTTCCATTGTGAGGGAGGCAGGGTCACCTTTCAGGGCCCAATGACCAAAGATCCTTGCTCACAAAAGACCTCACCAAAGACATACTGGAGGCTGAATCTCTCCTCCAATCTCACAATATACATGTGGATGTAGTATACAGCACACCTTATTTGTCCAATCCCAATGTCTTCCACTAGGCCCAACTACCAGTCTGGTCTCAGGCTCAAGGAGCCTTTCTTAGGTAAGATCCAAACTTAAGGGTCAATATTGCCCTCATCCTTTACAAAACATTTGCTTCACAGTGCCTTCTCTGCCTGCATTTTGCCCCTTGTCGAATTTTTTTTGTTTTTGCTAGTCTTGGGACTTGACCTCAAAGTGTGAACATTGTTCTTGGGCTTTCTTTAGGCTTTAGCTGTCCCACCGAGCCACAGCACCACTTGCAGCGTTTTCTATGTATGTGGTAATGAGGAATCAAACCTGAGGCTTACTGCTTGGTAGCCAAAGACTCTCCCACTAGGTCAAACACACCGGGCATCTTGCACATATTTTTGACGTCCATCTACTAGGATATTATTAGGTTTCTGTATCCTAATCAATTTTTTCCTGATGATTAGCTTTGCTGTCATGTGTAAAAAATGCAAGAGGGAAAAACACAGAAGAATTAGTGAAATTAAAAAAAAGCATTAGACACAGTTAAGTGTTCATTCTTTGTAGGAGAAAGGATATTTGGATATGATGATGACTTTATAATTACTATGTCAGGGTTGAGAGTTTGGCATAGTGGTAGAGTGCTTGCCTAGCATCCATGAAGATCTGGGTTTGATTGCTCAGTATCACATAGATAGAAAATCTAGATGTGGCACTGTGGCTCAAGTGGCAGAGGGCTAGACTTGAGAAAACCCGAGGACAGTGCTCAGGCCCTGAATTCAAGCCCCAAGACTGGCAGAAAGATAAAAGAAAATAAAAGTGCTTTTTACGAGCTAATTCACTCACAGCATTTGCTTCTGAAATCTTCGCTTCTGCATCTTGTGAAATACCCCTTTCCCTCAACGTAGACAAGAAAAACAGATACATCCCATGGTCCACTGTGAGGCCACTGGTTGGGCGAAGAGCTAGTCGTGCAGCAACACATAAGTTTTATTCTAATACTTTCCAAACTTTGTACTCAAATATGCTACCTACTTACCAACTTATGTCAGTTATCCTTATGCTATAACTTTTCTTCATTACTACAATATTCTTACACTCCTACATTAATCCTCTTGCACCTCCCCTGACCTCTCTCATTCTTTTTTTATATCTCTGGAACTCTGCTCGTCTTTCAACCCTTATACTGCACGGATCTACACTTGATGGCTGTTGAGCAATATTGTATATGTAGGTGGTTAATTATTCTCTAGGCTCAGAGGGACTTAAAGACAATAGAGATTGGATTGAGAGGCTTATTGTTTTGGGTATAAATCGCTTATCAGTGGTTGTATTAGGCTGGTCTGTAAGTGCACAAAAAGAAAGTGTGATAATGCCAATCAAAACTTGTGAATATCTAGTGTCTGCCAGCTACAGAGGTCTTGATTGGTTATATCTGAAAAACTATAATCGTATTTAGTAGTAATCTTGCTCCCATTTTCAAATGGGCAGAACAAGAAACTCAAGAAAAATGTCAAATCAAGAAACAACATCCCCCACCCAATGTAAACAGACAATGGAATAGTCACTGGCAAACCTAGAGGAGAGTCTTCCAATTGCTACACAAATGCAATTGATAAACATCATTAATGAAAAATGTGAAAATATAAAGAAAGAGAAAATGGAGGAAGCCATACCTGAACAAGAGGAAAGCAAAAACAAGGTGATAATTGAAAAAGAAGAAGCCATAAAGGAGGCCATAATAAAGGTTTTTCAAAGAAAGATGGATGAATTCAAAGAATCCACAAATAAAATCGTTACCAAACTCCAGCAAATGTCCAAAGAAAATAAAGCTACTGAGCTAACCACTCAAAAGGAAATCAAGGAGATAAAGAAATCCATACATGATCTAAAACAAGGGCAACAAGGCATCAAAAGTGAGCAATTAGAAGCAAGGGAGATGGAAATAAAGTAGATAGCTTTGATAGCAGGTTAGACATTGCAGAGGAGAGAATTTCCGTGGCTGAAGATAATTTAGGTATTATAAAGAACAGATAATGAGTCAATCCAAATCTAGGAAATATGAGAGAGCGCTTCAGGATGTCCAAGATACAATTAGGAAGCCTAATTTAAGGCTAGTTGGTATTGAGGAGGGCGTGGAGAAAGAGGTCAATGGTATTGGAAATATACTTCAGGGAATCATCTCAGAGAATTTCCCAAATATCCAGAAGGGCAGGCCCATCCAGATACGAGAAGCTTTTAGAACCCCAAACAGACCTGACCAGAAAAGAACATCCCACCGCCACATTGTGATCCGAACTGGATCAATAGAAACGAAAGAAAAGATCCTAAAGGCAGCCAGGGAAAAGGGATCAGTAACCTATAAAAGCAAACCATTCAGAATAACCCCAGATGTCTCAGAAGAGACCATGCAAGCACGAAGTGACTAGAAGCATATATGTCATGCCCTTAAATCAAATAACTACCAACCAAGAATACTGTAGCCAGCTAAGCTCTCATTCATAACTGAGGGAACAATAAAAACATTCCATTCCAGGGAAAAGCTGCAACAATATGTCGAAACAAAACCAACACTACAGAGAATTCTCAAAGATGCTCTATACATAGAAAACCAAAATAAATGCAATATAGGGAAAGAAATGGCACCTAAACAGCATACCGTCTAAGGACCACAAGAACTGTCAAGACACAGGCCCTACTAAAAGCTTTTTAAAATGGTAGGAACTAATAAATATCTCTCAATCCTAACTCTCAATATCAATGGACTTAACTCTCCAATTAAACGGCATAGGCTGTCTAGTTGGATCAAAAAGCAAGAGCCATCCTTCTGCTGACTTCAAGAGATACATCTTACCCCAAAACAATCATCTTTTGAAAGTGAGAGGTTGGAATAAACTCTATCAAGCTTACTGCCCCCATAAACAGGCTGGAGTTGCCATCCTCATATCAGATACAATAGACTTCAAACTAAAATTAGTAAGAAAAGACAAAGAAGTTTACTACATACTACTAAAGGGATCTTTCCTCCCGGAAGACATAACGATCCTAAATATTTACACACCCTTTTGAAGATTCTCAAAAGATTGAAGATTCTGCCAGTGTAAGTTAGATTCCGGCATTGATATTAAATAATGCAATGAGTAGGGATTTATATTTGAAATATCACTGTTGACAAAATCTAACACACATTTGCTTAGTATTTGCTTTTGATTTCCCAAGAAGTACAGTACAAGCTAACACTTGTGGCATATATCGACTGGGAGAAATGATTCAGAATATGTGACTCATTTGAACAGGAGTCAGTGAAAGATACAGAAGCAGGATACCCATATTGTGATAATTTGTATCTTTTGCATATTTTGTGTTTGTTATTAATTCCATTTGTGGTGTACATTTCTAGGTAAAAACTTTTAAAATGTTTCCTAACAATTTGTTATTTCAACAGCAAAAAAAGACATTTATATGCCTGATAAAATTCATAGAATCCAAATTTTTCCATATTATTTTTTGTTTTTTCTTTTTTTTGGTGGGTCATAGATCTTGAACTCAGCTTGGGCACTATCCCTGAGCTCTTCAGCTCCAGGCTACCACCTTACTCTGGAGCCAAGCCCCACTTCCCATTTTCTAAAGGTAAATTGGAGATAAGTGTCTCAGGTCTTTTTGTGCCAGGATGGCTTTAAACCTTGATCCTCAGATCTCAGCCTCCTGAGTAGCTAGGATTATAGAAGTGAGCCACCACCCCATCATGCTCAGCTTTCTGTTTTTTTTTTTAAACAAGCCCTTTGGCTGGAACTCGGTCTGAGCACTGTCCTTCAGCTTTCCTCAAGCCTAGTGATCTTCTACTTGAGCCACAGCACTACTTCTGGTTTTTTCTGTGTATGTGGTACTGCGGAATTGAAACTTCGTCTTCATACAAGCACTCTACAACTATGCCAAACTCCCAGCCCCTCCACATTAGTTTTTATGATAGATCTTTCCATGCATCTAGGATGGCTAGAAATCCTTCTTGAGTTTCCCAAGATCAGGGAGTATAGGTGTGTCCCATCCTGTGTGGCTACATAACCATTGTTTAGGGTACAGTTCTCTCTTCATTCTACCCATCTAGAGCAATTTTCATCTTCCATGTATAATCATTAAACATTCAGCTCCTGTTCCTCTCTACTCTATTCTCTGGAACCATCGTGCTTTTTGGCTCTAAGGGTTTGTTGATCCTTGGAAGCTCTGGAAGGGAAAACATACCCTAGCTCTTCCTTTATGACTACTGTATTTTTAGTTTACTGTAATCAAGATTCATCTGTAAAATGTTCTTCCTTTTCAATGCATTGTTTTGCATATTTCTATCTTTGGATTATTATTAATAGTTGTGAATGGATTCTCCACATATTTGTTCTAGTCTCTGCTTTCTCTTCCATTAGGTACAAATCTAGAAATAGAAGTGTTGGACCATATTTCTATGTAATTCTATATTTAGTGCTTTTTTAGCACTCTCCACACAATTTTTGATTGTTTTATATTCCTTGCAGAACTATTCCAAAGTTATACTTCTTCTCACTACCTTCCCAGTAATAGTTAGACTTTGAAAGTTGTTTTTTTGTATGCGTGTGTGTGTGTGTGTGTGTGTTTGTGTGTGTGTATGTGGATCTTTTTGTTTAAAACTATATTTATATTAATACACTTAAAGTAATGATTTCATTGTAATTTTAATTTTTCTCATGACTGTTAATATTGAACTTCTTTCTACATTTTGAACTACTATTTCTATATATTCTTTTTAGAAAATCCTCTCCAATCTCCAATTTTTTTCCCTTTTTTTTGTGGGGTAGTGGGGAAAGTCATGGGGCTTGGACCTTGGGCCGTGAGCTCTTTAGTTTAAGGCTATTGTCCTACCCTGAGTATTGCCCCTCAGCTCTTCTGCTCACAGCTCCCTACCCCTCTTCCCATTATATACAGAACAAAGGTCATCCTCAGTCTTTTTGAAAAAGTAAAACATACAGTAAATTTGTAGTATAAAACAGCAAGAAATAAATTTCTTGCCAGGTGCAGTGACTTCTACCTGTAATCCTAGCTACTCAGATATCAGGCTGATATCTAAAGATTTGGTTCAAAGCCAGCCTGGGCATTAGAAGGTCTATGAGACTCTCATCTACAGTTAACCACTAGAATATGGGAAATGGCACTGTGGCTTCATAGGTAGGGTGATAGCCTTGAGTTGAAGAGCTCAGGAACAGTGCCCAGGCCCAGAGTTCAAGCCTTACAAATCCCCCAGCCAAAAAAAAGAAAAAAAAGTTTCTTCCCCAAGTGATTATTATGCCAGACATAGAACATTAACATTCTGGGTGTACTTCACAATATTATTACTTGATACCCTAAGATTTTGCAATATTCTCTCAGTATCAGCATATGTCATCATATAATGTAGTTCCTTTTCAATGGAATAATTCCATTTATAACCTAAATCTACTCCCCCGACTTATTTTTGTCGATACCTCAATTGCTCTACCATGATATGCCACAAGCCATTAAACATTTTATGGTGGGTAATTGGAAAGGAGTCTCATGGAATTTTGTGCCAGGCTGGCTTTGAAACCATGGTCCTCAGATCTCAGTCTCCTGAGTAGCTAGGATGACAGGCGTGAGCCACCAACACCTGGCTTGCCTTTTTATTTTTTTGTGGGTCTTCGGACTTGAACTCTGGGCCTAGGCACCATCCCTAAGCTTTTCAGGTCAATATTTCATGTAAGTCTAATGATTTAAGTAAAGGAATACAATTCCAACAAAAAAAAGAATAAAATTCCAGACATGGTGTGTTTATAACTCAGTGCTAATCACTTGATGAAAATGTGCCATTCCAGAAGCTGGTGTCATTTGATGATGTAGCTGTGGATTTCAGCTGGGAGGAGTGGCAGCATCTGGATAATGCTCAGAGGACCCTGTACAGAGATGTAATGCTGGAGACCTACAGCAACCTGGTGTCCTTAGGTGAGCAAAAGTCAAATTCACTTGCAAGGCCAAGTGCCTTGTTATTTTGCAGATACGTGAATGTTTATCAAACTTTCAATACTATTTAAATGAAAGATTCCAGGCTCTGAGAAGTATCATTACTTTCTAAAGAAAACCTAAGGTAATTTTGTACTCATTCTTCAGGATACCTTCAGGATACTTTGACAACAGTTCTAAATTATGTTTCCTCTAATGGAGACGACATTCCAAACTTACACAGTAATTGTAAGTGGATAAACCATCCAGAATAGAATATATATCATTATTGGAAATAGGATCTACAAATCACTAAACAGTGAGTTTATAATGGAAACCTGGCACTAGGTGCAATGTTTCATGCCTGTAATCTTAAAATATTCAGGAGGAAGAAATCTAAGAACTCTAATTTGAAGCCAGCAATGGCATAAAAATTGCCATGAAACTCTATAACTCCAAGTAACCCCTCAAAAATGTTAGTGGAGTGTCAAGAGTTTGACTTTGTGGTTGAGTGCTTGCCTAGCATGCATGAAGACCCATGCATGTAAGTGGAGCTGGGACTCAAACTGGTATTTTTCTAGCCTTGAGCAAGACAGCTAAGTTTATGCCATAGAAAATGAATGCAGAGCTGGGGAAAAGTCAACCATGGAGCCAGTGAGAAATGAGAAAAAAGATTTAATAGATAACTTGTGAGTAGGATATCTGCGAACTTAAAGCAATGATGACACAGCATAAGCAATAATTCTCTACTGTTTCTAATTTACAGGGCCCTGTGTTCCCAAACCTGCATTAATTGACAAGCTAGAGCACTGTGCAGAACTCTGGATAGGAAATTCCTCTGACAAGAATATCACAGGTGAGTGAATGCATCTTCATATTGATGTTGGAGCCTGAGCCCCATTGGTAAGTTCATGTTGTGATGTACTGAGCAATAATATTCTTAGTTACCCTAAATCCTGTGTGGAACCTATGGAATTCTTTGTGAATGAATCAAGAATCATTTTCTTTTCCCAATCCTATGCTTGGTCTCAGGGCCTGAGCATGGTTCTTGGGTTTTCTCAAGGCTAGCTCTCTACTTCTTGAGTCATAGCACCACTTCTGGCTTTTTCTTTGTATGTAGTACCAAGGAACTGAACCAGGTCTTTGTGCATTCTAGCCCAAACCCCCGGCACCAAGAATCATAGGGTGATATGATGAATTCTATGTGGCAGTAGAGTTAAAGTTAGATTTCTCTGTAGAAATCACTGTGAAACAAAATAAAATGAGAAAGCCATGAGCCCGTGGCTCATGCCTGTAATCCTAGCTACTTAGGAGGCTGAGATCTGAGGATCAAGGTTCAAAGACTGACCTATCACAAAAACACCTTAGACTCTTCTCTCCAATGAACCAATAGAAAATGAGAAGTGGGGTTGAGTCTAAAGACATAGGGCAGTAGCCTTGAGCTGAAGAGCTCAGGAAGAACAGCCAGGTCTAGAATTCAAGTCCCATGACCGCAAAACAAGAAAGAAAGAAAGAAAGAAAGAAAGAAAGAAAGAAAGAAAGAAAGAAAGATATTTCATTTCTTTAAAACTAAGGCTATAAATGATTGAGCAAACAAGGAATAAGTCAGGGCATTATTCTCTGATAAGGATAATATCTTTATGCTGGTAGGAAGAGACTGGTATTCAAAACCAGACGTTTCCACCAGAAATTGAGCCTAGTGGTAGAGTGCTTGCCTAGCATGCACAAAGACACAGGTTTTCTTCCTTATTACAACATACATAGAAAAAGCCAGAAGTAATGACTTCATTGGTAGGGTTCTAGTCTTGAGAAAACCCAAGGACAGTGGTTAGGTCCTAAGTTCAAACCCAGGAATGGAAGGAAAAAAAAAAACAACAAAGTTTCAATCAACATAAGAAAATTAACTAGACAATGAGCTGGGGATTTTCTGGTCTTCCATGGTTCTGAGGGACAGGAGTGTTAGAAAAGGAATTTTTATAAGACTTCAAATGGAAAGAAATAAATTTCAAAATTCCTACAAATACCTAAATTGAGATTTTAGTGAGAAGTTGTAACTGAAGGGATATAGGTGTAAGACCTTACTCTCAAGAATCGTTCTTGCTTGGATCAAAGGCAAACAGACATATAAACCAAACTTGTGGCCGCTGAATCTAGAAAAAATTCGTGTTCCTCACTTAATGGTTAATAAGCAAACAGCATTGAAACTGGGTAAGGTAATCCTATCTGGTAATCAGGACCTGAGACTCTTATCAGTAGTTAACTCTAGAAAACAGGAAGTGGGGCTGTAGCTCAAGGATAGGGGTTATAGTCTTCTGCTGAAGTGTTCAGGGACAGGGCCGAGGCCTATGAACTACAAAAAAAAGAAAAGAAAAGAAAAGAAAGTTTTAAAAAGATGCAAAACAGCACAATATTTAGAGTATTTCTCAAAAATAAAAGAAAGGCAGCTATTCCTCAATGTATAAACAAAACAGTATTTGAAAAAAAAACAGCTGCAGGTATATTATAGGTAGTATTCAGCTTAAAACTGTAGCAATACATAGATGGGTAATTTCAATAAATATTTCCTGTGATATAAAAAGAGAACTAAAACACAGAAAAACATTATTGGTCATTGTAAAATATCATTTTCTTAATAGGTTAGGGAGAAAAGCATATATTTCTCACAAATCAATTTCCACTTTTATATTTTAAAATATCTAACACTTAGGATGGGAAAGTAAAGTCATTACCTTTACAGTAAGGAATATTTGTATCTCCTGTATGTTTGTGTCTTTTTTTCTATGACTCATTTTAGATGTCCAGGTAATGGAAAATGTGTTCAAGACCTGCCAGGAAAGTCCACATGAATGTCTTTGTGAAGTAGCAGTTGCAAGTAGTATCGAAGTGGAGGAAAACGTGAGATTAGCAACAACTTTAAATTTGAGCTCTACACATAATCCAGAGCTGATTAGTAATAACGGTAACAACTTAGGGGTGAGGACTGAGGAGTTCATTAAGTGTCAGAACATGCTTCTGTCTCCTAAGCCTGATGAGATGCATACTGCATATAGATCTCGTATGTCTCCTGTTCTTAAAAAATCCATCGGATATTCAGAGCATTTTATTCATGATTGTGACAGTCCAAAAGATCTGCAGTATCATAATTCTGTTCTCCCTGCCCAAGAAATTCTTCAGGGAGGGAGGAAAACTGCTAAATGTACTGTGTGATGAAAAATATTGTACTTAACACCGACAATCACTACACATCCGAAAATGTACACAGGAGAGACTCCTCATATATGTAGTGAATGTGAGAAATCTTTCAGTAATGAAATACGCCTTACAATACCTCAGAGCAAATATCCTGAGATATGTGATGCGTACATCAAGTGTGAAAATTAATTTCTGAGGAGTCAGACCTGACGCTACAACCTCGATCTCCAAGAGAAGACAAACCTTATGAATATGAGGAACGTAATAAAATTTCTGCCCAGAATTCAGCTCTCAGCACACATCAGAGATCTCACACAGAAGAGAAATCTTATGAATGGGATAAATGTGGGAAGACTTTTAGACTGAAATCATACCTCACTTTGCACCAGAGAAGACACACAGAACAGAAACCTTATGAATGTAACAAATGTGAAAAGTATTTCACCCAGAAGATACACCTTCGAGTTCATCTAATAACACACACAGGAGAGAAATCTTATAAGTGTAATGAATGTGGAAAGTCTTTCCAAGGGAAGGGAAAACTTCGTGTTCATCAGAGAATACACACAGGAGTGAAACCTTATGAATGTAACCAATGTGTAAAGTCTTTCCGACAGAAATCTTCCCTCAAATTGCATCAAAGAACACACACAGGAGAGAAACCTTATGTGTGCAACAAATGTGGAAAGACCTTCAAGTGGAAGTCATATCTTGATGGGCATAACAGAACACACACAGGAGAGAAAACTTATGCATGTAGTGAATGCGGAAAGTCTTTCAAATGGAAGGTAAAACTCCATGTTCATCAGAGAATATACTCAGGAGAAACACCTTATGAGTGTAACATATGTGGAAAGTCCTTCACACAGAAGCCAAACCTCAACATGCATAAGACAATTCAAACAGGAGAAAAACCTTATGAATGTAGCCAATGTGGAATGTCTTTCAAATGGAAGTCTTCCCTCAAATTGCATCAGAGAACACACACAGGAGAGAAACTGTACGAGTGCATCAAATGTGGTAAGTCCTTCAGATGGAAGTCACATTACAGGAGGCATAACAGAATTCACACATATTAGAAACCTTAGGAATATAACCAAAGTTGAAAGTCTTTCGTGCAGTATTCACCCTTCAGGAAGCGTAAGAGAGTTCACACATATGAGAAGCCTTAGCAATGTAATAAATAGGAAAGACTTTTTAGTCTGTGGAAGAAAACTCAGCTTGTGTCACAGAACCAACACAAGATAAAACCCTTAATGAATGTAGCAATTGTTCAGTCTTTTCCCCAGAAGGCACAACTCAAGATTTATCACTAAACACCCACAGGATAGAATCCTATGAATAAAATGAAAGGGAAATTTTTTTGAAGAACTCATAGTTGAGTTTGCATGATACCACACAGACACAGGATAAAAATCGGATGAATATAAGAATATGAAAAATCCATCATGAACGTATGACTAAGTATAAAATGCACATAGGAGAGAAAAACCTTATGAATATTACAAATGTGGAAAGTGTTTGACCGAGAGAGAGAGAGAGAGAGAGAGAGAGAGAGAGAGAGAGAGAGAGAGAGAGAGAGAGAGAGAGAGAATAGAGAGAGAGAGACAGAAAGAGAGAGACAGAAAGAGAGAGAGAAAGAGAGAAAAGAGAGAGAAACAGGAACTTCTAAATTTTACAGAGATAGAGAAGGAGAGAGAGAAGGAGACAGAAACTAATTTCTAAACTTTACAGTCTTTCTATTTCCTTACAAATTCGTCTATGTCATTCTTTCTGACAGAAGCACAGAATTCCATTGTGTAAAAATACCATATTTGATCTACTCATCAACTGACGGGCATCTCGTTGGTTCCATACCTTTGTTATAGTAAATAGTGCTGTGATAAATGTTATTGTTCTAGTGAATTTAGTGTGTCCTATCTGGACGATTGGCAAGTAGTGAAATTGCTGGATCACAGGGGAGCTCTATGTTTAGTCTTTTTGGGATACTGCCATAGTGCTTTCCATAGTGGTTGAACGAGTTTGCAATCCCACCAGCAGTGTAGTAGTGATCCCTCCTGGCCACATCCCCTCCAGCATACGTTATTAGATTTCTGGATCTTGGCCATTCTAACTGGAGTGAGGAGGAAAAGGGAAAGAGGAACTGAAACTTTCTCTCCTTACAGATGACATGATTCTGTATTTAAAGAACCCCATAGACTCTACTCCGAAGCTGCTTGAGCTGATATAAAACTTTGGTAAGGTAGCAGGGTATAAAATGAACCCTCAATGTCAACTGCCTTCCTATATGCCAACAAATGAGAGGAATGAGGCAAGAATCAGGATAGCAACTCATTTTGCGATCAAAGAAAATAAAATACCTAGGAATTAACTTAGAATGTAAAGCACCTTTTTGATGGAACTATAAACCCTGGAGAAGGAAATTAACGCAGAACTGAGGAAATGCAAAAACCTATGCTCCTGGTTTGGAAGAAGTAATATTGTAAAAATGGCAATCTTGATAAGGACTATCTACAAATTCAGTGCAATATTCATCAATATCCCAATGTCATTCTTTAAAGAAACAGAAGAGGAAATCCAAAAGTTCACTTGGAATAATAAAAGACCCCTTATAGTCTGTCTTCTTGCATGATACATAATGTTTAATCTCAACTTCTCCACCAAAATCTCACCTTTCTCATTGAGACATAGGTGGCCCTGTTTACTAGCAGCAAAGGCTCAAACGCGCAGTTTCAGGTGTCACCACTGCCTCTGTTACTGGGTAGATACAACTGTGTCATTGATTCTGAGGTCTGCTCTGGGAGGCTTGGTCACAAGTTGTTCTGTGGCTTCTGCTGCCAGCCTGTGCCTATTTGCTTCCTTTTCCTCCAGCAGCCTACAACAGGGAATGAAGTTCAGGCGCTGATGCTCTCCTTCATATGCAGGGCAGGATGAGCCCAACCCTCCCACATCTTCCTCTTCTAATTTTTGGGAAAAAATGTGCTGGCAAAAGTCCTCAGGTGTGGCGCATGGCTGATCCACACTTTTAATCCAGGCTGGTCAGGAGGCTGAGATCTGAGTATGGAAGTTCCAAGTCACCTAGAACAGGAAAGTCTGATAGATTCTTACTACCAAAAATAAAAAGAGCTGGGAATGGAATTTGGGCTCAAGTGGTAAAGGGCTAGTCTTGAGTACAAATGCTTAGTGCCCAGGCCCAGAGTTCAGGCTCCAGCACTGCCAACAACCTCACTTTAGTGAGATTTTAGCTTTATCCATGTAGGCACATCTCACTGGAGTCTTTGCTGGTAGAGATAGTCTTCATAATTTTGTCTCAAGGTAAAGGTCCTCCTGGGGTAGTACACAAAAGATGTCATGGAGAGAGGAGCCCCACTTGCTCCAGGTTTGAAGATGGCATAGGTCAAGCCAGCATGGAGTTGGCACATCAGTCTTTTTCTTAGCACCACCTACCAGTGAATGTCAAATGACATTGATTGTTGTGGGATTGTGTGATTGAAGTGCCCCATTAAGGGCAGTGTAAGCACATCCAAACTTGGATACCAGGAATGCTGATATCTCAAAGCTAAGACTTCTGTTGGCTACAGAAATGCTGGTGTGTCTTTGATGCATTAAAAGTTCAGGTGCAAAGATTCTGAAGCTTGATGCCATGTGTTTATTCCATTTAGTAAAATTATTTTAATGCACTGTATAAGTTAAAACATTTGATAAGAGTCAGGGGTAGTGAAAACATTGTTCTTGAATTCAGGTGTCTGGCAGGGTAATGGGGGGGTGTTGGTGGCTGGGACTATGAAGCTGGAGCTGCTATCAAACCATGGATCATGTTTCCCTTTGTCTGGGAGAAATGACTCCAAAGATGAAATTTGAATGGTGAGGAAAAGATGATGATGTCCTCAGGAAATTTCTCCTAAACAAATGCTCATGTGGAAGTGGGATGGGGGCTGGGCATATTTGAGTCATAGCTTAAGGGGGCTTCTCATGGCGTTGAGAACGTTCCTTGCGACTTCAGGCATGCAGCAGGGTGTTTTAGATGGATGGAATAAGACTGGAGACAAGATGAATGCTGGGATCCTGCAATGCTCTTGCATGAGTGGCTGGTGGCTCACCTGAAAGAACTAATTATGTCTAAAAAAGAAATCAGGAATTTGTTTTGATTATATAATACCTATAATCCGAGGCATATTCAGGATCCTGATCTTAGTATTGTGGTTTAAAACCAACCCAGCAAAGGGTAAAATGCATGAGACTCATACTCCCAGTTTAGAGCAAGAACAAAGATTGAAGTAGAGCTGTGGCTCAAGAGCTAGAGTGCTACCTTGAGCAAAGAAAAGCTAAGAAAAACTCCAGGTCTTGAGTTCAAGGCCAGGAATGAAAGAAGGAAGGTAAAAAAAGGGAAGTATGTGAGGAAGGGAAATATATAAATGAAAGAGAGAAGGAACTAGAAATTTAAAACTAGAGAATATTTAAAAGTCATCAGTCCTTCTAAGAAAAGTGTTGGAATATGGGTTCTATATGTGGTGAACTGGAAGCCCAGCAGTGACTTGTTAACCAAAGAGTCACCATGATGAGCAAAGGATAGAAATCTGCATGAGCCTCTTAGCGGATTGAGTCACAGAAGAGAACCTCAGCTCCCAACCCATAGTTAGAAGGATATAGAGATGGGGAAGTTGGCATCACCTTGATGTCATTGTGTCCATGGAGACTGGAAGCCATGGCTCTGTGAAAGCACAATGTTCTGGTTACAGAGCTGGGAGGCTGAGGAGAGCTAAGTCTTGGCCATGAAGAAATCAGGGTGGCAGCAGAGCAACTCTGCTGCAGTGTGTGCCTGCTTGGCTGTTCTTTTTCTGTGGTGGATCAGGCCGGAGCGGGTGATAGTAACTGTTTTGTGGTCACAAGCCCTTCACCAAGAGCTTCCTCTGGGATCCTCATAAGCTACAGAGTGGCTGGTGTTGGGTTGTGTGTGGGGTGGAAGTTACAGAGGGATGGACGCATGGCAAGGTGGGTGAAGAGATGAGAGGAATGATGAGATCCCAGTTCATTGGTTTCCAAGGTTAATGGGTGGGAGGTAGAGAGGCATGATGGAGGAATGATGGAGGCAGGGGAAGGTGGTGACAGAGTGAGGCCATCTGTAGTGCCAGCCTGGCCATCATCTGAAGCCCATAGGCAGCTTCCTGATCCTTCACTTAGTCCTGCTCCTTGTGGAGGGAATGTCATGTGTACCCAGAGCTAGGGGTGGGGCAATGTTAGTAGCACCTGGAGAACCATTGGCCTCTACCTGGGTGAGGGGTGGTTATGGCTCCCATGCTGGGTGGCCTGATAGCTATGGAACAGATCTCTCCTTAGCTACCACAGTCATTGGCTGCTCTCCATCTAGGGTTAGGGCACCTGCTCAGCCATCAGGACACCCCATGCCAGGACAGAGGCCTACAATTCAGATGGCAGCACAGGGGTGAAGATGATCTCACCGTAGCCCTAGTTACATGGCTGCCCCAGCATGCAGGACAGGATGAGCTGGGGGAAGATGTTCTCTGTGTTTTTCCACAGCCTATCCCGGCCTCTTCTTGTGTCTGATTAGACCAAGAGAGTACCAGGTTCCCTCTCATAGTCCTGGTTCTTTTTCTTTTACAGTCATGAGGCTTGAACTCAGGTCCTGGTTACTGTCTCTGAGCTCTTTTGCTCAAGGTTGATGCTCTACCATTTGAACCATAGTGCCATTTCCAGCTTTTCCTTTTCATGTGGATCTCTGATATGTCCAGTACTGTGCCTGCAGGGAGGCACTCACCCCACAGACAGAGCCACCTCTGCCGTGACTGTGACTGCCCACAACCCTCACACCCACTCCTTGCACACCTCTCGACTCCAGTTTAAGCTCCTCTTGGACTGGGTGTCCAGCCTATCCTTTCCTACACTCACAAAGGGTCTACAATTGTCTTCCCAGGGTCCTTTCTTCTGCCAGCCAGAGTACAGACTGTGCACATCTTGACGATCACAGAGCTCAAAGCCAAAGGCTGAGATGCAGAAGGGGGTGACCCAGTAGCTGCACAGGGCCCATGGATCATCCTGTGCATCCCCCAGCCTGTGACTTCCCCCACCCCCTTGGCAGGGAAGCTCCATGCCCACATCCTGATCCCTGGTCCCCTCCAATTCCATTCTCCCTTGGATTTTGCAGACTGTCTACCATCAGGATCTAAAATTCTATTCATCACTTTATGTCCTTATCACTGATTTACTACTTTGGCAGGATCTCCCCGTGCCTGGAGAGTGGGCATGTCATGTACTCTCTGTGGAGAAGTTGCCCAGGAGAAGAAATATGCACTTCATGTGAGTGTTGGACAGGGCAGGAGGGCTCCCTAGGATCAGAAGCCACAGGAGGGGTGCAGATGGGGGAATGCTAGGGGCCCCAGGGGACAGTGGGAGTTAGGGCACAGTTGGTTCCTTCTGCAGGGTTGACACCGCTTCACAAACCCAACAGAATGAGGTTCACATTTCAGATGTCAGAGACAGTGCAGATTGCCAATGGGCGCGGGGGTCACTGTCACCCCCAGATGCTGGCTGCATGCTGGGATGCACGCAGAGATGTTTTCAAGATCAGATAATGAGGATGTTGCAGGGTGTAACCATTCTTTTCAGATGGCTCTCTAGCTCTCTTGAGCTTCATCTCTATCTTTGGCTTTTTCTTGGCAGTTAACTGGAAATGAGAGTGTCATGGACTTTCCTTTCTGGACTGGCTTCAAACAGAAGCTATGCACAGTTTTCAAACCATACCCTACTGAAGAAGGGAAGCTTCATCTGGTGCTTAACTGGGTTGAACTTTGGCTCTGTTTGCTATGCCTCACGGGAGGGGGCTCATCATTTGTAGACTAAGATCTCATGACCTTCAAAGCCAAATGCTACCTGAAAGTTCAGGGTCCCAGCCTATGTGTTGGGCCGGGGTGAATACATTCGCTGTTATGCTGGGTCATCAACCCATGTTTTAAGCTGGAAGTAGGCAGTGCCACATTTGATAAGAACATCTGCCAGAGATTGTCACCTCATGAAAGCAGATTCTAAATTTGTATTCCATTTCCTGTGGTGGAGAAATCCCCTCCAAGTTAGACAGGCTCCCATCCACCTGCAGGTCATACTCCTAATGCACCCTTGAGTGTCCTCATGGTATTTGGATCTAAGTTTGTAGGGAATGCTGGTTTAGTCCATGAATTAGCTGGACAAGTGATGACAAACGTGTTGTGGATTAATATGAGAACAATTTAAGAAGCCCTGGAGGAGCATCAACCTGACCCTCTGTGGTGCTATAAATCTGATAGGATGTTCCAGACTGAGAAACAATCACATGGCTTTGTGTTTTTCACCCAGACAAGTGAGTGCATGTCTTAGCTGTCAGCCAATACAGAGGAGGACATGAATAAGTGGGTGGAAAGCATCTGTCAGACCCCTGTCTGGGGGCAGGTGGAGAGAACATAGGAAGGTAGATACCATGGCTGTGGTGGGGCCAAAAAAAAGGGTAAAAGAGGCAAAGGAACCAGGTACTGGTAGCTCAAGACTGTCATCCTAGCTACTCAGGAGTTTGAGATCTGAGGATCACAATTCAAAGCCAGCCCAGGACAGAAACTCCATGAGACTCTTATCTACAATAAACTACTGAATGCAAGAAACTCAAGCTCAGTGACAGCATCCAGGCCTAGCGTTCAAAACCCAGGACTGGCAGAAAAAAGTATGAAAGGACAAGAAGCTGGCCAAAAGTTAGAGGGACTCTATCTTGACAAACAATACAATGGTAAGTTGCACTCAGAAGACTTGCACAAAATCTGGAAATGCCTGAGACCTATCTATGTATGTTTCCTGTTTGTCTAAATACATATGTTTATGCATTTATATATTAGTATAGAGAGACAGATCAATACATATGACTATACATAGCCAGACACTTATGGGTGGGTGGTATACTGTGTGAGAGTTTGTGTTTGTGTTTTGTGGATGGCTATCTCTGTTTAAGAAAGAAAATATGTAAATATCTTTAAAAAACTTGATAAAATATAGAGAGACATAAGCTCTTGAGGGAATCTGAAATGACAAGATTATTCACAGGCACGTTTATCCTTATGGATTCCTCAGCAAGTTTTAATTTTTTTCATTATTTTCTTTCTTTTTTTGAACCAGTGCTAAGGATTTCTCTCAGGGACCAGGTTCTGCGAATTACTAATTTTCTCATGGCTGCTACAAGAGGAACTGAGCCACAGTTCCACTTTTGCCTTATTTATTCGTGCTTAACTGAAGATAAAGATTTCTATCAGTGACTTTCTTTCAGGGGCTGGATTCTAACGAGGATCCCCAGACCTCAGCCTTCTCTATAGCTATAATTAACAATATGAGAACCCAGCACTGGGTTCCAATGCACAGGGCAAGAAATTGAGTGAATCTCTCAACTCCAATTAGCTATAATAAGCTACAAGTGAAAGACCAATACCTTTGAGGAAAAGATGCTGAGGGTTATCACACAGGCCCTATGAGTAAGCCCTAAACCCTGTACACATGTGTGCGTGCACACATTGGCAGATACACACACACATGCACACACACAATATCTCAGGCAATATTGTATTTTGAATTAATATCCAAAGATTGGACAACAGGCTAGCAAGTAATAAAATCTGTTTTTCTTGTCTACATTGAGGGAAAGGGATAAGTCACAAGATGCAGAAGCGAAGAATTCAGAGGCAAATGCTGTGAGTGAATAACTTGTAAAAAGCACATTTCTTTTCTTTTCGTTTCTTTTGTTTTTTCTGCCATTCCTGGGGCTTGAACTCAGGGCCTGAGCACTGCTCTTGGCTTTTCCCAAGTCTAGCCCTCTGCCACTTGAGCCGCATTGCCATATGGATTTTTATATCTGTGTGATATTAAGGACTCAAACCTAGATCTTCATGGATGCTAGGCAAGCACTCTACCACTGGGCCAAACTCTAAACCCCGATAAAGTATTTATAAATAGTCATCATCATCATATCAAAATATCCTTTCTCCTACAAAGAATGAACACTTATCTATGTCTGTAAGACATTTTTATGTCACCAATGCTTCTGTGATTTTCCCACTTGCATGACAGCACAGATATTCATCAGGAAGAAAAAAAAGATTATGATACAGACACCTAACAACGTCCTAGTAGATTGAAGTGAATAATATGTGCAAGATGGCCTGGGTGTTTCATCTATTTGTAGAGTGCTTGGCTACCACACAAAAAGACTCCGGTTTGATTCTGCAGTACTATATACGTAGAAAACTCTGGAAGTGGTGCTGTGGCTTGGTGGGACAGCTATAGCCTAAAGAAAGCCTAAGAACAATGGTCAGGCTCTGAGGTCAAGTCCCAGGACTAGCAAAGAAAATGTGCAAGAGGCAAAATGCAAGCTGAGAAGGCACTGTGAAGCAAAATGTCTTGTGAAGGGTAAGGGGAATAGTGACAGTTAAGTTTGGATCTTACCTAAGAAAGGCTCCTTTAGCCTGAGACCAGGCTAGCACTTACGCCTAGTTAATGACTTGGGATTTGAACAAAAAGGTGTGCTGTTTACTACATCCATATTTGAGGTGGGAAGGGAGATTCAGCCACCAGTATGTCTTTGGGGAGGTGTTCTGTGAGCAAGGAGCTTTGGTCATTGGGACTTGAATGGTGACCCTACCTACCTCACAATGGAACAGAATATGGAACCCTGGTAACCAAGCCACGGCATGTGACAACCAGCTCAAGCCAGCTCCCTTGGCCTGTGGCTCAGGAGGAAGAAAGATGTTGCTGTGCTGTTGCCAACAGTCAGGAGGCTCAGATCTCAGGCATGAGAGATATGGATCTCTCACTTGAAGAAGTAGATTCTGGATCAGTGCCAAGCCAAAATTCCCGTATATCAGGCATTTCTCTAGGAAGAAAGCCAGGAAACTCCAGGGCAACTCAGATGAGGTATATTGAGAGGAAACCTATTTGAACCCATCATCCTGCCCACACACTACAACCTTCTTGTGTGGTTTCAAGTGAATATACTGAGATTAGAGTGTGTCATTTCCAATCTACTCTATTCCAATTCCTCAGTGTGAAGTGTGGTCCCATTCCTACGTTTGAAATATCCACTGTTTTGCCAACATAATGTGATGGTAAGTCAACTCAGACTCTGAATGAGCCTTGTAACCTATGGATCCTGGAGGAAGGCCTGTTGGAGATGCTGCTGACAAAGCTGATCGCTGCCTACCAGAAAGGTGATCTCTTTTATGTGGGAAACTTCCTGCACAATTTCAAATAGTGGAGGACAATGTAGTAGTTGCTGGAAATTCTCTTGAAAAAGTGAGTGTTCCCCCTCCAAACCCAGGTTTGCTCACCCCTCCTGGCCAAGCCTTGGAATACTTGGCTCTTCTGAGCCTGTTTGCTTCACTGGGGTGTTCACAGGGGAACTAAGCATGATACAAGTGCACAAACTACTTCATTATGACTGGGACACCATGCCATTTCATTTCCCTCACAAGCTACTGGAGTCTCAACAGTGTGCTTACTGAGAAGTTGGATTTCAGGCATGAGGAAGTGGCTCCCAACTGCAGCCCTCACCTAGGTGACATCCTAGGAAATCCCATTTCCCAGTAAGAAATGAGGTGTCAGTACTAACGGCGGAGGCCTGTGAAATACTGGCGTCAGAGGAAAAGCTGGGGGCTGAATCACTTTTGAGCCATCAGGGAGGGATTGTGATAGCTTTGCCTGTTAGAACCTGAAAGCATTTACATTTTGGTGTGTGGTCCAGTGCTGCCACTTGAACCTGAACCCAGGTCTAAATACCATTCCTTTGGTGTTCAAAAATTAGCACTGTACCATTTGAGTCATAGGTCAAGTTCTGGCATTTTGCTGCCTAATTGAAGACAAGTGCCTTTAGACTTTTACTGACTAGACTGGCTTTCCACTGTGATCTTCAGAGCTCAGCCTGCTGGGTGGCTAAGATTAGAGGAATGAGCATTTAGTTCTTTATTTAGAGCATTCACTTATTGATTTATTTAGAGCATTTACTTAGTTAATTTAAGGTGCGTTTACTTTGGACAGATGCATAGAGGCCTCTCTCAGAAGATTCTGGAAGTGGGGTGTAAAAGTCATCCTGTTCTCGAGTGTCTCTTACCCCCCTCCCAGCACATAAGTGCACATCTCTGCAGGACAGCCACAGCATTAGACTCCTGCAAGAAAGGGGCTTTGGGAAAAGGCTCAGGATGGAGAGAGAGGGCTCTCACTTTCCTTGTACCAAATGTGCCCACAGCATCATGTGTTCCATCTATATGATGTGAATGGACTTCTACCCCAGTGATTTCTACGAGTTCAAGAACTGCCACACCCTGACACAACTCAAGCTCTATATGAGGCTCCACATGCCGGCTTTGGACCTGCTCTTCTAAACACATACTTTTTGACCAGCTGGAGGAATGTGCGACCATTAAGACCAAGAAAAAGTAGAAGTCCTGGTGTGGGTGCCTCAGAGCCTGTGAGTAGGAAGCCCATGTGGTCTAGATATTGGTTGGCCCTTACTTCTACAGAGCTTGGCAAAATGCCCTTTATGGGTGGTGTCACCCAGGTAATGTCTGTCCTCTGAAAGGACTTGGGAATAAGCACTAATTAGAAAGACCCTACACCTCCTCAGTGTTCAGTCCAAACTCCAGTTCTACAGGTTCCTCCATTAGATCCTCATGGAAGTTGAGTGACACTTCAACTGGCAGAGTCCACTCTGTCCACTCTGTACCTATTTCCATTCTTAGGTTTGGGTCATCGTGGAAGAGCTTATCCTGAACTCCGGATGAAAAACCCACCAATGGAGCTGGTGACTGATGGAGACTGAGAATCATCACTGCACTCCAGAAAGCATGGGCCTTCTGTAGAAATTGCCAAACAGGTTTAGAGTCCTGTGGATATACCTTTTGCTCTGAACCCCATGTGTGACACAGTTGAACCTGCAGATACTATGGAGGAAGAAAAAGAGCAGCCAGATTTCCTTCCGTTTCCTTTCACACTCCACCCAGAGTCAGTCCATCTGAGTCAGAGTAACACTCCACTTATTATGCAAGCTGAAGTGGCACACGCTGGGCTCATGATAAATGTCCCCATGGGAAGCAGCAAGTGTACTCTCAATACTGGATTCACTGGAGGAAAATGAATCCATCCTCACAGAATATCCAGACCCATCCATCTCACTAAAAGAGACTCAATCTCCATTCGACAAACCAGAATCCATCCCCCTCTTAACTCAGGAAGGACATTCTGTTTCTCATGTGGAAGGAGACCCTTCTGAGGACTCTGAAGTAGAATTACTGTCTGAAGGCAACTTGGAGGCCAGTCTGGATTTAGAGCTTCCCTGTCCCCTTCCTAAAAAGACATCTCTTTATCTTGCTCTCATGATTCTTGTCAAGTATTCATTGTATTTACTTTGCTAACTATTAAACTCTCATTGTTAATATTATGGTGTGCAGTTCTTCAGTGCTTATTATACTGTGTTTTATTTTCCACTTATAATGTGAGACCTCAGACACATAGGTCCTGGGTGGGCCAAAAACCAGACAGGTCTGGTCCCATAGAAGACAACCTTACTGGATATACAGGGAACTATGAAATGCATGGAATCACCAGGAATCCAGGCCAGGCCTCCATGGAAAGACAAGTCAGCTACCAAAGCTTAAGGACAGAGCAGATGCCTGGAAATGTGTTTTGTCAATCGGGAGAAGTGCCAGAGTAACTGTAATATTATGTGGGACTCTGTTCTGTGAGTTCAAGTCTGTTTATATATCCATTGTGCTTTGTACAAATATTTAAGAAAATTAAAACTCCACAATAGCATCAAAAATCTACTTTGGCTTTGAATGTGGCCTAGTTGTAGAGAGCTCGCCTAGTATACAAGAAGACCTTGATTCAATTCCTCGGCACTGCATACACAGAAAAAGCAGATGGGGCATTGTGGCTCAGGTGTCAGAGTGCCACCCTTGAACAAATGTGGCCAAGGACAGTTCCTGGTCCCTCAGTAAAAGCCCCAGGACTAGCCAAACAAGAAATCATACCATTTTCCACACATTTGGAAATAAATCTGTTTTATCTAACCCTACTTCTTTTTTGCCAGTCCAGAGTGTGTGCCACCAAGCCAAACTACTGGCCCCCAACCTTACTATTTTTAATCATTTAATTTTTTTACATAATCATATTTTATGCTGTCTGTATTAATAGTATAAACAGTATCCTTAGTGTAATAATGTTAAAGGTAAAACATAAGAAATTAATAACTAAAATTCCTTTTTTATTATTTTTATAGCATTACTACAATTTTATGAGAAAAATTACCTAGAATGTTTATTTTAGAGTTCAAGTAATCCATTTTGATAAATATATCAACCTACATCATTTATTTGAACACATTTTAAACTATTTTTTTCAGGAATGAAAATACATATATATTTGTTGTAAATGAAATTTATGACTTGGGGGGAAGGGAAAGAGAAAACGGGGGAGGGGGTAACAGTGTTTACAAGAAATGTACTCATTACATATGTAACAGCAATCTCTTTGTATATCACCTTGACAACAAATTTTTTGAAAAGTACAATAAGTTTAAATGTCTACTTTGGGCAGAATTTTTTTTTTGCCAGTACTGGGCTTAGACTCAGGACCTGAGCACGATCCTTGTTTTTGTTTTTGTTTATTCTTAAGGCGCAAGTTCTATCACATGTGCCACAGCACCACTTTTATCTTTTTTTATCTATGTTGTGCTGAGGAATTGAACTTGGGTCTTCATTCATGCTCGGCAAGAACGCTTCCACTAGGCTTAACTTATGGCCCCAGTGGGAAGGAAGTTTTCCATAAAATATGTAGGAAATATGTACACTAAGGAAAAGCCATCAAAAATAGAAGAAAAATTATATACTTAGATAACGACATGCCAGTATTATGGCAGATCTCTGTAATTCTAGCTTCAAGAGTGGCCTATTTGGATCGGGAGTTGGCTGGCTGAAGTAAAGTGCTATCCTTGAGCAAGCCCTAGGACAGTGCTCTGGCCATGAGTTGAAGCCATAGGACATGCAAAAAATAATAATTTAATGCCCGTGACTGGTCGCTCACCCTGGTAATCCTAGCTACCCTGGAGGATCGAGGTTCAAAGACGGCCCAGGCATAAAAATCTGTGAGAATCTTATTTCCAAATAAGCCAGAAAATTCAAAATGACAATGTGCCTTAAGTGGTAGAGCTCTTGCCTTGAGCTGAAGAGCTTAAGGTAAACATCCAGGCCCAGAGTTCAAGCCCCATGAGTGAAAAAAAGAAAAAGAAAAAGAAAGCCCTTATCTAAGGCTGGAGTGCACACTAGTGGTAGTTTGCTTGCCTAGTATGCACAAAGCCCTGTGTTCAATTACTCTGTACCACTTACACCAAAAAATAAAGCTGGAAATGATCTCATAAGGTTGGGTTCTGAGGATCACAGTTCAAAGCCAGGCCAGACACTCAATTCCATGAAACTGTTACTTCCACTTAAGCACCAGAAAACCAGAAGTGACACTGTGGCTCAAGGTGTTTAAGGTTGTAGCCTTGAGCTGAAGAGCCCAGGGACACTGCCCAGATGCACAATTAAAGTCTTACAACCAAGAGAGAGAGAGAGAGAGAGAGAGAGAGAGAGAGAGAGAGAGAGAGAGAGAGAGAGAGACAGAGACAGAGACAGAGACAGAGACAGAGACAGAGACAGACAGAGACAGACAGAGACAGAGACAGAGAAAGACAGAGAGATAGAGAGAGAGAGGCAGACAGACAGAGACAGACAGAGACAGAGAGACAGAGACAGAGACATCAAACAGTCAGGCACTGCTGGCTGAAGCGTGTAATTCTAGCTACTATGGAGGCTGAGATTGGAGGATCTTGGTTCAAAGCCCAAAGCCAGCCTGGACACATATGTTTGTGACTTACATCACCAATTAACTACCAGAAACCAAAAATGGAGCTGTAGAGGAAGAGCACTAGCCTTGAGCTGAAGAGGTCAGGGACAGTCCAGGCCCAAATTCCAAGCAACATGACGAATCAATAATAAAAAAAGAAGATAGCTAATAGTAATGATGAATAATTTTGGGCTGGGAGTTTGGCCTCGTGGTAGAGTGCTTGCCTAGCATGCACGAAGACCTGGGTTCAATTCCTCAATATCACATACATAGAAAAATGCTGGAAGTGGTGCTGAGGTTGAAGTGGTAGAGCCCTAGCCTTGAGAAAATATAAGGACAGTGCTCAGTCCCTGAGTTCAAGGCCAGGACTGGCCAAATCAAAAGTAGTAGAGCACTGGCATTGAACTGAAGATCTGAGGAACAGCCCAGGCACAGAGTTCAAGCACCGCAAACAACAACAACAAAATCTAAGAAATGGCAGTGGTGGTTTTAAGCTAAGCAAAAATAGAGTAGAAATTGGTAAAATACATATTTGTGTGTAAGCAAAATAGCCAGACTTATGCATTAGAACAGGATAGCAACTTGAAAAAAAATTTGTTTTCCATCTCACTAGGTCCTGTCTCTTAATTTATTCAAGTAAGTAAAATGCTGGGTTTTATAATCTTTGCTCTGAATATTAGAAAATCATAATATCTCTCATTAACCAACAAAGACCAGGAAATGGGGCTTCGTTCAAATGGCAGAGTATCAGACAAGAGAAGAAAAAATTGAAGAAAGAACTTGAAATTCTTGATCCAGAACCTGCATAGTAACAGAGCAGTAGCCTGGTGATGGTACCTCACACCTATAATCTTAGCTAATCAGGAGGCTAAGATCTGAGAATCAAAGTTTAAAGCCAGCCAAAGTACCCAGTTAACTGCCAGAAAAACCAGAAGTGGCACTGTGGCTCACAGATTAAAGCACTAGGCTTGAGCTGAAGAGCTCAGGGACAGTGCCCAGGCCCAGAGTTCAAGCCCCACAATTGACAAAAATCAAACAAGCAAACAAAACTCACAAAGAAGCCTGCAGACCACAGTGGTTCTGCTGAGTCTCTTCTCTATGGGGATCAGGAAACATTTCACTTTTTCTGTCTCTTCCCATCTCAACATTCATACTAAAATAAGACTGTGTTGAAAGTTTCAATTTATAAAAATGTTTTTCATGAAGCACCCTGAAATATTCCTCGCTTGTATCTCAATTGAAGATAGTTGATTTGGGGCTGCATTGGTAGAGTGCTAGCCTTGAGCAGAAAAGGTCAGGGATAGAGCTGAAGCACTCAGTTGAAGACCCAGTGCCAACACACAAAAGAAATTATGCACTTTATACATATTTTCTAATTTCTTAATGAATTTTTCAGTCTGTATAAATATAGGGTACATTCCTTGTTACTTAAGTAAGATTGCTCTTTTTTTTTTCTTTTTGCCAATCCTACGGCTTGGACTCAGGGCCTAGACATTTTCATTGGACTCGCTCGCCCAAGGTGAGTGCTCTGCCTCTTGAGACACAGCGCCACTTCTAGCTTTTATTCTGAGTATGCTGTACCGGTGAATAGAACCTAGGTCTTCATGCATTCTAGGTGAGCACTCTACCATTAGGCTACATTCCCAGGCAGGGAGATTCCTCTTACAGTCATTGTATGTTCATAGAGTTTGATCTCACACACTGTAGGGCCCTGGTTGACTTTGACCTGTGATCCTAAACCCTGAGCATCCTAAGTAGCTGAAATTAAATTGTGAGCCAGCATGATGACTTCCATTCTTTTTTCTACAAAAATATATGTAGTTATCTAAAATATATCTATAGCTGAAAAAAATGAATCTCTCCCAAACAAATCTTCAAAGAAACAACCATCCTATTAAAAGGTGGGCTAAAGACTTAAAAGAGTATTCTCTGAAGAAAAAATTAAAATGGGCTTTAGACACATGAAGAAATGCTCCATATCTCTAGCAATAAGGGAAATGAAAATCAAAACAACTTTGAGATTCCACCTGACTCCAGTCAGAATGGCCATTATCAAAAAATCTAATAAGAGATATTGGTGGGGAAGTGACCAGGGGGATCACACCTACACTGTTGGTGTGAGTGTAAACTCGTTCAACCACTAGGGAAAGCAGTGTGGTGGTTCCTCAAAAGACTGAACATAGAGCTCCCCTATGATCCAGCAAATCCACTACTTGGCATCTACCCAATTGTCCAGAAAAAAGGACATTCTAAAGCCACTAGCACAATGATGCTCATTGCAGCACTATTTACCATAGCAAAGCTATGAAACCAACCCAGATGCCACTCAGTAGATGACTGAATCAAGAAGATGTGGTACTTATACACAATGGAATGCTATGCTGCCATCAGAAGGAAAGATATCGCCCCATTTGTAAGGAAATGGAAAGACTTGGAAAAATTCATATTAAGTGAAGCAAGCCAGACCCAAAGAAACATAAGCTCAATGGTTTCCCTCATTTGTAACAATTAGTTCACATCTAGGACTCTCCTAGCAGAGGATTACAATAATTCAAAAACCTAGGTATATAAGGTCATATAGGATGAGACTAAATGAAAGGATCTCTAGGATATGGGAACAAGAGCTATATCTTGTGTCATCGTTGCTCTTAATCTTGTGTGATTTTTGTCCTTAAACTACTATGTTATTTCTCATCTCTTATTTTGCCCTTTGGTTAATGTCAGATTGTTACTGTATCTGATTTTTTCCCTGGCATATTGTATATATGTTTATTTGTTTATGTCAAATAGGAAAGGGAAGGGGGGAAACAAGATGATTGGGAAGGGGAGGGGAGAGGGAACTGGGGACAAAAACATGTGGAGTGGAATAAATGTGTGAGAAGTAATGCAGTCCACTACCTGTAAATGTAATCGTAACCCCTCTATACATTACCCTGAAAATAAAAAAGAGACTATAAAAATATCTGTAGAAAATGAGGCTGGATGATGGAAACAACCAGATGCCCTACTACAAAAAATGTGATACACGCACACACACACACACACACACACACACACACACACACACACACACAATGGAATGATACATAGCCAACCGACAAGATAAAATAATGGCATTCTCGGGGAAGTGGATGAAAAGGAAAAAAATCATATTAAGTGAAGTAAGCCAAACTCAAAGGAACATAGGCCCAAGAGTCTCCCTCATTTGTCAAATTCAGTAGAAACCTTGGGCTCTGCTACCAGAGATTTACAATAGAACAAAATCTAGAGACATCGTGACAAATAGTATGACACTAAATGTAAGGACCTCCAAGATAAAGAAACAAAACTCATATAATGAGTGATTGTTGTCCTTAATGAACTATGTGATCTCTTATCTCTTTTGCTATCCCTTGGTTATATCATATTGTTACAATATTTCACCTTGTTTTCTGATATATTTCATATGTGCCTAATTGGTTATTTGAAATTGGATAGGGAAGGGGGGAAATGAACATGAGTGGGGGTAGGGGAAGGGAAATGGGGACCATATCATTACATGGGGTATCAAAGTTTGAGAAGTAATGCACCTTCTATCTGGTGAATATAATGTAACCCTTCTATAAATTACAATAAAAATAAATACATAAAAAGAAGATCTGCACAGAAAAAAATAATAATGGCATTTTTGGGGTAGTGGATGAAATTAGAGTGAATCCTGTTGAGTGAGATAAGTCAAGACCAAGGAACAAAAGGTACATGGTATCCTTAATATATAGATATTAGTTTCAAACAGTATTAGAGCGATGATTGAATAGTTGATACCCAAAGTTCTGGACATAATTTTGGAGATATAAACATAACTACATAGACATAAAAATCTAGGATAGACTATACACTCTATAGACATGTGTTTTATTATAGATTAATCTGTATCTATGACATACAATGACTCAGCTTAACTTTTACTATATTCTAAAATCTATGTGCCAGTGATTGTATAGCGATTCCCTTCTTGAATACTTGTTGGTTAAACATGACATTTGAAATATGATGTAAATTTCAATGTTAATAAATTTTTTTAAAAAAGAGGCTAGAGGTAAATACCACTAATGTACTTGCTCTAAGTGGTACAGAAATTTTCTTAATGAATCAAGGGGTTTTATTACATCTTTATGCAATTATTTTAGTTCTGAGTGTTCTACACTCAATGATACTTCTGGAAAGATGATATAGCTGACTGTGTAGATGGTATGAAGACATACTGGCCTAAACGTAGAATAAAGCATTGGTAAGTGGCTGTTAGCTGTCCAGATTCTACTGGAATATGTGGAATGAATTTATTAAGCACAATGCAGGCTCTTAGTCAGATCAGGATCAAGATTATGTGGTTCCATGAGATGAATGAGGAAAGATCAGAAAATTCTACTAAGATATCCAGATATACTTTTGAAACTAAGGTATCTGGACTCCTTTTTTTTTCTTTCTTGGTGGGGAGCTTGAACTTTGGACCTGGGCAAGGTCTCTTAGTTCTTTTTCCTCAAGGCTAATGCTGTACCAGTTTTAGCCACAACTCCACTTAGTTTTTGGGTGGATAAGTGGAGAGTAGAATCTTACAGTTTTTTTTGTTTTCGTTTTTTTGCTTGCAAAGGCTTTGATTCACCTTCTCCCTGGCTAGTAGAATGACAATTATGACCCTCCAGCGCCTGGCTAGTGATTCTTTGAAAATTGGACTTTCTTCCAAATCACGTAACTGGTTCCTAGCAAAGTTTTGAAGCCTGACTTAAATGTGACAGATTTTTGTCACTTGGAGACACTCTGTGCTGAACGTTAGAAATCTACCAGCTGAGTCACAGTGGCACTTCCAGTTTTTTGTTTATGTGGTGCTGAGGAATGGAATCCAGGGTTTCATACATGCTAGGCAAGCTTCATTTTCAGCCCAAGGTTTTATGTTTTGTTTTTTCAGTGTTGTTGCTTCTAAGGTACTGTATGATGTTCTTTCATTTTCTTTGCTTTTTACCTCTTTCCTTCTTTTTCCCTTTAGTTTTATTCTCTGTAGTCACTGTGTTGAATTCGGGTACCCTGTGTCTTGTACATAGGTTTATGTGATTTGGAATGGAGAGGGTATAATAAAATGGTAAAAAAAAAAAAAAACAAAGGAAAAAGGGTGAACCAATTGAACAGTGATACTTGGAAGACACTAAACGGAAATGAACTGAACAATCTGGGTGGAGAGGGGGCTGAGGGTAGGAAAACAGAGAAAAAGGAGGGAGGGGATAACAATTTTCTTAAGAAATGTGTTCATTACTTATGTAACCGTATGCCTACTATATATTGACTTAACAAAAAAAATTAACTTAAAAAATAATTTAGCTGGGTATGGTGGCTCACACTTGTAAATGTAGCTACTGAAGAGGCTGGGATCCAAGGATAGCAGTTCAAAGTCAGCCTGGGCACTGAAGTCCATGTGACTCTTATTTCCAATTAACCACCAGAAACCCAGAAGTGGCCCTATGGCTCAAGGGATAGGGCAGTAGTCTTGAGCTGAAAAGCTCAGTGACAAGACCCAGGTGCAGAATTGCAGTCCCATGACTTGAATGATGAATGATACTAGCCAGGCTCTGTGCGCTCACACTTGGAATCCTATCTACACAGAATCAGGTTTGAATCCAGCCCAAACAAATTGCATGATATTCTGATTTACAGTTCATTACCAAAAATCTGGAGGTAGAGCTGTGGATCAAGTGGTAGAACACTAGCCTGAAGCAAAAAAAAAACATTTAAGGACAGTTCCCAGGCCCTGGGTTCAAGTCCCAAGACTTGCATAAAACAAACAAAATGTGACGCTGAGTCGTCCATCATTTGGTGTTATACTTCAATATTCTTGATATGCGTCTTAGAAATTAAGTCCCTAGCAAATACTCTCCCCTGAAATTCTGCTTCATAGCTGATTCATAGAATTTCAGCATCATTACTATCACCTTCCCGTTAGCATAGCAGTCTACTACTGAAAATTTGAACAAAACTTTTTAGTAATCCTAATGAATCTGTGTATCATCTGCACACACATCAAATCAGCAGCAGCTATGATCTACTATTATCTAAATGTCTTTAATCACTTCTTGAGTTAATGAGCCTTAAAGAGTAAAACATATGAAATAGTTATGAAACTAACAGTCACCATTCTTCTACCTAATATTGTAATATAAGTTTATAAATGCAAGGACTATTCTGAAGTGTGCAGAAGATAGCTTCTAATTATAATATTCTCATGAAGTATAGTTTTTAAGAAACATGTTGCTTGCTTTGGGAAAGCAAAGGCAAGGAAATGATATAAGTAAGTTCCCTATTTATCAGAAGGAAAATACTATTGGGTTTAGATCAACTTTCATTCATTCCGTGCTGATGAAACAAATATTTGCAATTCCTGAGGCCAATCACTTCATTGTGATGCACAATCAGCCAGCCTAGATCAATCTTCCAAAAAAGGAAAGGAACAAATGAGAAGCAATTAAGGTTTCCAAAATGAACCAGGTGGTGGTGGCAGCTCACACTTGTAATTCTATTTACTCAAGGCATGAAATCCAAGGATCTGGACTAAGTCTGTCTGTTATGAAAATATTCCTGTCTGAAACATCATCTCTGTTATCACAGCCCAGCTGATACACTCTGCCCAACAGTTTCCAAACAACAAAGTCCATCTCCTATCTGAAATACTAGCAAACGTACTCACACATTATTTCCTCTTTGGGAGATAGTTGAAACAAGTACCAGAATCATTTCTCTGGCGTCAGAGTGGAAGTGGAAATATATACTCACTAGAAGCCCATCTAGTAAATTACAGTCAATCATCTTTCCTCACGTCTTGTTAGTTAAATTGAACAATGAGTGTTTGAATCAGAAGCGATGTGTATGAGCATACAGGTTGTAAAAGTACTGTAATCCTAGCTACTCAAGATAAGCTGAGACCTGAGGATTCCAGTTCAAAATCAGCCATGCAATAAATTCCATAAGATTTTTACCTCTAATTAACCAGCAAAAAACAGAGCGTTGAATTGTGCGTAAAATGCCACAGGCCTAAACTTTGCATAAAAGTGGTAAGGGGTAGCATTCAGGATGCCCACTCTCTCCACTCCTTTTTAACATAGTACTAGAATTCCTAGGCAGTGCAATAAGGCAAGAAGCAAGCATAAAGGGGATCCAAGTGGAGAAGGAGGAAATAAAAATATCCCTCTTTGCAGATGACATGATTCTGTATTTAAAGAATCCTATAGACTCTACTCCCAAGCTCCTTGAGCTGATTCCAAGCTTTGGAAGCGTAGCAGGCCATAAAATCATCCCTCAAAAATCAACTGCCTTCCTTTACGCCAACAGTGAGAGGAACGAGGCAATAATCAGGAAAGAAAATCCTTTCACAATAGCCTCAAAGAAAATAAAGTACCTAGCAATTAGCTTAACTAAGAATGTAAAGGACCGTTTAGATGAAAACTTTAAAACCCTAAAAAAGGAAATTAAAGCAGAACTAAGGAAATGGAAAAACCTCCCATGCTCCTGGATTGGAAGAATCAACATTGTGAAAATGACAATCTTGCCAAGGGCTATCTACAAATTCAATGCAATACCCATCAACATCCCAATGTCATTCTTTAAAGAAATAGAAGAGGCAATTCAAAATTTCATATGGAATAGTAAAAGAGCCGTACAGCGAAAACACTTCTTAGCAGAAAGAACAGCGCTAGAGAAATTTCAATTCCAAACTTTAGACTCTATTACAGAGCTATAATTCTTAAAACAGCTTGGTACTGGCACAAGAACAGTCCAGAAGTCCAATGGAATAGAACTGCGGACCCAGATATTAAACCACAGACCTATGGCCACCTAATCTTTGACAAGGGAGCCAAAAAAATAGAATGGAAGAAAGATAGCCTCTTCAACAAGTTGTGCTGGCAGAACTGGTTAAGCACCTGCAGAAAACTAAGGTTGGGTCTTTCTTTGTCACCTTGCACTAGAATTAACTCCAAATGCATCAAAGACCTGGAGGTAAAAGCTGACACACTGAAAAGTTTACAGGAAGGAATAGGAGATACACTAGGCCTCCTTGGCACAGGTCGAAACTTTCTTAATAAGGACCAAGAATCACAACAAATCAGGGAAAGGCTGGATAAGTGGGACTGCATTAAACTGCAGAGCTTTTGTATGGCAACGGATATAGCTAGTAAACTAATCAGGAAGCCTACAGAGTGGGAGAAGATCTTCACCAACCAAACAACGGACCAAGGCCTCATATCTAAAATATATCAACAACTCAAAAAATTGAATCACTCCAAAACTTACCTCCAAAGTAACACCCATCCCATTACAAAATGGGCCAAAGAGTTAAAGAGAGTCTTCTCTGAAGAAGAAACCAAAATGGCCTATAGACACATGAAGAAATGCTCCACATCTCTGGTCATAAAAGAAATGCAAATCAAAAAAACTCTAAGATTCCACCTCACTCCAGTTAGAATGGCCAGGATCATGAAAAAGAATGACAACGGATGCTGGAGGGGTTGTGGCCAGGAGGGATAACTACTACACTGTTGGTGAGAGTGCAAACTCGTTCAACCCCTATGGAAAGCAGGGTGGCAGTGCCTCAAAAGGCTAAACATAGAATTCCCCTATGACCCAGCAATTCCACTACTTGGCATTTACCCAACAATCCAGAAACAAGGGTATACTAAACCCACTAGGACAACAATGATCATTGCAGCACTATTCACCATAGCAAAGATATGGAACCAACCCAGATGTCCCTCAGTTGATGAGTGGATCAACAAGTTGTCGTATTTGTACACAATGGAATTCTATGCTGCTGTCAGAAAGAACGACTTCGCCCCATTTGTTAGGAAATGGAAAGACTTAGAACAAATCATATTAAATGAAGTAAGCCAGACTCAAAGGAACTTAGGCTCAGTGGATTCCCTCATTCGTCATAATCAGTAGAAACTTTGGGCTGTACTAGCAGTGATTTACAATAGAGCAAAAGGCCATATATAAGGCCATATAATATGAAGCTAATTGAAAGGACCTCCAGGATATTGATACAAAAGCCACATAATGAATGATTGTTGTACTTAATGTACTATGTTGTCTCTCATCTCCTTTGCTGTCCCTTGGTTATCCCATATTGGTATAGTGTCTCACTTTGTTATCTGATATATTGAATTTATTTGTATTTGGATATTTGAATTTGATAGGGAAGGGGGGAAAACCAAGACGGGTGGGGGCTGTGGAGTTGGAGGGAAATGGGTACCAAGACATGTGAATGGGTATCAATGTATGTGAATTAATGCACCTTCTATCTGGCAAATGTCATGTAACCCTTTTACTAATTACAATAAAAAAAATTAAAAAAAAGAAAGTTGTAATGTGTGGAGAGTATGATGGGGTCAAATACATTTCTTCTTAGAAATATACCTCATCTGGTTGCCCTGGATTTTCCTGGCCTTCGTCTTAGAGAAAGGCCTGTTATACTGGATTTGTGGCTTGGCAATGATCTAGCATGGACATCTCCAAAGAAGACATCCACAACTTCCATGCCTGAGACTCGATATTCCTGATCTTTGGCAACAGCACAGCAACATCTTTCTTCCTCCTGAGCCACAAGCCAAGTGAGCTGGCTTGAGTTGGTTGTTAGTTACAGTGGCTTGGTTACCAGGGTTCCATATTCTGTTCCATTGTGAGGGAGGCAGGGTCACCCTTCAGGGCCCAATGACCAAAGATCCTTGCTCACAGAAGACCTCACCAAAGACATACTGGAGGCTGAATCTCTCCTCCAATCTCACAATACACATGTGGATGTAGTAAACATCACACCTTATTTGTCCAAACCCAATGTCTCCCACTAGGCCCAACTACCAGTCTGGTCTCAGGCTCAAGGAGCCTTTCTTAGGTAAGATCCAAACTTAAGGGTCAATATTGCCCTCATCCTTTACAAAACATTTGCTTCACAGTGATTTCTCTGCCTGCATTTTGCCCCTTGTCGAATTTTTTTTGTTTTTGCTAGTCTTGGGACTTGACCTCAGAGTTTGAACATGGTTCTTGGGCTTTCTTTAGGCTTTAGCTGTCCCTCCGAGCCACAGCACCACTTGCAGCGTTTTCTATGTATGTGTTAATGAGGAATCAAACCTGAGGCTTTTTGCGTGGTAGCCAAGGACTCTACCACTAGGTCAAACACACAGGGCATCTTGCACATAGTTTTGACGTCAATCTACTAGGATATTATTAGGTTTCTGTATCATAATCAATTTTTTCCTGATGATTAGCTTTGCTGTCATGTGTAAAAATGCAAGAGGGTAAAACACAGAAGAAGTAGTGAAATTTAAAAAAAAAACATTACACACATAGATAAGTGTTCATTCTTTGTAGGAGAAATGTTATTTTGATATAATGATGATGACTTTATAATTACTATGTCAGGGTTGAGAGTTTGGCATAGTGGTAGAGTACTTGCCTAGCATCCATGAAGATCTGGGTTTGATTGCTCAGTATCACATAGATAGAAAATCTAGGTGTGGCACTGTGGGTCAAGTGGCAGAGGGCTAGACTTGAGAAAACCCGAGGACAGTGCTCAGGCCCTGAATTCAAGCCCCTAGACTGGCAGAAAGATAAAAGAAAATAAAAATGCTTTTTACGAGCTAATTCACTCACAGCATTTGCTTCTGAAATCTTCGATTCTGCATCTTGTGAAATACCCCTTTCCCTCAACGTAGACAAGAAAAACAGATCCATCCCATGGTCCACTGTGAGGCCACTGGTTGGGCTAAGAGCTAGTCGTGCAGCAACACATAAATTTTATTCTAATACTTTCCAAACTTTGTACTCAAATATGTTACCTACTTACCAACTTAGGTCAGTTATCCTTATGCTATACCTTTTCTTTATTACTACAATATTCTTACACACCTACGTTAATCCTCTTGTACCTCCCTGACCTCTCATTCTATTTTTCTATCTCTGGACTTCTGCTGGTCTTTCAACCCTTATACTGCACGGATCTACACTTGATGGCTGTTGAGCAATATTGTATATGTAGGTGGTTAATTATTCTCTAGGCTCAGAAGGACTTAAAGACAATAGAGATTGGATTGAGAGGCTTATTGTTTTGGGTATAAATCGCTTATCAGTGGTTGTATTAGACTGGTTTGTAAGTGCCCAAAAAGAAAGAGTGATAATACCAATCAAAACTTGTGAACATCTAGTGTCTGCCAGCTACAGAGGTCTAGGTTGGTTATGTCTGAAAAACTATAATCGTATTTAGTAGTAATCTTGCTCCCATTTTCAAATGGGCAGAACAAGAAACTCAAGAAAAATGTCAGATCAAAAACAACATCCCCCACCCAATGTAAACAGACAATGGAACAGTCACTGGCAAACCTAGAGGAGAGTCTCCCAAGTGCTACACAAATGCAATTTATAAACATCATTAATGAAAAATGTGAAAATATAAAGAAAGAGATAATGGAGGAAGCCATAGCTGAACAAGAGGAAAGCAAAAACAAGGTGATAAGTGAAAAAGAAGAAGCCATAAAGGAGGCCATAATAAAGGTTTTTCAAAGAAAGGTGGAGGAATTCATAGAATCCACGAATAAAAACCTGACCAAACTACAGCAAATGTCCAAAGAAAATAAAGCTACTGAGCTAATCACTCAAAAGGAAATCAAGGAGATAAAGAAATCCATACATGATCTAAAACAAGACATGCAAGGCATCAAAAGTGAGCCATAAGAAACAAGGGATGAAAAATAAAGTAGATAGCTTTGATAGCAGGTTATACAATGCAGAGGAGAGAATTTCCGGGGCTGAAGATAATTTAGGTATTATAGAGAAAGAACAGAAAATGAGTCAATCCAAATCTAGGAAATATGAGAGAGCGCTTCAGGAGGTCCAAGATACAATTATGAAGCCTAATTTAAGGCTAGTTGGTATTGAGGAGGGCGTGGAGAAAGAGGTCAATGGTATTGGAAATATACTTCAGGGAATCATCTCAGAGAATTTCCCAAATATCCAGAAGGGCAGGCCCATCCAGATAGGAGAAGCTTTTAGAACCCAAAAGAGACCTAACCAGAAAAGAAGATCCCATCGCCACATTGTGATCCAAACTGGATTATTAGAAACGAAAGAAAAGATCCTAAAGGCAGCCAAGGAAAAGGGATCAGTAACCTATAAAGGCAAACCAGTCAGAATAACCCCAGATTTCTCAGAGAGACCATGCAAGGACGAAGTGACTAGAAGAATATATGTCATGCCCTTAAATCAAATAACTATCAACCAAGAATACTGTAGCCAGCTAAGCTCTCATTCATAACTGAGGGAACAATAAAAGCATTCCATTCCAGGGTAAAGCTGCAACAATATGTCGAAACAAAACCAACACTACAGAGAATTCTCAAAGATGCTCTATACATAGAAAACCAAAATAAATGCAATATTGGGAAAGAAATGGCACCTAAACAGCATACAATCTAAGGACCACAAGAACTGTCAAGACACAGGCCCTACTAAAAGCTTTTAAAAAATGGTAGGAACTAATAAATATCTCTTAATCCTAACTCTCAATATTAATAGACTTAACTCTCCAATTAAACGGCATAGGCTGTCTAGTTGGATCAAAAAGCAAGAGCCATCGGTCTGCTGTCTTCAAGAGACACATCTTACCCCAAAACAATCATCTTTTGAAAGTGAGAGGTTGGAATAAACTCTATCAAGCTAACTGCCACCATAAACAGGCTGGAGTTGCCATCCTCATATCAGGTATAATAGACTTCAAACTAAAATTAGTAAGAAAAGACAAAGAAGGTTACTACATACTACTAAAGGGATCTTTCCTCCAGGAAGACATAACGATCCTAAATATTTACACACCCAATCCGGGAGCTCCAAACTTCATCAAGCAAACTTTACTTACACTGAAACCATACATAGATCGAAATACAGTGATTGTTGGTGAGTTTCACACACCATTCTCACCTATGGACAGATCAACAAGGCAAAAACACAACAGAGAAACCTTAGAACTGAACAACTATATAGACCAACAAGATCTAACAGACATCTGCAGAATATTCAACCCAGTAACAACAAAATGTACATTTTTCTCAGCAGCACATGGAACATTTTGCAAAATAGACCACATCTTAGGCCATAAAACAAACCTGGACAGATTCAGAAACACTGAAATTATTCCATGCACACTCTCAGACCATAAAGGCATTAAATTGGAACTGAACACACATCTCCACCAAAGAAAACCCTGTAACTCATGGAGACTGAACAACACATTGTTGAATCAAAAACAATGGGTAATCGAAGAGATCAGACAGATATCGAACTGTTTATGAAATTTAACAATAAGGAGCATACAAATATCAACTCCGTAGGGACACAACAAAGGCAGTACTCAGAGGAAAATTTATAGCGCTGAGTGCCTACAACAGCAAGTCAGAAAAATGGCAAAGCAACTAGTTAAGGTCTCACCTTAACCTCCTGGAAAAAGAACAACAAACCAACCCTAAACCCATTAGGAGAAAGCAAATTATTAAAATCAAAGCAGAATTAAATGATTTGGAATAAAAAAACTATAGAAAGAATCAACAAAACAAGGAGTTGGTTCTTTGAAAAAATTAACAAAATTGACAAGCCCTTAGCAAATCTTACCAAAAAAAGAAGCAAGCATATCGAAATAAACAAAATCGCAGATGAAAATGGTAATATCACGACAGAAATTACCAAGATCCAGAATATCATGAGGGAATACTTCTCAAACCTTTACGCCAACAAATTTGAGAATCTAGAAGAAATGGATGAATTCCTAGACAATATTAACATACAGACACTGAACCAAGAAGAGCTAACCCAACTCAACAGGCCTATTTCAAGCTCTGAAATAGAAATGGAAATTAGACAACTTCCACTTAAAAAGAGCCCAGGGCCAGATGGATTCACAGCTGAATTCTATAAGGTCTTCAAAGCAGAGCTCACACCAATATTCCTCAAGCTCTTCAACGAAAGTGAAAATGAAGGTTCTTTACCAAACTGATTCTGTGAAGCCAGCATATCCCTCATCCCCAAACCAGACAGAGATTCATCAAAGAAAGAGAACTATAGACCCATATTTGATGAACAACTCATCAAAAAAATTATATACTGTGATCAAACTGGATTCATCACAGGGAGGCAAAGCTGGTTCAACATACACAAATCAATTAATATAATTCAACACATCAACAGGAGCAAGGACAAAAATCACATGATTGTCTCAATAGATGCGGAAAAGGCATTTGACAAGATCCAAAACCCCTTTATGTTAAAAGATGTGGAGAAACTAGGAATCCATGGAACATTTCTCAATGTAATAAAGGCTGTGTATGAGAGACCCACTGCCAGTATTATACTTAATGGTGAAAATCTAAAGCCATTCCCTCTAAAATCAGGAACAAGACAAGGATGCCCACTCTCTCCACTCCTTTTTAACATAGTACTAGAATTCCTAGGAAGTGCAATAAGGCAAGAAGCAAGCATAAAGGGGATCCAAGTAGGGAAAGAGGAAATAAAACTATCCCTCTTTGCAGATCACATGATTCTGTATTTAAAGAATCCTATAGACTCTATTCCCAAGCTCCTTGAGCTGATTCAAAGCTTTGGAAGCATAGCCGGCCCTAAAATCACCCCTCACAAATCAACTGCCTTCCTTTACGCCAACAGTGTGAGGAACGAGGCAATAATCAGGAAAGAAACTCCTTTCTCAATAGCCTCAAAGAAAATAAAGTACCTAGAAATTAGCTTAACTAAGAATGTAAAGGACCATTTACATGAAAACTTTAAAACCCTAAAAAAGGAAATTAAAGCATAACTATGGAAATGGAAAAACCTCCCATGCTCCTGGATTGGAAGAATCAACATTGTGAAAATGACAATCTTGCCAAGGGCTATCTACAAATTCAATGCAATACCCATCAACATCCCAATGTCATTCTTTAAAGAAACAGAAGAGGCAATTCAAAATTTCATATGGAATAGTAAAAGAGCCGTATAGCAAAAACACTTCTTAGCAGAAAGAACAGCGCGGGAGAAATTTCAATTCCAAACTTTAGACTCTATTACAGAGCTATAATTATTAAAACAGCTTGGTACTGGCACAAGAACAGGCCTGAAGTCCAATGGAATAGAACTGCGGACCCAGATATTAAACCACAGACTTATGGCCACCTAATCTTTGACCAGGGAGCCAAAAAAATAGAATGGAAGAAAGATAGCCTCTTCAACAAGTTGTGCTGGCAGAACTGGTTAAACACCTGCAGAAAACTAAATTGGATCCTTCTTTGTCACCTTGCACTAGAATTAACTCCAAATGGATCAAAGACGTGGAGGTAAAAGCTGACACACTGAAAAGTTTACAGGAAGGAATAGGAGATACACTAGGACTCCTTGGCACAGGTCGAAACTTTCTTAATAAGGACCAAGAATCACAACAAATCAGAGAAAGGCTGGATAAGTGGGACTGCATTAAACTGCAGAGCTTTTGTATGGCAACGGATATAGCTAGTAAACTAATCAGGAAGCCTACAGAGTGGGAGAAGATCTTCACCAACCAAACAACGAACCAAGGCCTCATATCTAAAATATATCAACAACTCAAAAATTTGAATCACTCCAAAACTAAACCTCCAAAGTAACACCCATGCCATTAAAAATGGGCCAAAGACTTAAAGAGAGTCTTCTCTGAAGAAGAAACAAAAATGGCCTATAGACACATGAAAAAATGCTCCACATCCCTGGTCATAAAAGAAATGCAAATCAAAACAACTCTAAGATTCCACCTCACCCCAGTTAGAATGGCCAGGATCAGGAAGACGAATGACAACAGATGCTGGAGGGTATGTGGCCAGGAGGGATCACTACTACACTGTTGGTGGGAGTGCACACTCGTTCAACCACTATGGAAAGCAGTGTGGCAGTGCCTCAAAAGGCTAAACATAGAACTCCCCTATGACCCAGCAATTCCACTACTTGGCATATTTACCCAACAATCCAGAAACAAGGGCATACTAAACCCACTAGCACAACAATGTTCATTGCAGCACTATTCACCATAGCAGCACTATTCACCATAGTAAAGATATGGAACCAACCCAGATGTCCCTCAGTTGATGAGTGGATCAACAAGTTGTGGTATTTGTACACAATGGAATTCTATGCTGCTGTCAGAAAGAATGACATCGCCCCATTTGTTAGGAAATGGAAGGACTTAGGACAAATCATATTAAGTGAAGTTAGCCAGACTCAAAGGAACTTAGTCTCAGTGGTTTCCCTCATTCGTCATAATCAGTAGAAACCTTGGGCTCTACTAGCAGAGATTGGCAATAGAGCAAAAGGCCATATATAAGGGCATATAATGTGAAGCTAATTGAAAGGACCTCCAGGATATTGAAACAAAAGCCATATAATGAATGATTGTTGTCCTTAATGTACTATGTTGTATCTCATCTCGTTTGCTGTCCCTTGGTTATCCCATATTGTTATAGTATCTCACTTTATCTTATATATTGAATTTATTTGTATTTGGATATTTGAAATTTGATAGGGAAGGGGGGAAAACCAAGACGGGTGGGGGGTGTGGGGTTGGAGGGAAATGGGTACCAAGACATGTGAAAGGGTATCAATGTATGTGAATTAATGCACCTTATATCTGGCAAATATCACCTAACCCTTTTACTAATTACAATAAAAAATGAAAAAAAAAGAAAGTTGTAGTGTGTGGGGAGGATGATGGGGTCAAATACATTTCTTCTTAGAAAGATACCTCATCTGGTTGCCCTGGATTTTCCTGGCCTTCTTCTTAGAGAAAGTTCTGTTATACTGGATTCGTGGCTTGGCAATGATCTAGCATGTACATCTTCGAGTAAGACAGCCACAACTTCCATGCCTGAGACTCGAGTTTCCTGACCTTTGGCAACAGCACAGCAACATCTTTCTTCCTCCTAAGCCACAGGCCAAGAGCTGGCTTGAGCTGGTTGTTAGTCACAGTGGCTTGGTTACCAGGGTTCCATATTCTGTTCCATTGTGAGGGAGGCAGGGTTACCTTTCAGGGCCCAATGACCAAAGATCCTTGCTCACAGAAGACCTCACCAAAGACATACTGGAGGCTGAATCTCTCCTCCAATCTCACAATATACATGTGGATGTAGTATACAGCACACCTTATTTGTCCAATCCCAATGTCTTCCACTAGGCCCAACTACCAGTCTTGTCTCAGGATCAAGGAGCCTTTCTTAGGTAAGATCCAAACTTAAGGGTCAATATTGCCCTCATCCTTTACAAAACATTTGCTTCACAGTGCCTTCTCTGCCTGCATTTTGCCCCTTGTCGAATTTTTTTTTGTTTTTGCTAGTCTTGGGAATTAACCTCAGAGTGTGAACATTTTTCTTGGGCTTTCTTTAGGCTTTAGCTGTCCCACCGAGCCCCAGCACCACTTGCAGCGTTTTCTATGTATGTGGTAATGAGGAATCAAACCTGAGGCTTATTGCTTGGTAGCCATGTACTCTACCACTAGGTCAAACACACAGGGCATGTTGCACATATTTTTGACGTCAATCTACTAGGATATTATTAGGTTTCTGTATCCTAATGAATTTTTTCCTGATGATTAGCTTTGCTGTCATGTGTAAAAAATGCAAGTGGGAAAAACACAGAAGAATTAGTGAAATTTAAAAAAAGCATTAGACACAGTTAAGTGTTCATTCTTTGTAGGAGAAAGGATATTTGGATATGATGATGATGATGACGACTTTATACTTACTATGTCAGGGTTGAGAGTTTGGCATAGTGGTAGAGTGCTTGCCTAGCATCCATGAAGATCTGGGTTTGATTGCTCAGTATCACATAGATAGAAAATCTAGATGTAACACTGTGGCTCAAGTGGCAGAGGGCTAGACTTGAGAAAACCCCAGGACAGTGCTCAGGCCCTGAATTCAAGCCCCAAGACTGGCAGAAAGATAAAAGAAAATAAAAATGCTTTTTATGAGCTAATTCACTCACAGCATTTGCTTCTGAAATCTTCGCTTCTACATCTTGTGAAATACCCCTTTCCCACAACGTAGACAAGAAAAACAGATCCATCCCATGGTCCACTGTGAGGCCACTGGTTGGGCTAAGAGGTAGTCGTGGAGCAACACATAAGTTTTATTCTAATACTTTCCAAACTTTGTACTCAAATATGCTACCTACTTACCAACTTATGTCAGTTATCCTTATGCTATACCTTTTCTTCGAGACTACAATATTCTTACACTCCTACGTTAATCCTTTTGTACCTCCCCTGACCTCTCTCATTCTTTTTTTCTATCTCTGGAACTTTGCTCGTCTTTCAACCCTTATACTGCACGGATCTACACTTGATGGCTGTTGAGCAATATTGTATATGTAGGTGGTTAATTATTCTCTAGGCTCAGAGGGACTTAAAGATAATAGAGATTGGATTGAGAGGCTTATTGTTTTGGGTATAAATCGCTTATCAGTGGTTTATTAGACTGGTCTGTAAGTGCACAAAAAGAAAGAGTGATAATACCAATCAAAACTTGTGAACATCTAGTGTCTGCCAGCTACAGAGGTCTAGGTTGGTTATATCTGAAAAACTATAATCGTATTTAGTAGTAATCTTGCTCCCATTTTCAAATTGGCAGAACAAGAAACTCAAGAAAAATGTCAAATCAAGAAACAACATCCCCCACCCAATGTAAATAGACAATGGAAGAGTCACTGGCAAACCTAGAGGTGAGTCTTCCAAGTGCTACACAAATGCAATTGATAAACATCATTAATGGAAAATGTGAAAATATAAAGAAAGAGATAAGGGAGGAAGCCATAGCTGAACAAGAGGAAAGCAAAAACAAGGTGATAAGTGAAAAAGACGATGCCATAAAGGAGGCCATAATAAAGGTTTTTCAAAGAAAGATGGATGAATTCATAGAATCCACAAATAAAAACGTGACCAAACTCCAGCAAATGTCCAAAGAAAATAAAGCTACTGAGCTAACCACTCAAAAGGAAAGCAAGGAGATAAAGAAATCCATACATGATCTAAAACAAGAGACGCAAGGCATAAAAATTGAACAATTAGAAGCAAGGGAGATGAAAAATAAAGTAGATAGCTTTGATAGAAGGTTAGACAATGCAGAGGAGAGAATTCCCGGGGCTGAAGATAATTTAGGTATTATAAAGAACAGAAAATGAGTCAATCCAAATCTAGGAAATATGGGAGACCGCTTCAGGAGGTCCAAGATACAATTAGGAAGCCTAATTTAAGTCTAGTTGGTATTGAGGAGGGCGTGGAGAAAGAGGTCAATGGTATTGGAAATATACTTCAGGGAATCATCTCAGAGAATTTCCCAAATATCCAGAAGGGCAGGCCCATCCAGATACGAGAAGCTTTTAGAACCCCAAACAGACCTGACCAGAAAAGAACATCCCACCGCCACATTGTGATCCGAACTGGATCAATAGAAACGAAAGGAAAGATCCTAAAGGCAGCCAGGGAAAAAGGATCAGTAACCTATAAAGGCAAACCAATCAGAATAACCCCAGATTTCTCGGCAGAAACCATGCAAGCACGAAGTGACTGGAAGCATATATGTCATGCCCTTAAACCAAATAACTACCAACCAAGAATACTGTAGCCAGCTAAGCTCTCATTCATAACTGAGGGAACAATAAAAGCATTCCATTCCAGGGTAAAGCTGCAACAATATGTCGAAACAAAACCAACACTACAGAGAATTCTCAAAGATGCTCTATACATAGAAAACCAAAATAAATGCAATATTGGGAAAGAAATGGCACCTAAACAGCATACAATCTAAGGACCACAAGAACTGTCAAGACACAGGCCCTACTAAAAGCTTTTAAAAAATGGTAGGAACTAATAAATATCTCTTAATCCTAACTCTCAATATTAATAGACTTAACTCTCCAATTAAACGGCATAGGCTGTCTAGTTGGATCAAAAAGCAAGAGCCATCGGTCTGCTGTCTTCAAGAGACACATCTTACCCCAAAACAATCATCTTTTGAAAGTGAGAGGTTGGAATAAACTCTATCAAGCTAACTGCCACCATAAACAGGCTGGAGTTGCCATCCTCATATCAGGTATAATAGACTTCAAACTAAAATTAGTAAGAAAAGACAAAGAAGGTTACTACATACTACTAAAGGGATCTTTCCTCCAGGAAGACATAACGATCCTAAATATTTACACACCCAATCCGGGAGCTCCAAACTTCATCAAGCAAACTTTACTTACACTGAAACCATACATAGATCGAAATACAGTGATTGTTGGTGAGTTTCACACACCATTCTCACCTATGGACAGATCAACAAGGCAAAAACACAACAGAGAAACCTTAGAACTGAACAACTATATAGACCAACAAGATCTAACAGACATCTGCAGAATATTCAACCCAGTAACAACAAAATGTACATTTTTCTCAGCAGCACATGGAACATTTTGCAAAATAGACCACATCTTAGGCCATAAAACAAACCTGGACAGATTCAGAAACACTGAAATTATTCCATGCACACTCTCAGACCATAAAGGCATTAAATTGGAACTGAACACACATCTCCACCAAAGAAAACCCTGTAACTCATGGAGACTGAACAACACATTGTTGAATCAAAAACAATGGGTAATCGAAGAGATCAGACAGATATCGAACTGTTTATGAAATTTAACAATAAGGAGCATACAAATATCAACTCCGTAGGGACACAACAAAGGCAGTACTCAGAGGAAAATTTATAGCGCTGAGTGCCTACAACAGCAAGTCAGAAAAATGGCAAAGCAACTAGTTAAGGTCTCACCTTAACCTCCTGGAAAAAGAACAACAAACCAACCCTAAACCCATTAGGAGAAAGCAAATTATTAAAATCAAAGCAGAATTAAATGATTTGGAATAAAAAAACTATAGAAAGAATCAACAAAACAAGGAGTTGGTTCTTTGAAAAAATTAACAAAATTGACAAGCCCTTAGCAAATCTTACCAAAAAAAGAAGCAAGCATATCGAAATAAACAAAATCGCAGATGAAAATGGTAATATCACGACAGAAATTACCAAGATCCAGAATATCATGAGGGAATACTTCTCAAACCTTTACGCCAACAAATTTGAGAATCTAGAAGAAATGGATGAATTCCTAGACAATATTAACATACAGACACTGAACCAAGAAGAGCTAACCCAACTCAACAGGCCTATTTCAAGCTCTGAAATAGAAATGGAAATTAGACAACTTCCACTTAAAAAGAGCCCAGGGCCAGATGGATTCACAGCTGAATTCTATAAGGTCTTCAAAGCAGAGCTCACACCAATATTCCTCAAGCTCTTCAACGAAAGTGAAAATGAAGGTTCTTTACCAAACTGATTCTGTGAAGCCAGCATATCCCTCATCCCCAAACCAGACAGAGATTCATCAAAGAAAGAGAACTATAGACCCATATTTGATGAACAACTCATCAAAAAAATTATATACTGTGATCAAACTGGATTCATCACAGGGAGGCAAAGCTGGTTCAACATACACAAATCAATTAATATAATTCAACACATCAACAGGAGCAAGGACAAAAATCACATGATTGTCTCAATAGATGCGGAAAAGGCATTTGACAAGATCCAAAACCCCTTTATGTTAAAAGATGTGGAGAAACTAGGAATCCATGGAACATTTCTCAATGTAATAAAGGCTGTGTATGAGAGACCCACTGCCAGTATTATACTTAATGGTGAAAATCTAAAGCCATTCCCTCTAAAATCAGGAACAAGACAAGGATGCCCACTCTCTCCACTCCTTTTTAACATAGTACTAGAATTCCTAGGAAGTGCAATAAGGCAAGAAGCAAGCATAAAGGGGATCCAAGTAGGGAAAGAGGAAATAAAACTATCCCTCTTTGCAGATCACATGATTCTGTATTTAAAGAATCCTATAGACTCTATTCCCAAGCTCCTTGAGCTGATTCAAAGCTTTGGAAGCATAGCCGGCCCTAAAATCACCCCTCACAAATCAACTGCCTTCCTTTACGCCAACAGTGTGAGGAACGAGGCAATAATCAGGAAAGAAACTCCTTTCTCAATAGCCTCAAAGAAAATAAAGTACCTAGAAATTAGCTTAACTAAGAATGTAAAGGACCATTTAGATGAAAACTTTAAAACCCTAAAAAAGGAAATTAAAGCATAACTATGGAAATGGAAAAACCTCCCATGCTCCTGGATTGGAAGAATCAACATTGTGAAAATGACAATCTTGCCAAGGGCTATCTACAAATTCAATGCAATACCCATCAACATCCCAATGTCATTCTTTAAAGAAACAGAAGAGGCAATTCAAAATTTCATATGGAATAGTAAAAGAGCCGTATAGCAAAAACACTTCTTAGCAGAAAGAACAGCGCGGGAGAAATTTCAATTCCAAACTTTAGACTCTATTACAGAGCTATAATTATTAAAACAGCTTGGTACTGGCACAAGAACAGGCCTGAAGTCCAATGGAATAGAACTGCGGACCCAGATATTAAACCACAGACTTATGGCCACCTAATCTTTGACCAGGGAGCCAAAAAAATAGAATGGAAGAAAGATAGCCTCTTCAACAAGTTGTGCTGGCAGAACTGGTTAAACACCTGCAGAAAACTAAATTGGATCCTTCTTTGTCACCTTGCACTAGAATTAACTCCAAATGGATCAAAGACGTGGAGGTAAAAGCTGACACACTGAAAAGTTTACAGGAAGGAATAGGAGATACACTAGGACTCCTTGGCACAGGTCGAAACTTTCTTAATAAGGACCAAGAATCACAACAAATCAGAGAAAGGCTGGATAAGTGGGACTGCATTAAACTGCAGAGCTTTTGTATGGCAACGGATATAGCTAGTAAACTAATCAGGAAGCCTACAGAGTGGGAGAAGATCTTCACCAACCAAACAACGAACCAAGGCCTCATATCTAAAATATATCAACAACTCAAAAATTTGAATCACTCCAAAACTAAACCTCCAAAGTAACACCCATGCCATTAAAAATGGGCCAAAGACTTAAAGAGAGTCTTCTCTGAAGAAGAAACAAAAATGGCCTATAGACACATGAAAAAATGCTCCACATCCCTGGTCATAAAAGAAATGCAAATCAAAACAACTCTAAGATTCCACCTCACCCCAGTTAGAATGGCCAGGATCAGGAAAACGAATGACAACAGATGCTGGAGGGTATGTGGCCAGGAGGGATCACTACTACACTGTTGGTGGGAGTGCACACTCGTTCAACCACTATGGAAAGCAGTGTGGCAGTGCCTCAAAAGGCTAAACATAGAACTCCCCTATGACCCAGCAATTCCACTACTTGGCATATTTACCCAACAATCCAGAAACAAGGGCATACTAAACCCACTAGCACAACAATGTTCATTGCAGCACTATTCACCATAGCAGCACTATTCACCATAGTAAAGATATGGAACCAACCCAGATGTCCCTCAGTTGATGAGTGGATCAACAAGTTGTGGTATTTGTACACAATGGAATTCTATGCTGCTGTCAGAAAGAATGACATCGCCCCATTTGTTAGGAAATGGAAGGACTTAGGACAAATCATATTAAGTGAAGTTAGCCAGACTCAAAGGAACTTAGTCTCAGTGGTTTCCCTCATTCGTCATAATCAGTAGAAACCTTGGGCTCTACTAGCAGAGATTGGCAATAGAGCAAAAGGCCATATATAAGGCCATATAATGTGAAGCTAATTGAAAGGACCTCCAGGATATTGAAACAAAAGCCATATAATGAATGATTGTTGTCCTTAATGTACTATGTTGTATCTCATCTCGTTTGCTGTCCCTTGGTTATCCCATATTGTTATAGTATCTCACTTTATCTTATATATTGAATTTATTTGTATTTGGATATTTGAAATTTGATAGGGAAGGGGGGAAAACCAAGACGGGTGGGGGGTGTGGGGTTGGAGGGAAATGGGTACCAAGACATGTGAAAGGGTATCAATGTGTGTGAATTAATGCACCTTATATCTGGCAAATATCACCTAACCCTTTTACTAATTACAATAAAAAATGAAAAAAAAGAAAGTTGTAGTGTGTGGGGAGGATGATGGGGTCAAATACATTTCTTCTTAGAAAGATACCTCATCTGGTTGCCCTGGATTTTCCTGGCCTTCTTCTTAGAGAAAGTTCTGTTATACTGGATTCGTGGCTTGGCAATGATCTAGCATGTACATCTTCGAGTAAGACAGCCACAACTTCCATGCCTGAGACTCGAGTTTCCTGACCTTTGGCAACAGCACAGCAACATCTTTCTTCCTCCTAAGCCACAGGCCAAGAGCTGGCTTGAGCTGGTTGTTAGTCACAGTGGCTTGGTTACCAGGGTTCCATATTCTGTTCCATTGTGAGGGAGGCAGGGTCACCTTTCAGGGCCCAATGACCAAAGATCCTTGCTCACAGAAGACCTCACCAAAGACATACTGGAGGCTGAATCTCTCCTCCAATCTCACAATATACATGTGGATGTAGTATACAGCACACCTTATTTGTCCAATCCCAATGTCTTCCACTAGGCCCAACTACCAGTCTTGTCTCAGGATCAAGGAGCCTTTCTTAGGTAAGATCCAAACTTAAGGGTCAATATTGCCCTCATCCTTTACAAAACATTTGCTTCACAGTGCCTTCTCTGCCTGCATTTTGCCCCTTGTCGAATTTTTTTTTGTTTTTGCTAGTCTTGGGACTTAACCTCAGAGTGTGAACATTTTTCTTGGGCTTTCTTTAGGCTTTAGCTGTCCCACCGAGCCCCAGCACCACTTGCAGCGTTTTCTATGTATGTGGTAATGAGGAATCAAACCTGAGGCTTATTGCTTGGTAGCCATGTACTCTACCACTAGGTCAAACACACAGGGCATGTTGCACATATTTTTGACGTCAATCTACTAGGATATTATTAGGTTTCTGTATCCTAATGAATTTTTTCCTGATGATTAGCTTTGCTGTCATGTGTAAAAAATGCAAGTGGGAAAAACACAGAAGAATTAGTGAAATTTAAAAAAAGCATTAGACACAGTTAAGTGTTCATTCTTTGTAGGAGAAAGGATATTTGGATATGATGATGATGATGACGACTTTATACTTACTATGTCAGGGTTGAGAGTTTGGCATAGTGGTAGAGTGCTTGCCTAGCATCCATGAAGATCTGGGTTTGATTGCTCAGTATCACATAGATAGAAAATCTAGATGTAACACTGTGGCTCAAGTGGCAGAGGGCTAGACTTGAGAAAACCCCAGGACAGTGCTCAGGCCCTGAATTCAAGCCCCAAGACTGGCAGAAAGATAAAAGAAAATAAAAATGCTTTTTATGAGCTAATTCACTCACAGCATTTGCTTCTGAAATCTTCGCTTCTACATCTTGTGAAATACCCCTTTCCCACAACGTAGACAAGAAAAACAGATCCATCCCATGGTCCACTGTGAGGCCACTGGTTGGGCTAAGAGGTAGTCGTGGAGCAACACATAAGTTTTATTCTAATACTTTCCAAACTTTGTACTCAAATATGCTACCTACTTACCAACTTATGTCAGTTATCCTTATGCTATACCTTTTCTTCGAGACTACAATATTCTTACACTCCTACGTTAATCCTTTTGTACCTCCCCTGACCTCTCTCATTCTTTTTTTCTATCTCTGGAACTTTGCTCGTCTTTCAACCCTTATACTGCACGGATCTACACTTGATGGCTGTTGAGCAATATTGTATATGTAGGTGGTTAATTATTCTCTAGGCTCAGAGGGACTTAAAGATAATAGAGATTGGATTGAGAGGCTTATTGTTTTGGGTATAAATCGCTTATCAGTGGTTTATTAGACTGGTCTGTAAGTGCACAAAAAGAAAGAGTGATAATACCAATCAAAACTTGTGAACATCTAGTGTCTGCCAGCTACAGAGGTCTAGGTTGGTTATATCTGAAAAACTATAATCGTATTTAGTAGTAATCTTGCTCCCATTTTCAAATTGGCAGAACAAGAAACTCAAGAAAAATGTCAAATCAAGAAACAACATCCCCCACCCAATGTAAATAGACAATGGAAGAGTCACTGGCAAACCTAGAGGTGAGTCTTCCAAGTGCTACACAAATGCAATTGATAAACATCATTAATGGAAAATGTGAAAATATAAAGAAAGAGATAAGGGAGGAAGCCATAGCTGAACAAGAGGAAAGCAAAAACAAGGTGATAAGTGAAAAAGACGATGCCATAAAGGAGGCCATAATAAAGGTTTTTCAAAGAAAGATGGATGAATTCATAGAATCCACAAATAAAAACGTGACCAAACTCCAGCAAATGTCCAAAGAAAATAAAGCTACTGAGCTAACCACTCAAAAGGAAAGCAAGGAGATAAAGAAATCCATACATGATCTAAAACAAGAGACGCAAGGCATAAAAATTGAACAATTAGAAGCAAGGGAGATGAAAAATAAAGTAGATAGCTTTGATAGAAGGTTAGACAATGCAGAGGAGAGAATTCCCGGGGCTGAAGATAATTTAGGTATTATAAAGAACAGAAAATGAGTCAATCCAAATCTAGGAAATATGGGAGACCGCTTCAGGAGGTCCAAGATACAATTAGGAAGCCTAATTTAAGTCTAGTTGGTATTGAGGAGGGCGTGGAGAAAGAGGTCAATGGTATTGGAAATATACTTCAGGGAATCATCTCAGAGAATTTCCCAAATATCCAGAAGGGCAGGCCCATCCAGATACGAGAAGCTTTTAGAACCCCAAACAGACCTGACCAGAAAAGAACATCCCACCGCCACATTGTGATCCGAACTGGATCAATAGAAACGAAAGGAAAGATCCTAAAGGCAGCCAGGGAAAAAGGATCAGTAACCTATAAAGGCAAACCAATCAGAATAACCCCAGATTTCTCGGCAGAAACCATGCAAGCACGAAGTGACTGGAAGCATATATGTCATGCCCTTAAACCAAATAACTACCAACCAAGAATACTGTAGCCAGCTAAGCTCTCATTCAAACTGAGGGAACAATAAAACATTCCATTCCAGGGAAAAGCTGCAAGAATATGTCGAAACAAAACCAACACTACAGAGAATTCTCAACGATGCTCTATACATACAAAACCAAAATAAATGCATTATAGGGAAAGAAATGGCACCTAAACAGCATACCATCTAAGGACCACAGGAACTGTCAAGACACAGGCCCTACTAAAAGCTTTTAAAAATGGTAGGAACTAATAAATATCTCTCAATCCTAACTCTCAATATCAATGGACTTAACTCTCCAATTAAACGGCATAGGCTGTCTAGTTGGATCAAAAAGCAAGAGCCATCGTTCTGCTGTCTTCAAGAGACACATCTTACCCAAAAACAAACATCTTTTGAAAGTGAGAGGTTGGAATAAATTCTATCAAGCTAACTGCCCCCATAAACAGGCTGGAGTTGCCATCCTCATATCAGATACAATAGACTTCAAACTAAAATTAGTAAGAAAAGACAAAGAAGGTTACTACATACTACTAAAGGGATCTTTCCTCCAGGAAGACATAACGATCCTAAATATTTACACACGCAATCCCGGAGCTCCAAACATCATCAAGCAAACTTTACTTACACTGAAACAATACATAGATCGAAATACAGTGATTGTTGGTGAGTTTAACACACCACTCTCACCTACGGACAGATCAACAAGGCAAAACTCTACAGAGAAACCTTAGAACTGAACAACTATATAGACCAACTAGATCTAACAGACATCTGCAGAATAGTCCATACAGTAACAACACAATATACGTTTTTCTCAGCAGCACATGGAACATTTTCCAAAATAGACCACATCTTAGGCCATAAATCAAACCTGGACGGATTCAGAAACACTGAAATTATTCCATGCACACTCTCAGACCATAAAGGCATCACATTGGAACTGAACACATATCTCCAACAACGAAAACCCTGTAACTCATGGAGACTGAACAACACATTGTTGAATCAAAAACAATGGGTAATCAAAGAGATCAGAACAGATATTCAACTGTTTATGAAATTAAACAATAAGGAGCACACAAATATCAACTCCGTAGGGACACAACAAAGGCAGTACTCAGAGGAAAATTTATAGCGCTGAGTACCTACAACAGCAAGTTGGAAAAATGGCAAACCAACTAATTAAAGTCTCACCTTAACCTCCTGGAAAAATAGCAACAAACCAACCCTAAACCCATTAGGAGAAAGCAAATTATTAAAATCAAAGCAGAATTAAATGATTTGGAATAAAAAAACTATAGAAAGCATCAACAAAACAAGGAGTTGGTTCTTTGAAAGAATTAACAAAATTGACAAGCCCTTAGCAAATCTTACCAAAAAAAGAAGCGAGCATATCGAAATAAACAAAATCACAGATGAAAATGGTAATATCACGACAGAAATTACCAAGATCCAGAATATCATGAGGGAATACTTCTCAAACCTTTACGCCAACACCTTTGAGAATCTAGAAGAAATGGATGAATTCCTAGACAATATTAACATACCCACACTGAACCAAGAAGAGCTAACCCAACTCAACAGGCCTATTTCAAGCTCTGAAATAGAAATGGAAATTAGACAACTTCCACTTAAAAAGAGCCCAGGGCCAGATGGATTCACAGCTGAATTCTATAAGGTCTTCAAAGCAGAGCTCACACCAATACTCCTCAAGCTCTTCAACGAAATTGAAAATGAAGGTTCTTTACCAAACTGATTCTGTGAAGCCAGCATATCCCTCATCCCCAAACCAGACAGAGATTCATCAAAGAAAGAGGTCTATAGACTCATTTCTTTGATGAACATCGATGCAAAACTTCTCAACAAAATACTGGCCAACCGTCTACAACAACTCATCAAAAAAATTATACACTATGATCAAACTGGATTCATCACAGGGAGGCAAAGCTGGTTCAACATACACAAATCAATTAATATAATTCAACACATCAACAGGAGCAGGGATAAAATCACATGATTGTCTCAATAGATGCGGAAAAGGCATTTGACAAGATCCAAAACCCCTTTATGTTAAAAGATGTGGAGAAACTAGGAATCCATGGAACATTTCTCAATGTAATAAAGGCTGTGTATGAGAAACCCACTGCTAGTATTATACTTAATGGTGAAAATCTAAAGCCATTCCCTCTAAAATCAGGAACGAGACAAGGATGCCCACTCTCTCCACTCCTTTTTAACATAGTACTAGAATTCCTAGGCAGTGCAATAAGGCAAGAAGCAAGCATAAAAGGGATCCAAGTAGGGAAAGAGGAAATAAAACTATCCTTCTTTGGCGATGACATGATTCTGTATTTAAAGAATCCTATAGACTCTACTCCCAAGCTCCTTGAGCTGATTCAAAGCTTTGGAAGGGTAGCAGGCCATAAAATCAACCCTCACAAATTAACTGCCTTACTTTACACCAACACTGAGAGGAACGAGGCAATAATCAGGAAAGAAAATCCTTTCACAATATCCTCAAAGAAAATAAAGTACCTAGCAAATAGCTTAACTAAGAATGTAAAGGACCGTTTAGATGAAAACTTTAAAACCCTAAAAATGGAATCTAAAGCAGAACTAAGGAAATGGAAAAACCTCCCATGCTCCTGGATTGGAAGAATCAACATTGTGAAAATGACAATCTTGCCAAGGGCTATCTACAAATTCAATGCAATACCCATCCACATCCCAATGTCATTCTTTAAAGAAATAGAAGAGGCTATTCAAAATTTTATATGGAATAATAAAAGACCCTGTATAAGAAAAACACTTCTTAGCAGAAAGAACAGCGCTGGAGGAATTTCAATTCCAAACTTAAGACTCTATTACAGAGCTATAATTCTCAAAACAGCTTGGTACTGGCACAAGAACAGGCCTGAAGTCCAATGGAGTAGAACTGCGGACCCAGATATTAAACCACAGACCTATGGCCACCTAATCTTTGACCAGGGAGCCAAAAAAGTAGAATGGAAGAAAGATAGCCTCTTCAACAAGTTGTGCTGGCAGAACTGGTTAAACACCTGCAGAAAACTAAAGTTGGATCCTTCTTTGTCACCTTGCACTAGAATTAACTCCAAATGGATCAAAGACGTGGAGGTAAAAGCTGACACACTGAAAAGTTTACAGGAAGGAATAGGAGATACACTAGGCCTCCTTGGCACAGGTCGAAACTTTCTTAATAAGGACCAAGAATCACAACAAATCAGAGAAAGGCTGGATAAGTGGGACTGCATTAAACTGCAGAGCTTTTGTATGGCAACGGATATAGCTAGTAAACTAATCAGGAAGCCTACAGAGTGGGAGAAGATCTTCACCAACCAAACAACGGACAAAGGCCTCATATCTAAAATATATCAACAACTCAAAAAATTGAATCACTCCAAAACTAACCTCCAAAGTAACAACCATCCCATTAAAAAATGGGCCAAAGACTTAAAGAGAGTCTTCTCTGAAGAAGAAACAAAAATGGCCTATAGACACATGAAGAAATGCTCCACGTCTCTGATCATAAAAGAAATGCAAATCAAAACAACTTTAAGATTCCACCTCACTCCAGTTAGAATGGCCAGGATCAGGAAAACGAATGACAACAGATGCTGGAGGGGATGTGGCCAGGAGGGATCACTACTACACTGTTGGTGGGAGTGCAAACTCTTTCAACCACTATGGAAAGCAGTGTGGCAGTGCCTCAAAAGGCTAAATATAGAACTCCCCTATGACCCAGCAATTCCACTACTTGGCATTTACCCAACAATCCAGAAACAAGGGCATACTAATCCCACTAGCATAACAATGTTCATTGCAGCACTATTCACCATAGCAAAGATATGGAACCAACCCAGATGTCCCTCAGTTGATGAGTGGATCAACAAGTTGTGGTATTTGTACACTGCCGGGGCCAGCCGGCAGCAAACCAGGGTTCGCGGATTGGGATTCCTGAAATAGGGGCAAGGACTAGGAAAAAATAGAAGGGAGACAAACAGATTGAGTTCGGGAGGACTACAGCCAAAGTCAGCAGTCCAAGAAGACTGTGAGCTCCAGACTGCCGCCTAAGAGACTCTCTCCTTTATTTTAAGTTCCGATCTTAAATACTCTTCTTAAAACTAGGGAGTTGCCAGAAGCTACATTCATACAAAATAGTAAACAAATCACATATAGGATAAATGAGAAAGGATTAACATTGCTTAAAGTCATCATGATAAGAACTGATTGACATTGCTTAAAGTCATCATGATAAGAACTGATTGACATTGCTTAAAGTCATCATGATAAGAGTTACTTCCTTGTGTATACAGTTGCGTAGGTCCAAGGTCAGGTCCAAGGTCATTGACCCCACAGTCGGTCCCCAACATCTCCCCCGTCTTTCTTTTAAAAGATGCGACTTGCTTGTCTTAGGTTGGGTGGATCGCTGACTCTGCCTTACCCGTCATGGGGAACTTCTTCAGATCAAGCTGAAGGCCCTGTCTTAGGTTGGTCAGAGAGCGTCCCCTCTTATCCCATCCTTGACTGCGATTCCTCTCGGGGGGGGGGGGAATTCATCCATCTGGGGCTTAGATCTGCGGAGTTGTTCGATTGGTGACTGTTGCAGATGTGACCTTTGGACGGGTACTGGCCACAGGTGTTGATTTGTTCCCAGCCATAGCTTCAGTTGTCACTTTACTTGGAGTCGAAACAACAGGAGTTGGCTTGATATTGGCTGTTGGTGGATCTGAAGTGCTGGCAATTCCTCATTCTTCAGAAGCTGCAGTGGTTTTCAACGTGATCAGTCTCTGCTGTTCTGGGACCTTACTAGTAGGTTCTTGAGGCTCTTTTCTCTGCTCCAAGTGCCTCCCTTGATGATCTCGGAGTTCTCTCTCCAATCTACTGATTCGACCTTCTTAATGGGACTTAAGAGCTGTCATACAATCATCAAGTACATTTTTTTGGAGTTTTTTTTTTGCTAATGTTCCATTCTCCCCTTCTTTAAAACAATGCAATAATTCAAACCTAAATGATTTTCTTGATTAAACCTTGAACATGTTCACTCACTCATTCACACACATTCATACTCAAAGATTTTAAAGTGCACAAAATTAATATTGGCCATTCATTTTCCGGAAGTTTGTGTCAAGAGAGCTTTGCCAATTTTACTCTTGCAGGTGAGAACCAGGTTTAAAACAAAACTTTAGAAAAAACATAAGGATCCATATTTAAAACTGGTACCAATTTCAAAGACAAAACTGGACAAGAAAAAATATGTAACATGAACAAGACAAAGAAACAGAGACTTTTACACTTAACACAAAAACATGAATTCAGGTCTTTTCCGCATTACTGGATGCATTACTGGAGGGTTGGGGGTGAAGGTCCAGTGGGTCGCTGCTTGGATGACCACTGTCACTCTCCACAATCCGAACATAGCATTCGGGCAGCCAGCGGGCATCATTTTCTTCCTGTGAGAAAACACATACATGCCCTCTACCCCAGGTTAGAACAGGATCTGGTCCGTGCCAAGCACCAGTTAGGGGATCCTTCCATTTTACTAAGGCAAAAGCACGCTGCTCTCTTTTTTCCCAGAATCGCTGAGCAGCAGATAAATTGTTTGACTCCAGATTCAAAAAATTTAAAACAAATAAAGCATGATTAAGTATATTCACAGGGGTAGCGGGATACGATTCTCCTTTCTGTATTTTAGCAATTTGATGTTTTAATAATCCATTAGCTCTCTCCACGATGCCTTGACCTTTAGGATTGTAAGGAATGCCTGTAATATGAGTGATATTATAAGAATGGCAGAAGGACTGACATGCTTGGCCTGCATAGCCAGGGCCATTACCTGTTTTTATTTGCGAGGGAATCCCCATCACAGCAAAACATCGAATGCAGTGAGAAATACAATGTTTAGTAGCTTCCCCAGCAAGGGGGGTGGCTAGGATAAAATTAGAATAAGTATCTACAGTAACATGAACATATTTTAATCGGCCAAATGATGGAACATGTGTGACATCCATCTGCCAAATGTGATTAGAAAGCAGTCCTCGTGGATTTATACCTAAATGAGGAGCTGGTGAAAAGGGCACACAGTTGGAGCAAGTTTTAACTATTTGACGTGCCGCTTCTCTAGATAATTTAAACTGTCGGCGCAAGGCTCGGCTGTTTTGATGATGGATGGCATGTGACTGCTTAGCAAGTTCAACTTGAGTTAAATAAACTCTGGTGGCAGAATCAGTAACTGCGTTACCCTCACTTAAAGGGCCAGGAAGATTAGTGTGAGCCCGAATGAAGCCAAAAAAACAGGGGTGGTTGCGAGAACAAAGCAAAGTTTGTACTTGGGGAAATTGGGTCTGGATATTGGAGTTAGTAGTTCCAATAAAGGGAACAGTTTCTATGACTTGAAGAGCACGAATTACATATTGGCTGTCTGAGTATAAGTTAAAGGGCTCGTCTTGTAACAGGACGAGTGCTTGTAAAACAGCCTCTAACTCTACCTCTTGGGCGGAGGAAAAACCCGTAACCCAAGATTGAGTTTTCCCATTAATGGTCAAAGCAGCCGTTCCATTAGAGGATCCGTCTGTAAATACTAAAGCGGCAGAAGATAAAGGCGAGGCCCGTACTATGGAAGGAAATAGGAACGTATGACACGCAGCAAATTGGAGGAGTTTGTTAGATGGGTAGTGATGCAAAATTTTTCCCGTATAATTGGCCCAAGCAATGGCCCAAGACTCGCAATGGGCGAATAGCCAATCTTGTTGTTGTGAATTATATGGGACACAGATAAAATGAGGTTCCTGACCTAAATATTTACGGGAATCCACTCGGCACATATGTATCAGATTAGCTACCAATTCGTAGTAGGGGGTCAGCACTTTGCCGGGTGTTGATGGTAGATAAAGCCATAAATTGGGCCATCCTGCCACAATACAGCAGTTGGGGAGTGAGAAGTAGCTAAAATGTAAACTCCCCATGGTTTAGAGTAGTCACAATAGTTCACTTGTTGCTGGGAAATTGCCTTTTCTACGATTTGGATGGCCCTCTCGGCGTCGGGATTTAAATTGCGCAAGGATGTAGGGTTGGTATCTCCTTTTAAGAGATCAAAGAGGGGTTTTAACTCTCCAGTGGACAGCTTTAAATAAGGCCGAAGCCAATTTATATCTCCTAAAAATTGCTGAAAATCATGAAGACTTCTTAAGTGTGAAGTTTTTAATTGTATTTTTTGGCTTTTAAAATAGTGTGGGCCTAATATATGGCCTAAATACGTAAAAGGGGGATGTTCCTGAACCTTTTCAGCTGCTATTATAAGGCCAAAGAGGCTCAGATCTTGCTTTAGTTGTCCAAAGGCTTGTCGTACGACGATAGGGTCAGAACAAGCCAACAAGATGTCGTCCATATAATGAACAATATAAACAGAAGAGAATTTTTCACGGGTGGAAGAAATGGCTCTAGCTAAAAAACTTTGACATAAAGTTGGGCTATTTGCCATGCCCTGTGGGAGCACAAGCCAATGATATCGCTTCATGGGTTCTTTAAAATTAACAGAGGGGACGCTGAAGGCAAAGCGCTTACAGTCTTGAGGCGCCAGGGGTATAGTATAGAAACAATCCTTCAAATCTATAATAATCTTATAAGTATCCTTTGGGATTGCCATGGGGGAAGGCAAGCCGGGCTGTAAGGCTCCCATCAGTTCCATAGTTGCATTTATCTTTCTCAGATCCTGTAACAGCCTCCATTTACCTGACTTTTTCTTTATAACAAAAATTGGAGAATTCCATGGAGAGTTAGAAGGGGCCACATGTCCCAAGTCTATCTGTTCCTGTACCAGCTGCTGAACTGCAATGATCTTTTCTAGAGAAAGAGGCCACTGTTCGACCCATACCGGTTCTTCCGAGACCCAATTTATGGGATCAGCATGAGGGGCAGGACAAACAACAGCCCCCGTTAAAGAATACCCTAATCCTTGCCTCGGGGGGTGAGACTGGGGTTGGAGTGGCTCTAGCTCCCCCTGTGCTGCTCGGCCTAGTCCCCTAAAGGGGAGGAGGCCTTGATCAAGTAACTGCTTAGTGACCGCAGCACTAGGACTAAACATATACACTCCCATTTTTTCCATGATATCACGACCCCATAAATTAATTGGCAGATGATCCAGGACAAATGGCTGAAAATGACCGGAGTGCCCTTCCTCATCTCTCCAAACAAGGATCGCACTGCTCTGCTGTGGGTCAGTTGCTTGCCCAATCCCCTGTAGGGAAGTCATAGAGGTTGTCAGGGGCCATTGGGCTGGCCAATGCTTTTTAGATATTACAGACACATCCGCTCCTGTGTCTAATATTCCTTTAAAGGGTTTTTCTTGTATAAATATAGTCATCTCAGGCCTCTCTTGTTTTATACTTTGTACCCAATAGATATCAGAGGATCCAAATCCTCTCTGTCCGCATGGGGCAGAAGAATTAGCATTCTCCCCATGAGATAAAGGGACAAGTATTAGTTGTGCTAATTTTTGACCGGCTGGGATTGATACTACGTGTTTCGGGGCAGAGGCCATAACTTTGATTTCTCCAGTGAAATCCTGGTCAATTTTGCCAGGTGTAATCTGTATCCCTTTAAGGGCTGAGCTACTTCGCCCTAACAGCAATCCAGCCACTCCCGGGTGAAGGGGACCGAAGACCCCCATGGGGAGAGCTTGTGTCCCCATCTCTGGGGTCAATACTGAGCAGGTGGAGGAACAGAGGTCCAATCCTGCGCTGCCTGGGGTGGCACGGAAGAGGCTGGAGACTGATTTTGGGGGGTTGTTAGAAGATTTACTTGTGGCCGAGAAGAGGGAGGGACTGCCCCATGGTTTTGCAGGGCCAGAGGCTGGCCCCTTCTCCCGTTTCCCGAAAACGGGCGGCCATTGCGATCTGTTCTTGACCTGCAATCTTTAGCCCAGTGCTTCCCTTTACCACAGCGTGGACATGTGCCAGGTAATTTTTCTCTCTTTAACCTGGCCTGGCGTGGGCATTGCGTCATCCAATGTCCTATTTGTCCACAAGAGAAGCAACGCCCTGGGGTCTAGCAGCCCGGGCCTCTGGCCTCTGGCCTCTATATTTTAGAAATTCAGTAGCAGTCTTTCCTTGAGGAGCGGCGGCTAAAGTAAGGCCTTGTACATGGGAGGGTCCAATATCAGCACATAGTGAAATAAAGTCCGTGATTCCTCCCTTATTCCTATGGGGTCTGATAGCCGCCTGACAGGCGGCGTTGGCATTTTCATAGGCTATGTGTCTAACTATAATATTCCTTGCGTTCTCATCTTGTACTAGGTGGTCTGCAGTCTCCATTAATCGAGACAAAAATTCTAGATAAAGTTCATTCGGTCCCTGTTTAACTTCTACTAAATTTTTTGTACGATTGGAATTACGTAACCTTTTCCAAGCCTCTTTCGCCGCAGCATTTATTTGTAAATAGGCTTCCTTTGCATAACCCAATTGATCTTCGGTGTTTTTATAGATTCCCTCTCCTAACAACTGATCAAAAGTGTAAGGCAGGTTCTTAGACCTATTTGTTTCAATTTTAGCCCGACACTGTGCAGTGAACTCTGTCTCCCATAATAAGTACTCTCCTGCACTAAGGCATGCTCTGGCAAGCCGCTTCCAGTCATTTGGGCATACAATACCAGCACACGCGGCCTCTAATATTACTTGAGTAAAAGGGGCAGTTGGCCCATATTGGGAGCAGGCACTCTTTAAATCCTGCAATAGTTTAACAGTAACAGGTTGATGGTATACTTGTTCATCCTGATCAACTAAACTAGGGAAGCATCGAGGCTCTGAAATATCTTCCCTCTCTCTAGCAGCCTGAGCCATGCGATGCACTGTGCCTGGTTGTAGTGCCTGTTAAAAGGGACTTATTGCTAGGGCCTTTAGGCTTGAAAGGTTGGAAAAGGGATTGAGGCCATAAGGCTGCAGCCGGAGGCGGTGGGTGTGAGGGATAAGGTTTAGAATCAGACACCATAGTGGCCTGAGGGTCATATTTCTTTCCTACTTCTGCGGGGGCTCTCTGCTCTATCCCCATTTTAGATAGTAGATGTAGCATTTCTTCTAACCTCTTTTCTATTGTAGCTATCCGGTCCTCCATCGGCTCATCATAACTTTCCTCCCCCATATTAAAATTTGAATTCTGATACTCAATATCTACTGGTTGTTGTTTCCTTTTCAAGATCTCACTTAGACTCTCTTGGGCTGCGGCATATGGCTCAGCCTCAGGTTTTTCAGAAGGGTCCTTTAATTCATAAAGTTCCCTTAATTCAAGTTCAGCATTCTCATGTTGAGGATCTATGCCTTCACTTACTAAATTCCATACATCAATAGCCTGAACTGGGGTCTTTTCGGGGCCATATACATTATAATAATCTTTAATTCTTTTTCCTATCCGCTGCCAGGCTTTTTGGAATTCCTCCTCTATAGACCTCGGGCATGCCTCCTCGAGAAACTGTAGGAAGCTCTGAAGCACCCCTTTTTCCACCCACATTTCGTGGGCTTCAAGTAGGCCTGTTAAGATCGGTAAATATGACATATAGCTATTAACTTGACCCATAATTTTTTCTCCTGACTATACACTCTCCTAATAGTCCTACGACGTGTTACTCACCACAGGGGGGGTCCTTCACCTTGTCCCAGATTTTCAGGTCCCTGTTCGGGCGCCAGTTGCCGGGGCCAGAAGGCAGCAAACCAGGGTTCGCGGATTGGGATTCCTGAAATAGGGGCAAGGACTAGGAAAAAATAGAAGAGAGACAAACAGATGGAGTTCGGGAGGACTACAGCCCAAGTCAGCAGTCCAAGAAGACTGTGAGCTCCAGACTGCTGCCTAAGAGACTCTCTCCTTTATTTTAAGTTCAGACCTTAAATACTCTTCTTAAAACTAGGGAGTTGCCAGAAGCTACATTCATACAAAATAGTAAACAAATGACATATAGGATAAATGAGAAAGGATTAACATTGCTTAAAGTCATCATGATAAGAACTGATTGACATTGATTAAAGTCATCATGATAAGAACTGATTGACATTGCTTAAAGTCATCATGATAAGAGTTACTTCCCTGTGTATACAGTTGCCTAGGTCCAAGGTCAGGTCCAAGGTCACTGACCCCACAGTCAGTCCCCAACAGTACACAATGGAATTCTATGCTGCTGTCAGAAAGAATGACATCGGCCCATTTGTTAGGAAATGGAAAGACTTAGAACAAATCATATTAAGTGAAGTAAGCCCGACTCAAAGGAACTTAGGCTCAGTGGTTTCCCTCATTCGTCATAATCAGTAGAAACCTTGGGCTCTACTAGCAGAGATTTGCAATAAAGCAAAAGGCCATATATAAGGCCATATAATGTGAAGCTAATTGAAAGGACCTCCAGGATATTGAAACAAAAGCCACATAATGAATGATTGTTGTCCTTAATGTACTATGTTGTCTCTCATCTCCTTTGCTGTCCCTTGGTTATCCCATATTGGTATAGTATCTCACTTTGTTATCTGATATATTGAATTTATTTGTATTTGGATATTTGAAATTTGATAGGGAAGGGGGGAAAACCAAGACGGGTGGGGGGTGTAGGGTTGGAGGGAAATGGGTACCAAGACATGTGAATGGGTATCAATGTATGTGAATTAATGCACCTTCTATCTGGCAAATAGCATGTAATCCTTTTACTAATTACAATAAAAAAATTAAAAAAAAGAAAGTTGTTGTGTGTGGGGAGGATGATGGGGTCAAATACATTTCTTCTTAGAAATATACGTCATCTGGTTGCCCAGGATATTCCTGGCCTTCGTCTTAGAGAAAGGACTGTTATACTGGATTTGTGGCTTGGCAATGATCTAGCATGTACATCTTCGAGTAAGACAGCCACAACTTCCATGCCTGAGACTCGAGTTTCCTGAAATTTCGCAACAGCACAGCAACATCTTTCTTCCTCCTAAGCCACAGGCCAAGTGAGCTGGCTTGAGTTGGTTGTTAGTTACAGTGGCTTGGTTACCAGGGTTCCATATTCTGTTCCATTGTGAGGGAGGCAGGGTCACCTTTCAGGGCCCAATGACCAAAGATCCTTGCTCACAGAAGACCTCACCAAAGACATACTGGAGGCTGAATCTCTCCTCCAATCTCACAATATACATGTGGATGTAGTAAACAGCACACCTTATTTGTCCAATCCCAATGTCTTCCACTGGGCCCGACTACCAGTCTGGTCTCAGGCTCAAGGAGCCTTTCTTAGGTAAGATCCAAACTTAAGGGTCAATATTGCCCTCATCCTTTACAAAACATTTGCTTCACAGTGCCTTCTCTGCCTGCATTTTGCCCCTTGTCGAATTTTTTTTGTTTTTGCTAGTCTTGAGACTTGACCTCAGAGTTTGAACATTGTTCTTGGGCTTTCTTTAGGCTTTAGCTGTCCCACTGAGCCACAGCACCACTTGCAGCATTTTCTATGTATGTGGTAATGAGGAATCAAACCTGAGGTTTTTTGCGCAGTAGCCAAGGACTCTACCACAAGGTCAAACACACAGGGCATCTTGCACATAGTTTTGACGTCAATCTACTAGGATATTATTAGGTTTCTGTATCCTAATCAATTTTTTCCTGATGATTAGCTTTGCTGTCATGTGTAAAAAATGCAAGAGGGAAAAATACAGAAGAATTAGTGAAATTTAAAAAAAAGCATTACACACATAGATAAGTGTTCATTCTTTATAGGAGAAAGGATATTTTGATATGATGATGATGACTTTATAATTACTATGTCCGGGTTGAGAGTTTGGCATAGTGGTAGAGTGCTTGCCTAGCATCCATGAAGATCTGGGTTTGATTGCTCAGTACCACATAGATAGAAAATCTAGATGTGGCACTGTGGCTCAAGTGGCAGAGGGCTAGACTTGAGAAAACCCGAGGACAGTGCTCAGGCCCTGAATTCAAGCCCCAAGACTGGCAGAAAGATAAGAGAAAATAAAAATGCTTTTTACGAGCTAATTCACTCACAGCATTTGCTTCTGAAATCTTCGCTTCTGCATCTTGTGAAATACCCCTTTCCCTCAACGTAGACAAGAAAAACAGATACATCCCATGGTCCACTGTGAGGCCACTGGTTGGCCTAAGAGCTAGTCGTGCAGCAACACATAAGTTTTATTCTAATACTTTCCAAACTTTGTACTCAAATATGCTACCTACTTACCAACTTATGTCAGTTATCCTTATGCTATAAATTTTCTTCATTACTACAATATTCTTACACTCCTACGTTAATCCTCTTGCACCTCCCCTGACCTCTCTCATTCTTTTTTTCTATCTCTGGACCTCTGCTCGTCTTTCAACCCTTATACTGCACTGATCTACACTTGATGGCTGTTGAGCAATATTGTATATGTAGGTGGTTAATTATTCTCTAGGCTCAGAGGGACTTAAAGACAATAGAGATTGGATTGAGAGGCTTATTGTTTTGGGTATAAATCGCTTATCAGTGGTTGTATTAGGCTGGTCTGTAAGTGCACAAAAAGAAAGAGTGATAATACCAATCAAAACTTGTGAACATCTAGTGTCTGCCAGCTACAGAAGTCTAGGTTGGTTATATCTGAAAAACTATAATCGTATTTAGTAGTAATCTTGCTCCCATTTTCAAATGGGCAGAACAAGAAACTCAAGAAAAATGTCAAATCAAGAAACAACATCCCCCACCCAATGTAAACAGACAATGGAACAGTCACTGGAAAACCTAGAGGAGAGTCTTCCAAGTGCTACACAAATGCAATTTATAAACATCATTAATGGAAAATGTGAAAATATAAAGAAAGAGATAATGGAGGAAGCCATAGCTGAACAAGAGGAAAGCAAAAACAAGGTGATAAGTGAAAAAGAAGAAGCCATAAAGGAGGCCATAATAAAGGTTTTTCAAAGAAAGATGGATGAATTCAAAGAATCCATCAAAAGTGAGCAATAAGAAGCAAGGGAGATGAAAAATAAAGTAGATAGCTTTGATAGCAGGTTAGACATTGCAGAGGAGAGAATTTCCGTGGCTGAAGATAATTTAGGTATTATAAAGAACAGAAAATGAGTCAATCCAAACCTAGGAAATATGAGAGAGCGCTTCAGGAGGTCCAAGATACAATTATGAAGCCTAATTTAAGGCTAGTTGGTATTGAGGAGGGCGTGGAGAAAGAGGTCAATGGTATTGGAAATATACTTCCGGGAATCATCTCAGATAATTTCCCAAATATCCAGAAGGGCAAGCCCATCCAGATAAGAGAAGCTTTTAGAACCCCAAACAGACCTGACCAGAAAAGAACATCCCACCGCCACATTGTGATCCGAACTGGATCAATAGAAACAAAAGGAAAGATCCTAAAGGCAGCCAGGGAAAAGGGATCAGTAACCTATAAAGGCAAACAAATCAGAATAACCCCAGATTTCTCAGCAGAGACCATGCAAGCACGAAGTGACTGGAAGCATATATGTGATGCCCTTAAATCAAATAACTACCAACCAAGAATAGTGTAGCCAGCTAAGCTCTCATTCATAACTTAGAGAACAAGAAAAACATTCCATTCCAGGGAAAAGCTGCAACAATATGTCGAAACAAAACCAACACTACAGAGAATTCTCACAGATGCTCTATACATAGAAAACCAAAATAAATGCAATATAGGGAAAGAAATGGCACGTAAACAGCATACTACCTAAGGACCACAGGAACTGTCAAGACACAGGCCCTACTAAAAGCTTTTAAAAATGGTAGGAACTAATAAATATCTCTCAATCCTAACTCTCAATATCAATGGACTTAACTCTCCAATTAAACGGCATAGGCTGTCTAGTTGGATCAAAAAGCAAGAGCCATCGTTGTGCTGTCTTCAAGAGACACATCTTACCCCAAAACAATCATCTTTTGAAAGTGAGAGGTTGGAATAAACTCTATCAAGCTAACTGCCCCCATAAACAGGCTGGAGTTGCCATCCTCATATCAGATACAATAGACTTCAAACTAAAATTAGTAAGAAAATACAAAGAAGGTGACTACATACTACTAAAGGTATCTTTCCTCCAGGAAGACATAACGATCCTTAATATTTACACACCCTTTTGAAGATTCTCAAAAGATTGAAGATTCTGCCAGTGTAAGTTAGATTCCAGCATTGATATTAAATAATGCTATGAGTATGGTTTTATATTTGAAATAGCACTGTTGACAAAATCTAACACACATTTGCTTAGTATTTGCTTTTGATTTCCCAAGAAGTTCAGTACAAGCTAACATGTGTGGCATATATCGACTGGGAGAAATGATTCAGAATATGTGACTCATTTGAACAGGAGTCACTGAAAAGATACAGAAGCAGGATACCCATATTGTGATAATTTGTATCTTTTGCATATTTTGTGTTTGTTATTAATTCCATTTGTAGTGTACATTTCTAGGTAAAAACTTTTAAAATGTTTCCAAACAATTTGTTATTTCAACGTCAAAAAAAGACATTTATATGCCTGATAAAATTCACAGAATCCAAATTTTTCCATATTATTTTTTGTTTTTTGTGTTTTTTTTTGATGGGTCATAGATCTTGAACTCAGCCTGGGCACTATCCCTGAGCTCTTCAGCTCCAGGCTACCACCTTACCCTGGAGCCAAGCCCCACTTCCCATTTTCTAAAGGTAAATTGGAGATAAGAGTCTCAGGTCTTTTTGTGCCAGGATGGCTTTAAACCTTGATCCTCAGATCTCAGCCTCCTGAGTAGCTAGGATTATAGAAGTGAGCCACCACCCCACCATGCTCAGCTTTCTGGTTTTTTTTTAAACAAGCCCTTTGGCTGGAACTCGGTCTGAGCACTGTCCTTCAGCTTTCCTCAAGCCTAGTGATCTTCTACTTGAGCCATAGCACTAGTTCTGGTTTTTTCTGTGTATGTGGTACTGCGGAATTGAACCTTCGTCTTCATACAAGCACTCTACAACTATGCCAAACTCCCAGCCCCTCCACATTAGTTTTTATGATAGATCTTTCCATGCATCCAGGATGGCTAGAAATCCTTCTTGAGTTTCCCAAGATCAGGGAGTATAGGTGTGTCCCATCCTGTGTGGCTACATAACCATTGTTTAGGGTACAATTCTCTCTTCATTCTACCCATCTAGAGCAATTTTCATCTTCCATGTATAATCATTAAACATTCAGCTCCTGTTCCTCTCTACTCCATTCTCTGGAACCACCGTGCTTTTTGGCTCTAAGGGTTTGTTGATCCTTGGAAGCTCTGGAAGGGAAAACATACCCTAGCTCTTCCTTTATGACTGCTGTATTTTTAGTTTACTGTAATCAAGATTCATCTGTAAAATATAGTAAAATGTTCTTCCTTTTCAATGCATTGTTTTGCATATTTCTATCTTTGGATTATTATTAATAGTTGTGAATGGATTCTCCACATATTTGTTCTAGTCTCTGCTTTCTCTTCCGTTAGGTACAAATCTAGAAATAGAAGTGTTGGACCATATTTCTATGTAATTCTATATTTAGTACTTTTTAGCACTCTCCACGCAATTTTTGATTGTTTTATATTCCTTGCAGAAATATTCCAGAGTTCTACTTCTTCTCACTTCCTTCCCAGTAATAGTTAGACTGTGAAAGTTGTTTTTTTGTATGGATGTGTGTGTGTGTGTGTTTGTGTGTGTGTGTATGTGGATCTTTTTGTTTAAAACTATATTTATATTAACATATTTAAAGTAATGATTTCATTGTAATTTTAATTTTTCTCATGACTGTTAATATTGAACTTCTTTCTACATTTTGAACTACTATTTCTATATATTCTTTTTAGAAAATCCTCTCCAATCTCCAATTTTTTCCCTTTTTTTGTGGGGTAGTGGGGAAAGTCATGGGGCTTGGACCTTGGGCCGTGAGCTCTGTAGTTTAAGGCTATTGTCCTACCCTGAGTATTGCCCCTCAGTTCTTCTCCTCACAGCTCCCTACCCCTCTTCCCATTATATACAGAACAAAGGTCATCCTCAGTCTTTTTGAAAAAGTAAAACATACAGTAAATTTGTAGTATGAATCAGCAAGAAATAAATTTCTTGCCAGGTTCAGTGACTTCTACCTGTAATCCTATCTACTCAGATATCAGGCTGATATCTAATGATTTATTTCAAAGCCAGCCTGGGCATTAGAAAGTCTATGAGACTCTCATCTACAGTTAACCACTAGAATGTGGGAAATTGCACTGTGGCTTCATAGGTAGAGTGATAGCCTTGAGTTGAAGAGCTCAAGAACAGTGCCCAGGCCCAGAGTTCAAGCCTTACAAATCCCCCAGCCAAAAAAAAGAAAAAAAAGTTTCTTCCCCAAGTGATTATTATGCCAGACATAGAACATTAACATTCTGGGTGTACTTCACAGTATTATTACTTGATACCCTAAGATTTTGCAATATTCTGACAGAACCAGCATATGTCATCATATAATATAGTTCCTTTTCAATGGAATAATTCCATTTATAACCTAAATCTACTCCCCCGACTTATTTTTGTCGATACCACAATTGCTCTACCATGATATGCCACAAGCCATTAAACATTTTATGGTGGGTAATTGGAAAGGAGTCTCATGGAATTTTGTGCCAGGCTGGCTTTGAACCATGGTCCTCAGATCTCAGTCTCCTGAGTAGCTAGGATGACAGGCGTGAGCCACCAACACCTGGCTTGCCTTTTTATTTTTTGTGGGTCTTGGGACTTGAACTCTGGGCCTAGGCACCATCCCTAAGCTTTTCAGGTCAATATTTCATGTAAGTCTAAACATTTAAGTAAAGCAATACAATTCCAACAAAAAAAGAATAAAATTCCAGACATAGTGTGTCTATAACGCAGTGCTAATTACTTGATGAAAATGTGCCATTCCAAAAGCTGGTGTCATTTGATGATGTAGCTGTGGATTTCAGCTGGAAGGAGTGGCAGCATCTGGACAATGCTCAGAGGACCCTGTACAGAGATGTAATGCTGGAGACCTACAGCAACCTGGTGTCTTTAGGTAAGCAAAAGTCAAATTCACTTGCAAGGCCAAGTACCATGTTATTTTGCAGATACGTGAATGTTTATCAAACTTTCAATACTATTTAAATGAAAGATTCCAGGCCCTGAGAAGTATCATTCATTTCTAAAGAAAACCTAAGGTAATTTTGTACTCATTCTTCAGGATACCTTCAGGATACTTTGACAACAGTTCTAAATTATGTTTCCTCTAATGGAGACGACATTCCAAACTTACACAGTAATTGTAAGTGGATAAACAATCCAGAATAGAATATATATCATTATTGGAAATAGGATCTACAAATCACTAAACAGTGAGTTTATAATGGAAACCTGGCACTAGGTGCAATGTTTCATGCCTGTAATCTTAAACTATTCAGGAGGAAGAAATCTAAGAATTCTAATTTAAAGCCAGCAATGGCTTAAAAATTGCCATGAAACTCTATAAACCCAAGTAACCCCTCAAAAATGTTAGTGGAGTGTCAAGAGTTTGACTTTGTGGTTGAGTGCTTGCCTAGCATGCATGAAGACCTATGCATGTAAGTGGAGCTGGGACTCAAACTGGTATTTTTCTAGCCTTGAGCAAGACAGCTAAGTTTATGCCATAGAAAATGAATGCAGAGCTGGGGAAAAGTCAACCATGGAGCCAGTGAGAAATGAGAGAAAAGATTTAATAGATAACTTGTGAGTAGGATGTCTGCGAACTTAAAGCAATGATGACCCAGCATAAGCAATAACTCTCTACTGTTTCTAATTTACAGGGCCCTGTGTTCCCAAACCTGTATTAATTGACAAGCTAGAGCACTGTGCAGAACTCTGGATAGGAAATTCCTCTGACAAGAATATCACAGGTGAATGAATGCATCTTCATATTGATGTTGGAGCCTGAGCCCCATTGGTAAGTTCATGTTGTGATGTACTGAGCAATAATATTCTTAGTTACCCTAAATCCTGTGTGGAACCTATGGAATTCTTTGTGAATGAATCAAGAATCATTTTCTTTTCCCAATCCTATGCTTGGTCTCAGGGCCTGAGCATGGTCCTTGGGTTTTCTCAAGGCTAGCTCTCTACTTCTTGAGTCATAGCACCACTTCTGGCTTTTTCTTTGTATGTAGTACCAAGGAACTGAACCAGGTCTTTGTGCATGCTAGCCCAAACCCCCGGCATAAAGAATCATAAGGTGATATAATGAATTCTATGTGGCAGTAGAGTTAAAGTTAGATTTCTCTGTAGAAATCACTGTGAAACAAAATAAAATGAGAAAGCCATGAGCCCGTGGCTCATGCCTCTAATCCTAGCTACTTAGGAGGCTTAGATCTGAGGATCAAGGTTTAAAGACTGACCTATCACAAAAACACCTTAGACTCTTCTCTCCAATGAACCAATAGAAAATGAGAAGTGGGGTTGAGGCTAAAACATAGGGCAGTAGCCTTGAGCTGAAGAGCTCAGGAAGAACAGCCAGGTCTAGAATTCAAGTCCCATGACTGCAAAACAAGAAAGAAAGAAAGAAAGAAAGAAAGAAAGAAAGAAAGAAAGAAAGAAAGAAAGAAAGAAAGAAAGAAAAAAGAAAGAAAGAAAGAAAGAAAGAAAGAGAAAGAAAGAAGAAAGAGGGAAGGAAGAGGGAAGGAAGGAAGAAAGGAAGGAAGGAAGAAAGAAAGAAAGAAAGAAAGATATTTCATTTCTTTAAAACTAAGACTATAAATGATTGAGCAAACAAGGAATAAGTCAGGGAATTATTCTCTGATAAGGATAATATCTTTTTGCTGGTAGGAAGACACTGGTATTCAGAACCAGACCTTTCCACCAGAAATTGAACCTTGTGGTAGAGTGCTTGCCTACCATGCACAAAGACACAGGTTTGATTCCTTATTACCACATACATAGAAAAAGCCAGAAGTAATAAATTCATTGGTAGGGTTCTAGTCTTGAGAAAACCCAAGGACAGTGGTTAGGTCCTAAGTTCAAACCCAGGAATGGAAGGAAAAAAAAACAACAAAGTTTCAATCAACATACGAAAATTAACTAGACAATGAGCTGGGGATTTTCTGGTCTTCCATGGTTCTGAGGGACAGGAGTGTTAGAAAAGGAATTTTTATAAGACTTCAAATGGAAAGAAACAAATTTCAAAATTCCCACAAATACCTAAATTGAGACTTTAGTGAGAAGTTGTAACTGAAGGGATATAGGTGTAAGTCCTTACTCTCAAGAATCGTTCTTGCTTGGATCAAAGGCAAACAGACATATAAACCAAACTTGTGGCCGTTGTATCTAGAAAAAATTCGTGTTCCTCACTTAATGGTTAATAAGCAAACAGCATTGAAACTGGGTAAGGTAATCCTATCTGCTACTCAGGACCTGAGACTCTTATCTGTAGTTAACTCTAGAAAAGAGGAAGTGGGGCTGTAACTCAAGGATAGGGGTTATAGTCTTCTGCTGAAGTGTTCAGGGACAGGGCCGAGGCCTATGAACTACAAAAAAAAAAGAAAAGAAAAGAAAAGAAAGTTTTAAAAAGATGCAAAACAGCACAATATTTAGAGTATTTCTCAAAAATAAAAGAAAGGCAGCTATTCCTCAATGTATAAACAAAACATTATTTGAAAAAAAACAGCTGCAGGTATAGTATAGGTAGTACTCAGCTTAAAACTGTAGCAATACACAGTTGGGTAATTTCAATAAATATTTCCTGTGATATAAAAAGAGAACTATTATATAAGTACCGCGCGCTAACCGATTGCACCACTGGAGCACTCCTTTGCGGTCCCTTGGTTATCTCATATTGGTATAGTATCTCACTTTGTCATCTGATTTATTGAATTTATTTGTATTTGGATATTTGAAATTTGATAGGGAAGGGGGGAAAATCAAGACGGGTCGGGGTGTGTGGGGGGAGGGATAGGGGTACCAAGACATGTGCAAGGGTATCAATGTATGTGAATTAATGCACCTTCTCTCTGGCCAATATCATGTAACCCTTTTACTAATTACAATAAAAAAATACAAAAAAAGAGAACTAAAACACAGAAAAACATTATTGGTCATTGTAAAATATCATTTTCTTAATATGTTAGGGAGAAAAGCATATATTTCTCACAAATCAATTTCCACTTTTATATTTTAAAATATCTAACACTTAGGATGGGAAAGTAAAGTCATTACCTTTACAGTAAGGAATATTTGTATCTCATGTATGTTTGTGTCTTTTTTTCTATGACTCATTTTAGATGTCCAGGTAATGGAAAATGTGTTCAAGACCTGCCAGGAAAGTCCACATCAATGTCTTTGTGAAGTAGCAGTTGCAAGTAGTATCGAAGTGGAGGAAAACGTGACATTAGCAACAACTTTAAATTTGAGCTCTACACATAATCCAGAGCTGATTAGTAATAACGGTAACAACTTAGGGGTGAGGACTGAGGAGTTCATTAAGTGTCAGAACATGCTTCTGTCTCCTAAGCCTGATGAGATGCATGCTGCATATAAATCTCGTATGTCTCCTGTTCTTAAAAAATCCATCGGATATTCAGAGCATTTTATTCATGATTGTGATAGTCCAAAACATCTGCAGTATCATAATTCTGTTCTCCCTGCCCAAGAAATTCTTCAGGGAGGGAGGAAAACTGCTAAATGTACTGTGTGATGAAAAATATTGTACTTAACACCGACCATCACTACACATCTGAAAATGTACACAGGAGAGACTCCTCATACATGTAGTGAATGTGAGAAATCTTTCAGTAATGAAATACGCCTTACAATACCTCAGAGCAAATATCCTGAGATATGTGATGCGTACATCAAGTGTGAAAATTAATTTCTGAGAAGTCAGACCTGACTCTCCAACCTCGATCTCCAAGAGAAGACAAACCTTATGAATATGAGGAACGTAATAAAATTTCTGCCCAGAATTCAGCTCTCAGCACACATCAGAGATCTCACACAGAAGAGAAATCTTATGAATGGGATAAATGTGGGAAGACTTTTAGACTGAAATCATACCTCACTTTGCACCAGAGAAGACACACAGAAGAGAAACTTTATGAATGTAACAAATGAGAAAAGCCTTTCACCCAGAAGATACACCTTCGAGTTCATCAAATAACACACACAGGAGAGAAATCTTATAAGTGTAATGAATGTGGAAAGTCTTTCCAAGGGAAGGGAAAACTCGTGTTCATCAGAGAATACACACAGGAGTGAAACCTTATGAATGTAACCAATGTGTAAAGTCTTTCCGACAGAAATCTTCCCTCAAATTGCATCAAAGAACACACACAGGAGAGAAACCTTATGTGTGCAACAAATGTGGAAAGACCTTCAAGAGGAAGTCATATCTTGATGGGCATAATAGAACACACACAGGAGAGAAAACTTATGCATGTAGTGAATGCAGAAAGTCTTTCAAATGGAAGGTAAAACTCCATGTTCATCAGAGAATATACTCAGGAGAAACACCTTATGAGTGTAACATATGTGGAAAGTCCTTCACACAGAAGCCAAACCTCAACATGCATAAGACAATTCAAACAGGAGGAAAACCTTATGAATGTAACCGATGTGGAATGTCTTTCAAATGGAAGTCTTCCCTCAAATTGCATCAGAGAACACAGACAGGAGAGAAACTGTACGAGTGCATCAAATGTGGTAAGACCTTCAGATGGAAGTCACATTACAGGAGGCATAACAGAATTCACACATATTAGAAACCTTAGGAATATAACCAAAGTTGAAAGTCTTTCGTGCAGTATTCACACTTCAGGAAGCGTAAGAGAGTTCACACATATGAGAAGCCTTAGCAATGTAATAAATAGGAAAGACTTTTTAGTCTGTGGAAGAAAACTCAGCTTGTGTCACAGAACCAACACAAGATAAAACCCTTAATGAATGTAGCAAATGTTCAGTCTTTTCCCCAGAAGGCACAAGTCAAGATTTATCACTAAACACCCACAGGATAGAATCCTATGAATAAAATGAAAGGGAAATTTTTTTGAAGAACTCATAGTTGAGTTTGCATGATACCACACAGACACAGGATAAAAATCGTATGAATATAAGAATATGAAAAATCCATCATGAACGCATGACTAAGTATAAAATGCACATAGGAGAGAAAAACCTTATGAATATTACAAATGTGGAAAGTGTTTCACCTGGAAGGCATACTTCTGTGTTCATCACAAACCTGATTCCCACAGAAGAAAAGAAAACTAATGAATACAACAAATGTGCAATGACTTTTAATCAGAAGTCAGTCTTCAGTACATTTCAGAACATACACAATAGAGAAACTCTGAGTAATGAAAAACATTCAGCTATATATAGAATCTCTGTATATGGGAGCATTAGGGTAAGTCTTCTAAACAAAGTCAACCTTCAGCAAGCATTAAGAGCACTCACAGAAGAAATAATAGCATGTAGGAAAACCTTTGTCAGAAACCTCTAAAAGCTGACTGTGTGGCTTAGTGGTAGAGTGCTAACCTATGAAGGATGAAGGCCTGGGTTAGATTCCTCAATACTACGTGAAAAGAGCAAGCCAGAAGCAGCACTGTGGTTCAAATGGTAGAGTGCTAACCTTGAGCAAAAGTAGCTCAGGCCCTGAGTTCAAGCCTAAGGATTGGAGAGAGAGAGAGAGAGAGAGAGAGAGAGAGAGAGAGAGAGAGAGAGAGAGAGAGAGAGAGAGAGAGAGAGAGAGAGAGGGAAGAGAAAGAGAGAGAAACAGGAAATTCTAAATTTTACAGAGATAGAGAAGGAGAGAGAGAAGGAGACAGAAACTAATTTCTAAACTTTACAGTCTTTCTATTTCCATACAAATTCGTCTATGTCATTCCTTCTGACAGAAGCACAGAATTCCATTGTGTAAAAATACCATATTTGATCTACTCATCAACTGACGGGCATCTGGGTTGGTTCCATACCTTTGCTATAGTAAATAGTGCTGTGATAAATGTTATTGTTCTAGTGAATTTAGTATGTCCTATCTGGACGATTGGCAAGTAGTGAAATTGCTGGATCACAGGGGAGCTCTATGTTTAGTCTTTTTGGGATACTGCCATAGTGCTTTCCATAGTGGTTGAACGAGTTTGCAATCCCACCAGCAATGTAGTAGTGATCCCTCCTGGCCACATCCCCTCCAGCATACGTTATTAGATTTCTGGATCTTGGCCATTCTAACTGGAGTGAGGAGGGAAAGGGAAAGAGGACCTGAAAATTTCTCTCCTTACAGATGACATGATTCTGTATTTAAAGAACCCTATAGACCCTACTCCGAAGCTGCTTGAGCTGATATAAAACTTTGGTAAGGTAGCAGGGTATAAAATGAACCCTCAATGTCAACTGCCTTCCTATATGCCAACAAATGAGAGGAATGAGGCAAGAATCAGGATAGCAACTCATTTTGCTATCAAAGAAAATAAAATACCTAGGAATTAACTTAGAATGTAAAGCACCTTTTTGATGGAACTATAAACCCTGGAGAAGGAAATTAACGCAGAACTGAGGAAATGCAAAAACCTATGCTCCTGGTTTGGAAGAAGTAATATTGTAAAAATAGCAATCTTCATAAGGACTATCTACAAATTCAGTGCAATATTCATCAATATCCCAATGTCATTCTTTAAAGAAACAGAAGAAGAAATCCAAAAGTTCACTTGGAATAATAAAAGACCCCTTATAGTCTGTCTTCTTGCATGATACATAATGTTTAATCTCACCTTCTCCACCAAAATCTCACCTTTCTCATTGAGACATAGGTGGCCCTGTTTACTAGCAGCAAAGGCTCAAACGCGCAGTTTCAGGTGTCACCACTGCCTCTGTTACTGGGTAGATCCAACTCTGTCATCGATTTTGAGGTCTGCTCTGGGAGTCTTGGTCACAAGTTGTTCTGTGGCTTCTGCTGCCAGCCTGTGCCCATTTGCTTCCTTTTCCTCCAGCAGCCTACAACAGGGAATGAAGTTCAGGCGCTGATGCTCTCCTTCATATGCAGGGCAGAATGAGCCCAACCATCCTTCATCTTCCTCTTCCAATTTTTGGGAAAAAAATGTGCTGGCAGAAGTCCTCAGGTGTGGGGCATGGCTGATCCACGCTTTTAATCCAGGCTGGTCAGGAGGCTGAGATCTGAGTATGGAAGTTCCAAGTCACCTAGAACAGGAAAATCTGATAGATTCTTGCTACCAAAAATAAAAACAGCTGGGAATGAAGTTTGTGCTCCAGTGATAAAGGGCTAGTCTTGAGTACAAATGCTTAGTGCCCAGGCCCTGAGTTCAGGCTCCAGCACTGCCAACAACCTCACTTAAGTGAGATTTTAGCTTTATCCATGTAGGCACATCTCACTGGAATCTTTGCTGGTAGAGATAGTCTTCATAATTTTGTCTCAAGGTAAAGGTCCTCCTTGGGTAGTACAAAAATGTGTCATGGAGAGAGGAGCCCCACTTGCTCCAGGTTTGAAGATGGCATAGGTCAAGCCAGCATGGAGTTGGCACATCAGTCTTTTTCCTAGCACCACCTACCAGTGAATGTCCAATGACATTGATTGTTGTGGGATTGTGTGATTGAATTGCCCTATTAAGGGCAGTGTTAGCACATCCAAACTTGGATACCAGGAATGCTGAAATCTCAAAGCTAAGATTTCTGTTGGCTACAGAAATGCTGGTGTGTCTGTTATTCACTAAAAGTTCAGGTGCAAAGATTCTGAAGCTTGATGCCATGTGTTTATTCCATTTAGTAAAATTATTTTAATGCACTGTACAAGTTAAAACATTTGATAAGAGTCAGGGGTAGTGAAAACATTGTTCTTGAATTCAGGTGTCTGGCAGGGTAATGGGGGGGTGTTGGTGGCTGGGACTATGAAGCGGGAGCTGCTATCAAACCATGGATCATGTTCCTTTTTGTCTGGGAGAAATGACTCCAAAGATGAAATTTGAATGGTGAGGAAAAGATGATGATGTACTCAGGAAATTTCTCCTAAACAAATGCTCATGTGGAAGTGGGATGGGGGCTGGGCATATCTGAGGCAGAGCTTAAGGGGGCTTCTCATGGCGTTGACAACGTTCCTTGGGACTTCAGGCAAGCAGCAGGGTGTTTTAGATGGCCATTGTGAGATGGATGGAATAAGACTGGAGACAAGATGAATGCTGGGATCCTGCAATGCTCTTGCATGAGTGGCTGCTGGCTCACCTGAAAGAACTAATTATGTCTAAAAAAGAAATCAGGAATTTGTTTTGATTAGATAATACCTGTAATCCGAGGCATATTCAGGATCATGATCTTAGTATTGTGGTTTAAAACCAACCCAGCAAAGGGAAAAATGCATGAGACTCATACTCCCAGTTTAGAGCAAGAACAAAGATTGAAGTAGAGCTGTGGCTCAAGAGATAGAGTGCTACCTTGAGCAAAGAAAAGCTAAGAAAAAGCTCCAGGTCTTGAGTTCAAGGCCAGGAATGAAAGAAGGAAGGTAAAAAAAGGGAAGTATGTGAGGAAGGGAAATATATAAATGAAAGAGAGAAGGAACTAGAAATTTAAAACTAGAGAGTATTTTAAAGTCATCAGTCCTTCTAAGAAAAGTGTTGGAGTATGGGTTCTATATGTGGTGAACTGGAAGCCCAGCAGTGACTTGTTAACCAAAGAGTCACCATGATGAGCAAAGGATAGAAATCTGCATGAGCCTCTTAGTGGATGGAGTCACAGAAGAGAACCTCAGGTCCTCAGTATATAGAGATGGGGAAGTTGGCATCACCTTGATGTCATTGTGTCCATGGAGACTGGAAGCCATGGCCCTGTGAAAGCACAATGTTCTGGTTACTGAGCTGGGAGGCTGAAGAGAGCCAAGTCCTGGCCATGAAGAAATCAGGGTGGCAGCAGAGCAACTCTGCTGCAGTGTGTGCCTGCTTGGCTGTTCTTATTCTGTGGTGGATCAGGCCGGAGTGGGTGATAGTAACTGTTTTGTGGTCACAAGCCCTTCACCAAGAGCTTCCTCTGGGATCCTCATAAGCTACAGGGTGGCTGGTGGTGGGATGTGTGTGGGGTGGAAGTGACAGAGAGATGGACGCATGGCAAGGTGGGTGAAAAGATGAGAGGAATGATGAGAGCCCAGTTCATTGGTTTCCAAGGTTAATGGGTGGGAGGTAGAGAAGCATGAGGGAGGAAAGATGGAGGCAGGGGAAGATAGTGACAGAGTGAGGCCATCTGTAGTGCCAGCCTGGCCATCATCTGAAGCCCATAGGCAGCTTCCTGATCCCTCACTTTGTCCTGCTCCTTGTGGAGGGAATGTCACGTGTACCCAGAACTAGGGGTGGGGCAATGTTAGTAGCACCTGGAGAACCATTGGTCTCTACCTGGGTGAGGGGCGGTTATGGCTCCCATGCTGGGTGGCCTGATAGCTATGGAACAGATCTCTCCTTAGCTACCACAGTCAGTGGCTGCTCTCCATCTAGGGTTAGGGCACCTGCTCAGCCATCAGGACACCCCATGCCAGGACAGTGGCCTACAATTCAGATGGCAGCACAGGGGTGAAGATGATCTCACCGTAGCCCTAGTTACATGGCTGTCCCTGCATGCAGGACAGGATGAGCTGGGGGAAGATGTTTTCTGTGTTTTTCCACAGCCTATCCCGGCCTCTTCTTGTGTCTGATAAGACCAAGAGAGTACCAGTTTCCCTCTCATAGTCCTGGTTCTTTTTCTTTTACAGTCATGAGGCTTGAACTCATGTCCTGGGTACTGTCCCTGAGCTCTTTTGCTCAAGGTTGATGCTCTACCATTTGAACTATAGTGCCATTTCCAGCTTTTCCTTTTCATGTGGATCTCTGATATGTCCAGTGCTGTGCCTGCAGGGAGGCACTCACCCCACAGACAGAGCCACCTCTGCCGTGACTGTGACTGCCCACAACCCTCACACCCACTCCTTGCACAACCCTCGACTCAAGTTTTAGCTCCTCTTGGACTGGGTGTCCAGCCTACCCCTTCCTACACTCACAAAGGGTCTACAATTGTCTTCCCAGGGTCCTTTCTTCTATCAGCCCGAGTACAGACTGTGCACATCTTGACGATCACAGAGCTCAAAGCCAAAGGCTGAGGTGCAGAAGGGGGTGACCCAGTAGCTGCACAGGGCCCATGGATCATCCTGTGCATCCCCCAGCCTGTGACTTCCCCCACCCCCTTGGCAGGGAAGCTCTGTGCCCACATCCTGATCCCTGGTCCCCTCCAATTCCATTCTCCCTTGGATTTTGCAGACTGTCTACCATCAGGATCTAAAATTCTATTCATCACTTTCTGTCCTTATCACTGATTTGCTACTTGGGCAGGATCTCCCCGTGCCTGGAGAGTGGGCATGTCATGTACTCTCTGTGGAGAAGTTGCCCCAGGAGAAGAAATATGCACTTCATGTGAGTGTTGGACAGGGCAGGAGGGCTCCCTAGGATCAGAAGCCACAGGAAGGGTGCAGATGGGGGAATGCTAGGGGCCCCAGGGGACAGTGGGAGTTAGGGCACAGTTGGTTCCTTCTGCAGGGTTGACACCGCTTCACAAACCCAACAGAATGAGGTTCACATTACAGATGTCAGAGACAGTGCAGATTGCCAATGGGCGCAGGGGTCACTGTCACCCCCAGATGCTGGCTGCATGCTGGGATGCACGTAGAGATGTTTTGAAGATCAGATAATGAGGATGTTGCAGGGTGTAACCATTCTTTTCAGATGGCTCTCTAGCTCTCTTGAGCTTCATTTGTATCTTTGGCTTTTTCTTGGCAGTTAACTGGAAATGAGAGTTTCATGGACTTTCCTTACTGGACTGGCTTCAAACAGAAGCTATGCACAGTTTTCAAACCATACCCTACTGAAGAAGGAAATTTGATCTGGTGCTTAACTGGGTTGCACTTTGTCTCCGTGTGCTATGCCTCACGGGAGGGGGCTCATCATTTGTAGACTAAGATCTCATGACCTTCAAAGCCAAATGCTACCTGAAAGTTCAGGGTACCAGCCTATGTGTTGGGCCGGGGTGAATACATTCTCTGTTATGCTGGGTCATCAACCCATGTTTTAAGCTGGAAGTAGGCAGTGCCACATTTGATAAGAACATCTGCCAGAGATTGTCACCTCATGAAAGCAGATTCTAAATTTGTATTCCATTTCCTGTGGTGGAGAAATCCCCTCCAAGTTAGACAGGCTCACATCCACCTGCAGGTCACACTCCTAATGCACCCTTGAGTGTCCTCATGGTATTGGGATCTAAGTTTGTAGGGAATGCTGGTTTAGTCCATGAATTAGCTTGACAAGTGATGACAAACGTGTTGTGGATTAATATGGGAAAAATTTAAGAAGCCCTGGAGGAGCATCAACCTGACCCTCTGTGGTGCTATAAATCTGAAATGATGTTCCAGACTGAGAAACAATCACATGGCTTTGAGTTTGGCATCCAGACAAGTGAGTGCATGTTTTAGTTGTTAGCCAATACAGGGGAGGACAGGGCAACTCAGATGAGGTATATTGAGAGGAAACCTATTTGAACCCATCATCCTGCCCACACACTACAACCTTCTTGTGTGCTTTCAAGTGACTCTACTTAAATTAGAGTGTGTCATTTCCAATCTACTCTATTCCAGTTCCTCAGTGTGAAGTGTGGTCCCATTCCTACATTTGAAATATCGACTGTTTTGCCAACATAGTGTGATGGTAAGTCAGCTCAGACTCTGAATGAGCCTTGTAACCTATGGATCCTGGAGGAAGGCCTGTTGGAGATGCTGCTGACAAAGCTGATCGCTGCCTACCAGAAAGGTGATCTCTTTTATGTGGGAAACTTCCTGCACAATTTCAAATAGTGGAGGACAATGTAGTAGTTGCTGGAAATTCTCTTGAAAAAGTGAGTGTTCCCCCTCCAAACCCAGGTTTGCTCACCCCTCCTGGCCAAGTCTTGGAATACTTGGCTCCTCTCTGAGCCTGTTTGGTTCACTGCGGTGTTCACAGGGGAGCTAAGCATGATACAAGTGCACAAACTACTTCATTATGACTGGGACACCATGCCATTTCATTTCCCTCACAAGCTACTGGAGTCTCAACAGTGTGCTTACTGAGAAGTTGGATTTCAGGCATGAGGAAGTGGCTCCCAACTGCAGCCCTCACCTAGGTGACATCCTAGGAAATCCCATTTCCCAGTAAGAAATGAGGTGTCAGTACTAATGGCAGAGGCCTGTGAAATACTGGAGTCAGAGGAAAAGCTGGGGGTGAATCACTTTTGAGCCATCAGGGAGGGATTGTGATAGCTTTGCCTGTTAGAACCTGAAAGCATTTACATTTTGGTGTGTGGTCCAGTGCTGCCACTTGAACCTGAACCCAGGTCTAAATGCCATCCCTTTGGTGTTCAAAAATTAGCACTGTTCCATTTGAGTCGTAGGTCAAGTTCTGGCTTTTTGCTGCCTAATTTAAGACAAGTGCCTTTAGACTTTTACTGACTAGACTGGCTTTCCACTGTGATCTTCAGAGCTCAGCCTGCTGGGTGGCTAAGATTAGAGGAATGAGCATTTAGTTCTTTATTTAGAGCATTCACTTATTGATTTATTTAGAGCATTTACTTAGTTAATTTAAGGTGCGTTTACTTTGGACAGATGCATAGAGGCCTCTCTCAGAAGCTTCTGGAAGTGGGGTGTAAAAGTCATCCTGTTCTCGAGTGTCTTTTACCCCCCTCCCAGCACACAAGTGCACATCTCTGCAGGACAGCCACAGCATTAGAGTCCTGCAAGAAAGGGGCTTTTGTAGAAGGCTCAGGATGGAGAGAGAAGGCTCTCACTTTCCTTGTACCGAATGTGCCCACAGCATCATGTGTTCCATCTATACGATGTGAATGGACTTCTACCCCAGTGATTTCTACGAGTTCAAGAACTGCCACACCCTGACACAACTCAAGCTCTATATGAGGCTCCACATGCCGGCTTTGGACCTGCTCTTCTAAACAGCTGGAGGAATGTGCGACCAGTAAGACCAAGAAAAAGTAGAAGTCCTGGTGTGGGTGCCTCAGAGCCTGTGAGTAGGAAGCCCATGTGGTTTAGATATTGGTTGGCCCTTACTTCTACAGAGCTTGGCAAAATGCCCTTTATGGGTGGTGTCAGCCAGGTAATGTCTGTCCTCTGAAAGGACTTGGGAATAAGCACTCATTAGAAAGACCCTACACCTCCTCAGTGTTCAGTCCAAACTCCAGTTCTACAGGTTCCTCCATTAGATCCTCATGGAAGTTGAGTGACACTTCAACTTGCAGAGTCCACTCTGTCCACTCTGTACCTATTTCCATTCTTAGGTTTGGGTCTTCGTGGAAGAGCTTATCCTGAACTCCGGATGAAAAACCCACCAATGGAGCTGGTGACTGATGGAGACTGAGAATCATCACTGTACTCCAGAAAGCATGGGCCTTCTGTAGAAATTACCAAACAGGTTTAGAGTTCTGTGGATATACCTTGTGCTCTGAACCCCATGTGTGACACAGTTGAACCTGCAGATACTATGGAGGAAGAAAAAGAGCAGCCAGATTTCCTTCCGTTTCCCTTCACACTCCACCCAGAGTCAGTCCATCTGAGTCAGAGTAACACTCCACTTATTGTGCAAGCTGAAGGGGCACACGCTGGGCTCATGGAAAATGTCCCCATGGGAAGCAGCAAGTGTACTCTCAATACTGGATTCATTGGAGGAAAATGAATCCATCCTCACAGAATATCCAGACCCATCCATCTCACTAAAAGAGACTCAATCTCCATTTGACAAACCAGAATCCATCCCCCTCTTAACTCAGGAAGGACATTCTGTTTCTCATGAGGAAGGTGACCCTTCTGAGGATTCTGAAGTAGAATTACTGTCTGAAGGCAACTTGGAGGCCAGTCTGGATTTAGAGCTTCCCTGTCCCCTTCCTAAAAAGACATCTCTTTATCTTGCTCTCATGATTCTTGTCAAGTATTCATTGTATTTACTTTGCTAACTATTAAACTCTCATTGTTAATATTATGATGTGCAGTTCTTCAGTGCTTATTATACTGTGTTTTATTTTCCACTTATAATGTGAGACCTCAGACACATAGGTCCTGGGTGGGCCAAAAACCAGACAGGTCTGGTCCCATAGAAGACAACCTTACTGGATATACAGGGAACTATGAAATGCATGGAATCACCAGGAATCCAGGCCAGGCCTCCATGGAAAGACAAGTCAGCTACCAAAGCTTAAGGACAGAGCAGATGCCTGGAAATGTGTTTTGTCAATCGGGAGAAGTGCCAGAGTAACTGTAATATTATGTGGGACTCTGTTCTGTGAGTTCAAGTCTGTTTATATATCCATTGTGCTTTGTACAAATATTTAAGAAAATTAAAACTCCACAATAGCATCAAAAATCTACTTTGGCTTTGAATGTGGCCTAGTTGTAGAGTGCTCGCCTAGTATACAAGAAGACCTTGATTCAATTCCTCGGCACTGCATACACAGAAAAAGCAGATGGGGCACTGTGGCTCAGGTGTCAGAGTGCCACCCTTGAACAAATGTGGCCAAGGACAGTACCTGGTCCCTCAGTTCAAGCCCCAGGACTAGCCAAACAAAAAATCATACCATTTTCCACACATTTGGAAATAAATCTGTTTTATCTAACCCTACTTCTTTTTTGCCAGTCCAGGGTGTGTGCCACCAAGCCAAACTACTGGCCCCCAACCTTACTATTTTTAATCATTTAATTTTTTTACATAATCATATTTCATGCTGTCTGTATTAATACCATAAACAGTATGCTTAGTGTAATAATGTCAAAGGTAAAATATAAGAAATAAATAACTAAAATTCCTTTTTTATTAGTTTTATAGCATTACTACAATTTTATGAGAAAAATTACCTAGAATGTTTATTTTAGAGTTCAAGTAATCCATTTTGATAAATATATCAACCTACATCATTTATTTGAACACATTTTAAACTATTTTTTTCAGGAATGAAAATACATATATATTTGTTGTAAATGAAATTTATGACTTGGGGGGAAGGGAAAGAGAAAACGGGGGAGGGGGTAACAGTGTTTACAAGAAATGTACTCATTACATATGTAACAGCAATCTCTTTGTATATCACCTTGACAACAAATTTTTTGAAAAGTACAAGTTTATATGTCTACTTTGGGCAGAATTTTTTTTTGCCAGTACTGGGCTTAGACTCAGGACCTGAGCACAATCCTTGTTTTTGTTTTTGTTTATTCTTAAGGCGCAAGTTCTATCACATGTGCCACAGCACCACTTTTATCTTTTTTTATCTATGTTGTGCTGAGGAATTGAACTTGGGTCTTCATTCATGCTCGGCAAGAACTCTTCCACTAGGCTTAACTTATGGCCCCAGTGGGAAGGAAGATTTCCATAAAATATGTAGGAAATATGTACACTAAGGAAAATCCATCAAAAATAGAAGAAAAATTATATACTTAGATAACGACATGCCAGTATTATGGCAGATCTCTGTAATTCTAGCTTCAAGAGTGGCCTATTTGGACCGGGAGTTGGCTGGCTGAAGTAAAGTGCTATCCTTGAGCAAGCCCTAGGACAGTGCTCTGGCCATGAGTTGAAGCCATAGGACATGCAAAAAATAATAATTTAATGCCCGTGATTGGTGGCTCACCCTGGTAATCCTAGCTACCCTGGAGGATCGAGGTTCAAAGACGGCCCAGGCATAAAAATCTGTGAGAATCTTATTTCCAAATAATCCAGAAAATTCAAAATGACAATGTGCCTCAAGTGGTAGAGCTCTTGCCTTGAGCTGAAGAGCTTAAGGTAAACATCCAGGCCCAGAGTTCAAGCCCCATGTGTGAAAAAAAGAAAACGAAAAAGAAAGCCCTTATCTAAGGCTGGAGTGCACACTAGTGGTAGTTTGCTTGCCTAGTATGCACAAAGCCCTGTGTTCAATTACTCTGTACCACTTACACCAAAAAAAAGCTGGAAATGATCTCAGAAGGTTGGGTTCTGAGGATCACAGTTCAAAGCCAGGCCCTACATAAAGTCCATGAAACTGTTACTTCCACTTAAGCACCAAAAAACCAGAAGTGACACTGTGGCTCAAGGTGTTTAAGGTTGTAGCCTTGAGCTGAGGAACCCAGGGACACTGCCCAGATGCACAATTAAAGTCTTACAACCAAAAGAGAGAGAGAGAGAGAGAGAGAGAGAGAGAGAGAGAGAGAGGCAGAGAGACAGAGAGAGACACAGAGAGAGACACAGACAGTCAGACAGACAGAGACAGACAGAGACAGAGAGACAGAGACAGAGACATCAAACAGTCAGGCACTGCTGGCTGAAGCATGTAATTCTAGCTACTATGGAGGCTGAGATTGGAGGATCTTGGTTCAAAGCCCAAAGCCAGCCTGGACACATATGTTTGTGAGACTTACATCACCAATTAACTACCAGAAACCAAAAATGGAGCTGTAGAGGAAGAGCGCTAGCCTTGAGCTGAAGAGCTCAGGGACAGTGTCCAGGCCCAAAGTCCAAGCAACATGACGAATCAATAATAAAAAAAAGAAGATAGCTAATAGTAATGATGAATAATTTTGGGCTGGGAGTTTGGCCTAGTGGTAGAGTGCTTGCCTAGCATGCACGAAGACCTGGGTTCAATTCCTCAATACCACATACATAGAAAAATGCTGGAAGTGGTGCTGAGGCTGAAGTGGTAGAGCCCTAGCCTTGAGAAAATATAAGGACAGTGCTCAGTCCCTGAGTTCAAGGCCAGGACTGGCCAAATCAAAAGTAGTAGAGCACTGGCATTGAACTGAAGATCTGAGGAACAGCCCAGGCCCAGAGTTCAAGCACCGCAAACAACAACAACAAAATCTATGAAATGGCAGTGGTGGTTTTAAGCTAAGCAAAAATAGAATAGAAACTGGTAAAATATATATTTGTGTGTAAGCAAAATAGCCAGACTTATGCATTAGAACAGGATAGCAACTTGAAAAAAAATTTTGTTTTCCATCTCACTAGGTCCTGTCTCTTAATTTATTCAAGTAAGTAAAATGCTGGGTTTTATAATCGTTGCTCTGAATATTAGAAAATCATAATATCTCTCATTAACCAACAAAGACCAGGAACTGGGGCTTCGTTCAAATGGCAGAGTATCAGGCAAGAGAAGAAAAAATTGAAGTAAGAACTTGAAGTTCTTGATCCAGAACCTGCATAGTAACAGAGCAGCAGCCTCTTTATGGTACCTCACACCTATAATCTTAGCGACTCAGGAGGCTAAGATCTGAGAATCAAAGTTTAACGCCAGCCAAAGTACCCAGTTAACTGCCAGAAAAACCAGAAGTGGCACTGTGGCTCACAGATTAAAGCACTAGGCTTGAGCTGAAGAGCTCAGGGACAGTGCCCAGGCCCAGAGTTCAAGCCCCACAATTGACAAAAATCAAACAAGCAAACAAAACTCACAAAGAAGCCTGCAGACCACAGTGGTTCTGCTGAGTCTCTTCTCTAGGGGGATCACGAAATATTTCACTTTTTCTGTCTCTTCCCATCTCAACATTCATACTAAAATAAGACTGTGTTGAAAGTTTCAATTTATAAAAATGTTTTTCATGAAGCACCCTGAAATATTCCTCGCTTATATCTCAATTGAAGATAGTTGATTTGGGGCTGCATTGGTAGAGTGCTAGCCTTGAGCAGAAAAGGTCAGGGATAGATCTTAAGCACTCAGTTGAAGACCCAGTGCCAACACACAAAAGAAATTATGCACTTTATAATATTTTCTAATTTCTTTAATGAATTTTTCAGTCTGTATAAATATAGGGTACATTCCTTGTTACTTAAGTAAGATTGCTCTTTTTTTTCTTTTTGCCAGTCCTACGGCTTGGACTCAGGGCCTAGACATTTTCATTGGACTCGCTTGCCCAAGGAGAGTGCTCTGCCTCTTGAGACACAGCGCCACTGCTAGCTTTTTTCTGAGTATGCGGTACCGGTGAATAGAACCTAGATCTTCATGCATTCTAGGTGAGCACTCTACCATTAGGCTACATTCCCAGGCAGTGAGATTCCGCTTAAAGTCATTGTATGTTCACAGAGTTTGATCTCACACACTGTAGGGCCCTGGTTGGCTTTGACCAGTGATCCTAAGCCCTGAGCCTCCTAAGTAGCTGAAATTAAGTTGTGAGCCAGCATGATGGCTTCCATTCTTTTTTCTACAAAAATATATGTAGTTATCTAGAATATATCTATAGCTGAAAAAAGTGTATCTCTCCCAAACAAATCTTCAAAGAAACAACCATCCTATTAAAAGGTGGGCTAAAGACTTAAAAGAGTATTCTCTGAAGAAAAAATTAAAATGCGCTTTAGCCACATGAAGAAATGCTCCATTTCTAGCAATAAGGGAAATGAAAATCAAAACAACTTTGAGATTCCACCTGACTTCAGTCAGAATGGCCATTATCAAAAAATCTAATAAGAGATACTGTTGGGGAAGTGTCCAGGGGGGATCATACCTACACTGTTGGTGTGAGTGTAAACTCGTTCAACCATTAGGGAAAGCAGTGTGGTGGTTCCTCAAAAGACTGAACATAGAGCTCCCCTATGATCCAGCAAATCCACTACTTGGCATCTACCCAATTGTCCAGAAAAAAGGACATACTAAAGCCACTAGCACAATGATGCTCATTGCAGCACTATTTACCATAGCAAAGCTATGAAACCAACCCAGATGCCACTCAGTAGATGACTGAATCAAGAAGATGTGGTACTTATACACAATGGAATGCTATGCTGCCATCAGAAGGAATGACATCGCCCCATTTGTAAGGAAATGGAAAGACTTGGAAAAAATCATATTAAGTGAAGCAAGCCAGACCCAAAGAAACATAAGCTCAATGGTTTCCCTCATTTGTAATAATTAGTTCACATCTAGGACTCTCCTAGCAGAAGATTCCAATAACTCAAAAACCTAGGTATATAAGGTCATATAGGATGAGACTAAATAAAAGGATCTCTAGGATATGGGAACAAGAGCTATATCTTGTGTCATCGTTGCTCTTAATCTTGTGTGATTTTTGTCCTTGATCTACTATGTTATTTCTCATCTCTTATTTTGCCCTTTGGTTAATGTCAGATTGTTACTGTATCTGATTTTTTCCCTGGCATAATGTATATATGTTTATTTGTTTATGTCAAATAGGAAAGGGAAGGGGGGAAACAAGATGATTGGGAAGGGGAGGGGAGAGGGAACAGGGGACAAAAACATGTGGAGTGGAATAAATATGTGAGAAGTAATGCCGTCCACTACCTGTAAATGTAATCGTAACCCCTCTATACATTACCCTGAAAATAAAAAAGAGACTATAATAATATCTGTAGAAAATGAGGCTGGATGATGAAAACAACCAGATGCCCTACTACAAAAAATGTGATACACACACACACACACACACACACACACACACACACACACAATGGAATGATACATAGCCAACCGACAAGATAAAATAATGGCATTCTCGGGGAAGTGGATGAAAAGGAAAAAAAATCATATTAAGTGAAGTAAGCCAAACTCAAAGGAACATAGGCCCAAGAGTCTCCCTCATTTGTCAAATTCAGTAGAAACCTTGGGCTCTGCTACCAGAGATTTACAATAGAACAAAATCTAGAGACATCGTGACAAATAGTATGACACTAAATGTAAGGACCTCCAAGATAAAGAAACAAAACTCATATAATGAGTGATTGTTGTCCTTAATGAAATATGTGATCTCTTATCTCTTTTGCTATCCCTTGGTTATATCATATTGTTACAATATTTCACCTTGTTTTCTGATATATTTCATATGTGCCTAATTGGTTATTTGAAATTGGATAGGGAAGGGGGGAAATGAACATGAGTGGGGGTAGGGGAAGGGAAATGGGGACCATGTCATTACATGGGGTATCAAAGTTTGAGAAGTAATGCACCTTCTATCTGGTGAATATAATGTAACCATTCTATAAATTACAATAAAAATAAATGCATAAAAAGAAGATCTGCACAGAAAAACTAATAATGGCATTTTTGGGGTAGTGGATGAAATTAGAGTGAATCCTGTTGAGTGAGATAAGTCAAGACCAAGGAACAAAAGGTACATGGTATCCTTAATATATTGATATTAGTTTCAAACAGTAGTAGAGCGATGATTGAATAGTTGATACCCAAAGTTCTGGACATAATTTTGGAGATATAAACATAACTACATAGACATAAAAATCTAGGATAGACTATACACTCTATAGACATGTGTTTTATTATAGATTAATCTGTATCTATGACATACAAAGACTCAGCTTAATTTTTACTATATTCTAAAATTTATGTGCCAGTGATTGTATAGCAATTCCCTTCTTGAATACTTGTTGGTTAAAGATGACATTTGAAATATGATGTAAAATTCAATGTTAATAATTTTTTTTAAAAAAGAGGCTAAAGGTAAATACCACTAATGTACTTGCTCTAAGCGGTACAGAAATTTTCTTAATGAATCAAGGGGTTTTATTACATCTTTATGCAATTATTTTAGTTCTGAGTGTTCTACACTCAATGATACTTCTGGAAAGATGATATAGCTGACTGTGTAGATGGTATGAAGACATACTGGCCTAAACGTAGAATAAAGCATTGGTAAGTGTCTGTTAGCTGTCCAGATTCTACTGGAATATGTGGAATGAAATTATTAAGCACAATGCAGGCTCTTAGTCAGTTCAGGATCAAGATTATGTTGTTCCATGAGATGAATGAGGAAAGATCAGAAAAATCTACTAAGATATCCAGATATACTTTTGACACTAAGGTATCTGGACTCCTTTTTTTTCTTTCTTGGTGGGGAGCTTGAACTTTGGACCTGGGCAAGGTCTCTTAGTTCTTTTTCCTCAAGGCTAATGCTGTACCAGTTTTAGCCACAACTCCACTTAGTTTTTGGGTGGATAAGTGGAGAGTAGAATCTTACAGTTTTTTTGTTTTCATTTTTTTGCTTGCAAAGGCTTTGAATCACCGTCTCCCTGGCTAGTAGAATGACAATTATGACCCTACAGCGCCTGGCTAGTGATTTTTTGAAAATTGGACTTTCTTCCAAATCATGTAACTGGTTCCTAACAAAGTTTTGAAGCCTAACTTAAATGTGACAGATTTTTGTCAGTTGAAGACACTCTGTGCTGAACGTTAGAAATCTACCAGCTGAGTCACAGTGGCAGTTCCAGTTTTTGTTTATGTGGTGCTGAGGAATGGAATCCAGGGTTTCATACATGCTAGGCATGCTTCATTTTCAGCCCAAGGTTTTATGTTTTGTTTTTTCAGTGTTGTTGCTTCTAAGGTATTGTATGATGTTCTTTCATTTTCTTTGCTTTTTACCTCTTTTCTTCTTTTTCCCTTTAATTTTATTCTCTGTAGTCACTGTGTTGAATTCGGGTACCCTGTGTCTTGAACATAGGTTTATGTGATTTGGGGAATGGAGAGGGTATAATAAAATGGTAAAAAAAAAAAACAAAGGGAAAAGGGTGAACCAATTGAACAGTGATACTTGGAAGACACTAAACGGAAATGAACTGAATAATCTGGGTGGAGAGAGGCCTGAGGGTAGGAAAACAGAGAAAAAGGAGGGAGGGGATAACAATTTTCTTAAGAAATGTGTTCATTACTTATGTAACCGTATGCCAACTATATATTGACTTAACAAAAAAAATTAACTTAAAAAATAATTTAGCCGGGTATGGTGGCTCACACTTGTAAATGTAGCTACTCAAGAGGCTGGGATCCAAGGATAGCTGTTCAAAGTCAGCCTGGGCACTGAAGTCCATGTGACTCTTATCTCCAATTAACCACCAGAAACCCAGAAGTGGCCCTATGGCTCAAGGGATAGGGCAGTAGTCTTGAGCTGAAAAGCTCAGTGACAAGACCCAGGTGCAGAATTGCAGTCCCATGACTTGAATGATGAATGATACTAGCCAGGCTCTGTGCGCTCACACTTGGAATCCTATCTACACAGAATCAGGTTTGAATCCAGCCCAAACAAATTGCATGATATTCTTATTTACAGTTCATTACCAAAAATCTGGAAGTGGAGCTGTGGATAAAGTGGTAGAACACTAGCCTGAAGCAAAAAAAAATATTTAAGGACAGTTCCCAGGCCCTGGGTTCAAGTCCCAGGACTTGCATAAAACAAACAAAATGTGACGCTGAGTCCTCCATCATTTGGTGTTATAGTTCAATATTCTTGATATGTGTCTTAGAAATTAAGTCCCTAGCAAATACTCTCCCCTGAAATTCTGCTTCATAGCTGATTCATAGAATTTCAGCATCATTACTATCACCTTCCAGTTAGCATAGCAGTCTACTATTGAAAATTTGAAGAAAACCTTTGAGCAATCCTAATAAATCTGTGTATCATCTGCACACACATCAAATCAGCAGCAGCTATGTTTTACTATTATCTAAATGTATTTAATCCCTTCTTGAGTTAATGAGCCTTAAAGAGTAAAACATATGAAATACTTATGAAACTAACAGTCACCATTCTTCTACCTAATATTGTAATATAAGTTTATAAATGCAAGGACTATTTTGAAGTGTGCAGAAGATAGCTTCTAATTATAATATTCTCATGAAGTATAGTGTTTAAGAAACATGTTGCTTGCTTTGGGAAAGCAAAGGCAAGGAAAAATGATATAAGTAAGTTCCCTATTTATCAGAAGGAAAATACTATGGGGTTTAGATCAACTTCATTCATTCCGTGCTGATGAAACAAATATTTGCAATTCCTGAGGCCAATCACTTCATTGTGATGCACAATCAGCCAGCTTAGATCAATCTCCCAAAAAAGGAAAGGAACAAATGAGAAGCAATTAAGGTTTCCAAAATGAACCAGGTGGTGGTGGCAGCTCACACTTGTAATTCTATTTACTCAAGGCCTGAAATCCAAGGATCTGGATTAAGTCTGTCTGCGATGAAAATATTCCTGTCTGAAACATCATCTCTGTTATCTCAGCCCAGCTGATACACTCTGCCCAACAGGTTCCAAACACCAAAGTACATCGCCTATCTGAAATACTAGCAAACGTACTCACACATTATTTTCTCTTTGGGAGATAGTTGAAACATGTACCAGAAACATTTCCCTAGATTCAGAGGAGAAGTGGAAATATATACTCACTAGAAGCCCATCTAGTAAATTACAGTCAATCATCTTTCCTCACATCTTGTTAGTTAAATTGAACAATGAGTGTTTGGATCAGAAGCAATGTGTATGAGCATACAGTTTGTAAAAGTACTGTAATCCTAGCTACTCAAGATAAGCTGAGACCTGAGGATTCCAGTTCAAAATCAGCCATGCAATAAATTCCATAAGACATTTACCTCTAATTAACCAGCAAAAAACAGAGCGTTGAATTGTGCTTAAAATACCACAGGCCTAAGCTTTGCATAAAATTGCTAAGGGTTACCATTCAGGATGCCCACTCTCTCCACTCCTTTTTAACATAGTACTAGAATTCCTAGGCAGTGCAATAAGGCAAGAAGCAAGCATAAAGGGGATCCAAGTAGGGAAAGAGGAAATAAAACTATCCCTTTTTGCAGATGACATGATTCTGTATTTAAAGAATCCTATAGACTCTACTCCGAAGCTCCTTGAGCTGATTCAAAGCTTTGGAAGGGTAGCAGGCCATAAAATCAACCCTCACAAATCAACTGCCTTACTTTACGCCAACACTGAGAGGAATGAGGCAATAATCAGGAAAGAAACTCCTTTCACAATAGCCTCAAAGAAAATAAAGTACCTAGCTATTAGCTTAAGTAAGAATGTAAATGACTGTTTAGATTAAAACTTTAAAAACCTAAAAAAGGAAATTAAAGCAAAATTACGGAAAATCCTCCCATGCTCCTGGATGGAAGAATCAACATTGTGAAAATGACAATCTTGCCAAGGGCTATCTACAAATTCAATGCAATACCCATCAACATCCCAATGTCATTCTTTAAAGAAATAGAAGAGGCAATTCAAAATTTCATATGGAATAACAATAGACCCCGTATAGCAAAAACACTTCTTATCAGAAAGAACAGCGCTGGAGGAATTTCAATTCCAAACTTTAGACACTATTACAGAGCTATAATTCTCAAAACAGCTTGGATCTGGCACAAGAACAGGCCTGAAGTCTAATGGAATATAACTGCGGACCCAGATATTAAACCACAGACCTATGGCCACCTAATCTTTGACAAGGGAGCCAAAAAAATAGAATGGAAGAAAGATAGCCTCTTCAACAAGTTGTGCTGGCAGAACTGGTTAAGCACCTGCAGAAAACTAAAGTTGGATCCTTCTTTGTAACCTTGCAATAGAATTAAATCCAAATGGATCAAAGACCTGGAGTTAAAAGCTGACACAATGAAAAGTTTACAGGAAGGAATAGGAGATACACTAGACCTCCTTGGCACAGGTCGAAACTTTCTTAATAAGGACCAAGAATCACAACAAATCAGATAAATGCTGGATAAGTGGGACTTCATTAAACTGCAGAGCTTTTGTATGGCAACGGATATAGCTAGTAAACTAATCAGGAAGCCTACAGAGTGGGAGAAGATCTTCACCAACCAAACAACGAACCAAGGCCTCATATCTAAAATATATCAACAACTCAAAAAATTGAATCACTCCAAAACTAACCTCCAAAGTATCACCCATCCCCGTAAAAAATGGGCCAAAGACTTAAAGAGAGTCTTCTCTGAAGAAGAAACAAAAATGGCCTATAGACACATGAAGAAATGCTCAACATCTCTAGTCATAAAAGAAATGCAAATCAAAACAACTCTAAGATTCCACCTCACTCCAGTTAGAATGGCCAGGATCAGGAAAACGAATGACAACAGATGCTGGAGGGGACGTGGCCAGGAGGGATCAGTACTACACTGTTGATGGGAGTCAAACTCGTTCAACCACTATGGAAAGCATTGTGGCAGTGCCTCAAAAGGCTAAACATACAACTCCCCTATGACCCAGCAATTCCAGTACTTGGCATTTACCCAACAATCCAGAAACAAGGGCATACTAAACCCACTAGCACAACAATGTTCATTGCAGCACTATTCTCCATAGCAAAGATATGGAACCAACCCAGATGTCCCTCAGTTGATGAGTGGATCAACAAGTTGTGGTATTTGTAAACGATGGAATTCTATGCTGCTGTCAGAAACAATGACATCGCCCCATTTGTTAGGAAATGGAAAGACTTAGAACAAATCATATTAAGTGAAGTAAGCCAGACTCAAAGGAACTTAGGCTCAGTGGTTTCCCTCATTCGTCATAATCAGTAGAAACCTTGATCTCTACTAGCAGAGATTTGCAATAGAGAAAAGGCCGTATATAAGGCCATAAAATGTGTAGCTAATTGAAAGGACCTCCATGGTATTGAAACAAAAGCCACATAATGAATGATTGTTGTCCTTAACGTACTATGTTGTCTCTCATCTCCTTTGCTGTCCCTTGGTTATCCCATATTGGTATAGTATCTCACTTTGTTATCTGATATATTGAATTTATTTGTATTTGGATATTTGAAATTTGATAGGGAAGGGGGGAAAACCAAGACGGGTGGGGAGTGTGGGGTTGGAGGGAAATGGGTACCAAGACATGTGAAAGGGTATCAATGTATGTGAATTAATGCACCTTCTATGTGGCAAATATCATCTAACACTTTTACTAATTACAATAAAAAAATGAAAAAAAAGAAAGTTGTAGTGTGTTGGGAGGATGATGGGGTCAAATTCATTTCTTCTTAGAAATATAACTCATCTGGTTGCCCTGGGTTTTCCTGGCGTTCTTCTTAGAGAAAGGCCTGTTATACTGGATTTGTGGCTTGACAATGATCTAGCATGTACATCTTCGAGTAAGACATCCACAACTTCCATGCCTGAGACTCGAGTTTCCTGACCTTTGGGAACAGCACAGCAACATCTTTCTTCCTCCTGAGCCACAGGCCAAGTGAGCTGGCTTGAGTTGGTTGTTAGTTACAGTGGCTTGGTTACCAGGGTTCCATATTCTGTTCCATTGTGAGGGAGGCAGGGTCACCTTTCAGGGCCCAATAACCAAAGATCCTTGCTCACAGAAGACCTCACCAAAGACATACTGGAGGCTGAATCTCTCCTCCAATCTCACAATATACATGTGGATGTAGTAAACATCACACCTTATTTGTCCAACCCAATGTCTTCCACTAGGCCCAACTACCAGTCTGGTCTCAGGCTCAAGGAGCCTTTCTTAGGTAAGAACCAAACTTAAGGGTCAATATTGCCCTCATCCTTTACAGAACATGTACTTCACAGTGGCTTCTCTGCCTGCATTTTGCCCCGTGTCGAATTGTTTTTGTTTTTGCTAGTCTTGAGATTGACCTTAGAGTGTGAACATTGTTCTTGGGCTTTCTTTAGGCTTTAGCTGTCCCACCGAGCCCCTGCACCACTTGCAGCGTTTTCTATGTATGTGGTAATGAGGGATAAAACCTGAGTCTTTTTGCGTAGTAGCCAAGGACTCTACCACTAGGTCAAACACACAGGGCATCTTGCACATATTTTTGACGTCAATCTACTAGGATATTATTAGGTTTCTGTATCCTAATCAATTTTTTCCTGATGATTAGCTTTGCTGTCATGCGTAAAAAATGCAAGAGTGAAAAACACAGAAGAATTAGTGAAATTTTAAAAAAAGCATTACACACATAGGTAAGTGTTCATTCTTTGTAGGAGAAAGGATATTTTGATATGATGATGATGACTTTATAATTACTATGTCAGGGTTGAGAGTTTGGCATAGTGGTAGAGTGCTTGCCTAGCATCCATGAAGATCTGGGTTTGATTGCTCAGTATCACATAGATAGAAAATCTAGATGTGGCACTGTGGCTCAAGTGGCAGAGGGCTAGACTTGAGAAAACCCGAGGACAGTGCTCAGGCCCTGAGTTCAAGCCCCAAGACTGGCAGAAAGATAAAAGAAAATAAAAATGCTTTTTACGAGCTAATTCACTCACAGCATTTGCTTCTGAAATCTTCGCTTCTACATCTTGTGAAATACCCCTTTCCCTCAACTGGACAAGAAAAACAGATCCATCCCATGGTCCACTGTGAGGCCTCTGGTTGGGCTAAGAGCTACTCGTGCAGCAACACATAAGTTTTATTCTAATACTTTCCAAACTTTGTACTCAAATATGCTACCTACTTACCAACTTAGGTCAGTTATCCTTATGCTATACTTTTCTTCATTACTACAATATTCTTACACTCCTATGTTAATCCTCTTGTACCTCCCCTGACCTCTCTCATTCTTTTTTTCTATCTCTGGACCTCTGCTCGTCTTTCAACCCTTATACTGCACGGATCTACACTTGATGGCTGTTGAGCAATATTGTATATGTAGGTGGTTAATTATTATCTAGTCTCAGAGGGACTTAAAGACAATAGAGACTGGATTGAGAGGCTTATTGTTTTGGGTATAAATCGCTTATCAGTGGTTGTATTAGACTGGTCTGGAAGTGCACAAAAAGAAAGAGTGATAATACCAATCAAAACTTGTGAACATCTAGTGTCTGCCAGCTACAGAGGTCTAGGCTGGTTATATCTGAAAAACTATAATCGTATTTAGTAGTAATCTTGCTCCCATTTTCAAATGGGCAGAACAAGAAACTCAAGAAAAATGTCAAATCAAGAAACAACATCCCCCACCCAATGTAAACAGACAATGGAAGAGTCACTGGCAAACCTAGAGGAGAGTCTTCCAAGTGCTACACAAATGCAGTTGATAAACATCATTAATGAAAAATGTGAAAATATAAAGAAAGAGATAATGGAGGAAGCCATACCTGAACAAGAGGAAAGCATAAACAAGGTGATAAGTGAAAAAGAAGAAGCCATAAAGGAGGCCATAATAAAGGTTTTTCAAAGAAGGATGGATGAATTTACAGAATCCACAAATAAAAACGTGACCAAACTCCAGGAAATGTCCAAAGAAAATAAAGCTACTGAGCTAACCACTCAAAAGGAAATCAAGGAGATAAAGAAATCCATACATGATCTAAAACAAGAGATGCAAAGCATCAAAAGTGAGCAATTAGAAGCAAGGGAGATGAAAAATAAAGTAGATAGCTTTGATAGAAGGTTAGACAATGCAGAGGAGAGAATTTCCGGGGCTGAAGATAATTTAGTTATTATAGAGAAAGAACAGAAAATGAGTCAATCCAAATCTAGGAAATATGAGAGAGCGCTTCAGGAGGTCCAAGATACAATTAGGAAGCCTAATTTAAGGCTAGTTGGTATTGAGGAGGGGGTGGAGAAAGAGGTCAATGGTATTGGAAACATACTTCAGGGAATCATCTCAGAGAATTTCCCAAATATCCAGAAGGGCAGGCCCATCCAGAGACGAGAAGCTTTTAGAACCCCAAGCAGACCTGAGCAGAAAAGAATATCTCTCCGCCATATTGTGATCCAAACTGGATCAACAGAAACGAAAGAAAAGATCCTAAAGGCAGCCAGTGAAAAGGGATTAGTAACCTATAATGGCAAACCAATCAGAATAACCCCAGATTTCTCAGCAGAGACCATGCAAGCCCGAAGTGACTGGAAGCATATATGTCATGCCCTTAAATCAAATAACTACCAATCAAGAATACTGTAGCCAGCTAAGGTCTCATTCATAACTGAGGGAACAATAAAAACATTCCATTCCAGGGAAAAGCTGCAACAATATGTCGAAACAAGACCAACACTACAGAGAATTCTCAAAGATGCTCTATACATAGAAAACCAAAATAAATGCAATATATGGAAAGAAATGGCACCGAAACAGCATACCGTCTAAGGACCACAAGAACTGTCAAGACACAGGCCCTACTAAAAGCTTTTAAAAATGGTAGGAACTAATAAATATCTCTCAATCCTAACTCTCAATATCAATGGACTTAACTCTCCAATTAAACGGCATAGGCTGTCTAGTTGGATCAAAAAGCAAGAGCCATCGTTCTGCTGTCTTCAAGAGAACCATCTTACCCCAAAACAATCGTCTTTTGAAAGTGGGAGGTTGGAATAAACTCTATCAAGCTAACTTCCCCCATAAACAGGCTGGAGTTGCCATCCTCATATCAGATACAATAGACTTCAAACTGAAATTAGTAAGAAAAGACAAAGAAGGTTACTACATACTACTAAAGGGATCTTTCCTCCAGGAAGACATAACGATCCTAAATATTTACACACCCAATCCCGGAGCTCCAAACTTCATCAAGCAAACTTTACTTACACTGAAACCATACATAGATCGAAATACAGTGATTGTTGGTGAGTTTAACACACCATTCTCGCCTATGGACAGATCAACAAGGCAAAAACTCAACAGAGAAACCTTAGAACTGAACAACTATACAGACCAACTAGATCTAACAGACATCTGCAGAATATTCCACCCAGTAACAACACAATATACGTTTTTCTCAGCAGCACATGGAACATTATCCAAAATAGACCACATCTTATGCCATAAAACAAACCTGGACAGATTCAGAAATACTGAAATTATTCCATGCACACTCTCAGACCATAAAGGCATCAAACTGGAACTGAACACACATCTCCACCAACGAAAACCCTATAACTCATGGAGACTGAACAACACATTGTTGAATCAAAAACAATGGGTAATCGAAGAGATCAGAACAGATATCCAACTGTTTATGAAACTTAACAATAAGGAGCACACAAATATCAACTCCTTAGGGACACAACAAAGGCAGTACTCAGAGGAAAATTTATAGCGCTGAGTGCCTACAACAGCAAGTTGGAAAAATGGCAAACCAACTAGTTAATATTTCACCTTAACCTCCTGGAAAAAGAGCAACAAACCAACCCTAAACCCATTAGGAGAAAGCAAATTATTAAAATCAAAGCAGAATTAAATGATTTGGAATAAAAAAAATGTATAGAAAGAATCAATAAAACAAGGAGTTGGTTCTTTGAAAGAATTAAGAAAATTGACAAGCCCTTAGCAAATCTTACGAAAAAAAGGAGAGACCCTATCTAAATAAACAAAATCGCAGATGAAAATGGTAATAACATGACAGAAATTACCAAGATCCAGAATATCATGAGGGAATACTTTTCAAAACTTTACGCCAACAAATTTGAGAATCTAGTAGAAATGGATGAATTCCTAGACAATATTAACATACCCACACTGAACCAAGAAGAGCTAACCCAACTCAACAGGCCTATTTCAAGCTCTGAAATGGAGATGGAAATTAGACAACTTCCACTTAAAAAGAGCCCAGGGCCAGATGGATTCACAGCTGAATTCTATAAGGTCTTTAAAGCAGAGCTCACACCAATACACCTCAAGCTCTTCAAAGAAATTGAAAATGAAGGTTCTTTACCAAACTCATTCTGTGAAGCCCCATTTCTTTGATGAACATCGATGCAAAACTTCTCAACAAAATACTGGCCAACCGTCTACAACAACTCATCAAAAAAAAATTATACACTATGATCAAACTGGATTCATCACAGGGAGGCAAAGCTGGTTCAACATACACAAATCAATTAATATAATTCAACACATCAACAGGAGCAGGGATAAAATCACATGATTGTCTTAATAGATGCGGAAAAGCCATTTGACAAGATCCAAAACCCCTTTATGTTAAAAGATGTGGAGAAACTAGGAATCCATGGAACATTTCTCAATATAATAAAGGATGTGTATGAGAAAGCCACTGCTAGTATTATACTTAATGGTGAAAATCTAAAGCCATTCCCTCTAAAATCAGGAACGAGACAAGGATGCCCACTTTCTACACTGCATTTTAACATAGTACTAGAATTCCTAGGCAGTGCAATAAGGCAAGAAGCAAGCATAAAGGGGATCCAAGTAGAGAAAGAGGAAATAACACTATCCCTCTTTGCAGATGACATGATTCTGTATTTAAAGAATCCTATAGACTCTACTCCCAAGCTCCTTGAGCTGATTCAAAGCTTTGGAAGTTTAGCAGGCCATAAAATCAACCCTCACAAATCAACTGCCTTACTTTACGCCAACACTGAGAGGAACGAGGCAATAATCAGGAAAGAAAATCCTTTCACAATACCCTCAAAGAAAATAAACTACCTAGCAATTAGCTTAACTAAGAATGTAAAGGACCGTTTAGATGAAAACTTTAAAACGGTAAAAAAGGAACTTAAAGCAGATCTAAAGAAATGGAAAAACCTCCCATGCTCCTAGATTGGAAGAATCAACATTGTGAAAATGACAATCTTGCCAAGGGCTATCTACAAATTCAATGTAATACCAATCAACATCCCAATGTCATTCTTTAAAGACATAGAAGAGGCAATTCAAAATTTCATATGGAATAATAAAAGACCCCGTATAGCAAAATTACTTCTTAGCAGAAAGAACAGCGCTGGAGGAATTTCAATTCCAAACTTAAGACTCTATTACAAAGCTATAATTCTCAAAACAGCTTGGTACTGGCACAAGAACAAGCCTGAAGTCCAATGGAGTAGAACTACGGACCCAGATATTAAACCACAGACCTATGGCCACCTAATCTTTGACAAGGGAGCCAAAAAAATAGAATGGAAGAAAGATAGCCTCTTCAACAAGTTGTGCTGGCAGAACTGGTTAAACACCTGCAGAAAACTAAAGTTGGATCCTTCTTTGTCACCTTGCACTAGAATTAACTCCAAATGGATCAAAGACGAGGAGGTAAAAGCTGACACACTGAAAAGTTTACAGGAAGGAATAGGAGATACACTAGGCCTCCTTGGCACAGGTCGAAACTTTATTAATAAGGACCAAGAATCACAACAAATCAGAGACAGGCTGGATAAGTGGGACTGCATTAAACTGCAGAGCTTTTGTATGGCAACGGATATAGCTAGTAAACTAATCAGGAAGCCTACAGAGTGGGAGAAGATCTTCACCAACCAAACAACGAACCAAGGCCTCATATCTAAAATATATCAACAACTCAAAAAATTGAATCACTCCAAAACTAACCTCCAAAGTAACATCCATCCCATTAAAAATGGGCCAAAGACTTAAAGAGAGTCTTCTCTGAAGAAGAAACAAAAATGGCCTATAGACACATGAAGAAATGCTCCACATCTCTGGTCATAAAAGAAATGCAAATCAAAACAACTCTAAGATTCCACCTCACTCCAGTTAGAATGGCCAGGATCAGGAAAACGAATGACAACAGATGCTGGAGGGGATGTGGCCAGGAGGGATCACTACTACACTGTTGGTGGGAGTGAAAACTCGTTCAACCACTATGGAAAGCAGTGTGGCAGTGCCTCAAAAGGCTAAACATACAACTCCCCTATGACCCAGCAATTCCACTACTTGGCATATTTACCCAACAATCCAGAAACAAGGGCATACTAAACCCACTAGCACAACAATGTTCATTGCAGCACTATTCACCATAGCAGCAGTATTCACCATAGCAAAGATATGGAACCAATCCAGATGTCCCTCAGTTGATGAGTGGATCAACAAGTTGTGGTATTTGTACACAATGGAATTCTATGCTGCTGTCAGAAACAACGACATCGCCCCATTTGTTAGGAAATGGAAAGACTTAGAACAAATCATATTAAGTGAAGTAAGCCAGACTCAAAGGAACTTAGTCTCAGTGGTTTCCCTCATTCGTCATAATCAGTAGAAACCTTGGGCTCTACTAGCAGAGATTGGCAATAGAGCAAAAGGCCATATATAAGGCCATATAATGTGAAGCTAATTGAAAGGACCTCCAGGATATTGACACAAAAGCCATATAATGAATGATTGCTATCCTTAATGTACTATGTTGTATCTCATCTCGTTTGCTGTCCCTTGGTTATCCCATATTGGTATAGTATCTCACTTTATTTATATATTGAATTTATTTGTATTTGGATATTTGAAATTTGATAGGGAAGGGGGGAAAAACAAGATGGTGGGGGGTGTGGGGTTGGAGTTAAAAGGGTACCAAGACATGTGAAAGGGTATCAATGTATGTGAATTAATGCACATTCTATCTGGCAAATATCATCTAACCCTTTTACTAATTACAATAAAAAATGAAAAAAAAAGAAAGTTGTAGTTTGTGGGGAGGATGATGGGGTCAAATACATTTCTTTTTAGAAATGTACCTCATCTGGTTGCCCTGGATTGTCCTGGCATTCTTCTTAGAGAAAGTTCTGTTATACTGGATTTGTGGCTTGGCAATGATCTAGCATGTACATCTTCGAGTAAGACAGCCACAACTTCCATGCCTGAGACTCGAGTTTCCTGAACTTTGGCAACAGCACAGCAATATCTTTCTTCCTCCTGAGCCATAGGCCAAGTGAGCTGGCTTGAGCTGGTTGTTAGTTACAGTGGCTTGGTTACCAGGGTTCCATATTCTGTTCCATTGTGAGGGAGGCAGGGTCACCTTTCAGGGCCCAATGACCAAAGATCCTTGCTCACAAAAGACCTCACCAAAGATATACTGGAGGCTGAATCTCTCCTCCAATCTCACAATATACATGTGGATGTAGTATACAGCACACCTTATTTGTCCAATCCCAATGTCTTCCACTAGGCCCAACTACCAGTCTGGTCTCAGGCTCAAGGAGCCTTTCTTAGGTCAGATCCAAACTTAAGGGTCAATATTGCCCTCATCCTTTACAAAACATTTGCTTCACAGTGCCTTCTCTGCCTGCATTTTGCCCCTTGTCGAATTTTTTTTTGTTTTTGCTAGTTTGGGACTTAACCTCAGAGTGTGAACATTGTTCTTGGGCTTTCTTTAGGCTTTAGCTGTCTCACCGAGCCACAGCACCACTTGCAGCATTTTCTATGTATGTGGTAATGAGGAATCAAACCTGAGGCTTATTGCTTGGTAGCCAAGTACTCTACCTCTAGGTCAAACACACAGGGCATCTTGCACATATTTTTGACGTCAGTCTACTAGGATATTATTAGGTTTCTGTATCCTAATGAATTTTTTCCTGATGATTAGCTTTGCTGTCATGTGTAAAAAATGCAAGTGGGAAAAACACAGAAGAATTAGTGAAATTTAAAAAAAGCATTAGACACAGTTACGTGTTCATTCTTTGTATGAGAAAGGATATTTGGATATGATGATGATGATGATGACTTTATAATTACTATGTCCATAGTGGTTGAACGAGTTTGCAATCCCACCACAGTGTAGTAGTGATCCCTCCTGGCCACATCCCCTCCAGCATACGTTATTAGATTTCTGGATCTTGGCCATTCTAACTGGAGTGAGGAGGAAAAGGGAAAGAGGAACTGAAACTTTCTCTCCTTACAGATGACATGATTCTGTATTTAAAGAACCCTATAGACTCTACTCCGAAGCTGCTTGAGCTGATATAAAACTTTGGTAAGGTAGCAGGGTATAAAATTAACCCTCAATGTCAACTGCCTTCTTATATGCCAAGAAACGAGAGGAATGAGGCAAGAATCAGGACAGCAACTCATTTTGCTATCAAAGAAAATAAAATACCTAGGAATTAACTTAGAATGTAAAGCACATTTTTGATGGAACTATAAACCCTGGAGAAGGAAATTATCGCAGAACTGAGGAAATGCAAAAACCTATGCTCCTCGTTTGGAAGAAGTAATATTGTAAAAATGGCAATCTTCAATCAATATCCCAATGTCATTCTTTAAAGAAACAGAGGAGGAAATCCAAAATTTCACTTGGAATAATAAAAGACCCCTTATAGTCTGTCTTCTTGCGTGATACATAATGTTTAATCTCACCTTCTCCACCAAAATCTCACCTTTCTCATTGAGACATAGGTGGCCCTGTTTACTAGCAGCAAAGGCTCAAACGCGCAGTTTCAGGTGTCACCACTGCCTCTGTTACTGGGTAGATCCAACTCTGCCATCGATTCTGAGGTCTGCTCTGGGAGTCTTGGTCACAAGTTGTTCTGTGGCTTCTGCTGCCAGCCTGTGCCTATTTGCTTCCTTTTCCTCCAGCAGCCTACAACAGGGAATGAAGTTCAGGCGCTGATGCTCTCCTTCATATGCAGGGCAGGATGAGCCCAACCCTCCCTCATCTTCCTCTTCCAATTTTTGGGAAAAAATGTGCTGGCAGAAGTCCTCAGGTGTGGCGCATGGCTGATTCACACTTTTAATCCAGGCTGGTCAGGAGGCTGAGATCTGAGTATGGAAGTTCCAAGTCACCTAGAACAGGAAAGTCTGATAGATTCTTACTACGAAAAGTAAAAACAGCTGGGAATGGAGTTTGTGCTCCAGTGATAAAGGGCTAGTCTTGAGTACAAATGCTTAGTGCCCAGGCCCTGAGTTCAGGCTCCAGTACTGCCAACAACCTCACTTTAGTAAGATTTTAGCTTTATCCATGTAGGCACATCTCACTGGAATCTTTGCTGGTAGAGATAGTCTTCATAATTTTGTCTCAAGGTAAAGGTCCTCCTGGGGTAGTACACAAAAGGTGTCATGGAGAGAGGAGCCCCACTTGCTCCAGGTTTGAAGATGGCATAGGTCAAGCCAGCATGGAGTTGGCACATCAGTCTTTTTCCTAGCACCACCTACCAGTGAATGTCAAATGACATTGATTGTTGTGGGATTGTGTGATTGAAGTGCCCCATTAAGGGCAGTGTTAGCACATCCAAACTTGGATACCAGGAATGCTGAAATCTCAAAGCTAAGATTTCTGTTGGCTACAGAAATGCTGGTGTGTCTGTGATTCAGTAAATGTTCAGGTGCAAAGATTCTGAAGCTTGATGCCATGTGTTTATTCCATTTAGTAAAATTATTTTAATGCACTGTACAAGTTAAAACATTTGATAAGAGTCGGGGGTAGTGAAAACATTGTTCTTGAATTCAGGTGTCTGGCAGGGTAATGGGGGGGTGTTGGTGGCTGGGACTATGAAGCGGGAGCTGCTATCAAACCATGGATCATGTTCCTCTTTGTCTGGTAGAAATGACTCCAAAGATGAAATTTGAATGGTGAGGAAAACATGATGATGTACTCAGGAAATTTCTCCTAAACAAATGCTCATGTGGAAGTGGGATGGGGGTTGGGCATGTCTGAGGCAGAGCTTAAGGGGGCTTCTCATGGCGTTGAGAACGTTCCTTGCAACTTCAGGCATGCAGGAGGGTGTTTTAGATGACCATTGAGAGATGGATGGAATAAGACTGGAGACAAGATGAATGCTGGGATCCTGCAATGCTCTTGCATGAGTGGCTGGTGGCTCACCTGAAAGAACTAATTATGTCTAAAAAAGAAATCAGGAATTTGTTTTGATTAGATAATACCTATAATCCGAGGCATATTCAGGATCCTGATCTTAGTATTGTGGTTTAAAACCAACCCAGCAAAGGGAAAAATGCATGAGACTCATACTCCCAGTTTAGAGCAAGAACAAAGATTGAAGTAGAGCTGTGGCTCAAGAGCTAGAGTGCTACCTTGAGCAAAGAACAGCTAAGAAAAAGCTTCAGGTCTTGAGTTCAAGGCCAGGAATGAAAGAAGGAAGGTAAAAAAGGGAAGTATGTGAGGAAGGGAAATATATAAATGAAAGAGAGAAGGAACTAGAAATTTAAAACTAGAGAATATTTAAAAGTCATCAGTCCTTCTAAGAAAAGTGTTGGAGTATGGGTTCTATATGTGGTGAACTGGAAGCCCAGCAGTGATTTGTTAACCAAAGAGTCACCATGATGAGCAAAGGATAGAAATCTGCATGAGCCTCTTAGCAGATGGAGTCACAGAAGAGAACCTCAGCTCCCATCCCATAGTTAGAAGTATATAGAGATGGGGAAGTTGGCATCACCTTGATGTCATTGTGTCCATGGAGACTGGAAGCCATGGCTCTGTGAAAGCACAATGTTCTGGTTACTGAGCTGGGAGGCTGAGGAGAGCCAAGTCCTGGCCATGAAGAAATCAGGGCGGCAGCAGAGCAACTCTGCTGCAGTGTGTGCCTGCTTGGCTGTTCTTATTCTGTGGTGGATCAGGCCGGAGCGGGTGATAGTAACTGTTTTGTGGTCACAAGCCCTTCACCAAGAGCTTCCTCTGGGATCCTCATAAGCTACAGGGTGGCTGGTGGTGGGATGTGTGTGGGGTGGAAGTGACAGAGGGATGGACGCATGGCAAGGTGGGTGAAGAGATGAGAGGAATGATGAGAGCCCAGTTCATTGGTTTCCAAGGTTAATGGGTGGGAGGTAGAGAGGCATGATGGAGGAATGATGGAGGCAGGGGAAGGTGGTGACAGAGTGCGGCCATCTGTAGTGCCAGCCTGGCCATCATCTGAAGCCCATAGGCAGCTTCCTGATCCTTCACTTAGTCCTGCTCCTTGTGGAGGGAATGTCACGTGTACCCAGAGCTAGGGGTGGGGCAATGTTAGTAGCACCTGGAGAACCATTGGCCTCTACCTGGGTGAGGGGTGGTTATGGCTCCCATGCTGGGTGGCCTGATAGCTATGGAACAGATCTCTCCTTAGCTACCACAGTCAGTGGCTGCTCTCCATCTAGGGTTAGGGCACCTGCTCAGCCATCAGGACACCCCATGCCAGGACAGAGGCCTACAATTCAGATGGCAGCACAGGGGTGAAGATGATCTCACCGTAGCCCTAGTTACATGGCTGTCCCTGCATGCTGGACAGGATGAGCTGGGGGAAGATGTTCTCTGTGTTTTTCCACAGCCTATCCCGGCCTCTTCTTGTGTCTGATTAGACCAAGAGAGTACCAGGTTCCCTCTCATAGTCCTGGCTCTTTTTCTTTTACAGTCATGAGGCTTGAACTCAGGTCCTGGGTACTGTCCCTGAGCTCTTTTGCTCAAGGTTGATGCTCTACCATTTGAACCATAGTGCCATTTCCAGCTTTTCCTTTTCATGTGGATCTCTGATATGTCCAGTGCTGTGCCTGCAGGGAGGCACTAACCCCACAGACAGAGCCACCTCTGCCGTGACTGTGACTGCCCACAACCCTCACACCCAATCATTGCACACCCCTCGACTCCAGTTTTAGCTCCTCTTGGACTGGGTGTCCAGCCTACCCCTTCCTACACTCACAAAGGGTCTACAATTGTCTTCCCAATGTGAAGCAAAATGTCTTGTGAAGGGTAAGGGGAATAGTGACAGTTAAGTTTGGATCTTACCTAAGAAAGGCTCCTTGAGCCTGAGACCAGGCTAGCACTTACGCCTAGTTAATGACTTGGGATTTGAACAAAAAGGTGTGCTGTTTACTACATCCATATGTGAGGTGGGAAGGGAGATTCAGCCTCCAGTATGTCTTTGGGGAGGTCTTCTGTGAGCAAGGAGCTTTGGTCATTGGGCCTTGAAAGGTGACCCTACCTCCCTCACAATGGAACAGAATATGGAAACCTGGTAACCAAGACACTGTATGTGACAACCAGCTCAAGCCAGCTCCCTTGGCCTGTGGCTCAGGAACCAGAAAGATGTTGCTGTGCTGTTGCCAAAGGTCAGGAGGCTCAGATCTCAGGCATGAAAGATATGGATGTCTCACTTGAAGAAGTAGATGCTGGATCAGTGCCAAGCCAAAATTCCAGTATATCAGACATTTCTCTAGGAAGAAAGCCAGGAAACTCCAGGGCAACTCAGATGAGGTATATTGAGAGGAAACCTATTTGAACCCATCATCCTGCCCACACACTACAACCTTCTTGTGTGCTTTCAAGTGACTCTACTGAGATTAGAGTGTGTCATTTCCAATCTACTCTATTCCAGTTCCTCTGTGTGAAGTGTGGTCCCATTCCTACGTTTGAAATATCCACTGTTTTGCCAACATAGTGTGATGGTAAGTCAGCTCAGACTCTGAATGAGCCTTGTAACCTATGGATCCTGGGGGAAGGCCTGTTGGAGATGCTGCTGACAAAGCTGATCCCTGCCTACCAGAAAGGTGATCTCTTTTATGTGGGAAACTTTCTGCACAATTTCAAATAGTGGAGGACAAGGTAGTAGTTGCTGGAAATTCTCTTGAAAAAGTGAGTGTTCCCCCTCCAAACCCAGGTTTGCTCACCCCTCCTGGCCAAGTCTTGGAATACTTTGCTCCTCTCTGAGCCTGTTTGTTCCACTGGGGTGTTCACAGGGGAGCTAAGCATGATACAAGTGCGCAAACTACTTTATTATGACTGGGACACCATGCCATTTCATTTCCCTCACAAGCTACTGGAGTCTCAACAGTGTGCTTACTGAGAAGTTGGATTTCAGGCATGAGGAAGTGGCTCCCAACTGCAGCCCTCACCTAGGTGACATCCTAGCAAATCCCATTTCCCAGTAAGAAATGAGGTGTCAGTACTAATGGCGGAGGCCTCTGAAATACTGGAGTCAGAGGAAAAGCTGGGGGCTGAATCACTTTTGAGCCATCAGGGAGGGATTGTGATAGCTTTGCCTGTAAGAACCTGAAAGCATTTACATTTTGGTGTGTGGTCCAGTGCTGCCACTTGAACCTGAACCCAGGTCTAAATGCCATCCCTTTGGTGTTCAAAAATTAGCACGGTACCATTTGAGTCATAGGTCATGTTCTGGCTTTTTCCTGCCTAATTGAAGACAAGTGCCTTTAGACTTTTACTGACTAGACTGGCTTTCCACTGTGATCTTCAGAGCTCAGCCTGCTGGGTGGCTAAGATTAGAGGAATGAGCATTTAGTTCTTTATTTAGAGCATTCACCTATTGATTTATTTAGAGCATTTACTTAGTTAAATTAAGGTGCGTTTACCTTGGACAGATTCATAGAGGCCTCTCTCAGAAGCTTCTGGAAGTGGGGTGTAAATGTCATCCTGTTCTCGAGTGTCTCTTACCCCCCTCCCAGCACATAAGTGCACATCTCTGCAGGACAGCCACAGAATTAGAGTCCTGCAAGAAAGGGGCTTTGGTAAAAGGCTCAGGATGGAGAGAGAGGGCTCTCACTTTCCTTGTACCAAAGGTGCCCACAGCATAATGTGTTCCATCTATACGATGTGAATGGACTTCTACCCCAGTGATTTCTACGAGTTCAAGAACTGCCACACCCTGACACAACTCAAGCTCTATATGAGGCTCCACATGCCGGCTTTGGACCTGCTTTTCTAAACACATACTTTTTGACCAGCTGGAGGAATGTGCAACCAGTAAGACCAAGAAAAAGTAGAAGTCCTGGTGTGGGTGCCTCAGAGCCTGTGAGTAGGAAGCCCATGTGGTCTAGATATTGGTTGGCCCTTACTTCTACAGAGCTTGGCAAAATGCCCTTTATGGGTGGTGTCAGCCAGGTAATGTCTGTCCTCTGAAAGGACTCGGGAATTAGCACTCATTAGAAAGACCCTACACCTCCTCAGTGTTCAGTCCAAACTCCAGTTCTACAGGTTCCTCCATTAGATCCTCATGGAAGTTGAGTGACACTTCAACTTGCAGAGTCCACTCTGTCCACTCTGTACCTATTTCCATTCTTAGGTTTGGGTCATCTTGGAAGAGCTTATCCAGAACTCCGGATGAAATACCCACCAATGGAGCTGGTGACTGATGGAGACTGAGAATCATCACTGCACTCCAGAAAGCATGGGCCTTCTGTAGAAATTACCAAACAGGTTTAGAGTCCTGTGGATATACCTTTTGCTCTGAACCCCATGTGTGACACAGTTGAACCTGCAGATACTATGGAGGAAGAAAAAGAGCAGCCAGATTTCCTTCCGTTTCCTTTCACACTCCACCCAGAGTCAGTCCATCTGAGTCAGAGTAACACTCCACTTATTGTGCAAGCTGAAGGGGCACACGCTGGGCTCATGGAAAATGTCCCCATGGGAAGCAGCAAGTGTACTCTCAATACTGGATTCATTGGAGGAAAATGAATCCATCCTCACAGAATATCCAGACCCATCCATCTCACTAAAAGAGACTCAATCTCCATTCGACAAACCAGAATCCATCCCCCTCTTAACTCAGGAAGGACATTCTGTTTCTCATGAGGAAGGAGAGCCTTCTGAAGACTCTGAAGTAGAATTACTGTCTGAAGGCAACTTGGAGGCCAGTCTGGATTTAGAGATTCCCTGTCCCCTTCCTAAAAAGACATCTCTTCATTTTGCTCTCATGATTCTTGTCAAGTATTCATTGTATTTACTTTGCTAACTATTAAACTCTCATTGTTAATATTATGGTGTGCAGTTCTTCAGTGCTTATTATACTGTGTTTTATTTTCCACTTATAATGTGAGACCTCAGACACATAGGTCCTGGGTGGGCCAAAAACCAGACAGGTCTGGTCCCATAGAAGACAACCTTACTGGATATACAGGGAACTATGAAATGCATGGAATCACCAGGAATCCAGGCCAGGCCTCCATGGAAACACAAGTCAGCTACCAAAGCTTAAGGACAGAGCAGATGCCTGGAAATGTGTTTTGTCAATCGGGAGAAGTGCCAGAGTAACTGTAATATTATGTGGGACTCTGTTCTGTGAGTTCAAGTCTGTTTATAAAACCATTGTGCTTTGTACAAATATTTAAGAAAATTAAAACTCCACAATAGCATCAAAAATCTACTTTGGCTTTGAATGTGGCCTAGTTGTAGAGAGCTCGCCTAGTATACAAGAAGACCTTGATTCAATTCCTCGGCACTGCATACACAGAAAAAGCAGATGGGGCACTGTGGCTCAGGTGTCAGAGTGCCACCCTTGAACAAATGTGGCCAAGGACAGTTCCTGGTCCCTCAGTTCAAGCCCCAGGACTAGCCAAACAAGAAATCATACCATTTTCCACACATTTGGAAATAAATCTGTTTTATCTAACCCTACTTCTTTTTTGCCGGTCCAGGCTGTGTGCCACCAAGCCAAACTACTGGCCCCCAACCTTACTATTTTTAATCATTTAATTTTTTTACATAATCATATTTCATGCTGTCTGTATTAATACCATAAACAGTATGCTTAGTGTAATAATGTTAAAGGTAAAACATAAGAAATTAATAACTAAAATTCCTTTTTTATTAGTTATATAGCATTACTACAATTTTATGAGAAAAATTACCTAGAATGTTTATTTTAGAGTTCAAGTAATCCATTTTGATAAATATATCAACCTACATCATTTATTTGAACACATTTTAAACTATTTTTTTCAGGAATGAAAATACATATATATTTGTTGTAAATGAAATTTATGACTTGGGGGGAAGGGAAAGAGAAAATGGGGGAGGGGGTAACAGTGTTTACAAGAAATGTACTCATTACATATGTACAGCAATCTCTTTGTATATCACCTTGACAACAAATTTTTTGAAAAGTACAATGCGTTTAAATATCTACTTTGGGCAGAATTTTTTTTTGCCAGTACTGGGCTTAGACTCAGGACCTGAGCACGATCCTTGTTTTTGTTTTTGTTTATTCTTAAGGCGCAAGTTCTATCACATGTGCCACAGCACCACTTTTATCTTTTTTTATCTATGTTGTGCTGAGGAATTGAACTTGGGTCTTCATTCATGCTCGGCAAGAACTCTTCCACTAGGCTTAACTTATGGCCCCAGTGGGAAGGAAGTTTTCCATAAAATATGTAGGAAATATGTACACTAAGGAAAAGCCATCAAAAATAGAAGAAAAATTATATACTTAGATAACAACATGCCAGTATTATGGCAGATCTCTGTAATTCTAGCTTCAAGAGTGGCCTATTTGGACCGGGAGTTGGCTGGCTGAAGTAAAGTTCTATCCTTGAGCAAGCCCTAGGACAGTGCTCTGGCCATGAGTTGAAGGCATAGGACATGCAAAAAATAATAATTTAATGCCCGTGACTGGTTGCTCACCCTGGTAATCCTAGCTACCCTGGAGGATCGAGGTTCAAAGACGGCCCAGGCATAAAAATCTGTGAGAATATTATTTCCAAATAATCCAGAAAATTCAAAATGACAATGTGCCTCAAGTGGTAGAGCTCTTGCCTTGAGCTGAAGAGCTTAAGGTAAACATCCAGGCCCAGAGTTCAAGCCCCATGTGTCAAAAAAAGAAAAAGAAAGCCCTTATCTAAGGCTGGATTGCACAGTAGTGGTAGTTTGCTTGCCTAGTATGCACAAAGCCTTGTGTTCAATTACTCTGTACCACTTACACCAAAAAAAAGCTGGAAATGATCTCAGAAGGTTGGGTTCTAAGGATCACAGTTCAAAGCCAGGCCAGACACTAAAGTCCATGAAATTCTTACTTCCACTTAAGCACGAGAAAACCAGAAGTGACACTGTGGCTCAAGGTGTTTAAGGTTGTAGCCTTGAGCTGAAGAGCCCAGGGACACTGCCCAGGTGCACAATTAAAGTCTTACAACCAAAAGAGAGTGAGAGATAGAGAGAGAGAGAGAGAGAGAGAGAGAGAGAGAGAGAGAGAGAGAGAGAGAGAGAGAGACAGAGAGAGAGACAGAGAGAGAGAGACAGAGAGAGAGACAGAGAGAGAGAGACAGAGAGAGAGACAGAGAGAGGCAGAGAGAGGCAGAGAGAGAGAGAGACAGGCAGACAGACAGAGACAGACAGAGACAGAGAGAAAGAGACAGAGACATCAAACAGTCAGGCACTGTTGGCTGAAGCGTGTAATTCTACCTACTATGGAGGCTGAGATTGGAGGATCTTGGTTCAAAGCCCAAAGCCAGCCTGGACACATATGTTTGTGAGACTTACATCACCAATTAACTACCAGAAACCAAAAATGGAGCTGTAGAGGAAGAGCGCTAGCCTTGAGCTGAAGAGGTCAGGGACAGTCCAGGCCCAAAGTCCAAGCACCATGACGAATCAATAATAAAAAAAGAAGATAGCTAATAGTAATGATGAATAATTTTGGGCTGGGAGTTTGGCCTAGTGGTAGAGTGCTTGCCTAGCATGCACGAAGACCTGGGTTCAATTCCTCAATATCACATACATAGAAAAATGCTGGAAATGGTGCTGAGGCTGAAGTGGTAGAGCCCTAGCCTTGAGAAAATATAAGGACAGTGCTCAGTCCCAGAGTTCAAGCCCAGGACTGGCCAAATCAAAAGTAGTAGAGCACTGGCATTGAACTGAAGATCTGAGGAACAGCCCAGGCCCAGAGTTCAAGTATCGCAAACAACAACAACAAAATCTATGAAATGGCAGTGGTGGTTTTAAGCTAAGCAAAAATAGAGTAGAAATTGGTAAAATGCATATTTGTGTTTAAGCAAAATAGCCAGTCTTATGCATTAGAACAGGATAGCAACTTGAAAAAAAATTTTGTTTTCCATCTCACTAGGTCCTGTCTCTTAATTTATTCAAGTAAGTAAAATGCTGCATTTTATAATAATTGCTCTGAATATTAGAAAATCATAATATCTCTCATTAACCAACAAAGACCAGGAAATGGGGCTGTTCAAATAGCAGAGTATCAGGCAAGAGAAGAAAAAATTGAAGTAAGAACTTGAAGTTCTTGATCCAGAACCTGCATAGTAACAGAGCAGCAGCCTGGTGATTGTACCCCACACCTATAATCTTAGCTACTCAGGAGGCTAAGATCTGAGAATCAAAGTTTAACGCCAGCCAAAGTACCCAGTTAACTGCCAGAAAAACCAGAAGTGGCACTGTGGCTCACAGATTAAAGCACTAGCCTTGAGCTGAAGAGCTCAGGGACAGTGCCCAGGCCCAGAGTTCAAGCCCCACAATTGACAAAAATCAAACAAGCAAACAAAACACACAAAGAAGCCTGCAGACCACAGTGGTTCTGCTGAGTCTCTTCTCTATGGGGATCAGGAAATATTTCAGTTTTTCTGTCTCTTCCCATCTCAACATTCATACTAAAATAAGACGGTGTTGAAAGTTTCAATTTATAAAAATGTTTTTCATGAAGCACCCTGAAATATTCATCGCTTATAACTTAATTGAAGATAGTTGATTTGGGGCTGCATTGGTACAGTGCTAGCCTTGAAGAGAAAAGGCCAGGGATAGAGCTGAAGCACTCAGTTGAAGACCCAGTGCCAACACACAAAAGAAATTATGCACTTTATACATATTTTCTAATTTCTTAATGAATTTTTCAGTCTGTATAAATATAGGGTACATTCCTTGTTACTTAAGTAAGATTGCTCTTTTTTTTCTTTTTGCCAGTCCTACGGCTTGGACTCAGGGGCTAGACATTTTCATTGGACTCGCTTGCCCAAGGTGAGTGCTCTGCCTGTTGAGACACAGCGCCACTTCCAGCTTTTTTTCTGAGTATGCGGTACCGGTGAATAGAACCTAGGTCTTCATGCATTCTAGGTGAGCACTCTACCATTAGGCTACATTCCCAGGCAGTGAGATTCCTCTTACAGACATTGTATGTTCACAGAGTTTGATCTCACACACTGTGGGGCCCTGGTTGGCTTTGACCTGTGATTCTAAGTCCTGTGCCTCCTAAGTAGCTGAAATTAAGTTGTGAGCCAGCATGATGGCTTCCATTCTTTTTTCTACAAAAATATATGTAGTTATCTAAAATACATCTATAGCTGAAAAAAATGAATCTCTCCCAAACAAATCTTCAAAGAAACAACCATCCTATTAAAAGGTGGGCTAAAGACTTAAAAGAGTATTCTCTGAAGAAAAAATTAAAATGGGCTTTAGCCACATGAAGAAATGCTCCATATCTCTAGCAATAAGGGAAATGAAAATCAAAACAACTTTGAGATTCCACCTGACTCCAGTCAGAATGGCCATTATGAAAAAATCTAATAAGAGATACTGGTGGGGAAGTGACCAGGGGGGATCACACCTACACTGTTGGTGTGAGTGTAAACTCGTTCAACCACTAGGGAAAGCAGTGTGGTGGTTCCTCAAAAGACTGAACATAGAGCTCCCCTATGATCCAGCAAATCCTCTACTTGGCATCTACCCAATTGTCCAGAAAATAGGACATTCTAAAGCCACTAGCACAATGATGCTCATTGCAGCACTATTTACCATAGCAAAGCTATGAAACCAACCCAGATGCCACTCAGTAGATGGCTGAATCAAGAAGATGTGGTACTTATACACAATGGAATGCTATGCTGCCATCAGAAGGAAAGACATCGCCCCATTTGTAAGGAAATGGAAAGACTTGGAAAAATTCATATTAAGTGAAGCAAGCCAGACCCAAAGAAACATAAGCTCAATGGTTTCCCTCATTTGTAACAATTAGTTCACATCTAGGACTCTCCTAGCAGAGGATTACAATAACTCAAAAACCTAGGTATATAAGGTCATATAGGATGAGACTAAATGAAAGGATCTCTAGGATATGGGAACAAGAGCTATATCTTGTGTCATCGTTGCTCTTAATCTTGTGTGATTTTTGTCCTTAAACTACTATGTTATTTCTCATCTCTTATTTTGCCCTTTGGTTAATGTCAGATTGTTACTGTATCTGATTTTTTCCCTGTCAAATTGTATATATGTTTATTTGTTTATGTCAAATAGGAAAGGGAAGGGGGGAAACAAGATGATTGGGAAGGGGAGGGGAGAGGGAACTGGGGACAAAAATATGTGGAGTGGAATAAATGTGTGAGAAGTAATGCAGTCCACTACCTGTAAATGTAATCGTAACCCCTCTATACATTACCCTGAAAATAAAAAAGAGACTATAAAAATATCTGTAGAAAATGAGGCTGGATGATGGAAACAACCAGATGCCCTACTACAAAAAATGTGATACACGCGCGCACACACACACACACACACACACACACACACACACAATGTAATGATACATAGCCAACCGACAAGATAAAATAATGGCATTCTCGGGGAAATGGATGAAAAGGAAAAAAATCATATTAAGTGAAGTAAGCCAAACTCAAAGGAACATAGGCCCAAGAGTCTCCCTCATTAGTCAAATTCAGTAGAAACCTTGGGCTCTGCTACCAGAGATTTATAATAGAACAAAATCTAGAGACATCGTGACAAATAGTATGACACTAAATGTAAGGACCTCCAAGATAAAGAAACAAAACTCATATAATGAGTGATTGTTGTCCTTAATGAACTATGTGATCTCTTATCTCTTTTGCTATCCCTTGGTTCTATCATATTGTTACAATATTTCACCTTGTTTTCTGATATATTTCATATGTGCCTAATTGGTCATTTGAAATTGGATAGGGAAGGGGGGAAATGAACATGAGTGGGGGTAGGGGAAGGGAAATGGGGACCATATCATTACATGGGGTATCAAAGTTTGAGAAGTAATGCACCTTCTATCTGGTGAATATAATGTAACCATTCTATAAATTACAATAAAAATAAATACATAAAAAGAAGATCTGCACAGAAAAAAAATAATAATGGCATTTTTGGGGTAGTGGATGAAATTAGAGTGAATCCTGTTGAGTGAGATAAGTCAAGACCAAGGAACAAAAGGTACATGGTATCCTTAATATATGGATATTAGTTTCTAACAGTAGTAGAGCGATGATTGAATAGTTGATACCCAAAGTTCTGGACATAATTTTGGAGATATAAACATAACTACATAGACATAAAAATCTAGGATAGACTATACACTCTATAGACATGTGTTTTATTATAGATTAATCTGTATCTATGACATACAATGACTCAGCTTAATTTTTACTATATTCTAAAATCTATGTGCCAGTGATTGTATAGCGATTCCCTTCTTGAATACTTGTTGGTTAAACATGACATTTGAAATATGATGTAAAATTCAATGTTAATAAATTTTTTTAAAAAGAGTATAGAAGTAAATACCACTAATGTACTTGCTCTAAGTGGTACAGAAATTTTCTTAATGAATCAAGGGGTTTTATTACATCTTTATGCAATTATTTTAGTTCTGAGTGTTCTACACTCAATGATACTTCTGGAAAGATGATATAGCTGACTGTGTAGATGGTATGAAGACATACTGGCCTAAACGTAGAATAAAGCATTGGTAAGTGGCTGTTAGCTGTCCAAATTCTACTGGAATATGTGGAATGAATTTATTAAGCACAATGCAGGCTCTTAGTCAGATCAGGATCAAGATTATGTGGTTCCATCAGATGAATGAGGAAAGATCAGAAAAATCTACTAAGATATCCAGATATACTTTTTAAACTAAGGTATCTGGACTCCTTTTTATTTTCTTTCTTGGTGGGGAGGTTGAACTTTGGACCTGGGCAAGGTCTCTTAGTTCTTTTTCCTCAAGGCTAATGCTGTACCAGTTTTAGCCACAACTCCACTTAGTTTTTGGGTGGCTAAGTGGAGAGAAGAATCTTACAGTTTTTTTTTGTTTTCGTTTTTTTGCTTGCAAAGGCTTTGATTCACCTTCTCCCTGGCTAGTAGAATGACAATTATGACCCTCCAGCGCCTGTCTAGTGATTTTTTGAAAATTAGACTTTCTTCCAAATCACGTAACTGGTTCCTAGCAAAGTTTTGAAGCCTGACTTAAATGTGACAGTTTTTTTCACCTGGAGACACTCTGTGCTGAACGTTAGTAATCTACCAGCTGAGTCACAGTGGCACTTCCAGTTTTTGTTTATGTGGTGCTGAGGAATGGAATCCAGGGTTTCATACATGCTAGGCAAGCTTCATTTTCAGCCCAAGGTTTTATGTTTTGTTTTTTCAGTGTTGTTGCTTCTAAGGTACTGTATGATGTTCTTTCATTTTCTTTGCTTTTTACCTCTTTTCTTCTTTTTCCCTTTAGTTTTATTCTCTGTAGTCACTGTGTTGAATTCGGGTACCCTGTGTCTTGTACATAGGTTTAGGTGATTTGGGGAATGGAGAGGGTATAATAAAATGTTAAAAAAAAAAACAAAGGAAAAAGGGTGATCCAATTGAACAGTGATACTTGGAAGACACTAAACGGAAATGAACTGAACAATCTGGGTGAAGAGGGGGCTGAGGGTAGGAAAACAGAGAAAAATAGGAAGGGGATAACAATTTTCTTAAGAAATGTGTTCATTACATATGTAACCGTATGCCAACTATATATTGACTTAACAAAAAAAATTAACTTAAAAAATAATTTAGCCGGGTATGGTGGCTCACACTTGTAAATGTAGCTACTCAAGAGGCTGGGATCCAAGGATAGCAGTTCAAAGTCAGCCTGGGCACTGAAGTCCATGTGACTCTTATCTCCAATTAACCACCAGAAACCCAGAAGTGGCCCTATGGCTCAAGGGATAGGGCAGTAGTCTTGAGCTGAAAAGCTCAGTGACAAGACCCAGTTGCAGAATTGCAGTCCCATGACTTGAATGATGAATGATACTAGCCAGGCTCTGTGCGCTCACACTTGGAATCCTATCTACACAGAATCAGGTTTGAATCCAGCCCAAACAAATTGCATGATATTCTTATTTACAGTTCATTACCAAAAATCTGGAGGTGGAGCTGTGGATCAAGTGGTAGAACACTAGCCTGAAGCAAAAAAAAAATTTAAGGACAGTTGCCAGGCCCTGGGTTCAAGTCCCAGGACTTGCATAAAACAAACAAAATGTGACGTTGAGTCCTCCATCATTTGGTGCTATAGTTCAATATTCTTGATATGCGTCTTAGAAATTAAGTCCCTAGGAAATACTCTCCCCTGAAATTCTGCTTCATAGCTGATTCATAGAATTTCAGCGTCATTACTATCACCTTCCAGTTAGCATAGCAGTCTACTTCTGAAAATTTGAACAAAACTTTTGAGTAATCCTAATAAATCTGTGTATCATCTGCACACACATCAAATCAGCAGCAGCTATGATCTACTATTATCTAAATGTCTTTAATCCCTTCTTGAGTTAATGAGCCTTAAAGAGTAAAAAATATGAAATAGTTATGAAACTAACAGTCACCATTCTTCTACCTAATATTGTAATATAAGTTTATAAATGCAAGGACTATTCTGAAGTGTGCAGAAGATAGATTCTAATTATAATATTCTCATGAAGTATAGTTTTTAAGAAACATGTTGCTTGCTTTGGGAAAGCAAAGGCAAGGAAAATGATATAAGTAAGTTCCCTATTTATCAGAAGGAAAATACTATTGGGTTTAGATCAACTTTCATTCATTCCGTGCTGATCAAACAAATATTTGCAATTCCTGAGGCCAATGACTTCATTGTGATGCACAATCAGCCAGCTTAGATCAATCTTCCAAAAAAGGAAAGGAACAAATGAGAAGCAATTAAGGTTTCCAAAATGAACCAGGTGATGGTGGCAGCTCACACTACTAATTCTATCTTCTCAAGGCCTGAAATCCAAGGATCTGGATTAAGTCTGTCTGTTATGAAAATATTCCTGTCTGAAACATCATCTCTGTTATCACACCCCAGCTGATACACTCTGCTCAACAGGTTCCAAACACCAAAGTACATCTCCTATCTGAAATACTAGCAAACGTACTCACACATTATTTCCTCTTTGGGAGATAGTTGAAACATGTACCAGAAACATTTCCCTGCCTTCAGAGTGGAAGTGGAAATATACACTCACTGTAAGCCCATCTAGTAAATTACAGTCAATCATCTTTCCTCACATCTTGTTAGTTAAATTGAACAATGAGTGTTTGGATCACAAGCGATGTGTATGAGCATACAGGTTGTAAAAGTACTGTAATCATAGCTACTCAAGATAAGCTGAGGCCTGAGGATTCCAGTTCAAAATCAGCCATGCAATAAATTCCATAAGATTTTTACCTCTAATTAACCAGCAAAAATCAGAGCGTTGAATTGTGATTAAAATGCCACAGGCCTAAGCTTTGCATAAAAGGGGTAAGGGGTAGCATTCAGGATGCCCACTCTCTCCACTCCTTTTTAACATCCTACTAGAATTCCTAGGCAGTGCAAAAATCAGACGGGTGGGGGTGTGGTTTTGGAGGGAAATGGGTACCAAGACATGTGAAAGGGTATCAATGTATGTGAATTAATGCACCTTCTATCTGGCAAATATCATGTATCCCTTTTACTAATTACAATAAAAAGAATTAAAAAAAATAAAGTTGTAGTGTGTGGGGAGGATGATGGGGTCAAATACATTTCTTCTTAGAAAGATACCTCATCTGGTTGCCCTGGATTTTCCTGGCCTTCTTCTTAGACAAAGGACTGTTATACTGGATTTGTGGCTTGGCAATGATCTAGCATGTAGATCTTCGAGTAAGACATCCACAACTTCCATGCCTGAGACTCGAGTTTCCTGACCTTTGGCAACAGCACAGCAACATCTTTCTTCCTCCTGAGACACAGGCCAAGTGAGCTGGATTGAGTTGGTTGTTAGTTGCAGTGGCTTGGTTACCAGGGTTCCATATTCTGTTCCATTGTGAGGGAGGCAGGGTCACCTTGCAGGGCCCAATGACCAAAGATCCTTGCACACAAAAGACCTCACCAAAGACATACTGGGGGCTGAATCTCTCCTCCAATCTCACAATATACATGTGGATGTAGTAAACAGCACACCTTATTTGTCCAATCCCAATGTCTTCCACTAGGCCCAACTACCAGTCTGGTCTCAGGCTCAAGGAGCCTTTCTTAGGTAAGATCCAAACTTAAGGTCAATATTGCCCTCATCCTTTTCAAAACATTTGCTTCACACTGCCTTCTCTGCCTGCATTTTGCCCCTTGTCGACCTTTTTTTTGTTTTTGCTAGTCTTGGGACTTGACCTCAGAGTGTGAACATCGTTCTTGGACTTTCTTTGGGCTTTAGCTGTCCCACCAAGCCACAGCACCACTTGCAGCGTTTTCTATGTATGTGGTAATGAGGAATCAATCGTGAGTCTTTTTGCGTAGTAGCCAAGGACTCTACCACTAGGTCAAACACACAGGGCATCTTGCACATATTTTTGACGTCAATCTACTAGGATATTATTAGGTTTCTGTATCCTAATCAATTTTTTCCTGATGATTAGCTTTGCTGTCATGTGTAAAAAATGCAAGAGGGAAAAACACAGAAGAATCAGTGAATTTTAAAACAAAGCATTACACGCATAGATAAGTGTTCATTCTTTGTAGGAGAAAGGATATATTGACATGATGATGATGACTTTATAATTACTATGTCAGGCTTGAGAGTTTGGCATAGTGGTAGAGTGCTTGCCTAGCATCCATGAAGATCTGGGTTTGATTGCTCAGTATCACATAGATAGAAAATCTAGATGTGGCACTGTGGCTCAAGTGGCAGAGGGCTCGACTTGAGAAAACCCGAGGACAGTGCTCAGGCCCTGAATTCAAGCCCCAAGACTGGCAGAAAGATAAAAGAAAATAAAAATGCTTTTTACGAGCTAATTCACTCACAGCATTTGCTTCTGAAATCCTCGCTTCTGCATCTTGTGAAATACCCCTTTCCCTCAACGAAGACAAGAAAAACAGATCCATCCCATGGTCCACTGTGAGGCCACTGGTTGGGCTAAGAGCTAGTCGTGCAGCAACACATAAGTTTTATTCTAATACTTTCCAAACTTTGTACTCAAATATGCTACCTACTTACCAAATTATGTCAGTTATCCTTATGCTATACCTTTTCTTCATTACTACAATATTCTTACACTCCTACGTTAATCCTTTTGTACCTCCCCTGACCTCTCTCATTCTTTTATTCTATCTCTGGACCTCTGCTCGTCTTTCAACCCTTGTACTGCACGGATGTACACTTGATGGCTGTTGAGCAATATTGTATATGTAGGTGGTTAATTATTCTCTACGCTCAGAGGGACATAAGGACAATAGAGATTGGATTGAGAGGCTTATTGTTTTGGGTATAAATCGCTTATCAGTGGTTGTATTAGACTGGTCTGTAAGTGCACAAAAAGAAAGAGTGATAATACCAATCAAAACTTGTGAACATCTAGTGTCTGCCAGCTACAGAGGTCTAGGTTGGTTATATCTGAAAAACTATAATCGTATTTAGTAGTAATCTTGCTCCCATTTTCAAATGGGCAGAACAAGAAACTCAAGAAAAATGTCAAATCAAGAAACAACATCCCCCACAAAATGTAAACAGACAATGGAATAGTCACTGGCAAACCTGGAGGAGAGTCTTCCAAGTGCTACACAAATGCAATTGATAAACATCATTAATGGAAAATGTGAAAATATAAAGAAAGAGATAATGGAGGAAGCCATAGCTGAACAAGAGGAAAGCAAAAAAAGGTGATAAGTGAAAAAGAAGAAGCCATAAAGGAGGCCATAATAAAGGTTTTTCAAAGAAAGATGGATGAATTCATAGAATCCACAAAAAAAACGTGACCAAACTCCAGCAAATGTCCAAAGAAAATAAAGCTACTGAGCTAACCACTCAAAAGGAAATCAAGGAGGTAAAGAAATCCATACATGATCTAAAACAAGAGACGCAAGGCATAAAAAGTGAGCAATTAGAAGCAAGGGAGATGAAAAATAAAGTAGATAGCTTTGATAGCAGGTTAGACAATGCAGAGGAGAGAATTTCCGGGGCTGAAGATAATTTAGGTATTATAAAGAACAGAAAATGAGTCAATCCAAATCTAGGAAATATGAGAGAGCGCTTCAGGAGGTCCAAGATACAATTAGGAAGCCTAATTTAAGGCTAGTTGGTATTGAGGAGGGCATGGAGAAAGAGGTCAATGGTATTGGAAATATACTTCAGAGAATCATCTCAGAGAATTTCCCAAATATCCACAAGGGCAGGCCCATCCACATACGAGAAGCTTTTAGAACCCCAAACAGACCTGACCAGAAAAGAAAATCCCACCGCCACATTGTGATCCGAACTGGATCAATAGAAACGAAAGGAAAGATCCTAAAGGCAGCCAGGGAAAAGGGATCAGTAACCTATAAAGGCAAACCAATCAGAATAACCCCAGATTTCTCAGCATAGACCATGCAAGCCCGAAGTGACTGGAAGCATATATGTCATGCCCTTAAATCAAGTAACTACCAACCAAGAATACTGTAGCCAGCTAAGCTCTCATTCATAACTGAGGGAACTATAAAAACATTCCATTCCAGGGAAAAGCTGCAACAATATGTCGAAACAAAACCAACACTACAGAGAATTCTCAACGATGCTCTATACATAGAAAACGAAAATAAATGCAATATAGGGAAAGAAATGGCACCTAAACAGCATACCATCTAAGGACCACAAGAACTGTCAAGACACAGGCCCTACTAAAAGCTTTTAAAAATGGTAGGAACTAATAAATATCTCTCAATCCTATCTCTCAATATCAATGGACTTAACTCTCCAATTAAAAGGCATAGGCTGTCTAGTTGGATCAAAAAGCAAGAGCCATCGTTCTGCTGTCTTCAAGAGACACATCTTACCCCAAAACAGTCATCTTTTGAAAGTGAGAGGTTGGAATATACTCTATCAAGCTAACTGCCACCATAAACAGGCTGGAGTTGCCATCCTCCTATCAGATACAATAGACTTCAAACTAAAATTAGGAAGAAAAGACAAAGAAGGTTACTACATACTACTAAAGGATCTTTTCTTCAGGAAGACATAACGATCCTAAATATTTACACACCCAATCCCGGAGCTCCAACCTTCATCAAGCAAACTTTACTTACACTGAAACCATACATAGATCGAAATACAGTGATTGTTGGTGAGTTTAACACACCACTCTCACCTATGGACACATCAACAAGGCAAAAACTCAACAGAAAAACTTTAGAACTGAACAACTATATAGACCAACTAGATCTAACAGACATCTGCAGAATAGTCCACACAGTAACAACACAATATAAGTTTTTCTCAGTAGCACATGGAACATTTCCCAAAATAGACCACATCTTAGGCCATAAAACAAACCTGGACAGATTCAGAAACTCTGAAATTTTTCAATGCACACTCTCAGACCATAAAGGCATCAAATTGGAACTGAACACACATCTCCACCAACGAAAACCCTGTAACTCATGGAGACTGAACAACACATTGTTGAATCAAAAACAATGGGTAATCGAAGATATCAGAACAGATATCCAACTGTTTATGAAATTTAACAATAAGGAGCACGCAAATATCAACTCCTTAGGGACACAACAAAGGCAGTACTCAGTGGAAAATTTATAGCGCTGAGTGCCTACAACAGCAAGTCAGAAAAATGGCAAACCAACTAGTTAATGTCTAACCTTAACCTCCTGGAAAAAGAGCAACAAACCAACCCTAAACCCATTAGGAGAAAGCAAACTATTAAGATCAAAGCAGAATTAAATGATTTGGAATAAAAAAAAACTGTAGAAAGAATCAACAAAACAAGGAGTTGGTTCTTTGAAAGAATTAACAAAATTGACAAACCCTCAGCAAATCTTACCAAAAAAAGAAGAGAGCATATCGAAATAAACAAAATCGCAGATGAAAATGGTAATATCACGACAGAAATTACCAAGATCCAGAATATCATGAGGGAATATTTCTCAAACCTTTACGCCAACAAATTTGAGAATCTAGAAGAAATGGATGAATTCCTAGACAATATTAGCATACCCACACTGAACCAAGAAGAGCTAACCCAACTCAACAGACCTATTTCAAGCTCTGAGATAGAAATGGAAATTAGACAACTTCCACTTAAAAAGAGCCCAGGGCCAGATGGATTCACAGCTGAATTCTATAAGGTCTTCAAAGCAGAGCTCACACCAATACTCCTCAAGCTCTTCAACGAAATTGACAATGAAGGTTCTTTACCAAACTAATTCTGTGAAGCCAGCATATCCCTCATCCCCAAACCAGACAGAGATTCATCAAAGAAAGAGGACTATAGACCCATTTCTTTGATGAACAGCAATGCAAAACTTCTCAACAAAATACTGACCAACCGTCTACATCAACTCACCAAAAAAATTGTACACTATTATCAAACTGGATTCATCACAGGGAGGCAAAGCTGGTTCAACATACACAAATCAATTAATATAATTCGACACATCAACAGGAGCAAGGACAAAAATCAAATCATTGTCTCAATAGATGAGGAAAAGGCATTTGACAAGATCCAAAACCCCTTTATGTTAAAAGATGTGGAGAAACTAGGAATCCATGGAACATTTCTCAATGTAATAAAGGCTGTGTATGAGAAACCCACTGCAGGTATTATACTTAATGGTGAAAATCTAAAGCCATTCCCTCTAAAATCAGGAACAAGACAAGGATGCCCACTCTCTCCACTCCTTTTTAACATAGTACTAGAATTCCTAGGCAGTGCAATAAGGCAAGAAGCAAGCATAAAGGGGATCCAAGTAGGGAAAGAGGAGATAAAACTATCCCTCTTTGCAGATGACATGATTCTGTACTTAAAGAATCCTATAGACTCAACTCCCAAGCTCCTTGAGCTGATTCAAAGCTTTGGAAGAGTAGCATGCCATAAAATAAACCCTCACAAATCAACTGCCTTCCTTTACGCCAACAGTGAGACGAACGAGGCAATAATCAGGAAAGAAACTCCTTTCATCATAGCCTCAAAGAAAATAAAGTACCTAGGAGTTAGCTTAACTAAGAATGTAAAGGACCGTTTAGATGAAAACTTTAAAACCCTAAAAAAGGAAATTAAAGTAGAACTAAGGAAATGGAAAAAGCTCCCATGATCCTGGATTGGAAGAATCAACATTGTGAAAATGACAATCTTGCCAATGGCTATATACAAATTCAATGCAATACCCATCAACATCCCAATGTCATTCTTTAAAGAAATAGAAGAGGCAATTCAAAATTTCATATGGAATAATAAAAGACCCCGTATAGCAAAAACACTTCTTAGCAGAAAGGACAGTGTTGGAGGAATTTCAATTCCAAACTTTAGACTCTATTGCACTGCTATAATTCTCAAAACAGTTTGGTACTGGCACAAGAACAGGCCTGAAGTCCAATGGAGTAGAACTGCGGAACCAGATATTAAACCACAGACCTATGGCCACCTAATCTTTGAGCAGGGAGCCAAAAAAATAGAATGGAAGAAAGATAGCCTCTTCAACAAGTTGTGCTTGCAGAACTAGTTAAACACCTGCAGAAAACTAAAGTTGGATCCTTCTTTGTCACTTTGCACTAGAATTAACTCCAAATGGATCAAAGACCTGGAGGTAAAGCTGACACACTGAAAAGTTTACAGGAAGGAATAGGAGATACACTAGGCCTCCTTGGCACAGGTCGAAACTTTCTTAATAAGGACCAAGCATCACAACAAATCAGAGACAGGCTGGATAAGTGGGACTGCATTAAACTGCAGAGCTTTTGTATGGCAACGGATATAGCTAGTAAACTAATCAGGAAGCCTACAGAGTGGGAGAAGATCTTCACCAACCAAACAATGGACAAAGGCCTCATATCTAAAATATATCAACAACTCAAAAAATTGAAGCACTCCAAAACTAACCTCCAAAGTAACACCCATCCCATTACAAAATGGGCCAAAGACTTAAAGAGAGTCTTCTCTGAAGAAGAAACAAAAATGGCCTATAGACACATGAAGAAATGCTCCACATCTCTGGTCATAAAAGAAATGCAAATCAAAACAACTCTAAGATCACCTCACTCCAGTTAGAATGGCCAGGATCAGGAAAACGAATGACAACAAATGCTGGAGGGGATGTGTCCAGCAGGGATGACTACTACACTGTTGGTGGGAGTGCAAACTCGTTCAACCACTATGAAAAGCAGTGTGGCAGTGCCTCAAAAGGTTAAACATAGAACTCACCTATCACCCAGCAATTCCACTACTTGGCATTTACCCAACAATCCAGAAACAAGGGTATACTAAACCCACTAGCACAACAATGTTCATTGCAGCACTATTCACCATAGCAAAGATATGGAACCAACCCAGATGTCCCTCAGTTGATGAGTGGATCAACAAGTTGTGGTATTTGTACACAATGGAATTCTACGCTGCTGTCAGAAAAATGACATCGCCCCATTTGTTAGAAAATAGAAAGACTTAGAACAAATCATATTAAGTGAAGTAAGCCAGACTCAAAGGAACTTAGGCTCAGTGGTTTCCCTCATTCGTCATAATCAGTAGAAAACTTGGGCTCTACTAGCAGAGATTTGCAATAGAGCAAAAGGCCATATATAAGGCCATATAATGTGAAGCTAATTGAAACCTCCAGGATATTGAAACAAAAGCCATATAATGAATGATTGTTTCCTTAATGTACTATGTTGTCTCTCATCTCCTTTGCTGTCCCTTGGTTATCCCATATTGGTATAGTATCTCACTTTGTTATCTGATATATTGAATTTATTTTTATTTGGATATTTGAAATTTGATAGGGAAGGGGGGAAAACCAAGACGGGTGGGAGGTGTGGAGTTGGAGGGAAATGGGTACCAAGACATGTGAAAGGGTATCAATGTATGTGAATTAATACACATTCTATCTGGCAAATATCATCTAACCCTTTTACTAATTACAATAAAAAAATGAAAAAAAAGAAAGTTGTAGTGTGTGGGGAGGATGATGGGGTCAAATACATTTCTTCTTAGAAATATACCTCATCTAGTTGCCCTGGTTGTTTCCTGGCCTTCTTCTTAGAGAAAGGCCTGTTATACTGGATTTGTGGCTTGGCAATGATCTAGCATGTACATCTTCGAGTAAGACATCCACAACTTCCATGCCTGCGACTCGAGTTTCCTGACCTTTGGCAACAGCACAGCAACATCTTTCTTCCTCCTGAGCCACAGGCCAAGTGAGCTGGCTTGAGCTGGTTGTTGGTTACAGTGGCGTGGTTACCAGGGTTCCATATTCTGTTCCATTGTGAGGGAGGCAGGGTCACCTTTCAGGGCCCAATGACCAAAGATCCTTGCTCACAGAAGACCTCACCAAAGACATATTGGAGGCTGAATCTCTCCTCCAATCTCACAATATACATGTGGATGTAGTAAACAGCACACCTTATTTGTCCAATCCCAATGTCTTCCTTTAGGCCCAACTACCAGTCTGGTCTCAGGCTCAAGGAGCCTTTCTTAGGTAAGATCCAAACTTAAGGGTCAATATTGCCCTCATCCTTTACAAAACATTTGCTTCACAGTGCCTTCTCTGCCTGCATTTTGCCCCTGGTCAAATTTTTTTTGTTTTTGCTAGTCTTGGGACTTGACCTCAGAGTGTGAACATTGTTCTTGGGCTTTCTTTAGGCTTTAGCTGTCCCACCGAGCCACAGCACCACTTGCAGCGTTTTCTATGTATGTGGTACTGAGTAATCAAACCTGAGTCTTTTTGCGTGGTAGCCAAGGACTCTACCACTAGGTCAAACACACAGGGCATCTTGCACATATTTTTAAGGTCAATCTACTAGGATATTATTAGGTTTCTGTATCCTAATCAGTTTTTTCCTGATGATTAGCTTTGCTGTCATGCGTAAAAAATGCAAGAGGGAAAAACACAGAAGAATTAGTGAAATTAAAAAAAAAGCATGAGACACAGTTAAGTGTTCATTCTTTTTAGGAGAAAAGATATTTGGATATGATGATGATGATGATGATGACTTTATAATTACTATGTCAGGCTTGAGAGTTTGGCATAGTGGTAGAGTGCTTGCCTAGCATCCATGAAGATCTGGGTTTGATTGCTCAGTATCACATAGATAGAAAATCTAGATGTGGCACTGTGGCTCAAGTGGCAGAGGGCTCGACTTGAGAAAACCCGAGGACAGTGCTCAGGCCCTGAATTCAAGCCCCAAGACTGGCAGAAAGATAAAAGAAAATAAAAATGCTTTTTACGAGCTAATTCACTCACAGCATTTGCTTCTGAAATCCTCGCTTCTGCATCTTGTGAAATACCCCTTTCCCTCAACGAAGACAAGAAAAACAGATCCATCCCATGGTCCACTGTGAGGCCACTGGTTGGGCTAAGAGCTAGTCGTGCAGCAACACATAAGTTTTATTCTAATACTTTCCAAACTTTGTACTCAAATATGCTACCTACTTACCAAATTATGTCAGTTATCCTTATGCTATACTTTTTCTTCATTACTACAATATTCTTACACTCCAACGTTAATCCTCTTGTATCTCCCCTGACCTCTCTCATTCTTTTATTCTATCTCTGGACCTCTGCTCGTCTTTCAACCCTTATACTGCACGCATCTACACTTGATGGCTGTTGAGCAATATTGTATATGTAGGTGGTTAATTATTCTCTAGGCTCAGAGGGACTTAAAGACAATAGAGATTGGATTGAGAGGCTTATTGTTTTGGGTATAAATCGCTTATCAGTGGTTGTATTAGACTGGTCTGTAAGTGCACAAAAAGAAAGAGTGATAATACCAATCAAAACTTGTGAACATCTAGTGTCTGCCAGCTACAGAGTTCTAGGTTGGTTATATCTGAAAACTATAATCGATTTAGTAGTAATCTTGCTCCCATTTTCAAATGGGCAGAACAAGAAACTCAAGAAAAATGTCAAATCAAGAAAAAACATCCCCCACCCAATGTAAACAGACAGTGGAACAGTCACTGGCATACCTATAGGAGATTCTTCCAAGTGCTACACAAATGTAATTGATAAACATCATTAATGGAAAATGTGAAAATATAAAGAAAGAGATAATGGAGGAAGCCATAGCTGAACAAGAGGAAAGAAAAAAAAGGTGATAAGTGAAAAAGAAGAAGCCATAAAGGAGGCCATAATAAAGGTTTTTCAAAGAAAGATGGATGAATTCATAGAATCCACAAATAAAAACGTGACCAAACTCCAGCAAATGTCCAAAGAATATAAAGCTACTGAGCTAACCACTCAAAAGGAAATCAAGGAGATAAAGAAATCCATACATGATCTAAAACAGGAGATGCAAGGCATCAAAAGTGAGTAATTAGAAGCAAGGGAGATGAAAAATAAAGTAGATAGCTTTGATAGCAGGTTAGACAATGCAGAGGAGAGAATTTCCGGGGCTAAAGATAATTTAGGTATTATAGAGAAAGAACAGAAAATGAGTCAATCCAAATCTAGGAAATATGAGAGAGCGCTTCAGGAGGTCCAAGATGCAATTCAGAAGCCTAATTTAAGGCTAGTTGGTATTGAGGAGGGCGTGGAGAAAGAGGTCAATGGTATTGGAAATATACTTCCGGGAATCATCTCAGAGAATTTCCCAAATATCCAGAAGGGCAGGCCCATCCAGATACGAGAAGCTTTTAGAACCCCAAAGAAATCTGACCAGAAAAGAACATCGCACTGCCACATTGTGATCTGAACTGGATCAATAGAAACGAAAGGAAAGATCCTAAAGGCAGCCAGGGAAAAGGGATCAGTAACCTATAAAGGCAAACCAATCAGAATAACCCCAGATTTCTCAGCAGAGACCATGCAAGCACGAAGTGACTGGAAGCATATATGTCATGCCCTTAAATCAAATAACTACCAACCAAGAATACTGTAGCCAGCCAAGCTCTCATTCATAACTGAGGGAACTACAAAAACATTCCATTCCAGGGAAAAGCTGCAACAATATGTCGAAACAAAACCAACACTACAGAGAATTCTCAAAGATGCTCTATACATAGAAAACGAAAATAAATGCAATATAGGGAAAGAAATGGCACCAAAACAGCATACCATCTAAGGACCACAAGAACTGTCAAGAGACACAGGCCCTACTAAAAGCTTTTAAAAATGGTAGGAACTAATAAATATCTCTCAATCCTAACTCTCAATATCAATGGACTTAACTCTCCAATTAAACAGCATAGGCTGTCTAGTTGGATCAAAAAGCAAGAGCCATCGTTCTGCTGTCTTCAAGAGAAACATCTTACCCAAAAACCATCATCTTTTGAAAGTGAGAGGTTGGAATAAATTCTATCAAGCTAACTGCCCCCATAAACAGGCTGGATTTGCCATCCTCATATCAGATACAATAGGCTTCAAACTAAAATTAGTAAGAAAAGACAAAGAAGGTTACTACATACTACTAAAGGGATCTTTCCTAGAGGAAGACATAACTATCCTAAATATTTACACACCCTTTTGAAGATTCTCAAAAGATTGAAGGTTCTGCCAGTGTAAGTTAGATTCCGGCATTGATATTAAATAATGCAATGAGTAGGGATTTATATTTGAAATATCACTGTTGACAAAATCTAACTCACATTTGCTTAGTATTTGCTTTTGATTTCCAAAGAAGTACAGTACAAGCTAACACTTGTGGCATATATCGACTGGGAGAAATGATTCAGAATATGTGACTCATTTGAACAGGAGTCAGTGAAAGATACAGAAGCAGGATACCCATATTGTGATAATTTGTATCTTTTGCATATTTTGTGTTTGTTATTAATTCAATTTGTAGTGTACATTTCTAGGTAAAAACTTTTAAAATATTTCCAAACAATTTGTTATTTCAACAGCAAAAAAAAGACATTTATATGCCTGATAAAATTCACAGAATCCAAATTTTTCCATAGTATTTTTTGTTTTTTGGGTTTTTTTTGGTGGGTCATAGATCTTGATCTCAGCCTGGGCACTATCCCTGAGCTTTTCAGCTCCAGGCTACCCCCTTACCCTGGAGCCTAGCCCCACTTCCCATTTTCTAAAGGTAAATTGGAGATAAGAATCTCAGGTCTTTTTGTGCCAGGATGGCTTTAAACCTTGATCCTCAGATCTCAGCCTCCTGAGTAGCTAGGATTATAGAAGTGAGCCACCACCCCATCATGCTCAGCTTTCTGGGTTTTTTTTAAACAAGCCCTTTGGCTGGAACTCGGTCTGAGCACTGTCCTTCAGCTTTCCTCAAGCCTAGTGATCTTCTACTTCAGCCACAGCACTACTTCTGGTTTTTTCTGTGTATGTGGTACTGCGGAATTGAACCTTCGTCTTCATACAAGCACTCTACAACTATGCCAAACTCCCAGCCCCTCCACATTAGTTTTTATGATAGATCTTTCCATGCATCCAGGATGGCTAGAAATTCTTCTTGAGTTTCCCAAGATCAGGGAGTATAGGTTTGTCCCATCCTGTGTGGCTATATAACCATTGTTTAGGGTACAGTTCTCTCTTCATTCTACCCATCTAGAGCAATTTTCATCTTCCATGTATAATCATTAAACATTCAGCTCCTGTTCCTCTCTACTCCATTCTCTGGAACCATCGTGCTTTTTGGCTCTAAGGGTTTGTTGATCCTTGGAAGCTCTGGATGGAAAAACATACCCTAGCTCTTCCTTTATGACTGCTGTATTTTTAGTTTACTGTAATCAAGATTCATCTGTAAAATATAGTAAAATGTTCTTCCTTTTCAATGCATTGTTTTGCATATTTCTACCTTTTGATTATTATTAATAGTTGTGAATGGATTCTCCACATATTTGTTCTAGTCTCTGCTTTCTCTTCCGTTAGGTACAAATCTAGAAATAGAAGTGTTGGACCATATTTCTATGTAATTCTATATTTAGTACTTTTTTAGCACTCTCCACGCAATTTTTGATTGTTTTATATTCCTTGCAGAACTATTCCAAAGTTCTACTTCTTCTCACTACCTTCCCAGTAATAGTTAGACTTTGAAAGTTGTTTTTTTGTATGCGTGTGTGTGTGTGTGTGTGTGTGTGTGTTTGTGTGTGTGTATGTAGATCTTTCTGTTTAAAACTATATTTATATTAACATATTTAAAGTAATGATTTCATTGTTAATTTTGAACTTCTTTCTACATTTTGAACTACTACTTCTATATATTCTTTTCAGAAAATCCTCTCCAATCTCCAATTTTTTTCCCTTTTTTTTGAGGGGTAGTGGTGAAAGTCATGGGGCTTGGATCTTGGACCGTGAGCTCTTTAGTTTAAGGCTATTGTCCTACAATGAGTATTGCCCCTCAGTTCTTCTGCTGACAGCTCCCGACCCCTCTTCCCATTATATACAGAACAAAGGTCATCCTCAGTCTTTTTGAAAAAGTAAAACATACAGTAAATTTGTAGTATAAAACAGCAAGAAATAAATTTCTTGCCAGGTGCAGTGACTTCTACCTGTAATCCTAGCTACTCAGATATCAGGCTGATATCTAAAGATTTGGTTCAAAGCCAGCCTGGGCATTAGAAAGTCTATGAGACTCTCATCTACAGTTAACCACTAGAATATGGGAAATGGCACTGTGGCTTCATAGGTAGGGTGATAGCCTTGAGTTGAAGAGCTCAGGAACAGTGCCCAGGCCCAGAGTTCAAGCCTTACAAATCCCCCAGCCAAAAAAAAGAAAAAAAAGTTTCTTCCCCAAGTGATTATTATGCCAGACATAGAACATTAACATTCTGGGTGTACTTCACAGTATTATTACTTGATACCCTAAGATTTGGCAATATTCTCACAGTACCAGCATATGTCATCATATAATGTAGTTCCTTTTCAATGGAATAATTCCATTTATAACCTAAATCTACTCCCCCAACTAATTTTTGTCGATACCACAATTGCTCTACCATGATATGCCACAAGCCATTAAACATTTTATGGTGGGTAATTGGAAAGGAGTCTCATGGAATTTTGTGCCAGGCTGGCTTTGAACCATGGTCCTCAGATCTCAGTCTCCTGAGTAGCTAGGATGACAGGCGTGAGCCACCAACACCTGGCTTGCCTTTTTATTTTTTTGTGGGTCTTGGGACTTGAACTCTGGGCCTAGGCACCATCCCTGAGCTTTTCAGGTCAATATTTCATGTAAGTCTAAACATTTAAGTAAAGGAATACAATTCCAACAAAAAAAGAATAAAATTCCAGACATGGTGTGTTTATAACTCAGTGCTAATTACTTGATGAAAATGTGCCATTCCAGAAGCTGGTGTCATTTGATGATGTAGCTGTGGATTTCAGCTGGGAGGAGTGGCAGCATCTGGACAATGCTCAGAGGACCCTGTACAGAGATGTAATGCTGGAGACCTACAGCAACCTGGTGTCCTTAGGTGAGCAAAAGTCAAATTCACTTGCAAGGCCAAGTGCCTTGTTATTTTGCAGATACGTGAATGTTTATCAAACTTTCAATACTATTTAAATGAAAGATTCCAGGCCCTGAGAAGTATCATTACTTTCTAAAGAAAACCTAAGGTAATTTTGTACTCATTCTTCAGGATACCTTCAGGATACTTTGACAACAGTTCTAAATTATGTTTCCTCTAATGGAGACGACATTCCAAACTTACACAGTAATTGTAAGTGGATAAACCATCCAGAATAGAATATATATCATTATTGGAAATAGGATCTACAAATCACTAAACAGTGAGTTTATAATGGAAACCTGGCACTAGGTGCAATGTTTCATGCCTGTAATCTTAAAATATTCAGGAGGAAGAAATCTAAGAATTCTAATTTGAAGCCAGCAATGGCATAAAATTGCCATGAAACTCTATAACTCCAAGTAACCCCTCAAAAATGTTAGTGGAGTGTCAAGAGTTTGACTTTGTGGTTGAGTGCTTGCCTAGCATGCATGAAGACCTATGCATGTAAGTGGAGCTGGGACTCAAACTGGTATTTTTCTAGCCTTGAGCAGACAGCTAAGTTTATGCCATACAAAATGAATCCAGAGATGGGGAAAAGTCAACCATGGAGCCAGTGAGAAATGAGAAAAAAGATTTAATAGATAACTTGTGAGTAGGGTGTCTGCGAACTTAAAGCAATGATAACACAGCATAAGCAATAATTCTCTACTGTTTCTAATTTACAGGGCCCTGTGTTCCCAAACCTGTATTAATTGACAAGCTAGAGCACTGTGCAGAACTCTGGATAGGAAATTCCTCTGACAAGAATATCACAGGTGAGTGAATGCATCTTCATATTGATGTTGGAGCCTGAGCCCCATTGGTAAGTTCATGTTGTGATGTACTGAGCAATAATATTCTTAGTTACCCTAAATCCTGTGTGGAACCTATGGAATTCTTTGTGAATGAATCAAGAATCATTTTCTTTTCCCAATCCTATGCTTGGTCTCAGGGCCTGAGCATGGTCCTTGGGTTTTCTCAAGGCTAGCTCTCTACTTCTTGAGTCGTAGCACCACTTCTGGCTTTTTCTTTGTATGTAGTACCAAGGAACTGAACCAGGTCTTTGTGCATGCTAGCCCAAACCCCTGGCACCAAGAATCATAGGGTGATATGACGAATTCTATGTGGCAGTAGAGTTAAAGTTAGATTTCTCTGTAGAAATCACTGTGAAACAAAATAAAATGAGAAAGCCATGAGCCCGTGGCTCATGCCTGTAATCCTAGCTACTTAGGAGGCTGAGATCTGAGGATCAAGGTTCAAAGACTGACCTATCACAAAAACACCTTAGACTCTTCTCTCCAATGAACCAATAGAAAATGTGAAGTGGGGTTGAGGCTAAAGACATAGGGCAGTAGCCTTGAGCTGAAGAGCTCAGGAAGAACAGCCAGGTCTAGAATTCAAGTCCCATGACTGCAAAACAAGAAAGAAAGAAAGAAAGAAAGAAAGAAAGAAAGAAAGAAAGAAAGAAAGAAAGAAAGAAGGAAAGAGGAAAGAAAGAGGGAAGGAAGGAAAGGAAGAAAGAAAGAAAGAAAGAAAGAAAGAAAGAAAAAAAGAAAGAAAGAAAGAAAGATATTTCATTTCTTTAAAACTAAGACTATAAATGATTGAGCAAAGAAGGAATAAGTCAGGGCATTATTCTCTGATAAGGATAATATCTTTTTGCTGGTAGGAAGAGACTGGTATTCAGAACCAGACCTTTCCACCAGAAATTGAGCCTAGTGGTAGAGTGCTTGCCTAGCATGCACAAAGACACAGGTTTGTTTCCTTATTACCACATACATAGAAAAAGCCAGAAGTAATGACTTCATTGATAGGGTTCTAGTCTTGAGAAAACCCAAGGACAGTGGTTAGGACCTAAGTTCAAACCCAGGAATGGAAGGAAAAAAAAACAACAAAGTTTCAATCAACATAAGAAAATTAACTAGACAATGAGCTGGGGATTTTCTGGTCTTCCATGGTTCTGAGGGACAGGAGTGTTAGAAAAGGAATTTTTATAAGACTTCAAATGGAAAGAAACAAATTTCAAAATTCCCACAAATACCTAAATTGAGACTTTAGTGAGAAGTTGTAACTGAAGGGATATAGGTGTAAGACCTTACTCTCAAGAATCGATCTTGCTTGGATCAAAGGCAAACAGACATATAAACCAAACTTGTGGCCGCTGAATCTAGAAAAAATTCGTGTTCCTCACTTAATGGTTAATAAGCAAACAGCATTGAAACTGGGTAAGGTAATCATATCTGCTACTCAGGACCTGAGACTCTTATTTGTAGTTAACTCTAGAAAAGAGTAAGTGGGGCTGTAGCTCAAGGATAGGGGTTATAGTCTTCTGCTGAAGTGTTCAGGGACAGGGCCGAGGCCTATGAACTACAAAAAAAGAAAAGAAAAGAAAAGAAAAGAAAGTTTTAAAAAGATGCAAAACAGCACAGTATTTAGATTATTTCTCAAAAATAAAAGAAAGGCAGCTATACCTTAATGTATAAACAAAACATTATTTGAAAAAAAAACAGCTGTAGGTATAGTATAGGTAGTACTCAGCTTAAAACTGTAGCAATACATAGTTGGGTAATTTCAATAAATATTTCCTGTGATATAAAAGAGAACTAAAACACAGAAAAACATTATGGTCATTGTAAAATATCATTTTCTTAATATGTTAGGAAGAAAAGCATATATTTCTCACAAATCAATTTCCACTTTTATATTTTAAAATATCTAACACTTAGGATGGGAAAGTAAAGTCATTACCTTTACAGTAAGGAATATTTGTATCTCATGTATGTTTGTGTCTTTTTTTCTATGACTCATTTTAGATGTCCAGGTAATGGAAAATGTGTTCAAGACCTGCCAGGAAAGTCCACATGAATGTCTTTGTGAAGTAGCAGTTGCAAGTAGTATCGAAGTGGAGGAAAACGTGAGATTAGCAACAACTTTAAATTTGAGCTCTACACATAATCCAGAGCTGATTAGTAATAACGCCAAGAACTTAGGGGTGAGGACTGAGGAGTTCATTAAGTGTCAGAACATGCTTCTGTCTCCTAAGCCTGATGAGATGCATGCTGCATATAGATCTCGTATGTCTCCTGTTCTTAAAAAATCCATCGGATATTCAGAGCATTTTATTCATGATTGTGACAGTCCGAAACATCTGCAGTATCATAATTCTGTTCTCCCTGCCCAAGAAATTCTTCAGGGAGGGAGGAAAACTGCTAAATGTACTGTGTGATGAAAAATATTGTACTTAACACCGACCATCACTACACATCCGAAAATGTACACAGGAGAGACTCCTCATACATGTAGTGAATGTGAGAAATCTTTCAGTAATGAAATACGCCTTACAACACTTCAGAGCAAATATCCTGAGATATGTTATGCATACATCAAGTGTGAAAATTAATTTCTGAGAAGTCAGACCTGACGCTCCAATCTCGATCTCCAAGAGAAGACAAACCTTATGAATATGAGGAACGTAATAAAATTTCTGCCCAGAATTCAGCTCTCAGCACACATCAGAGATCTCACACAGAAGAGAAATCTTATGAATGGGATAAATGTGGGAAGACTTTTAGACTGAAATCATACCTCACTTTGCACCAGAGAAGACACACAGAAGAGAAACCTTATGAATGTAACAAATGTGAAAAGTATTTCACCCAGAAGATACACCTTCGAGTTCATCAAATAACACACACAGGAGAGAAATCTTATAAGTGTAATGAATGTGGAAAGTCTTTCCAAGGGAAGGGAAAACTTCGTGTTCATCAGAGAATACACACAGGAGTGAAACCTTATGAATGTAACCAATGTGTAAAGTCTTTCAGACAGAAATCTTCCCTCAAATTGCATCAAAGAACACACACAGGAGAGAAACCTTATGTGTGCAACAAATGTGCAAAGACCTTCAAGTGGAAGTCATATCTTGATGGGCATAATAGAACACACACAGGAGAGAAAACTTATGCATGTAGTGAATGCGGAAAGTCTTTCATATGGAAGGTAAAACTCCATGTTCATCAGAGAATATACTCAGGAGAAACACCTTATGAGTGTAACATATGTGGAAAGTCCTTCACACAGAAGCCAAACCTCAACATGCATAAGACAATTCAAACAGGAGAAAAACCTTATGAATGTAACCGATGTGGAATGTCTTTCAAATGGAAGTCTTCCCTCAAATTGCATCAGAGAACACACACAGGACAGAAACTGTACGAGTGCATCAAGTGTGGTAAGACCTTCAGATGGAACTCACATTACAGGAGGCATAACAGAATTCACACATATTAGAAACCTTAGGAATATAACCAAAGTTGAAAGTCTTTCGTGCAGTATTCACCCTTCAGGAAGCGTAAGAGAGTTCAAACATATGAGAAGCCTTAGCAATGTAACCAAAGTTGAAAGTCTTTCGTGCAGTATTCACCCTTCAGGAAGCGTAAGAGAGTTCACACATATGAGAAGCCTTAGCAATGTAATAAATAAGAAAGACTTTTTAGTCTGTGGAAGAAAACTCAGCTTGTGTCACAGAACCAACACAAGATAAAACCCTTAATGAATGTAGCAAATGTTCAGTCTTTTCCCCAGAAGGCACAAGTCAAGATTTATCACTAAACACCCACAGGATAGAATCCTATGAATAAAATGAAAGGGAAATTTTTTTGAAGAACTCATAGTTGAGTTTGCATGATACCACACTGACACAGGATAAAAATCGTATGAATATAAGAATATGAAAAATCCATCATGAATGCATGACTAAGTATAAAATGCACATAGGAGAGAAAAACCTTATGAATATTACAAATGTGGAAAGTGTTTGACCTGGAAGGCATACTTCTGTGTTCATCACAAACCTGATTCCCATAGAAGAAAAGAAAACTAATGAATAGAACAAATGTGCAAAGACTTTTAATCAGAAGTCAGTCTTCAGTACATTTCAGAACATACACAATAGAGAAATTCTGAGTAATGAAAAACATTTAGCTATATATAGAATCTCTGTATATGGGAGCATTAGGGTAAGTCTTCTAAACAAAGTCAACCGTCAGCAAGCATTAAGAGCACTCACAGAAGAAATAATAGCATGTAGGAAAACCTTCGTCAGAAACCTCTAAAAGCTGACTGTGTGGCTTAGTGGTAGAGTGCTAACCTATCAAGGATGAAGGCCTGGGTTAGATTCCTCAATACTACGTGAAAAGAGCAAGCCAGAAGCAGCACTGTGGTTCAAATGGTAGAGTGCTAACCTTGAGCAAAAGTAGCTCAGGCCCTGAGTTCAAGCCTAAGGATTGGAGAGAGAGAGAGAGAGAGAGAGAGAGAGAGAGAGAGAGAGAGAGAGAGAGAGAGAGAGAGAGAGAGAGAGAGAGACAGAGACAGAGAGACAGAGAGACATAGAGGGAGAGAAAGAGAGAGAGAGACAGAGAGAGAGAGAGAGAGGCAGAAAGAGAGAGAGAAAGAGAGAAAAGAGAAAGAGAGACAAACAGGAACTTCTAAATTTTACAGATATAGAGAAGGAGAGAGAGAAGGAGACAGAAACTAATTTCTAAACTTTACAGTCTTTCTATTTCCTTACAAATTCGTCTATGTCATTCTTTCTGACAGAAGCACAGAATTCCATTGTGTAAAAATAAAATATTTGATCTACTCATCAACTGACGGGCATCTGGGTTGGTTCCATACCTTTGTTATAGTAAATAGTGCTGTGATAACTGTTATTGTTCTAGTGAATTTAGTGTGTCCTATCTGGACGATTGGGAAGTAGTGAAATTGCTGGATCACAGGGGAGCTCTATGTTTAGTCTTTTTGGGATACTGCCATAGTGCTTTCCATAGTGGTTGAACGAGTTTGCAATCCCACCAGCAGTGTAGTAGTGATCCCTCCTGGCCACATCCCCTCCAGCATACGTTATTATATTTCTGGATCTTGGCCATTCTAACTGGAGTGAGGAGGAAAAGGGAAAGAGGAACTGAAACTTTCTCTCCTTACAGATGACATGATTCTGTATTTAAAAAACCCTATAGACTCTACTCCGAAGCTTCTTGAGCTGATATAAAACTTTGGTAAGGTAGCAGGGTATAAAATGAACCCTCAATGTCAACTGCCTTCCTATATGCCAACAAATGAGAGGAATGAGGCAAGAATCAGGATAGCAACTCATTTTGTGATCAAAGAAAATAAAATACCTAGGAATTAACTTACAATGTAAAGCACCTTTTTGATGGAACTATAAACCCTGGAGAAGGAAATTGACGCAGAACTGAGGAAATGCAAAAACCTATGCTCCTGCTTTGGAAGAAGTAATATTGTAAAAATGGAAATCTTGATAAGGACTATCTACAAATTCAGTGCAATATTCATCAATATCCCAATGTCATTCTTTAAAGACACATAAGAGGAAATCCAAAAGTTCACTTGGAATAATAAAAGACCCCTTATACTCTGTCTTCTTGTATGATACATAATGTTTAATCTCACCTTCTCCACCAAAATCTCACCTTTCTCATTGAGACATAGGTGGCCCTGTTTACTAGCAGCAAAGGCTCAAACGCACAGTTTCAGGTGTCACCACTGCCTCTGTTACTGGGTAGATCCAACTGTGTCATTGATTCTGAAGTCAGCTCTGGGAGTCTTGGTCACAAGTTGTTCTGTGGCTTCTGCTGCCAGCCTGTGCCTATTTGCTTCCTTTTCCTCCAGCAGCCTACAACAGGGAATGAAGTTCAGGCGCTGATGCTCTCCTTCATATGCAGGGCAGGATGAGCCCAACCCTCCCACATCTTCCTCTTCTAATTTTTGGGAAAAAATGTGCTGGCAAAAGTCCTCAGGTGTGGCGCATGGCTGATCCACACTTTTAATCCAGGCTGGTCAGGAGGCTGAGATCTGAGTATGGAAGTTCCAAGTCACCTAGAACAGGAAAGTCTGATAGATTCTTACTACCAAAAATAAAAACAGCTGGGAATGGAATTTGGGCTCAAGTGGTAAAGGGCTAGTCTTGAGTACAAATGCTTAGTGCCCAGGCCCAGAGTTCAGGCTCCAGCACTGCCAACAACCTCACTTTAGTGAGATTTTAGCTTTATCCATGTAGGCACATCTCACTGGAATCTTTGCTGGTAGAGATAGTCTTCATAATTTTGTCTCAAGGTAAAGGTCCTCCTGGGGTAGTACACAAAAGATGTCATGGAGAGAAGAGCCCCACTTGCTCCAGGTTTGAAGATGGCATAGGTCAAGCCAGCATGGAGTTGGCACATCAGTCTTTTTCTTAGCACCACCTACCAGTGAATGTCAAATGACATTGATTGTTGTGGGATTGTGTGATTGAAGTGCCCCATTAAGGGCAGTGTTAGCACATCCAAACTTGGATACCAGGAATGCTGAAATCTCAAAGCTAAGATTTCTGTTGGCTACAGAAATGCTGGTGTGTCTGTGATTCACTAAAAGTTCAGGTGCAAAGATTCTGAAGCTTGATGCCATGTGTTTATTCCATTTAGTAAAATTATTTTAATGCACTATATAAGTTAAAACATTTGATAATAGTCGGGGGTAGTGAAAACATTGTTCTTGAATTCAGGTGTCTGGCAGGGTAATGGGGGGGTGTTGGTGGCTGGGACTATGAAGCGGGAGCTGCTATCAAACCATGGATCATGTTCCCCTTTGTCTGGGAGAAATGACTCCAAAGATGAAATTTGAATGGTGAGGAAAAGATGATGATGTACTCAGGAAATTTCTCCTAAACAAATGCTCATGTGGAAGTGGGATGGGGGCTGGGCATATCTGAGGCAGGGCTTCAGGGGGCTTCTCATGGCATTGAGAACGTTCCTTGCGACTTCAGGCATGCAGCAGGGTGTTTTAGATGACCATTGTGAGATGGATGGAATAAGACTGGAGACAAGATGAATGCTGGGATCCTGCAATGCTCTTGCATGAGTGGCTGGTGGCTCACCTGAAAGAACTAATTATGTCTAAAAAAGAAATCAGGAATTTGTTTTGATTAGATAATACCTATAATCCGAGGCATATTCAGGATCCTGATCTTAGTATTGTGGTATAAAACCAACCCAGCAAAGGGAAAAATGCATGAGACTCATACTCCCAGTTTAGAGCAAGAACAAAGATTGAAGTAGAGCTGTGGCTCAAGAGCTAGAGTGCTACCTTGAGCAAAGAAAAGCTAAGAAAAAGCTCCAGGTTTTGAGTTCAAGGCCAGGAATGAAAGAAGGAAGGTAAAAAAGGGAAGTATGTGAGGAAGGGAAATATATAAATGAAAGAGAGAAGGAACTAGAAACTCAAAACTAGAGAATATTTAAAAGTCATCAGTCCTTCTAAGAAAAGTGTTGGAGTATGGGTTCTATATGTGGTGAACTGGAAGCCCAGCAGTGACTTGTTAACCAAAGAGTCACCATGATGAGCAAAGGATAGAAATCTGCATGAGCCTCTTAGCGGATGGAGTGACAGAAGAGAACCTCAGCTCCCATCCCATAGTTAGAAGTATATAGAGATGGGGAAGTTGGCATCACCTTGATGTCATTGTGTCCATGGAGACTGGAAGCCATGGATCTGTGAAAGCACAATGTTCTGGTTACTGAGCTGGGAGGCTGAGGAGAGCCAACTCCTGGCCATGAAGAAATCAGGGTGGCAGCAGAGCAACTCTGCTGCAGTGTGTGCCTGCTTGGCTGTTCTAATTCTGTGGTGGATCAGGCCGGAGCGGGTGATAATAACTGTTTTGTGGTCACAAGCCCTTCACCAAGAGCTGCCTCTGGGATCCTCATAAGCTACAGGGTGGCTGGTGTTGGGTTGTGTGTGGGGTGGAAGTTACAGAGGGATGGACGCATGGCAAGGTGGGTGAAGAGATGAGAGGAATGATGAGATCCCAGTTCATTGGTTTCCAAGTTTAATGGGTTTGAGGTAGAGAGGCATGATGGAGGAATGATGGAGGCAGGGGAAGGTGGTGACAGAGTGAGGCCATCTGTAGTGCCAGCCTGGCCATCATCTGAAGCCCATAGGCAGCTTCCTGATCCTTCACTTAGTCCTGCTCCTTGTGGAGGGAATGTCACGTGTACCCAGAGCTAGGGGTGGGGCAATGTTAGTAGCACCTGGAGAACCATTGGCCTCTACCTGGGTGAGGGGTGGTTATGGCTCCCATGCTGGGTGGCCTGATAGCTATGGAACAGATCTCTCCTTAGCTACCACAGTCAGTGGCTGCTCTCCATCTAGGGTTAGGGCACCTGCTCAGCCATCAGGACACCCCATGCCAGGACAGAGGCCTACAATTCAGATGGCAGCACAGGGGTGAAGATGATCTCACCGTAGCCCTAGTTACATGGCTGCCCCAGCATGCAGGACAGGATGAGCTGTGGGAAGATGTTCTCTGTATTTTTCCACAGCCTATCCCAGCCTCTTCTTGTGTCTGATTAGACCAAGAGAGTACCAGGTTCCCTCTCATAGTCCTGGTTCTTTTTCTTTTACAGTCATGAGGCTTGAACTCAGGTCCTGGGTACTGTCCCTGAGCTCTTTTGCTCAAGGTTGATGCTCTACCATTTGAACCATAGTGCCATTTCCAGCTTTTCCTTTTCATGTGGATCTCTGATATGTCCAGTACTGTGCCTGCAGGGAGGCACTCACCCCACAGACAGAGCCACGTCTGCCGTGACTGTGACTGCCCACAACACTCACACCCACTCCTTGCACACCCCTCGACTCCAGTTTTAGCTCCTCTTGGACTGGGTGTCCAGCCTATCCTTTCCTACACTCACAAAGGGTGTACAATTGTCTTCCCAGGGTCCTTTCTTCTGCCAGCCAGAGTACAGACTGTGCACATCTTGACGATCACAGAGCTCAAAGCCAAAGGCTGAGATGCAGAAGGGGGTGACCCAGTAGCTGCACAGGGCCCATGGATCATCCTGTGCATCCCCCAGCCTGTGACTTCCCCCACCCCCTTGGCAGGGAAGCTCCATGCCCACATCCTGATCCCTGGTCCCCTCCAATTCCATTCTCCCTTGGATTTTGCAGACTGTCTACCATCAGGATCTAAAATCCTATTCATCACTTTATGTCCTTATCACTGATTTGCTACTTTGACAGGATCTCCCCATGCCTGGAGAGTGGGCATGTCATGTACTCTCTGTGGAGAAGTTGCCCCAGGAGAAGAAATATGCACTTCATGTGAGTGTTGGACAGGGCAGGAGGGCTCCCTAGGATCCCCTAGGGGCCCCAGGGGACAGTGGGAGTTAGGGCACAGTTGGTTCCTTCTGCAGGGTTGACACCGCTTCACAAACCCAACAGAATGAGGTTCACATTACAGATGTCAGAGACAGTGCAGATTGCCAATGGGCGCAGGGGTCACTGTCACCCCCAGATGCTGGCTGCATGCTGGGATGCACGCAGAGATGTTTTCAAGATCAGATAATGAGGATGTTGCAGGGTGTAACCATTCTTTTCAGATGGCTCTCTACCTCTCTTGAGCTTCATCTCTATCTTTGGCTTTTTCATGGCAGTTAACTGGAAATGAGAGTTTCATGGACTTTCCTTTCTGGACTGGCTTCAGAACAGAAGCTATGCACAGTTTTCAAACCATACCCTACTGAAGAAGGGAAGCTTGATCTGGTGCTTAACTGGGTTGCACTTTGGCTCTGTTTGCTATGCCTCACGGGAGGGGGCTCATCATTTGTAGACTAAGATCTCATGACCTTCAAAGCCAAATGCTACCTGAAAGTTCAGGGTCCCAGCCTATGTGTTGGGCCGGGGTGAATGCATTCGCTGTTATGCTGGGTGATCAACCCATGTTTTAAGCTGGAAGTAGGCAGTGCCACATTTGATAAGAACATCTGCCAGAGATTGTCACCTCATGAAAGCAAATTCTAAATTTGTATTCCATTTCCTGTGGTGGAGAAATCCCCTCCATGTTAGACAGGCTCCCATCCACCTGCAGGTCATACTCCTAATGCACCCTTGAGTGATCTCATGGTATTGGGATCTAAGTTTGTAGGGAATGCTGGTTTAGTCCATGAATTAGCTGGAAAAGTGATGACAAACGTGTTGTGGATTAATATGAGAACAATTTAAGAAGCCCTGGAGGAGCATCAACCTGACCCTCTGTTGTGCTATAAATCTGATAGGATGTTCCAGACTGAGAAACAATCACATGGCTTTGTGTTTGGCACCCAGACAAGTGAGTGCATGTCTTAGCTGTCAGCCAATACAGAGGAGGACATGAATAAGTGGGTGGAAATCATCTGTCAGACCCCTGTCTGTGGGCAGGTGGAGAGAACATAGGAAGGTAGATACCATGGCTGTGGTGGGGCCAAAAAAAAGGGTAAAAGAGGCAAAGGAACCAGGTACTGGTAGCTCAAGACTGTCATCCTAGCTACTCAAGAGTTTGAGACCTGAGGATCACAATTCAAAGCTAGCCAAGGACAGAAACTCCATGAGACTCTTATCTACAATAAACTACTGAATGCAAGAAGCTCAAGCTCAGTGACAGCATCCAGGCCTAGCGTTCAAAACCCAGGACTGGCAGAAAAAAGTATCAAAGGACAAGAAGCTGGCCAAAAGTTAGAGGGACTCTATCTTGACAAACAATACAATGGTAAGTTGCACTCAGAAGACTTGCACAAAATCTGGAAATGCCTGAGACCTATCTATGTATGTTTCCTGTTTGTCTAAATACATATGTTTATGCATTTATATATTAGTATTGAGAGACAGATCAATACATATGACTATACATAGCCAGACACTTATGGGTGGGTGGTATACTGTGTGAGAGTTTGTGTTTGTGTTTTGTGGATGGCTATCTCTGTTTAAGAAAGATAGAAAATACGCAAATATCTTTAAAAAAACTTGATAAAATATAGAGAGACATAAGCTCTTGAGGGAATCTGAAATGACAAGATTATTCACAGGCACGTTTATCCTTATGGATTCCTCAGCAAGTTTTATTTTTTTTCATTATTTTCTTTCTTTTTTTGAACCAGTGCTAAGGATTTCTCTCAGGGACCAGGTGCTGCCAATTACTAATTTTCTCATGGCTGGTACAAGAGGAACTGAGCCACAGTTCCACTTTTGCCTTATTTATTCGTGCTTAACTGAAGATAAAGATTTCTATCAGTGACTTTCTTTCAGGGGCTGGATTCTAACGAGGATCCCCAGACCTCAGCCTTCTCTATAGCTACAATTAACAATATGAGAACCCAGCACTGGGTTTCAATGCACAGGGCAAGAAATTGAGTGAATCTCTCAACTCCAATTAGCTATAATAAGCTACAAGTGAAAGACCAATACCTTTGAGGAAAAGATGCTGAGGGTTATCACACAGGCCCTATGAGTAAGCCCTAAACCCTGTACACATGTGTGCATGCACACATTGGCAGATACACACACACATGCACACACACAATATCTCAGGCAATATTGAATTTTGAATTAATATCCAAAGATTGGACAACAGGATAGCAAGTAATAAAATCTGTTTTTCTTGTCTACATTGAGGGAAAGGGATAAGTCACAAGATGCAGAAGCGAAGAATTCAGAGGCAAATGCTGTGAGTGAATAACTTGTAAAAAGCACATTTCTTTTCTTTTCTTTTCTTTTGTTTTTCTGCCATTCCTGGGGCTTGAACTCAGGGCCTGAGCACTGCTCTTGGATTTTCCCAAGTCTAGCCCTCTGCCACTTGAGTCGCATTGCCATATGGATTTTTATATCTGTGTGATATTAAGGACTCAAACCTAGATCTTCATGGATGCTAGACAAGCACTCTACCACTGGGCCAAACTCTAAACCCCGATAAAGTATTTATAAATAGTCATCATCATCATATCAAAATATCCTTTCTCCTACAAAGAATGAACACTTATCTATGTCTGTAAGACTTTTTTATGTCACCAATGCTTCTGTGATTTTCCCACTTGCATTTTTACAGATGAAAGCACAGATATTCATCAGGAAGAAAAATAGATTACGATACAGAAACCTAACAACGTCCTAGTAGATTGAAGTGAATAATATGTGCAAGATGGCCTGGGTGTTTCATGTATTTGTAGAGTGCTTGGCTACCACACAAAAAGACTCCGGTTTGATTCTGCAGTACTATATACATAGAAAACGCTGGAAGTGTTGCTGTGGCTTGGTGGGACAGCTATAGCCTAAAGGAAGCCTAAGAACAATGGTCAGGCTCTGAGATCAAGTCCCAGGACTAGCAAAGAAAAAGTGCAAGAGGCAAAATGCAAGCTGAGAAGGCACTGTGAAGCAAAATGTCTTGTGAAGGGTAAGGGGAATAGTGACAGTTAAGTTTGGATCTTACCTAAGAAAGGCTCCTTGAGCCTGAGACCAGGCTAGCACTTATGCCTAGTTAATGACTTGGGATTTGAACAAAAAGGTGTGCTGTTTACTACATCCATATGTGAGGTGGGAAGGGAGATTCAGCCTCCAGTATGTCTTTGGGGAGGTGTTCTGTGAGCAAGGAGCTTTGGTCATTGGGCCTTGAAAGGTGACCCTACCTACCTCACAATGGAACAGAATATGGAACCCTGGTAACCAAGCCACTGCATGTGACAACCAGCTCAAGCCAGCTCCCTTGGCCTGTGGCTCAGGAGGAAGAAAGATGTTGCTGTGCTGTTGCCAACGGTCAGGAGGCTCGGATCTCAGGCATGAGAGATATGGATCTCTCACTTGAAGAAGTAGATTCTGGATCAGTGCCAAGCCAAAATTCCCGTATATCAGGCATTTCTCTAGGAAGAAAGCCAGGAAACTCCAGGGCAACTCAGATGAGGTATATTGAGAGGAAACCTATTTGAACCCATCATCCTTCCCACACACTACAACCTTCTTGTGTGGTTTCAAGTGACTATACTGAGATTAGAGTGTGTCATTTCCAATCTACTCTATTCCAATTCCTCAGTGTGAAGTGTGGTCCCATCCCTACGTTTGAAATATCCACTGTTTTGCCAACATAATGTGATGGTAAGTCAGCTCAGACTCTGAATGAGCCTTGTAACCTATGGATCCTGGAGGAAGGCCTGTTGGAAGTGCTGCTGACAAAGCTGATCGCTGCCTACCAGAAAGGTGATCTCTTTTATGTGGGAAACTTCCTGCACAATTTCAAATAGTGGAGGACAATGTAGTAGTTGCTGGAAATTCTCTTGAAAAAGTGAGTGTTACCCCTCCAAACCCAGGTTTGCTCACCCCTCCTGGCCAAGCCTTGGAATACTTGGCTCCTCTCTGAGCCTGTTTGGTTCACTGGGGTGTTCACAGGGGAGCTAAGCATGATACAAGTGCACAAACTACTTCATTATGACTGGGACACCATGCCATTTCATTTCCCTCACAAGCTACTGGAGTCTCAACAGTGTGCTTACTGAGAAGTTGGATTTCAGGCATGAGTAAGTGGCTCCCAACTGCAGCCCTCACCTAGGTGACATCCTAGGAAATCCCATTTCCCAGTAAGAAATGAGGTGTCAGTACTAATGGCGGAGGCCTGTGAAATACTGGCGTCAGAGGAAAAGCTGGGGGCTGAATCACTTTTGAGCCATCAGGGAGGGATTGTGATAGCTTTGCCTGTTAGAACCTGAAAGCATTTACATTTTGGTGTGTGGTCCAGTGCTGCCAATTGAACCTGAACCCAGGTCTAAAATACCATTCCTTTGGTGTTCAAAAATTAGCACTGTACCATTTGAGTCATAGGTCAAGTTCTGGCATTTTGCTGCCTAATTCAAGACAAGTGCCTTTAGACTTTTACTGACTAGACTGGCTTTCCACTGTGATCTTCAGAGCTCAGCCTGCTGGGTGGCTAAGATTAGAGGAATGAGCATTTAGTTCTTTATTTAGAGCATTCACTTATTGATTTATTTAGAGCATTTACTTAGTTAATTTAAGATGCGTTTACTTTGGACAGATGGATAGAGGCCTCTCTCAGAAGCTTCTGGAAGTGGGGTGTAAAAGTCATCCTGTTCTCGAGTGTCTCTTACCCCCCTCCCAGCACATAAGTGCACATCTCTGCAGGACAGCCACAGCATTAGAGTCCTGCAAGAAAGGGGCTTTGGTAAAAGGCTCAGGATGGAGAGAGAGGGCTCTCACTTTCCTTGTACCAAATGTGCCCACAGCATCATGTGTTCCATCTATACGATGTGAATGGACTTCTACCCCAGTGATTTCTACGAGTTCAAGAACTGCCACACCCTGACACAACTCAAGCTCTATATGAGGCTCCACATGCCGGCTTTGGACCTGCTCTTCTAAACACATACTTTTTGACCAGCTGGAGGAATGTGCAACCAGTAAGACCAAGAAAAAGTAGAAGTCCTGGTGTGGGTGCCTCAGAGCCTGTGAGTAGGAAGCCCATGTGGTCTAGATATTGGTTGGCCCTTACTTCTACACAGGTTGGCAAAATGCCCTTTATGGGTGGTGTCACCCAGGTAATGTCTGTCCTCTGAAAGGACTTGGGAATAAGCACTTATTAGAAAGACCCTACACCTCCTCAGTGTTCAGTCCAAACTCCAGTTCTACAGGTTCCTCCATTAGATCCTCATGGAAGTTGAGTGACACTTCAACTTGCAGAGTCCACTCTGTCCACTCTGTACCTATTTCCATTCTTAGGTTTGGGTCATCGTGGAAGAGCTTATCCTGAACTCCGGGTGAAAAACCCACCAATGGAGCTGGTGACTGATGGAGACTGAGAATCATCACTGCACTCCAGAAAGCATGGGCCTTCTGTAGAAATTACCAAACAGGTTTAGAGTCCTGTGGATATACCTTTTGCTCTGAACCCCATGTGTGACACAGTTGAACCTGCAGATACTATGGAGGAAGAAAAAGAGCAGCCAGATTTCCTTCCGTTTCCTTTCACACTCCACCCAGAGTCAGTCCATCTGAGTCAGAGTAACACTCCACTTATTGTGCAAGCTGAAGTGGCACACTCTGGGCTCATGATAAATGTCCCCATGGGAAGCAGCAAGTGTACTCTCAATACTGGATTCATTGGAGGAAAATGAATCCATCCTCACAGAATATCCAGACCCATCCATCTCCCTAAAAAAGACTCAATCTCCATTTGACAAACCGGAATCCATCCCCCTCTTAACTCAGGAAGGGCATTCTGTTTCTCATGAGGAAGGAGACCCTTCTGAGGACTCTGAAGTGGAATTACTGTCTGAAGGCAACTTGGAGGCCAGTCTGGATTTAGAGCTTCCCTGTCCCCTTCCTAAAAAGACATCTCTTTATCTTGCTCTCATGATTCTTGTCAAGTATTCATTGTATTTACTTTGCTAACTATTAAACTCTCATTGTTAATATTATGGTGTGCAGTTCTTCAGTGCTTATTATACTGTGTTTTATTTTCCACTTATAATGTGAGACCTCAGACACATAGGTCCTGGGTGGGCCAAAAACCAGACAGGTCTGGTCCCATAGAAGACAACCTTACTGGATATACAGGGAACTATGAAATGCATGGAATCACCAGGAATCCAGGCCAGGCCTCCATGGAAAGACAAGTCAGCTACCAAAGCTTAAGGACAGAGCAGATGCCTGGAAATGTGTTTTGTCAATCGGGAGAAGTGCCAGAGTAACTGTAATATTATGTGGGACTCTGTTCTGTGAGTTCAAGTCTGTTTATATATCCATTGTGCTTTGTACAAATATTTAAGAAAATTAAAACTCCACAATAGCATCAAAAATCTACTTTGGCTTTGAATGTGGCCTAGTTGTAGAGAGCTCGCCTAGTATACAAGAAGACCTTGATTCAATTCCTCGGCACTGCATACACAGAAAAAGCAGATGGGGCACTGTGGCTCAGGTGTCAGAGTGCCACCCTTGAACAAATGTGGCCAAGGACAGTTCCTGGTCCCTCAGTTCAAGCCCCAGGACTAGCCAAACAAGAAATCATACCATTTTCCACACATTTGGAAATAAATCTGTTTTATCTAACCCTACTTCTTTTTTGCCAGTCCAGAGTGTGTGCCACCAAGCCAAACTACTGGCCCCCAACCTTACTAATTTTAATCATTTAATGTTTTTACACAGTCATATTTCATGCTGTCTGTATTAATAGTATAAGCAGTATGCTTAGTGTAATAATGTTAAAGGTAAAACATAAGAAATTAATAACTAAAATTCCTTTTTTATTATTTTTATGGCATTACTACAATTTTATGAGAAAAATTACCTAGAATGTTTATTTTAGAGTTCAAGTAATCCATTTTGATAAATATATCAACCTACATCATTTATTTGAACACATTTTAAACTATTTTTTTCAGGAATGAAAATACATACATATTTGTTGTAAATGAAATTTATGACTTGGGGGGAAGGGAAAAAGAAAAGGGGGAAGGGGGTAACAGTGTTTACAAGAAATGTACTCATTACATATGTAACAGCAATCTCTTTGTATATCACCTTGACAACAAATTTTTTGAAAAGTACAATGCGTTTAAATGTCTACTTTGGGCAGAATTTTTTTTTGCCAGTACTGGGCTTAGACTCAGGACGTGAGCACGATCCTTGTTTTTGTTTTTGTTTATTCTTAAGGCGCAAGTTCTATCACATGTGCCACAGCACCACTTTTATCTTTTTTTATCTATGTTGTGCTGAGGAATTGAACTTGGGTCTTCATTCATGCTCGGCAAGAACTCTTCCACTAGGCTTAACTTATGGCCCCAGTGGGAAGGAAGTTTTCCATAAAATGTGTAGGAAATATGTACACTAAGGAAAAGCCATCAAAAATAGAAGAAAAATTATATACTTAGATAACGACATGCCAGTATTATGGCAGATCTCTGTAATTCTAGCTTCAAGAGTGGCCTATTTGGACCGGGAGTTGGGTGGCTGAAGTAAAGTGCTATCCTTGAGCAAGCCCTAGGACAGTGCTCTGGCTATGAGTTGAAGCCATAGGACATGCAAAAAATAATAATTTAATGCCCGTGACTGGTGGCTCACCCTGGTAATCCTAGCTACCCTGGAGGATCGAGGTTCAAAGACGGCCCAGGCATAAAAATCTGTGAGAATCTTATTTCCAAATAATCCAGAAAATTCAAAATGACAATGTGCCTCAAGTGGTACAGCTCTTGCCTTGAGCTGAAGAGCTTAAGGTAAACATCCAGGCCCAGAGTTCAAGCCACATGAGTGAAAAAAAGAAAAAGAAAAAGAAAGCCCTTATCTAAGGCTGGAGTGCACACTAGTGGTAGTTTGCTTGCCTAGTATGCACAAAGCCCTGTGTTCAATTACTCTGTACCACTTACACCAAAAAAAAAAGCTGGAAATGATCTCGGAAGGTTGGGTTCTGAGGATCACAGTTCAAAGCCAGGCCAGACACTAAAGTCCATGAAACTGTTACTTCCACTTAAGCACGAGAAAACCAGAAGTGACACTGTGGCTCAAGGTGTTTAAGGTTGTAGCCTTGAGCTGAAGAGCCCAGGGACACTGCCCAGGTGCACAATTAAAGTCTTACAACCGAGAGAGAGAGAGAGAGAGAGAGAGAGAGAGAGAGAGAGAGAGAGAGAGAGAGAGACAGACAGACAGACAGACAGACAGAGAGACAGAGAGAGACAGAGACAGAGACAGACAGACAGAGAGATAGAGAGAGAGAGCCAGACAGACAGAGACAGACAGAGACAGAGAGAAAGAGACAGAGACATCAAACAGTCAGGCACTGCTGGCTGAAGCGTGTAATTCTACCTACTATGGAGGCTGAGATTGGAGGATCTTGGTTCAAAGCCCAAAGCCAGCCTGGACACATATGTTTGTGAGACTTACATCACCAATTAACTACCAGAAACCAAAAATGGAGCTGTAGAGGAAGAGCACTAGCCTTGAGCTGAAGAGGTCAGGGACAGTCCAGGCCCAAAGTCCAAGCACCATGACGAATCAATAATAAAAAAAGAAGATAGCTAATAGTAATGATGAATAATTTTGGGCTGGGAGTATGGCCTAGTGGTAGAGTGCTTGCCTAGCATGCACGAAAAATGTTTTTCATGAAGCACCCTGAAATATTCATCGCTTATATCTCAATTGAAGATAGTTGATTTGGGGCTGCATTGGTAGAGTGCTAGCCTTGAGCAGAAAAGGTCAGGGATAGAGCTGAAGCACTCAGTTGAAGACCCAGTGCCAACACACAAAAGAAATTATGCACTTTATACGTATTTTCTAATTTCTTAATGAATTTTTCAGTCTGTATAAATATAGGGTACATTCCTTGTTACTTAAGTAAGATTGCTCTTTTTTTTTCTTTTTGCCAGTCCTATGGCTTGGACTCAGGGCCTAGACATTTTCATTGGACTCGCTTGCCCAAGGTGAGTGCTCTGCCTCTTGAGACACAGCGCCACTTGTAGCTTTTATTCTGAGTATGCGGTACCGGTGAATAGAACCTAGGTCTTCATGCATTCTAGGTGAGCACTCTACCATTAGGCTACATTCCCAGGCAGTGAGATTCCTCTCACAGTCATTGTATGTTCATAGAGTTTGATCTCACACACTGTAGGGCCCTGGTTGGCTTTGACCAGTGATCCTAAACCCTGAGCATCCTAAGTAGCTGAAATTAAATTGTGAGCCAGCATGATGACTTCCATTCTTTTTTCTACAAAAATATATGTAGTTATCTAAAATATATCTATAGCTGAAAAAAATGAATCTCTCCCAAACAAACCTTCAAAGAAACAACCATCCTATTAAAAGGTGGGCTAAAGACTTAAAAGAGTATTCTCTGAAGAAAAAATTAAAATGGGCTTTAGACACATGAAGAAATGCTCCATATCTCTAGCAATAAGGGAAATGAAAATCAAAACAACTTTGAGATTCCACCTGACTCCAGTCAGAATGGCCATTATCAAAAAATCTAATAAGAGATACTGGTGGGGAAGTGACCAGGGGGATCACACCTACACTGTTTGTGTGAGTGTAAACTCGTTCAACCACTATGGAAAGCAGTGTGGTGCTTCCTCAAAAGACTGAACATAGAGCTCCCTTATGATCCAGCAAATCCACTACTTGGCATCTACCCAATTGTTCAGAAAAAAAGGACATTCTAAAGCCACTAGCACAATGATGCTCATTGCAGCACTATTTACCATAGCAAAGCTATGAAACCAACCCAGATGCCACTCAGTAGATGACTGAATCAAGAAGATGTGGTACTTATACACAATGGAATGCTATGCTGCCATCAGAAGGAAAGACATCGCCCCATTTGTAAGGAAATGGAAAGACTTGGAAAAATTCATATTAAGTGAAGCAAGCCAGACCCAAAGAAACATAAGCTCAATGGTTTCCCTCATTTGTAACAATTAGTTCACATCTAGGACTCTCCTAGCAGAGGATTACAATAACTCAAAAACCTAGGTATATAAGGTCATATAGGATGAGACTAAATGAAAGGATCTCTAGGATATGGGAACAAGAGCTATATCTTGTGTCATCGTTGCTCTTAATCTTGTGTGATTTTTGTCCTTAAACTACTATGTTATTTCTCATCTCTTATTTTGCCCTTTGGTTAATGTCAGATTGTTACTGTATCTGATTTTTTCCCTGTCATATTGTATATATGTTTATTTGTTTATGTCAAATAGGAAAGGGAAGGGGGGAAACAAGATGATTGGGAAGGGGAGGGGAGAGGGAACTGGGGACAAAAACATGTGGAGTGGAATAAATGTGTGAGAAGTAATGCAGTCCACTACCTGTAAATGTAATCGTAACCCCTCTATACATTACCCTGAAAATAAAAAAGAGACTATAAAAATATCTGTAGAAAATGAGTTTGGATGATGGAAACAACCAGATGCCCTACTACAAAAAATGTGATACACGCACACACACACACACACACACACACACACACACACAATGGAATGATACATAGCCAACCGACAAAATAAAATAATGGCATTCTCGGGGAAGTGGATGAAAAGGAAAAAAATCATATTAAGTGAAGTAAGCCAAACTCAAAGAAACATAGGCCCAAGAGTCTCCCTCATTTGTCAAATTCAGTAGAAACCTTGGGCTCTGCTACCAGAGATTTACAATAGAACAAAATCTAGAGACATCGTGACAAATAGTATGACACTAAATGTAAGGACCTCCAAGATAAAGAAACAAAACTCATATAATGAGTGATTGTTGTCCTTAATGAACTATGTGATCTCTTATCTCTTTTGCTATCCCTTGGTTATATCATATTGTTACAATATTTCACCTTGTTTTCTGATATATTTCATATGTGCCTAATTGGTTATTTGAAATTGGATAGGGAAGGGGGGAAATGAACATGAGTGGGGGTAGGGGAAGGGAAATGGGGACCATGTCATTACATGGGGTATCAAAGTTTGAGAAGTAATGCACCTTCTATCTGGTGAATATAATGTAACCCTTCTATAAATTACAACAAAAATAAATACATAAAAAGAAGATCTGCACAGAAAAAAATAATAATGGCATTTTTGGGGTAGTGGATGAAATTAGAGTGAATCCTGTTGAGTGAAATAAGTCAAGACCAAGGAACAAAAGGTACATGGTATCCTTAATATATGGATATTAGTTTCAAACAGTAGTAGAGCGATGATTGAATAGTTGATACCCAAAGTTCTGGACATAATTTTGGAGATATAAACATAACTACATAGACATAAAAATCTAGGATAGACTATACACTCTATAGACATGTGTTTTATTATAGATTAATCTGTATCTATGACATACAAAGACTCAGCTTAATTTTTACTATATTCTAAAATCTATGTGCCAGTGATTGTATAGCGATTCCCTTCTTGAATACTTGTTGGTTAAACATGATATTGAAATATGATGTAAAATTCAATGTTAATAAATTTTTTTAAAAAAGAGGCTAGAGGTAAATACCACTAATGTACTTGTTCTAATTGGTACAGAAATTTTCTTAATGAATCAAGGGGTTTTATTACATCTTTATGCAATTATTTTAGTTCTGAGTGTTCTACACTCAATGATACTTCTGGAAAGATGATATAGCTGACTGTGTAGATGGTATGAAGACATACTGGCCTAAACGTAGAATAAAGCATTGGTAAGTGGCTGTTAGCTGTCCAAATTCTACTGGAATATGTGGAATGAATTTATTAAGCACAATGCAGGCTCTTAGTCAAATCAGGATCAAGATTATGTGGTTCCATGAGATGAATGAAGAAAGATCAGAAAAGTCTACTAAGATATCCAGATATACTTTTGAAACTAAGGTATCTGGACTCCTTTTTTTTTCTTTCTTGGTGGGGAGCTTGAACTTTGGACCTGGGCAAGGTCTCTTAGTTCTTTTTCCTCAAGGCTAATGCTGTACCAGTTTTAGCCACAACTCCACTTAGTTTTTGGGTGGATAAGTGGAGAGTAGAATCTTACAGTTTTTTTTGTTTTCGTTTTTTTGCTTGCAAAGGCTTTGATTCACCTTCTCCCTGGCTAGTAGAATGACAATTATGACCCTCCAACGCCTGGCTAGTGATTTTTTGAAAATTAGACTTTCTTCCAAATCACGTAACTGGTTCCTAGCAAAGTTTTGAAGCCTGACTTAAATGTGACAGATTTTTGTCACTTGGAGAAACTCTGTGCTGAACGTTAGAAATCTACCAGCTGAGTCACAGTGGCACTTCCAGTTTTTTGTTTATGTGGTTCTGAAGAATGGAATCCAGGGTTTCATACATGCTAGGCAAGCTTCATTTTCAGCCCAAGGTTTTATGTTTTGCTTTTTCAGTGTTGTTGCTTCTAAGGTACTGTATGATGTTCTTTCATTTTCTTTGCTTTTTACCTCTTTTTTTCTTTTTCCCTTTAGTTTTATTCTCTGTAGTCACTGTGTTGAATTCGGGTACCCTGTGTCTTGTACATAGGTTTATGTGATTTGGAATGGAGAGGGTATAATAAAATGGTAAAAAAAAAAAACAAAGGAAAAAGGGTGAACCAATTGAACAGTGATACTTGGAAGACACTAAACGGAAATGAACTGAACAGTCTGGGTGGAGAGGGGGCTGAGGGTAGGAAAACAGAGAAAAAGGAGGGAGGGGATAACAATTTTCTTAAGAAATGTGTTCATTACTTATGTAACCATATGCCAACTATATATTGACTTAACAAAAAAATTAACTTAAAAAATAATTTAGCTGGGTATGGTGGCTCACACTTGTAAATGTAGCTACTCAAGAGGCTGGGATCCAAGGATAGCAGTTCAAAGTCTGCCTGGGCACTGAAGTCCATGTGACTCTTATCTCCAATTAACCACCAGAAACCCAGAAGTGGCCCTATGGCTCAAGGGATAGGGCAGTAGTCTTGAGCTGAAAAGCTCAGTGACAAGACCCAGTTGCAGAATTGCAGTCCCATGACTTGAATGATGAATGATACTAGCCAGGCTCTGTGCGCTCTCAGTTGGAATCCTATCTACACAGAATCAGGTTTGAATCCAGCCCAAACAAATTGCATGATATTCTGATTTACAGTTCATTACCAAAAATCTGGAGGTAGAGCTGTGGATCAAGTGGTAGAACACTAGCCTGAAGCAAAAAAAACATTTAAGAACAGTTCCCAGGCCCTGGGTTCAAGTCCCAAGACTTGCATAAAACAAACAAAATGTGACGCTGAGTCGGATGACTCATTTGGTGTTATAGTTCAATATTCTTGATATGCGTCTTAGAAATTAAGTCCCTAGCAAATACTCTCCCCTGAAATTCTGCTTCATAGCTGATTCACAGAATTTCAGCATCATTACTATCACCTTCCAGTTAGCATAGCAGTCTACTACTGAAAATTTGAACAAAACTTTTGAGTAATCCTAATAAATCTGTGTATCATCTGCACACACATCAAATCAGCAGCAGCTATGATCTACTATAATCTAAATGTCCTTAATCACTTCTTGAGTTAATGAGCCTTAAAGAGTAAAACATATGAAATAGTTATGAAACTAACAGTCACCATTCTTCTACCTAATATTGTAATATAAGTTTATAAATGCAAGGACTATTCTGAAGTGTGCAGAAGATAGATTCTAATTATAATATTCTCATGAAGTATAGTTTTTAAGAAACATGTTGCTTGCTTTGGGAAAGCAAAGGCAAGGAAAAATGATATAAGTAAGTTCCCTATTTATCAGAAGGAAAATACTATTGGGTTTAGATCAACTTTCATTCATTACGTGCTGATCAAACAAATATTTGCAATTCCTGAGGCCAATCACTTCATTGTGATGCACAATCAGCCAGCTTAGATCAATCTTCCAAAAAAGGAAAGGAAGAAATGAGAAGCAATTAAGGTTTCCAAAATGAACCAGGTGGTGGTGGCAGCTCACACTTGTAATTCTATTTACTCAAGGCCTGAAATCCAAGGATCTGGACTAAGTGTGTCTGTTATGAAAATATTCCTGTCTGAAACATCATCTCTGTTATCACAGCCCAGCTGATACACTCTGCCCAACAGGTTCCAAACACCAAAGTACATCGCCTATCTGAAATACTAGCAAACGTACTCACACATTATTTCCTCTTTGGGAGATAGTTGAAACAAGTACCAGAATCATTTCCCTGGCTTCAGAGTGGAAGTGGACATATATACTCACTAGAAGACAATCTAGTAAATTACAGTCAATCATCTTTCCTCACGTCTTGTTAGTTAAATTGAACAATGAGTGTTTGGATCAGAAGCGATGTGTATGAGCATACAGGTTGTAAAAGTACTGTAATCCTAGCTACTCAAGATAAGCTGAGACCTGAGGATTCCAGTTCAAAATCAGCCATGCAATAAATTCCATAAGATTTTTACCTCTAATTAACCAGCAAAAAACAGAGCGTTGAATTGTGCGTAAAATGCCACAGGCCTAAGCTTTGCATAAAAGTGGTAAGGGGTAGCATTCAGGATGCCCACTCTCTCCACTCCTTTTTAACATAGTACTAGAATTCCTAGGCAGTGCAATAAGGCAAGAAGCAAGCGTAAAGAGGATCCAAGTGGAGAAGGAGGAAATAAAAATATCCCTCTTTGCAGATGACATGATTCTGTATTTAAAGAATCCTATAGACTCTACTCCCAAGCTCCGTGAGCTGATTCAAAGCTTTGGAAGGGTAGCAGGCCATAAAATCATCCCTCAAAAATCAACTGCCTTCCTTTACGCCAACAGTGAGAGGAATGAGGCAATAATCAGGAAAGAAACTCCTTTCACAATAGCCTCAAAGAAAATAAAGTACCTAGGAATTAGCTTAACTAAGAATGTAAAGGACCGTTTAGATGAAAACTTTAAAACCCTAAAAAAGTAAATTAAAGCAGAACTAAGGAAATGGAAAAACCTCCCATGCTCCTGGATTGGAAGAATCAACATTGTGAAAATGACAATCTTGCCAAGGGCTATCTGCAAATTCAATGCAATACCCATCAACATCCCAATGTCATTCTTTAAAGAAATAGAAGAGGCAATTCAAAATTTCATATGGAATAGTAAAAGAGCCGTATAGCAAAAACACTTCTTAGCAGAAAGAACAGCGCTGGAGAAATTTCAATTCCAAACTTTAGACTTTATTACAGAGCTATAATTCTTAAAACAGCTTGGTACTGGCACAAGAACAGGCCTGAAGTCCAATGGAATAGAACTGCGGACCCAGATATTAAACCACAGACCTAGGGCCACCTAATCTTTGACAAGGGAGCCAAAAAAATAGAATGGAAGAAAGATAGCCTCTTCAACAAGTTGTGCTGGCAGAACTGGTTAAACAGAAAACAAAAGTTGGATCCTTCTTTGTCACCTTGCACTAGAATTAACTCCAAATGCATCAAAGACCTGGAGGTAAAAGCTGACACACTGAAAAGTTTACAGGAAGGAATAGGAGATACACTAGGCCTCCTTGGCACAGGTCAAAACTTTCTTAATAAGGACCAAGAATCACAACAAATCAGAGAAAGGCTGGATAAGTGGGGCTGCATTAAACTGCAGAGCTTTTGTATGGCAACGGATATAGCTAGTAAACCAATCAGGAAGCCTACAGAGTGGGAGAAGATCTTCACCAACCAAACAACGGACAAAGGCCTCATATCTAAAATATATCAACAACTCAAAAAATTGAATCACTCAAAAACTAACCTCCACAGTAACACCCATCCCATTAAAAAATGGGCCAAAGACTTAAAGAGAGTCTTCTCTGAAGAAGAAACGAAAATGGCCTATAGACACATGAAGAAATGCTCCACATCTCTGGTCGTAAAAGAACTGCAAATCAAAACAACCCTAAGATTCCACCTCACTCCAGTTAGAATGGCCAGGATCAGGAAAACGAATGACAACGGATGCTGGAGGCGATGTGGCCAGGAGGGATCACTACTACACTGTTGGTGGGAGTGCAAACTCGTTCAACCCCTATGGAAAGCAGGGTGGTAGTGCCTCAAAAGGCTAAACATAGAATTCCCCTATGACCCAGCAATTCCACTACTTGGCATTTACCCAACAATCCAGAAACAAGGGCATACTAAACCCACTAGCACAACAATGTTCATTGCAGCACTATTCACCATAGCAAAGATATGGAACCAACCCAGATGTCCCTCAGTTGATGAGTGGATCAACAAGTTGTGGTATTTGTACACAATGGAATTCTATGCTGCTGTCAGAAAGAACGACTTCGCCCCATTTGTTAGGAAATGGAAAGACTTAGAACAAATCATATTAAGTGAAGTAAGCCAGACTCAAAGGAACTTAGGCTCAGTGGATTCCCTCATTCGTCATAACCAGTAGAAACTTTGGGCTGTACTAGCAGTGATTTGCAATAGAGCAAAAGGCCATATATAAGGCCATATAATGTGAAGCTAATTGAAAGGACCTCCAGGATATTGAAACAAAAGCCACATAATGAATGATTGTTGTCCTTAATGTACTATGTTGTCTCTCATCTCGCTTGCTGTCCCTTGGTTATCCCATATTGGTATAGTATCTCACTTTGTTATCTGATATATTGAATTTATTTGTATTTGGATATTTGAAATTTGATAGGGAAGGGGGGAAAACCAAGACGGGTGGGTGTGTAGCGTTGGAGGGAAATGGGTACCAAGACATGTGAAAGGGTACCAATGTATGTGAATTAATGCAGCTTCTATCTGGCAAATATCATCTAACCCTTTTACTAATTACAATAAAAAAATGAAAAAAAAAGAAAGTTGTAGTGTGTGGGGAGGATGATGGGGTCAAATACATTTCTTCTTAGAAATATACCTCATCTGGTTGCCCTGGATTTTCCTGGCCTTCGTCTTAGAGAAAGGCCTGTTATACTGGATTTGTGGCTTGGCAATGATCTAGCATGGACATCTCCAAAGAAGACATCCACAACTTCCATGCCTGAGACTCGAGTTTCCTGACCTTTGGCAACAGCACAGCAACATCTTTCTTCCTCCTGAGACACAGGCCAAGTGAGCTGGCTTGAGTTGGTTGTTAGTTACAGTGGCTTGGTTACCAGGGTTCCATATTCTGTTCCATTGTGAGGGAGGCAGGGTCACCCTTCAGGGCCCAATGACCAAAGATCCTTGCTCACAGAAGACCTCACAAAAGACATACTGGAGGTTGAATCTCTCCTCCAATCTCACAATATACGTGTGGATGTATTAAACAGCACACCTTATTTGTCCAATCCCAATGTCTTCCACTAGGCCCAACTACCAGTCTGGTCTCAGGCTCAAGGAGCCTTTCTTAGGTAAGATCCAAACTTAAGGGTCAATATTGCCCTCATCCTTTACAAAACATTTGCTTCACAGTGCCTTCTCTGCCTGCATTTTGCCCCTTGTCGAATTTTTTTTTTGTTTTTGCTAGTCTTGGGACTTGACCTCAGAGTTTGAATATTGTTCTTGGGCTTTCTTTAGGCTTTAGCTGTCCCACCGAGCCACAGCACCACTTGCAGCATTTTCTATGTATGTGGTAATGAGGAATCAAACCTGAGGTTTTTTGCGCAGTAGCCAAGGACTCTACCACTAGGTCAAACAAACAGAGCATCTTGCACATAGTTTTGACGTCAATCTACTAGGATATTATTAGGTTTCTGTATCCTAATCAGTTTTTTCCTGATGATTAGCTTTGCTGTCATGTGTAAAAAATGCAAGAGGGAAAAACACAGAAGAATTAGTGAAATTTAAAAAAAAGCATTACACACATAGATAAGTGTTCATTCTTTGTAGGAGAAAGGATATTTTGATATGACGATGATGACTTTATAATTACTACGTCAGGGTTGAGAGTTTGGCATAGTGGTAGAGTGCTTGCCTAGCATCCATGAAGATCTGGGTTTGATTGCTCAGTATCACATAGATAGAAAATCTAGATGTGGCACTGTGGCTCAAGTGGCAGAGGGCTAGACTTGAGAAAACCCGAGGACAGTGCTCAGGCCCTGAATTCAAGCCCCAAGACTGGCAGAAAGATAAGAGAAAATAAAAATGCTTTTTACGAGCTAATTCACTCACAGCATTTGCTTCTGAAATCTTAGCTTCTGCATCTTGTGAAATACCCCTTTCCCTCAACGTAGACAAGAAAAACAGATCCATCCCATGGTCCACTGTGAGGCCACTGGTTGGACTAAGAGCTAGTCGTGTAGCAACACACAAGTTTTATTCTAAAACTTTCCAAACTTTGTTCTCAAATATGCTACCTACTTACCAACTTAAGTCAGTTATCCTTATGCTATACATTTTCTTCATGACTACAATATTCTTACACTCCTACGTTAATTCTCTTGTACCTCCCCTGACCTCTCTCATTCTTTTTTTCTATCTCTGGACCTCTGCTCGTCTTTCAACCCTTATACTTCACGGATCTACACTTGATGGCTGTTGAGCAATATTATATATGTAGGTGGTTAATTATTCTCTAGGCTCAGAACACTTAAAGACAATAGAGATTGGATTGAGAGGCTTATTGTTTTGGGTATAAATCGCTTATCATTGGTTGTATTAGACTGGTCTGTAAGTGCACACAAAGAAAGAGTGATAATACCAATCAAAACTTGTGAACATGTAGTGTCTGCCAGCTACAGATATCTAGGTTGGTTATATCTGAAAAACTATAATTGTATTTAGTAGTAATCTTGCTCCCATTTTCAAATTGGCAGAACAAGAAACTCTAAAAAAATGTCAAATCAAGAAACAACATCCCCCACCCAATGTAAACAGACAATGGAACAGTCACTCGCAAACCTATAGGAGAGTCTTCCAAGTGCTACACAAATGCAATTGATAAACATCATTAACGGAAAATGTGAAAATATAAAGAAAGAGATAATGGAGGAAGCCATACCTGAACAAGAGGAAGGCATAAACAAGGTGATAAGTGAAAAAGAAGAAGCCATAAAGGAGGCCATAATAAAGGATTTTCAAAGAAAGATGGATGAATTCATAGAATCCACAAATAAAAACGTGAGCAAACTCCAGCAAATGTCCCAAGAAAATAAAGCTACTGAGCTAACCATTCAAAAGGAAATCAAGGAGATAAAGAAATCCATACATGATCTAAAACAAGAGATGCAAGGCATCAAAAAGGAGCTATTAGAAACAAGGGAGATGAAAATAAAGTAGATAGGTTTGATAGCAGGTTAGACAATGCAGAGGAGAGAATTTCCAGGGCTGAAGATAATTTAGGTATTATAGAGAAAGAACAGAAAATGATTCAATCCAAATCTAGGTTATATGAGAGAGCGCTTCAGGAGGTCCAAGATACAATTAGGAAGCCTAATTTAAGGCTAGTTGGTATTGAGGAGGGCATGGAGAAAGAGGTCAATGGTATTGGAAATATACTTCAGGGAATCATCTCAGAGAATTTCCCAAATATCCAGAAGGGCAGGCCCATCCAGATACGAGAAACTTTTAGAACCCCAAACAGACCTGACAGAAAAGAACATCACACCGCCACATTGTGATCCGAACTGGATCAATAGAAACGAAAGGAAAGATCCTAAAGGCAGCCAGGGAAAAGGGATCAGTAACCTATAAAGGCAAACCAATCAGAATAACCCCAGATTTCTCAGCAGAGACCATGCAAGCCCGAAGTCACTGGAAGCATATATGTCATGCACTTAAATCAAATAACTACCAACCAAGAATACTGTAGCCAGCTAAGCTCTCATTCATAACTGAGGGAACAATAAAATCATTCCATTCCAGGGAAAAGCTGCAACAATATGTCGAAACAAAACCAACACTACAGAGAATTCTCAAAGATGCTCTATACATAGAAAACCAAAATAAATGCAATATAGGGAAAGAAATGGCACCTAAACAGCAAACCATCCAAGGACCACAAGAACTGTCAAGAGACACAGGCCCTACTAAAAGCTTTTAAAAATGGTAGGAACTAATAAATATCTCTCAATCCTAACTCTCAATATCAATGGACTTAACTCTCCAATTAAACGGCATAGGCTGTCTAGTTGGATCAAAAAGCAAGAGCCATCGTTCTGCTGTCTTCAAGAGACACATCTTACCCCAAAACAATCATCTTTTGAAAGTGAGAGGTTGGAATAAACTCTATCAAGCTAACTGCCCCCATAAACAGGCTGGAGTTGCCATCCTCATATCAGATACAATAGACTTCAAACTAAAATTAGTAAGAAAATACAAAGAAGGTGACTACATACTACTAAAGGGATCTTTCCTCCAGGAAGACATAACGATCCTAAATATTTACACACCCTTTTGAAGATTCTCAAAAGATTGAAGATTCTGCCAGTGTAAGTTAGATTCCAGCATTGATACTAAATAATGCTATGAGTATGTTTTTATATTTGAAATAGCACTGTTGACAAAATCTAACACACATTTGCTTAGTATTTGCTTTTGATTTCCCAAGAAGTTCAGTACAAGCTAACATGTGTGGCATATATCGACTGGGAGAAATGATTCAGAATATGTGACTCATTTGAACAGAAGACAGTGAAAAGATACAGAAGCAGGATACCCATATTGTGATAATTTGTATCTTTTGCATAGTTTGTGTTTGTTATTCATTCCATTTGTAGTGTACATTTCTAGGTAAAAACTTTTAAAATGTTTCCAAACAATTTGTTATTTCAATGGCAAAAAGACATATATGCCTGATAAAATTCACAGAATCCAAATTTTTCCATATTATTTTTTGTTGTTTGTTTTTTTTTGATGGGTCATAGATCTTGAACTCAGCCTGGGCACTATCCCTGAGCTCTTCAGCTCCAGTCTACCACCTTACCCTGGAGCCAAGCCCCACTTCCCATTTTCTAAAGGTAAATTGGAGATAAGAGTCTCAGGTCTTTTTGTGCCAGGATGGCTTTAAACCTTGATCCTCAGATCTCAGCCTCCTGAGTAGCTAGGATTATAGAAGTGAGCCACCACCCCATCATGCTCAGCTTTCTGTTTTTTTTTTAAACAAGCCCTTTGGCTGGAACTCGGTCTGAGCACTGTCCTTCAGATTTCCTCAAGCCTAGTGATCTTCTACTTGAGCCACAGCACTACTTCTGGTTTTTTCTGTGTATGTGGTACTGCGGAATTGAACCTTCGGATTCATACAAGCACTCTACAACTATGCCAGACTCCCAGCCCCTCCACATTAGTTTTTATGATAGATCTTTCCATGCATCTAGGATGGCTAGAAATCCTTCTTGAGTTTCCCAAGATCAGGGAGTATAGGTGTGTCCCATCCTGTGTGGCTACATAACCATTGTTTAGGGTACAATTCTCTCTTCATTCTACCCATCTAGAGCAATTTTCATTTTCCATGTATACTCATTAAACATTCAGCTCCTGTTCCTCTCTACTCCATTCTCTGGAACCATCGTGCTTTTTGGCTCTAAGGGTTTGTTGATCCTTGGAAGCTCTGGAAGGGAAAACATACCCTAGCTCTTCCTTTATGACTGCTGTATTTTTAGTTTACTGTAATCAAGATTCATCTGTAAAATATAGTAAAATGTTCTTCCTTTTCAATGCATTGTTTTGCATATTTCTATCTTTGGATTATTATTAATAGTTGTGAATGGATTCTCCACATATTTGTTCTAGTCTCTGCTTTCTCTTCCGTTAGGTACAAATCTAGAAATAGAAGTGTTGGACCATATTTCTATGTAATTCTATATTTAGTACTTTTTTTAGCACTCTCCACGCAATTTTTGATTGTTTTATATTCCTTGCAGAAATATTCCAGAGTTCTACTTCTTCTCACTTCCTTCCCAATAATAGTTAGACTTTGAAAGTTGTTTTTTTGTATGCGTGTGTGTGTGTGTGTGTGTTTGTGTGTATGTGGATCTTTTTGTTTAAAACTATATTTATATTAACATATTTAAAGTAATGATTTCATTGTAATTTTAATTTTTCTCATGACTGTTAATATTGAACTTCTTTCTACATTTTGAACTACTATTTCTATATATTCTTTTTAGAAAATCCTCTCCAATCTCCAATTTTTTCCCTTTTTTTGTGGGGTAGTGGGCAAAGTCATGGGGCTTGGAACTTGGGCCGTGAGCTCTTTAGTTTAAGGCTATTGTCCTACCCTGAGTATTGACCCTCAGTTCTTCTGCTCACAGCTCCCTACCCCTCTTCCCATTATATACAGAACAAAGGTCATCATCAGTCTTTTTGAAAAAGTAAAACATACAGTAAATTTGTAGTATGAATCAGCAAGAAATAAATTTCTTGCCAGGTGCAGTGACTTCTACCTGTAATCCTATCTACTCAGATATCAGGCTGATATCTAATGATTTGGTTCAAAGCCAGCCTGGGCATTAGAAAGTCTATGAGACTCTCATCTACAGTTAACCACTAGAATATGGGAAATTGCACTGTGGCTTCATAGGTAGAGTGATAGCCTTGAGTTGAAGAGCTCAGGAACAGTGCCCAGGCCCAGAGTTCAAGCCTTACAAATCCCCCAGCCAAAAAAAAGAAAAAAAAGTTTCTTCCCCAAGTGATTATTATGCCAGACATAGAACATTAACATTCTGGGTGTACTTCACAGTATTATTACTTGATACCCTAAGATTTTGCAATATTCTCACCGAACCAGCATATGTCATCATATAATATAGTTCCTTTTCAATGGAATAATTCCATTTATAACCTAAATCTACTCCCCCGACTTATTTTTGTCGATACCACAATTGCTCTACCATGATATGCCACAAGCCATTAAACATTATATGGTGGGTAATTGGAAAGGATTCTCATGGAATTTTGTGCCAGGCTGGCTTTGAACCATGGTCCTCAGATCTCAGTCTCCTGAGTAGCTAGGATGACAGGCGTGAGCCACCAACACCTGGCTTGCCTTTTTATTTTTTGTGGGTCTTGGGATTTGGACTCTGGGCCTAGGCACCATCCCTAAGCTTTTCAGGTCAATATTTCATGTAAGTCTAAACATTTAAGTAAAGCAATACAATTCCAACAAAAAAAGAATAAAATTCCAGACATGGTGTGTCTATAACTCAGTGCTAATTACTTGATGACAATGTGCCATTCCAGATGCTGGTGTCATTTGATGATGTAGCTGTGGATTTCAGCTGGGAGGAGTGACAGCATCTGGACAATGGTCAGAGGACCCTCTACAGAGATGGAATGCTGGAGACCTACAGCAACCTGGTGTCCTTAGGTGAGCAAAAGTCAAATTCACTTGCAAGGCCAAGTGCCTTGTTATTTTGCAGATACGTGAATGTTTATCAAACTTTCAATACTATTTAAATGAAAGATTCCAGGCCCTGAGAAGTATCATTAATTTCTAAAGAAAACCTAAGGTAATTTTGTACTCATTCTTCAGGATAGCTTCAGGATACTTTGACAACAGTTCTAAATTATGTTTCCTCTAAGGGAGACGACATTCCAAACTTACACAGTAATTGTAAGTGGATAAATCATCCAGAATAGAATATATATCATTATTGGAAATAGGATCTACAAATCACTAAACAGTGAGTTTATAATGGAAACCTGGCACTAGGTGCAATGTTTCATGCCTGTAATCTTAAAATATTCAGGAGGAAGAAATCTAAGAATTCTAATTTGAAGCCAGCAATGGCTTAAAAATTGCCATGAAACTCTATAACACCAAGTAACCCCTCAAAAATGTTAGTGGAGTGTCAAGAGTTTGACTTTGTGGTTGAGTGCTTGCCTAGCATGCATGAAGACCTATGCATGTAAGTGGAGCTGGGACTCAAACTGGTATTTTTCTAGCCTTGAGCAAGACAGCTAAGTTTATGCCATACAAAATGAATGCAGAGCTGGGGAAAAGTCAACCATGGAGCCAGTGAGAAATGAGAGAAAAGATTTAATAGATAACTTGTGAGTAGGATGTCTGCGAACTTAAAGCAATGATGACCCAGCATAAGCAATAACTCTCTACTGTTTCTAATTTACAGGGCCCTATGTTCCCAAACCTGTATTAATTGACAAGCTAGAGCACTGTGCAGACCTCTGGATAGGTAATTCCTCTGACAAGAATATCACAGGTGAATGAGTGCATCTTCATATTGATGTTGGAGCCTGAGCCCCATTGGTAAGTTCATGTTGTGATGTACTGAGCAATAATATTCTTAGTTACCCTAAATCCTGTGTGGAACCTATGGAATTCTTTGTGAATGAATCAAGAATCATTTTCTTTTCCCAATCCTATGCTTGGTCTCAGGGACTGAGCATGGTCCTTGGGTTTTCTCAAGGCTAGCTCTCTACTTCTTGAGTCATAGCACCACTTCTGGCTTTTTCTTTGTATGTAGTACCAAGGAACTGAACCAGGTCTTTGTGCATGCTAGCCCAAACCCCCGGCACCAAGAATCATAGGGTGATGTAATGAATTCTATGTGGCAGTAGAGTTAAAGTTAGATTTCTCTGTAGAAATCACTGTGAAACAAAATAAAATGAGAAAGCCATGAGCCCGTGGCTCATGCCTGTAATCCTAGCTACTTAAGAGGCTTAGATCTGAGGATCAAGGTTCAAAGACTGACCTATCACAAAAACACCTTAGACTCTTCTCTCCAATGAACCAATAGAAAATGAGAAGTGGGGTTGAGGCTAAAACATAGGGCAGTAGCCTTGAGCTGAAGAGCTCAGGAAGAACAGCCAGGTCTAGAATTCAAGTCCCATGACTGCAAAACAAGAAAGAAAGAAAGAAAGAAAGAAAGAAAGAAAGAAAGAAAGAAAGAAAGAAAGAAAGAGAAAGAATGAAGAAAGAGGGAAGGAAGAGGGAAGGAAGGGAAGGAAGGAAGAAAGGAAGAAAGAAGAAAGAAAGAAAGAAAGAAAGAAAGAAAGAAAGAAAGAAAGAAAGAAAGAAAGAAAGAAAGAAAGAAATTTCATTTCTTTAAAACTAAGACTATAAATGATTGAGCAAAGAAGGAATAAGTCAGGGCATTATTCTCTGATAAGGATAATATCTTTTTGCTGGTAGGAAGAGACTGGTATTCAGAACCAGACCTTTCCACCAGAAATTGAGCCTAGTGGTAGAGTGCTTGCCTACCATGCACAAAGACACAGGTTTGATTCCTTATTACCACATACATAGAAAAAGCCAGAAGTAATGACTTCATTGGTAGGGTTCTAGTCTTGAGAAAACCCAAGGACAGTGGTTAGGTCCTAAGTTCAAACCCAGGAATGGAAGGAAAAAAAAACAACAAAGTTTCAATCAACATAAGAAAATTAACTATACAATGAGCTGGGGATTTTCTGGTCTTCCATCGTTCTGAGGGACAGGAGTGTTAGAAAAGGAATTTTTATAAGACTTCAAATGGAAAGAAACAAATTTCAAAATTCCCACAAATACCTAAATTGAGAGTTTAGTGAGAAGTTGTAACTGAAGGGATATAGGTGTAAGTCCTTACTCTCAAGAATCGTTCTTGCTTGGATCAAAGGCAAACAGACATATAAACTAAACTTGTGGCCGTTGAATCTAGAAAAAATTCGTGTTCCTCACTTAATGGTTAATAAGCAAACAGCATTGAAACTGGGTAAGGTAATCCTATCTGCTACTCAGGACCTGAGACTCTTATCTGTAGTTAACTCTAGAAAAGAGGAAGTGGGGCTGGAGCTCAAGGGTAGGGGTTATAGTCTTCTGCTTAAGTGTTCAGGGACAGGGCCGAGGCCTATGAACTACAAAAAAAAAGAAAAGAAAAGAAAAGAAAGTTTTAAAAAGATGCAAAACAGCACAATATTTAGATTATTTCTCAAAAATAAAAGAAAGGCAGCTATTCCTCAATGTTTAAACAAAACAGTATTTGAAAAAAACAGCTGCAGGTATAGTATAGGTAGTACTCTACTTAAAACTGTAGCAATACATAGTTGGGTAATTTCAATAAATATTTCCTGTGATATAAAAAGAGAACTATTATATAAGTACCGCGCGCTAACCGATTGCGCCACTGGAGCACTCCTTTGCTGTCCCTTGGTTATCTCATATTGGTATAGTATCTCACTTCGTCATCTGATTTATTGAATTTATTTGTATTTGGATATTTGAAATTTGATAGGGAAGGGGGGAAAATCAAGACGGGTGTGGGGTGTGGGGGGGGGGGATACGGGTACCAAGACATGTGAAAGGGTATCAATGTATGTGAATTAATGCACCTTCTCTCTGGCCAATATCATGTAACCCTTTTACTAATTACAATAAAAAAATACAAAAAAAGAGAACTAAAACACAGAAAAACATTATTGGTCATTGTAAAATATCATTTTCTTAATATGTTAGGGAGAAAAGCATATATTTCTCACAAATCAATTTACACTTTTATATTTTAAAATATCTAACACTTAGGATGGGAAAGTAAAGTCATTACCTTTACAGTAAGGAATATTTGTATCTCATGTATGTTTGTGTCTTTTTTTCTATGACTCATTTTAGATGTCCAGGTAATGGAAAATGTGTTCAAGACCTGCCAGGAAAGTCCACATGAATGTCTTTGTGAAGTAGCAGTTGCAAGTAGTATTGAAGTGGAGGAAAACGTGAGATTAGCAACAACTTTAAATTTGAGCTCTACACATAATCCAGAGCTGATTAGTAATAACGGTAACAACTTAGGGGTGAGGACTGAGGAGTTCATTAAGTGTCAAAACATGTTTCTGTCTCCTAAGCCTGATGAGATGCATGCTGCATATAGATCTCGTATGTCTCCTGTTCTTAAAAAATCCATCGGATATTCAGAGCATTTTATTCATGATTGTGACAGTCCAAAACATCTGCAGTATCATAATTCTGTTCTCCCTGCCCAAGAAATTCTTCAGGGAGGGAGGAAAACTGCTAAATGTACTGTGTGATGAAAAATATTGTACTTAACACCGACCATCACTACACATCCGAAAATGTACACAGGAGAGACTCCTCATACATGTAGTGAATGTGAGAAATCTTTCAGTAATGAAATACGCCTTACAATACCTCAGAGCAAATATCCTGAGATATGTGATGCGTACATCAAGTGTGAAAATTAATTTCTGAGAAGTCAGACCTGACGCTCCAATCTCGATCTCCAAGAGAAGACAAACCTTATGAATATGAGGAAAGTAATAAAATTTCTGCCCAGAATTCAGCTCTCAGCACACATCAGAGACCTCACACAGAAGAGAAATCTTATGAATGGGATAAATGTGGGAAGACTTTTACACTGAAATCATACCTCACTTTGCACCAGAGAAGACACACAAAAGAGAAACCTTATGAATGTAACAAATGTGAAAAGTCTTTCACCCAGAAGATACACCTTCGAGTTCATCAAATAACACACACAGGAGAGAAATCTTATAAGTGTAATGAATGTGGAAAGTCTTTCCAAGGGAAGGGAAAACTTCGTGTTCATCAGAGAATACACACAGGAGTGAAACCTTATGAATGTAACCAATGTGTAAAGTCTTTCCGACAGATAACTTCCCTCAAATTGCATCAAAGAACACACACAGGAGAGAAACCTTATGTGTGCAACAAATGTGGAAAGACCTTCAAGAGGAAGTCATATCTTGATGGGCATAATAGAACACACACAGGAGAGAAAACTTATGCATGTAATGAATGCGGAAAGTCTTTCAAATGGAAGGTAAAACTCCATGTTCATCAGAGAATATACTCAGGAGAAACACCTTATGAGTGTAACATATGTGGAAAGTCCTTCACACAGAAGCCAAATCTCAACATGCATAAGACAATTCAAACAGGAGGAAAACCTTATGAATGTAACCGATGTGGAATGTCTTTCAAATGGAAGTCTTCCCTCAAATTGCATCAGAGAACACACAAAGGACAGAAACTGTACGAGTGCATCAAATGTGGTAAGACCTTCAGATGGAAGTCACATTACAGGAGGCATAACAGAATTCACACATATTAGAAACCTTAGGAATATAACCAAAGTTGAAAGTCTTTCATGCAGTATTCACCCTTCAGGAAGCGTAAGAGAGTTCCACATATGAGAAGCCTTAGCAATGTAATAAATAGGAAAGACTTTTTAGTCTGTGGAAGAAAACTCAGCTTGTGTCACAGAACCAACACAAGATAAAACCCTTAATGAATGTAGCAAATGTTCAGTCTTTTCCCCAGAAGGCACAAGTCAAGATTTATCACTAAACACCCACAGGATAGAATCCTATGAATAAAATGAAAGGGAAATTTTTTTGAAGAACTCATAGTTGAGTTTGCATGATACCACACAGACACAGGATAAAAATCGTATGAATATAAGAATATGAAAAATCCATCATGAACGTATGACTAAGTATAAAATGCACATAGGAGAGAAAAACCTTATGAATATTACCAATGTGGAAAGTGTTTGACCTGGAAGGCACACTTCTGTGTTCATCACAAACCTGATTCCCATAGAAGAAAAGAAAACTAATGAATAGAACAAATGTGCAATGACTTTTAATCAGAAGTCAGTCTTCAGTACATTTCAGAACATACACAATAGAGAAATTCTGAGTAATGAAAAACATTTAGCTATATATAGAATCTCTGTATATGGGAGCATTAGGGTAAGTCTTCTAAACAAAGTCAACCTTCAGCAAGCATTAAGGGCACTCACAGAAGAAATAATAGCATGTAGGAAAACCTTTGTCAGAAACCTCTAAAAGCTGACTGTGTGGCTTAGTGGTAGAGTGCTAACCTATCAAGGATGAAGGCCTGGGTTAGATTCCTCAATACTACGTGAAAAGAGCAAGCCAGAAGCAGCACTGTGGTTCAAATGGTAGAGTGCTAACCTTGAGCAAAAGTAGCTCAGGCCCTGAGTTCAAGGCTAAGGATTGGAGAGAGAGAGAGAGAGAGAGAGAGAGAGAGAGAGAGAGAGAGAGAGAGAGAGAGAGAGAGAGAGAGAGAGAGAGAGAGAGAGAAAGAGAGAGAGAGAGAGAAGAGAGAGAGAGAAACAGGAAATTCTAAATTTTACAGAGATAGAGAAGGAGAGAGAGAAGGAGAGAGAAACTAATTTCTAAACTTTACAGTCTTTCTATTTCCTTACAAATTCGTCTATGTCATTCTTTCTGACAGAAGCACAGAATTCCATTGCGTAAAAATACCATATTTGATCTACTCATCAACTGACTGGCATCTGGGTTGGTTCCATACCTTTGCTATAGTAAATAGTGCTGTGATAAATGTTATTGTTCTAGTGAATTTAGTATGTCCTATCTGGACGATTGGCAAGTAGTGAAATTGCTTGATCACAGGGGAGCTCTATGTTTAGTCTTTTTGGGATACTGCCATAGTGCTTTCCATAGTGGTTGAACGAGTTTGCAATCCCACCAGCAATGTAGTAGTGATCCCTCCTGGCCACATCCCCTCCAGCATAAGTTATTAGATTTCTGGATCTTGGCCATTCTAACTGGAGTGATGAGGAAAAGGGAAAGAGGAACTGAAAATTTCTCTCCTTACAGATGACATGATTCTGTATTTAAAGAACCCTATAGACCCTACTCCGAAGCTGCTTGAGCTGATATAAAACTTTGGTAAGGTAGCAGGGTATAAAATTAACCCTCAATGTCAACTGCCTTCCTATATGCCAACAAATGAGAGGAATGAGGCAAGAATCAGGATAGCAACTCATTTTGCTATCAAAGAAAATAAAATACCTAGGAATTAACTTAGAATGTAAAGCACCTTTTTGATGGAACTATAAACCCTGGAGAAGGAAATTAACGCAGAACTGAGGAAATGCAAAAACCTATGCTCCTGCTTTGGAAGAAGTAATATTGTAAAAATGGCAATCTTGATAAGGACTATCTACAAATTCAGTGCAATATTCATCAATATCCCAATGTCATTCTTTAAAGAAACAGAAGAGGAAATCCAAAAGTTCACTTGGAATAATAAAAGACCCCTTATAGTCTGTCTTCTTGCATGATACATAATGTTTAATCTCACCTTCTCCACCAAAATCTCACCTTTCTCATTGAGACATAGGTGGCCCTGTTTACTAGCAGCAGAGGCACAAATGCGCAGTTTCAGGTGTCACCACTGCCTCTGTTACTGGGTAGATCCAACTCTGTCATCGATTCTGAGGTCTGCTCTGGGAGTCTTGGTCACAAGTTGTTCTGTGGCTTCTGCTGCCAGCCTGTGCCCATTTGCTTCCTTTTCCTCCAGCAGCCTACAACAGGGAATGAAGTTCAGGCGCTGATGCTCTCCTTCATATGCAGGGCAGGATGAGCCCAACCCTCCTTCATCTTCCTCTTCCAATTTTTGGGAAAAAATGTGCTGGCAGAAGTCCTCAGGTGTGGGGCATGGCTGATCCACGCTTTTAATCCAGGCTGGTCAGGAGGCTGAGATCTGAGTATGGAAGTTCCAAGTCACCTAGAACAGGAAAGTCTGATAGATTCTTACTACCAAAAATAAAAACAGCTGGGAATGGAGTTTGTGCTCAAGTGGTAAAGGGCTAGTCTTGAGTACAAATGCTTAGTGCCCAGGCCCTGAGTTCAGGCTCCAGCACTGCCAACAACCTCACTTTAGTGAGATTTTAGCTTTATCCATGTAGGCACATCTCACTGGAATCTTTGCTGGTAGAGATAGTCTTCATAATTTTGTCTCAAGGTAAAGGTCCTCCTGGGGTAGTACACAAAAGATGTCATGGAGAGAGGAGCCCCACTTGCTCCAGGTTTGAAGATGGCATAGGTCAAGCCAGCATGGAGTTGGCACATCAGTCTTTTTCCTAGCACCACCTACCAGTGAATGTCCAATGACATTGATTGTTGTGGGATTGTGTGATTGACATGCCCCATTAAGGGCAGTGTTAGCACATCCAAACTTGGATACCAGGAATGCTGAAATCTCAAAGCTAAGATTACTGTTGACTACAGAAATGCTGGTGTGTCTGTTATTCACTAAAAGTTCAGGTGCAAAGATTCTGAAGCTTGATGCCATGTGTTTATTCCATTTAGTAAAATTATTTTAATGCACTGTATAAGTTAAAACATTTGATAAGAGTCAGGGGTAGTGAAAACATTGTTCTTGAATTCAGGTGTCTGGCAGGGTAATGGGGGGTGTTGGTGGCTGGGACTATGAAGCTGGAGCTGCTATCAAACCATGGATCATGTTCCTCTTTGTCTGGGAGAAATGACTCCAAAGATGAAATTTGAATGGTGAGGAAAAGATGATGATGTAGTCAGGAAATTTCTCCTAAACAAATGCTCATGTGGAAGTGGGATGGGGGCAGGGCATATCTGAGGCAGAGCTTAAGGGGGCTTCTCATGGCGTTGAGAACGTTCCTCGCGACTTCAGGCATGCAGCAGGGTGTTTTAGATGACCATTGTGAGATGGATGGAATAAGACTGGAGACAAGATGAATGCTGGGATCCTGCAATGCTCTTGCATGAGTGGCTGGTGGCTCACCTGAAAGAACTAATTATGTCTAAAAAAGAAATCAGGAATTTGTTTTGATTAGATAATACCTGTAATCCGAGGCATATTCAGGATCCTGATCTTAGTATTGTGGTATAAAACCAACCCAGCGAAGGGAAAAATGCATGAGACTCTTACTCCCAGTTTAGAGCAAGAACAAAGATTGAAGTAGAGCTGTGGCTCAAGAGATAGAGTGCTACCTTGAGCAAAGAAAAGCTAAGAAAAAGCTCCAGGTCTTGAGTTCAAGGCCAGGAATGAAAGAAGGAAGGTAAAAAAAGGGAAGTATGTGAGGAAGGGAAATATATAAATGAAAGAGAGAAGGAACTAGCAATTTAAAACTAGAGAGTATTTAAAAGTCATCAGTCCTTCTAAGAAAAGTGTTGGAGTATGGGTTCTATATGTGGTGAACTGGAAGCCCAGCAGTGACTTGTTAACCAAAGAGTCACCATGATGAGCAAAGGATAGAAATCTGCATGAGCCTCTTAGCGGATGGAGTCACAGAAGAGAACGTCAGCTCCTCAGTATATAGAGATGGGGAAGTTGGCATCACCTTGATGTCATTGTGTCCATGGAGACTGGAAGCCATGGCCCTGTGAAAGCACAATGTTCTGGTTACTGAGCTGGGAGGCTGAAGAGAGCCAAGTCCTGGCCATGAAGAAATCTGGGTGGTAGCAGAGCAACTCTGCTGCAGTGTGTGCCTGCTTGGCTGTTCTTATTCTGTGGTGGATCAGGCCGGAGTGGGTGATAGTAACTGTTTTGTGGTCACAAGCCCTTCACCAAGAGCTTCCTCTGGGATCCTCATAAGCTACAGGGTGGCTGGTGGTGGGATGTGTGTGGGGTGGAAGTGACAGAGAGATGGACGCATGGTAAGGTGGGTGAAGAGATGAGAGGAATGATGAGAGCCCAGTTCATTGGTTTCCAAGGTTAATGGGTGGGAGGTAGAGAAGAATGAGGGAGGAAAGATGGAGGCAGGGGAAGGTAGTGACAGAGTGAGGCCATCTGTAGTGCCAGCCTGGCCATCATCTGAAGCCCATAGGCAGCTTCCTGATGCCTCACTTTGTCCTGCTCCTTGTGGAGGGAATGTCACGTGTACCCAGAGCTAGGGGTGGGGCAATGTTAGTAGCACCTGGAGAACCATTGGTCTCTACCTGGGTGAGGGGCGGTTATGGCTCCAATGCTGGGTGGCCTGATAGCTATGGAACAGATCTCTCCTTAGCTACCACAGTCAGTGGCTGCTCTCCATCTAGGGTTAGGGCACATGCTCAGCCATCAGGACACCCCATTCCAGGACAGAGGCCTACAATTCAGATGGCAGCACAGGGGTGAAGATGATCTCACCGTAGCCCTAGTTACATGGCTCTCCCTGCATGCAGGACAGGATGAGCTGGGGGAAGATGTTTTCTGTGTTTTTCCACAGCCTATCCCGGCCTCTTCTTGTGTCTGTTTAGACCAAGAGAGTACCAGGTTCCCTCTCATAGTCCTGGTTCTTTTTCTTTTACAGTCATGAGGCTTGAACTCATGTCCTGGGTACTGTCCCTGAGCTCTTTTGCTCAAGGTTGATGCTCTACCATTTGAACCATAGTGCCATTTCCAGCTTTTCCTTTTCATGTGGATCTCTGATATGTCCAGTGCTGTGCCTGCAGGGAGGCACTCACCCCACAGACAGAGCCAACTCTTCCGTGACTGTGACTGCCCACAACCCTCACACCCACTCCTTGCACAACCCTCAACTCAAGTTTTAGCTCCTCTTGGACTGGGTGTCCAGCCTACCCCTTCCTACACTCACAAAGGGTCTACAATTGTCTTCCCAGGGTCCTTTCTTCTATCAGCCCGAGTACAGACTGTGCACAACTTGACGATCACAGAGCTCAAATCCAAAGGCTGAGATGCAGAAGGGGGTGACCCAGTAGCTGCACAGGGCCCATGGATCATCCTGTGCATCCCCCAGCCTGTGACATCCCCCACCCCCTTGGCAGGGAAGCTCCGTGCCCACATCCTGATCCCTGGTCCCCTCCAAATACATTCTCCCTTGGATTTTGCAGACTGTCTACCATCAGGATCTAAAATTCTATTCATCACTTTATGTCCTTATCACTGACTTGCTACTTTGGCAGGATCTCCCCGTGCCTGGAGAGTGGGCATGTCATGTACTCTCTGTGGAGAAGTTGCCCCAGGAGAAGAAATATGCACTTCATGTGAGTGTTGGACAGGGCAGGAGGGCTCCCTACGATCAGAAGCCACAGGAGGGGTGCAGATGGGGGAATGCTAGGGGCCCCAGGGGACAGTGGGAGTTAGGGCACAGTTGGTTCCTTCTGCAGGGTTGACACCGCTTCACAAACCCAACAGAATGAGGTTCACATTACAGATGTCAGAGACATTGCAGATTGCCAATGGGCGCAGGGGTCACTGTCACCCCCAGATGCTGGCTGCATGCTGGGATGCACGTAGAGATGTTTTCAAGATCAGATAATGAGGATGTTGCAGGGTGTAACCATTCTTTTCAGATGGCTCTCTAGCTCTCTTGAGCTTCATCTCTATCTTTGGCTTTTTCTTGGCAGTTAACTGGAAATGAGAGTTTCATGGACTGTCCTTACTGGACTGGCTTCAAACAGAAGCTATGCACAGTTTTCAAACCATACCCTACTGAAGAAGGGAAGCTTGATCTGGTGCTTAACTGGGTTGCACTTTGGCTCCGTTTGCTATGCCTCACGGGAGGGGGCTCATCATTTGTAGACTAAGATCTCATGACCTTCAAAGCCAAATGCTACCTGAAAGTTCAGGGTCCCAGCCTATGTGTTGGGCCGGGGTGAATACATTCTCTGTTATGCTGGGTCATCAACCCATGTTTTAAGGTAGAAGTAGGCAGTGCCACATTTGATAAGAACATCTGCCAGAGATTGTCACCTCATGAAAGCAGATTCTAAATTTGTATTCCATTTCCTGTGGTGGAGAAATCCCCTCCAAGTTAGACAGGCTCATATCCACCTGCAGGTCACACTCCGAATGCACCCTTGAGTGTCCTCATGTTATTGGGATCTAAGTTTGTAGGGAATGCTGGTTTAGTCCATGAATTAGCTGGACAAGTGATGACAAACGTGTTGTGGATTAATATGAGAAAAATTTAAGAAGCCCTGGAGGAGCATCAACCTGACCCTCTGTGTTGCTATAAATCTGAAATGATGTTCCAGACTGAGAAACAATCACATGGCTTTGTGTTTGGCATCCAGACAAGTGAGTGCATGTCTTAGTTGTCAGCCAATACAGGGGAGGACATGAATAAGTGGGTGGAAAGCATCTGTCAGACCCCTGTCTGGGGGCAGGTGGAGAGAACATAGGAAGGTAGATACCATGGCTATGGTGGGGCCAAAAAAAAGGGTAAAAGAGGCAAAGGAACCAGGTACTGGTAGCTCAAGACTGTCATCCTAGCTACTCAGGAGTTTGAGATCTGAGGATCACAATTCAAAGCCAGCCCAGGACAGAAACTCCATGAGACTCTTATCTGCAATAAACTACTGAATGCAAGAAGCTCAAGCTCAGTGACAGCATCCAGGCCTAGCGTTCAAAACCCAGGACTGGCAGAAAAAAGTATCAAAGGACAAGAAGCTGGCCAAAAGTTAGAGGGACTCTATCTTGACAAACAATACAATGGTAAGTTGCACTCAGAAGACTTGCACAAAATCTGGAAATGCCTGAGACCTATCTGTGTATGTTTCCTGTTTGTCTAAATACATATGTTTATGCATATATATATTAGCATAGAGAGACAGATCAATACATATGACTATACATATATACATAGCCAGACACTTATGGGTGGGTGGTATACTGTGTGAGAGTTTGTGTTTGTGTTTTGTGGATGGCTATCTCTGTTTAAGAAAGATAGAAAATATGTAAATATCTTTTAAAAAAACTTGATAAAATATAGAGAGACATAAGCTCTTGAGGGAATCTGAAATGACAAGATTATTCACAGGCACGTTTATCCTTATGGATTCCTCAGCAAGTTTTAATTTTTTTCATTATTTTCTTTCTTTTTTTGAACCAGTGCTAAGGATTTCTCTCAGGGACCAGGTGCTGCCAATTACTAATTTTCTCATGGCTGGTACAAGAGGAAATGAGCCACAGTTCCACTCTTGCCTTATTTATTCATGCTTAACTGAAGATAAAGATTTCTATCAGTGACTTTCTTTCAGGGGCTGGATTCTAACGAGGATCCCCAGACCTCAGCCTTCTCTATAGCTACAATTAACAATATGAGAACCCAGCACTGGGTTCCAATGCACAGGGCAAGAAATTGAGTGAATCTCTCAACTCCAATTAGCTATAATAAGCTAGAAGTGAAAGACCAATACCTTTGAGGAAAAGATGCTGAGGGTTATCACACAGGCCCTATGAGTAAGCCCTAAACCCTGTACACATGTGTGCATGCACACATAGGCAGATACACACACACATGCACACACACAATATCTCAGGCAATATTGTATTTTGAATTAATATCCAAAGATTGCACAACAGGATAGCAAGTAATAAAATCTGTTTTTCTTGTCTACATTGAGGGAAAAGGATAAGTCACAAGATGGAGAAGCGAAGAATTCAGAGGCAAATGCTGTGAGTGAATAACTTGTAAAAAGCACATTTCTTTTCTTTTCTTTTCTTTTCTTTTGTTTTTTCTGCCATTCCTGGGGCTTGAACTCAGGGCCTGAGCACTGCTCTTGGCTTTTCCCAAGTTTAGCCCTCTGCCACTTGAGCCACATTGCCATATGGATTTTTATATCTGTGTGATATTAAGGACTCAAACCTAGATCTTCATGGATGCTATGCAAGCACTCTACCACTGGGCCAAACTCTAAACCCCGATAAAGTATTTATAAATACTCATCATCATCATATCAAAATATCCTTTCTCCTACAAAGAATGAACACTTATCTATGTCTGTAAGACTTTTTTTATGTCACCAATGCTTCTGTGATTTTCCCACTTGCATTTTTACAGATGACAGCACAGATATTCATCAGGAAGAAAAATAGATTAGGATACAGAAGTGAAAAATATGTGCAAGATGGCCTGGGAGTTTCATCTATTTGTAGAGTGCTGGGCTACCACACAAAAAGACTCCGGTTTGATTCTGCAGTACCATATACATAGAAAAAGCTGGAAGTGGTGTTGTGGCTTGGTGGGACAGCTATAGCCTAAAGAAAGCCTAAGAACAATGGTCAGGCTCTGAGATCAAGTCCCAGGACTGGCAAAAAAATGTGCAAGAGGCAAAATGCAAGCTGAGAAGGCACTGTGAAGCAAAATGTCTTGTGAAGGGTAAGGGGAATAGTGACAGTTAATTTTGGATCTTACCTAAGAAAGGCTCATTGAGTCTGAGACCAGGTTAGCACTTATGCCTAGTTAATGACTTGGGATTTGAACAAAAAGGTGTGCTGTTTACTACATCCATATGTGAGGTGGGATGGGAGATTCAGCCTCCAGTATGTCTTTGGGGAGGTCTTCTGTGAGCAAGGAGCTTTGGTCATTGGGCCTTGAAAGGTGACCCTACCTCCCTCACAATGGAACAGAATATGGAACCCTGGTAACCAAGCCACTGTATGTGACAACCAGCTCAAGCCAGCTCCCTTGGCCTGTGGCTCAGGAACCAGAAAGATATTGCTGTGCTGTTGCCAAATGTCAGGAGGCTCGCATCTCAGGCATGAGAGATATGGATGTCTCACTTGAAGAAGTAGAATCTGGATCAGTGCCAAGCCAAAATTCCAGTATATCAGACATTTCTCTAGGAAGAAAGCCAGGAAACTCCAGGGCAACTCAGATGAGGTATATTGAGAGGAAACCTATTTGAACCCATCATCCTGCCCACACACTACAACCTTCTTGTGTGCTTTCAAGTGACTATGCTGAGATTAGAGTGTGTCATTTCCAATCTACTCTATTCCAATTCCTCAGTGTGAAGTGTGTTCCCATTCCTACATTTGAAATATCCACTGTTTTGCCAACATAGTGTGATGGTAAGTCAGCTCAGACTCTGAATGAGCCTTGTAACCTATGGATCCTGGAGGAAGGCCTGTTGGAGATGCTGCTGACAAAGCTGATCCCTGCCTACCAGAAAGGTGATCTCTTTTATGTGGGAAACTTCCTGCAAAATTTCAAATAGTGGAGGACAATGTAGTAGTTGCTGGAAATTCTCTTGAAAAAGTGAGTGTTCCCCCTCCAAACCCAGGTTTGCTCACCCCTCCTGGACAAGTTGGAATACTTGGCCCCTCTCTGAGCCTGTTTGGTTCACTGGGGTGTTCACAGGGGAGCTAAGCATGATATAAGTGCACAAACTACTTTATTATGACTGGGAAACCATGCCATTTCATTTCCCTCACAAGCTACTGAAGTCTCAACAGTGTGCTTACTGAGAAGTTGGATTTCAGGCATGAGTAAGTGGCTCCCAACTGCAGCCCTCACCTAGGTGACATCCTAGGAAATCCCATTTCCCAATAAGAAATGAGGTGTCAGTACTAATGGCGGAGGCCTGTGAAATAATGGAGTCAGAGGAAAAGCTGGGGGCTGAATCACTTTTGAGCCATCAGGGAGGGATTGTAATAGCTTTGCCTGTTAGAACCTGAAAGCATTTACATCTTGGTGTGTGGTCCAGTGCTGCCACTTGAACCTGAACCCAGGTATAAATGCCATCCCTTTGGTGTTCAAAAATTAGCACTGTACCATTTGAGTCATAGGTCAAGTTCTGGCTTTTTGCTGCCTAATTGAAGACAAGTGCCTTTAGACTTTTACTGACTAGACTGGCTTTCCCTGTGATCTTCAGAGCTCAGCCTGCTGGGTGGCTAAGATTAGAGGAATGAGCATTTAGTTCTTTATTAAGAGCATTCACTTATTGATTTATTTAGAGCATTTCCTTAGTTAATTTAAGGTGCGTTTACTTTGGACAGATGCATAGAGGCCTCAGTCAGAAGCTTCTGGAAGTGGGGTGTAAAAGTCATCCTGTTCTCGAGTGTCTCTTACTCCCCTCCCAGCACATAAGTGCACATCTCTGCAGGACAGCTTAGCATTAGAGTCCTGCAAGAAAGGGGCTTTGGTAGAAGGCTCAGGATGGAGAGAGAAGGCTCTTACTTTCCTTGTACCGAATGTGCCCACAGCATCATGTATTCCATCTATATGATGTGAATGGATTTCTACCTAGTGATTTCTACGAGTTCAAGAACTGCCACACCCTGACACAACTCAAGCTCTATATGAGGCTCTACATGCCGGCTTTGGACCTGCTCTTCTAGACACATACTTTTTGACCAGCTGGAGGAATGTGCGACCAGTAAGACCAAGATAAAGTAGAAGTCCTGGAGTGGGTGCCTCAGAGCCTGTGAGTAGGAAGCCCATGTGGTCTAGATATTGGTTGGCCCTTACTTCTACAGAGCTTGGCAAAATGCCCTTTATGGGTGGTGTCAGCCAGGTAATGTCTGTCCTCTGAAAGGACTCGGGAATAAGCACTCATTAGAAAGACCCTACACGTCCTCAGTGTTCAGTCCAAACTCCAGTTCTACAGGTTCCTCCATTAGATCCTAATGGAAGTTGAGTGACACTTCAAATTGCAGAGTCCACTCTGTCCACTCTGTACCTATTTCCATTCTTAGGTTTGGGGCATCGTGGAAGAGCTTATACTGAACTCCGGATGAAAATCCCACCAATGGAGCTGGTGACTGATGGAGACTGAGAAACATCACTGCACTCCAGAAAGCATGGGCCTTCTGTAGAAATTACCAAACAGGTTTAGAGTCCTGTGAATATACCTTTTGCTCTGAACCCCATGTGTGACACAGTTGAACCTGCAGAAACCATGGAGGAAGAAAAAGAGCAGCTAGATTTCCTTCCGTTTCCTTTCACACTCCACCCAGAGTCAGTCCATCTGAGTCAGAGTAACACTCCACTTATTGTGCAAGCTGAAGGGGCACACGCTGGGTTCATGTAAAATGTCCCCATGGGAAGCAGCAAGTATACTCTCAATACTGGATTCATTGGAGGAAAATGAATCCATCCTCACAGAATATCCAGACCCATCCATCTCACTAAAAGAGACTCAATCTCCATTCGACAAACCAGAATCCATCCCCCTCTTAACTCAGGAAGGACATTCTGTTTCTCATGAGGAAGGAGAGCCTTCTGAGGACTCTGAAGTAGAATTACTGTCTGAAGGCAACTTGGAGGCCAGTCTGGATTTAGAGCTTCCCTGTCCCCTTCCTAAAAAGACATCTCTTTATCTTGCTCTTATGATTCTTGTCAAGTATTCATTGTATTTACTTTGCTAACTATTAAACTCTCATTGTTAATATTATGGTGTGCAGTTCTTCAGTCCTTATTATACTGTGTTTTATTTTCCACTTAGAATGTGAGACCTCAGACACATAGGTCCTGGGTGGGCCAAAAACCAGACAGGTCTGGTTATACAGGTTACTGGATATACAGGGAACTATGAAATGCATGGAATCACCAGGAATCCAGGCCAGGCCTCCATGGAAAGATAACTCAGCTACCAAAGTTTCAGGACAGAGCAGATGCCTATAAATGTGCTTTGTCAATCGGGAGAAGTGCCAGAGTAACTGTAATATTATGGGGGACTCTGTTCTGTGAGTTCAAGTCTGTTTATATATCCATTGTGCTTTGTACAAATATTTAAGAAAATTAAAACTCCACAATAGCATCAAAAATCTACTTTGGCTTTGAATGTGGCCTAGTTGTAGAGAGCTCGCCTAGTATACAAGAAGACCTTGATTCAATTCCTCGGCACTGCATACACAGAAAAAGCATATGGGGCACTGTGACTCAGGTGTCAGAGTGCCACCCTTGAACAAATGTGGCCAAGAACAGTTCCTGGTCCCTCAGTTCAAGCCCAGGACGAGCCAAACAAGAAATCATACCATTTTCCACACATTTGGAAATAAATCTGTTTTATCTAACCCTACTTCTTTTTTGCCAGTCCAGGGTGTGTGCCACCAAGCCAAACTACTGGCCCCCAACCTTACTATTTTGAATCATTTAATTTTTTTACATAATCATATTTCATGCTGTCTGTATTAATACCATAAACAGTATGCTTAGTGTAATAATGTTAAAGGTAAAACATAAGAAATTAATAACTAAAATTCCTTTTTTATTAGTTATATAGCATTACTACAATTTTATGAGAAAAATTACCTAGAATGTTTATTTTAGATTTCAAGTAATCCATTTTGATAAATATATCAACCTACACAATTTATTTGAACACATTTTAAACTATTTTTTTCAGGAATGAAAACACATATATATTTGTTGTAAATGAAATTTATGACTTGGGGGTAGGGAAAGAGAAAAGGGGGAAGGGGGTAACAGTGTTTACAAGAAATGTACTCATTACATATGTAACAGCAATCTCTTTGTATATCACCTTGACAACAAATTTTTTGAAAAGTACAATAAGTTTAAATGTCTACTTTGGGCAGAATTTTTTTTTTGCCAGTACTGGGCTTAGACTCAGGACCTGAGCACGATCCTTGTTTTTGTTTTTGTTTATTCTTAAGGCGCAAGTTCTATCACATGTGCCAGAGCACCACTTTTATCTTTTTTTATCTATGTTGTGCTGAGGAATTGAACTTGGGTCTTCATTCATGCTCGGCAAGAACTCTTCCACTAGGCTTAACTTATGGCCCCAGTGGGAAGGAAGTTTTCCATAAAATATGTAGGAAATATGTCCACTAAGGAAAAGCCATCAAAAATAGAAGAAAAATTATATACTTAGATAACGACATGCCAGTGTTATGGCAGATCTCTGTAATTCTAGCTTCAAGAGTGGCCTATTTGGACCGGGAGTTGGCTGGCTGAAGTAAAGTGCTATCCTTGAGCAAGCCCTAGGACAGTGCTCTGGCCATGAGTTGAAGCCACAGGACATGCAAAAAATAATAATTTAATGCCCGTGACTGGTGGCTCACCCTGGTAATCCTAGCTACCCTGGAGGATCGAGGTTCAAAGACGGCCCAGGCATAAAAATCTGTGAGAATCTTATTTCCAAATAATCCAGAAAATTCAACATGACAATGTGCCTAAAGTGGTAGAGCTCTTGCCTTGAGCTGAAGAGCTTAAGGTAAATATCCAGGCCCAGAGTTCAAGCCCCATGAGTGAAAAAAAGAAAAAGAAAAAGAAATCCCTTATCTAAGGCTGGAGTGCACAATAGTGGTAGTTTGCTTGCCTAGTATGCACAAAGCCCTGTGTTCAATTATTCTTTACCACGTACACCAAAAAAAAAGCTGGAAATGATCTCAGAAGGTTGGGTTGTGAGGATCACAGTTCAAAGCCAGGCCAGACACTAAAGTCCATGAAACTCTTACTTCCACTTAAGCACCAGAAAACCAGAAGTGACACTGTGGCTCAAGGTGTTTAAGGTTGTAGCCTTGAGCTGAAGAGCCCAGGGACACTGCCCAGGTGCACAATTAAAGTCTTACAACCAAAAGACAGAGAGAGAATGAGAGAGAGGGAGAGGGAGAGAGAGAGAGAGAGAGAGAGAGAGAGAGAGAGAGAGAGAGAGAGAGAGACAGACAGACAGACAGACAGACAGACAGACAGACAGACAGACAGAGACAGAGAGAGAGACAGAGAGAGAGACAGAGGGAGAGACAGAGAGAGAGACAGAGAGAGAGACAGAGAGAGAGGCAGAGAGAGAGGCAGGGAGAGAGAGAGAGAGACTGAGAGAGAGAGAGAGAGAGAGAGAGACAGGCAGACAGACAGAGACAGACAGAGACAGAGAGACAGAGACAGAGACATCAAACAGTCAGGCACTGTTGGCTGAAGCGTGTAATTCTACCTACTATGGAGGCTGAGATTGGAGGATCTTGGTTCAAAGCCCAAAGCCAGCCTGGACACATATGTTTGTGAGACTTACATCACCAATTAACTACCAGAAACCAAAAATGGAGCTGTAGAGGAAGAGCGCTAGCCTTGAGCTGAAGAGGTCAGGGACAGTCCAGGCCCAAAGTCCAAGCACCATGACGAATCAATAATAAAAAAAGAAGATAGCTAATAGTAATGATGAATAATTTTGGGCTGGGAGTTTGGCCTAGTGGTAGAGTGCTTGCCTAGCATGCACGAAGACCTGGGTTCAATTCCTCAATATCACATACATAAAAAAATGATGGAAGTGGTGCTGAGGCTGAAGTGGTAGAGCCCTAGCCTTGAGAAAATATAAGGACAGTGCTCAGTCCCTGAGTTCAAGCCCAGGACTGGCCAAATCAAAATAGTAGAGCACTGGCATTGAACTGAAGATCTGAGGAACAGCCCAGGCACAGAGTTCAAGCACCGCAAACAACAACAACAAAATCTATGAAATGGCAGTGGTGGTTTTAAGCTAAGCAAAAATAGAGTAGAAACTGGTAAAATACATATTTGTGTGTAATCAAAATAGCCAGTCTTATGCATTAGAACAGGATAGCAACTTGAAAAAAAATTTTGTTTTCCATCTCACTAGGTCCTGTCTCTTAATTTATTCAAGTAAGTAAAATGCTGGGTTTTATAATAATTGCTCTGAATATTAGAAAATCATAATATCTCTCATTAACCAACAAAGACCAGGAAATGGGGCTGTTCAAATGGCAGAGTATCAGGCAAGAGAAGAAAAAATTGAAGTAAGAACTTGAAGTTCTTGATCCAGAACCTGCATAGTAACAGAGCAGCAGCCTGGTGATGGTACCTCACACCTATAATCTTAGCTACTCAGGAGGCTAAGATCTGAGAATCAAAGTTTAAAGCCAGCCAAAGTACCCAGTTAACTGCCAGAAAAACCAGAAGTGGCACTGTGGCTCACAGATTAAAGCACTAGCCTTGAGCTGAAGAGCTCAGGGACAGTGCCCAGGCCCAGAGTTCAAGCCCCACAATTGACAAAAATCAAACAAGCAAACAAAACTCACAAAGAAGCCTGCAGACCACAGTGGTTCTGCTGAGTCTCTTCTCTATGGGGATCAGGAAATATTTCACTTTTTCTGTCTCTTCCCATCTCAACATTCATACTAAAATAAGACTGTGTTGAAAGTTTCAATTTATAAAAATGTTTTTCATGAAGCACCCTGAAATATTCATCGCTTATATCTCAATTGAAGATAGTTGATTTGGGGCTGCATTGGTACAGTGCTAGCCTTGAAGAGAAAAGGTCAGGGATAGAGCTGAAGCACTCAGTTGAAGACCCAGTGCCAACACACAAAAGAAATTATGCACTTTATACATATTTTCTAATTTCTTAATGAATTTTTCAGTCTGTATAAATATAGGGTACATTCCTTATTACTTAAGTAAGATTGCTCTTTTTTTTCTTTTTGCCAGTCCTACGGCTTGGACTCAGGGCCTAGACATTTTCATTGGACTCGCTTGCCCAAGGTGAGTGCTCTGCCTCTTGAGACACAGAGCCACTTCTAGCTTTTTTTCTGTGTATGCGGTACCGGTGAATAGAACCTAGATCTTCATGCATTCTAGGTGAGCACTCTACCATTAGGCTACATTCCCAGGCAGTGAGATTCCTCTTACAGTCATTGTATGTTCACAGAGTTTGATCTCACACACTGTAGGGCCCTGGTTGGCTTTGACCTGTGATTCTAAGTCCTGAGCCTCCTAAGTAGCTGAAATTAAGTTGTGAGCCAGCATGATGGCTTCCATTCTTTTTTCTACAAAAATATATGTAGTTATCTAAAATATATCTATAGCTGAAAAAAATGAATCTCTCCCAAACAAATCTTCAAAGAAACAACCATCCTATTAAAAGGTGTGCTAAAGACTTAAAAGAGTATTCTCTGAAGAAAAAATTAAAATGGGCTTTAGCCACATGAAGAAATGCTCCATATCTCTAGCAATAAGGGAAATGAAAATCAAAACAACTTTGAGATTCCACCTGACTCCAGTCAGAATGGCCATTATCAAAAAATCTAATAAGAGATACTGGTGGGGAAGTGACCAGGGGGGATCACACCTACACTGTTGCTGTGAGTGTAAACTCGTTCAACCACTAGGGAAAGCAGTGTGGTGGTTCCTCAAAAGACTGAACATAGAGCTCCCCTATGATCCAGCAAATCCTCTACTTGGCATCTACCCAATTGTCCAGAAAAAAGGACATACTAAATCCACTAGCACAATGATGCTCATAGCAGCACTATTTACCATAGCAAAGCTATGAAACCAACCCAGATGCCACTCAGTAGATGACTGAATCAAGAAGATGTGGTACTTATACACAATGGAATGCTATGCTGCCATCAGAAGGAATGACATCGCCCCATTTGTAAGGAAATGGAAAGACTTGGAAAAATTCATATTAAGTGAAGCAGCCAGACCCAAAGAAACATAAGCTCAATGGTTTCCCTCATTTGTAACAATTAGTTCACATCTAGGACTCTCCTAGCAGAGGATTACAATAACTCAAAAACCTAGGTATATAAGGTCATATAGGATGAGACTAAATGAAAGGATCTCTAGGATATGGGAACAAGAGCTATATCTTGTGTCATCGTTGCTCTTAATCTTGTGTGATTTTTGTCCTTAAACTACTATGTTATTTCTCATCTCTTATTTTGCCCTTTGGTTAATGTCAGATTGTTACTGTATCTGATTTTTTCCCTGTCATATTGTATATATGTTTATTTGTTTATGTCAAATAGGAAAGGGAAGGGGGGAAACAAGATGATTGGGAAGGGGAGGGGAGAAGGAACTGGGGACAAAAACATGTGGAGTGGAATAAATGTGTGAGAAGTAATGCAGTCCACTACCTGTAAATGTAATCGTAACCCCTCTATACATTACCCTGAAAATAAAAAAGAGACTATAAAAATATCTGTAGAAAATGAGTTTGGAGGATGGAAACAACCAGATGCCCTACTACAAAAAATGTGATACACGCACACACACACACACACACACACACACACACACACACACACACACACAATGAAATGATACATAGCCAACCGACAAGATAAAATAATGGCATTCTCGGGGAAATGGATGAAAAGGAAAAAAATCATATTAAGTGAAGTAAGCCAAACTCAAAAGAACATAGGCCCAAGAGTCTCCATCATTTGTCAAATTCAGTAGAAACCTTGGGCTCTGCTACCAGAGATTTATAATAGAACAAAATCTAGAGACATCGTGACAAATAGTATGACACTAAATGTAAGGACCTCCAAGATAAAGAAACAAAACTCATATAATGAGTGATTGTTGTCCTTAATGAACTATGTGATCTCTTATCTCTTTTGCTATCCCTTGGTTATATCATATTGTTACAATATTTCACCTTGTTTTCTGATATATTTCATATGTGCCTAATTGGTTATTTGAAATTGGATAGGGAAGGGGGGAAATGAACATGAGTGGGGGTAGGGGAAGGGAAATGGGGACCATGTCATTACATGGGGTATCAAAGTTTGAGAAGTAATGCACCTTCTATCTGGTGAATATAATGTAACGCTTCTATAAATTACAATAAAAATAAATACATAAAAAGAAGATCTGCACAGAAAAAAATAATAATGGCATTTTTGGGGTAGTGGATGAAATTAGAGTGAATCCTGTTGAGTGAGATAAGTCAAGACCAAGGAACAAAAGGTACATGGTCTCCTTAATATATGGATATTAGTTTCAAACAGTAGTAGAGTGATGATTGAATAGTTGATACCCAAAGTTCTGGACATAATTTTGGAGATATAAACATAACTACATAGACATAAAAATCTAGGATAGACTATACACTCTATAGACATGTGTTTTATTATAGATTAATCTGTATCTATGACATACAAAGACTCAGCTTAATTTTTACTATATTCTAAAATCTATGTGCAAGTGATTGTATAACGATTCCCTTCTTGAATACTTGTTGGTTAAACATGACATTTGAAATATGATGTAAAATTCAATGTTAATAATCTTTTTAAAAAAGAGGCTAGAGGTAAATACCACTAATGTACTTGCTCTAAGTGGTACAGAAATTTTCTTAATGAATCAAGGGGTTTTATTACATCTTTATGCAATTATTTTAGTTCTGAGTGTTCTACACTCAATGATACTTCTGGAAAGATGATATAGCTGACTGTGTAGATGGTATGAAGACATACTGGCCTAAACGTAGAATAAAGCATTGGTAAGTGGCTGTTAGCTGTGCAGATTCTACTGGAATATGTGGAATGAATTTATTAAGCACAATGCAGGCTCTTAGTCCGATCAGGTTCAAGATTATGTGGTTCCATCAGATGAATGAGGAAAGATCAGAAAAATCTACTAAGATATCCAGATATATTTTTTAAACTAAGGTATCTGGACTCCTTTTTTTTGTTTCTTGTTGGGGAGGTTGAACTTTGGACCTGGGCAAGGTCTCTTAGTTCTTTTTCCTCAAGGCTAATGCTGTACCAGTTTTAGCCACAACTCCACTTAGTTTTTGGGTGGATAAGTGGAGAGTAGAATCTTACAGTTTTTTTTGTTTTCGTTTTTTTGCTTGGAAAGGCTTTGAATCACCTTCTCCCTGGCTAGTAGAATGACAATTATGACCCTCCAGCGCCTGGCTAGTGATATTTTGAAAATTGGACTTTATTCCAAATCACATAACTGGTTCCTAGCAAAGTTTTGAAGCCTGACTTAAATGTGACAGATTTTTGTCAATTGGAGACACTCTGTGCTGAATGTTAGAAATCTACCAGCTGAGTCACAGTGGCACTTCCAGTTTTTGGTTTATGTGGTGCTGAGGAATGGAATCCAGGGTTTCATACATGCTAGGCAAGCTTCATTTTCAGCCCAAGGTTTTATGTTTTGTTTTTTCAGTGTTGTTGCTTCTAAGGTACTGTATGATGTTCTTTCATTTTCTTTGCTTTTTACCTCTTTTCTTCTTTTTCCCTTTAGTTTCATTCTCTGTAGTCACTGTGTTGAATTCGGGTACCCTGTGTCTTGTACATAGGTTTATGTGATTTGGGGAATGGAGAGGGTATAATAAAATGGTAAAAAAAAACAAAGGAAAAAGGGTGAACCAATTGAACAGTGATACTTGGAAGACACTAAACGGAAATGAACTGAACAATCCGGGTGGAGAGGGGGCTGAGGGTAGGAAAACAGAGAAAAAGGAGGGAGGGGATAACAATTTTCTTAAGAAATGTGTTCATTACTTATGTAACCGTATGCCAACTATATATTGACTTAACAAAAAAAATTAACTTAAAAAATAATTTAGCCAGGTGTGATGGCTCACACTTGTAAATGTAGCTACTCAAGAGGCTGGGATCCAAGGATAGCAGTTCAAAGTCAGCCTGGGCACTGAAGTCCATGTGACTCTTATCTCCAATTAACCACCAGAAACCCAGAAGTGGCCCTATGGCTCAAGGGATAGGGCAGTAGTCTTGAGCTGAAAAGCTCAGTGACAAGACCCAGTTGCAGAATTGCAGTCCCATGACTTGAATGATGAATGATACTAGCCAGGCTCTGTGCGCTCACACTTGGAATCCTATCTACAGAGAATCAGGTTTGAATCCAGCCCAAACAAATTGCATGATATTCTTATTTACAGTTCATTACCAAAAATCTGGAGGTGGAGCTGTGGATAAAGTGGTAGAACACTAGCCTGAAACAAAAAAAATTTAAGGACAGTTGCCAGGCCCTGGGTTCAAGTCCCAGGACTTGCATAAAACAAACAAAATGTGACGTTGAGTCCTCCATCATTTGGTGCTATAGTTCAATATTCTTGATATGCGTCTTAGAAATTAAGTCCCTAGCAAATACTCTCCCCTGAAATTCTGCTTCATAGCTGATTCATAGAATTTCAGCGTCATTACTATCACCTTCCCGTTAGCATAGCATCCTACTACTGAAAATTTGAACAAAACTTTTGAGTAATCCTAATAAATCTGTGTATCATCTGCACACACACCAAATCAGCAGCAGCTATGATCTACTATTATCTAAATGTCTTTAATCCCATCTTGAGTTAATGAGCCTTGAAGAGTAAAAAATATGAAATAGTTATGAAACTAACAGTCACCATTCTTCTACCTAATATTGTAATATAAGTTTATAAATGCAAGGACTATTCTGAAGTGTGCAGAAGATAGATTCTAATTATAATATTCTCATGAAGTATAGTTTTTAAGAAACATGTTGCTTGCTTTGGGAAAGCAAAGGCAAGGAAAATGATATAAGTAAGTTCCCTATTTATCAGAAGGAAAATACTATTGGGTTTAGATCAACTTTCATTCATTCCGTGCTGATGAAACAAATATTTGCAATTCCTGAGGCCAATCACTTCATTGTGATGCACAATCAGCCAGCTTAGATCAATCTTCCAAAAAAGGAAAGGAACAAATGAGAAGCAATTAAGGTTTCCAAAATGAACCAGGTGATGGTGGCAGCTCACACTTGTAATTCTATCTTCTCAAGGCCTGAAATCCAAGGATCTGGATTAAGTCTGTCTGTTACGAAAATATTCCTGTCTGAAACATTATCTCTGTTATCACACCCCAGCTGATACACTCTGCTCAACAGGTTCCAAACACCAAAGTACATCTCCTATCTGAAATACTAGCAAACGTACTCACACATTATTTCCTCTTTGGGAGATAGTTGAAACATGTACCAGAAACATTTCCCTGCCTTCAGAGTGGAAGTGGAAATATACACACACTGTAAGCCCATCTAGTAAATTACAGTCAATCATCTTTCCTCACATCTTGTTAGTTAAATTGAACAATGAGTGTTTGGATCAGAAACGATGTGTATGAGCATACAGGTTGTAAAAGTACTGTAATCATAGCTACTCAAGATAAGCTGAGACCTGAGGATTCCAGTTCAAAATCAGCCATGCAATAAATTCCATAAGATTTTTACCTCTAATTAACCAGCAAAAATCAGAGCGTTGAATTGTGATTAAAATGCCACAGGCCTAAGCTTTGCATAAAAGGGGTAAGGGGTAGCATTCAGGATGCCCACTCTCTCCACTCCTCTTTAACATCCTACTAGAATTCCTAGGCAGTGCAAAAATCAGACGGGTGGGGGTGTGGTTTTGGAGGGAAATGGGTACCAAGACATGTGAAAGGGTATCAATGTATGTGAATTAATGCACCTTCTATCTGGCAAATATCATGTATCCCTTTTACTAATTACAATAAAAAGAATTTAAAAAAATAAAGTTGTAGTGTGTGGGGAGAATGATGGGGTCAAATACATTTCTTCTTAGAAATATACCTCATCTGGTTGCCCTGGATTTTCCTGGCCTTCTTCTTAGACAAAGGACTGTTATACTGGATTTGTGGCTTGGCAATGATCTAGCATGTAGATCTTCGAGTAAGACATCCACAACTTCCATGCCTGAGACTCGAGTTTCCTGACCTTTGGCAACAGCACAGCAACATCTTTCTTCCTCCTGAGACACAGGCCAAGTGAGCTGGATTGAGTTGGTTGTTAGTTGCAGTGGCTTGGTTACCAGGGTTCCATATTCTGTTCCATTGTGAGGGAGGCAGGGTCACCTTTCAGGGCCCAATGACCAAAGATCCTTGCACACAAAAGACCTCACCAAAGACATACTGGGGGCTGAATCTCTCCTCCAATCTCACAATATACATGTGGATGTAGTAAACAGCACACCTTATTTGTCCAATCCCAATGTCTTCCACTAGGCCCAACTACCAGTCTGCTCTCAGGCTCAAGGAGCCTTGCTTAGGTAAGATCCAAACTTAAGGTCAATATTGCCCTCATCCTTTACAAAACATTTGCTTCACAGAGTGCCTTCTCTGCCTGCATTTTGCTCTTTGTCGAACTTTTTTTTGTTTTTGCTAGTCTTGGGACTTGACCTCAGAGTGTGAACATTGTTCTTGGACTTTCTTTGGGCTTTAGCTGTCCCACCAAGCCACAGCACCACTTGCAGCGTTTTCTATGTATGTGGTAATGAGGAATCAAACGTGAGTCTTTTTGCGTGGTAGCCAAGGACTCTACCACTAGGTCAAACACACAGGGCATCTTGCACATATTTTTGAGGTCAATCTACTAGGATATTATTAGGTTTCTGTATCCTAATCAATTTTTTCCTGATGATTAGCTTTGCTGTCATGTGTAAAAAATGCAAGAGGGAAAAACACAGAAGAATCAGTGAATTTTAAAACAAAGCATTACACACATAGATAAGTGTTCATTCTTTGTAGGAGAAAGGATATATTGATATGATGATGATGACTTTATAATTACTATGTCAGGCTTGAGAGTTTGGCATAGTGGTAGAGTGCTTGCCTAGCATCCATGAAGATCTGGGTTTGATTGCTCAGTATCACATAGATAGAAAATCTAGATGTGGCTCTGTGGCTCAAGTGGCAGAGGGCTAGACTTGAGAAAACCCGAGGACAGTGCTCAGGCCCTGAATTCAAGCCCCAAGACTGGCAGAAAGATAAAAGAAAATAAAAATGCTTTTTACGAGCTAATTCACTCACAGCATTTGCTTCTGAAATCTTCGCTTCTGCATCTTGTGAAATACCCCTTTCCCTCAACGTAGACAAGAAAAACAGATCCATCCCATGGTCCACTGTGAGGCAACTGGTTGGGCTAAGAGCTAGTCGTGCAGCAACACATAAGTTTTATTCTAATACTTTCCAAACTTTGTACTCAAATATGCTACCTACTTACCAAATTATGTCAGTTATCCTTATGCTATACCTTTTCTTCATTACTACAATATTCTTACACTCCTCCGTTAATCCTTTTGTACCTCCCCTGACCTCTCTCATTCTTTTATTCTATCTCTGGACCTCTGCTCGTCTTTCAACCCTAGTACTGAACGGATGTACACTTGATGGCTGTTGAGCAATATTGTATATGTAGGTGGTTAATTATTCTCTAGGCTCAGAGGGACATAATGACAATAGAGATTGGATTGAGAGGCTTATTGTTTTGGGTATAAATCGCTTATCAGTGGTTGTATAAGGCTGGTCTGTAAGTGCACAAAAAGAAAGAGTGATAATACCAATCAAAACTTGTGAACATCTAGTGTCTGCCAGCTACAGAGGTCTAGGTTGGTTATATCTGAAAAACTATAATCGTATTTTGTTGGGGACCGACTGTGGGGTCAATGACCTTGGACCTGACCTTGGACCTACACAACGGTATACACAAGGAAGTAACTCTTATCAGGACGACTTTAAGCTATGTCAATCAGTTCTTATCATGATGACTTTAAGCAATGTCAATCTGATCTTATCATGATGACTTTAAGCTATGTCAATCAGTTCTTATCATGATGACTTTAAGCAATGTTAATCCTTTCTCAATTATCCTATATGTGATTTGTTTACTATTTTGTATGAATGTAGCCTCTGGCAACTCCCTAGTTTTAAGAAGAGTATTTAAGGTCGGAACTTAAAATAAACGAGGGAGTCTTAGGCGGCAGTCTGGAGCTCACAGTCTTCTTGGACTGCTGACTTGGCCTGTAGTCCTCCCGAACTCCATCTGTTTGTCTCTATTCTATTTTTTCCTAGTCCTTGCCCCTATTTCAGGAATCCCAATCCGCGAACCCTGGTTTGCTGCCGGCCTGCCCCGGCAGTATTTAGTAGTAATCTTGCTCCCATTTTCAAATGGGCAGAACAAGAAACTCAAGAAAAATGTCAAATCAAGAAACAACATCCCCCACCCAATGTAAATAGACAATGGAACAGTCACTGGCAAACCTGGAGGAGAGTCTTCCAAGTGCTACACAAATGCAATTGATAAACATCATTAATGGAAAATGTGAAAATATAAAGAAAGAGATAATGGAAGAAGCCATACCTGAACAAGAGGAAAGCAAAAACAAGGTGATAAGTGAAAAAGAAGAAGCCATAAAGGAGGCCATAATAAAGGTTTTTCAAAGAAAGATGGATGAATTCATAGAATCCACAAAAAAAACGTGACCAAACTCCAGCAAATGTCCAAAGAACATAAAGCTATTGAGCTAACCACTCAAAAGGAAATCAAGGAGATAAAGAAATCCATACATGATCTAAAACAAGAGACGCAAGGCATAAAAAGTGAGCAATTAGAAGCAAGGGAGATGAAAAATAAAGTAGATAGCTTTGATAGCAGGTTAGACAATGCAGAGGAGAGAATTTCCGGGGCTGAAGATAATTTAGGTATTATGAAGAATAGAAAATGAGTCAATCCAAATCTAGGAAATATGAGAGAGCGCTTCAGGAGGTCCAAGATACAATTAGGAAGCCTAATTTAAGGCTAGTTGGTATTGAGGAGGGCGTGGAGAAAGAGGTCAATGGTATTGGAAATATACTTCAGGGAATCATCTCAGAGAATTTCCCAAATATCCAGAAGGGCAGGCCCATCCAGATACGAGAAGCTTTTAGAACCCCAAACAGACCTGACCAGAAAAGAACATCCCACCGCCACATTGTGATCCGAACTGGATCAATAGAAACGAAAGGAGAGATCCTAAAGGCAGCCAGGGAAAAGGGATCAGTAACCTATAAAGGCAAACCAATCAGAATAACCCCAGATTTCTCAGCAGAGACCATGCAAGCCCGAAGTCACTGGAAGCATATATGTCATGCACTTAAATAAAATAACTACCAACCAAGAATACTGTAGCCAGCTAAGCTCTCATGCATAACTGAGGGAACTATAAAAACATTCCATTCCAGGGAAAAGCTGCAACAATATGTCGAAACAAAACCAACACTACAGAGAATTCTCAACGATGCTCTATACATAGAAAACCAAAATAAATGCAATATAGGGAAAGAAATGGCACCTAAACAGCATACCATCTAAGGACCACAAGAACTGTCAAGACACAGGCCCTACTAAAAGCTTTTAAAAATGGTAGGAACTAATAAATATCTCTCAATCCTATCTCTCAATATCAATGGACTTAACTGTCCAATTAAAAGGCATAGGCTGTCTAGTTGGATCAAAAAGCAAGAGCCATCGTTCTGTTGTCTTCAAGAGACACATCTTACCCAAAAACAATCATGTTTTGAAAGTGAGAGGTTGGAATAAACTCTATCAAGCTAACTGCCACCATAAACAGGCTGGAGTTGCCATCCTCCTATCAGATACAATAGACTTCAAAAAAAAATTAGTAAGAAAAGACAAAGAAGGTTACTACATACTACTAAAGGATCTTTACTTCAGGAAGACATAACGATCCTAAATATTTACACACCCAATCCCGGAGCTCAAAACTTCATCAAGCAAACTTTACTTACACTGAAACCATACATAGATCGAAATACAGTGATTTTTGGTGAGTTTAACACACCACTCTCACCTATGGACACATCAACAAGGCAAAAACTCAACAGAAAAACTTTAGAACTGAACAACTATATAGACCAACTAGATCTAACAGACATCTGCAGAATAGTCCACACAGTAACAACACAATATAAGTTTTTCTCAGTAGCACATGGAACATTTCCCAAAATAGACCACATCTTAGGCCATAAAACAAACCTGGACAGATTCAGAAACTCTGAAATTATTCAATGCACACTCTCAGTCCATAAAGGCATCAAATTGGAACTGAACACACATCTCCACCAACGAAAACCCTGTAACTCATGGAGACTGAACAACACATTGTTGAATCAAAAACAATGGGTAATCGAAGATATCAGAACAGATATCCAACTGTTTATGAAATTTAACAATAAGGAGCACGCAAATATCAACTCCTTAGGGACACAACAAAGGCAGTACTCAGAGGAAAATTTATAGCGCCGAGTACCTACAAGAGCAAGTTGGAAAAATGGCAAACTAACTAGTTAATGTCTAACCTTAACCTCCTGGAAAAGAGCAACAAACCAAGCCTAAACCCATTAGGAGAAAGCAAATTATTAAAATCAAAGCAGAATTAAATGATTTGGAATAAAAAAAACTGTAGAAAGAATCAACAAAACAAGGAGTTGGTTCTTTGAAAGAATTAACAAAATTGACAAACCCTCAGCAAATCTTACCAAAAAAAAGAAGAGAGCATATCGAAATAAACAAAATCGCAGATGAAAATGGTAATATCACGACAGAAATTACCAAGATCCAGAATATCATGTGTTTGGATCAGAAGCGATGTGTATGAGCATACATGTTGTAAAAGTACTGTAATTCTAGCTACTCAAGATAAGCTGAGAACTGAGGATTCCAGTTCAAAATCAGCCACGCAATAAATTCCATAAGATTTTTACCTCTAATTAACCAGCAAAAAACAGAGCGTAGAAATGTGCTTAAAATGCCACAGCCCTAAGCTTTGCATTAAAGTGCTAGGGGGTAGCATTCAGGATGCCCACTCCCTCCACTCCTTTTTAACATAGTACTAGAATTCCTAGGCAGTGCAATAAGGCAAGAAGCAAGCATAAAGGGGATCCAAGTAGGGAAAGAGGAAATAAAACTATCCCTCTTTGCCGATGACATGATTCTGTATTTAAAGAATCCTATAGACTCTACTCCCAAGCTCCTTGAGCATATTCAAAGCTTTGGAAGGGTAGCAGGCCATAAAATCAACCCTCACAAATCAACTGCCTTCCTTTACGCCAACACTGAGAGGAACGAGGCAATAATCAGGAAAGCAATTCCTTTCACAGTAGCCTCAAAGAAATTAGCTTAACTAAGAATGTAGAGGACCGTTTAGATGAAACTTTAAAACCCTAAAAAAGGAAATTAAAGCAGAACTAAGGAAATGGAAAACCTCCCATGCTCCTGGATTGGAAGAATCAACATTGTGAAAATGACAATCTTGCCAAGGGCTATCTACAAATTCAATGTAATACCAATCAACATCCTAATGTCATTCTTTAAAGAAATAGAAGAGGCAATTCAAAATTTCATATGGAATAATAAAAGACCCCGTATAGCAAAAATACTTCTTAGCAGAAAGAACAGCGTTGGAGGAATTTCAATTCCAAACTTAAGACTCTCTTACAGAGCTATAATTCTCAAAACAGCTTGGTACTGGCACAAGAACAGGCCTGAAGTCCCTTGCGGTAGAACTGCGGACACAGATATTAAACCACAGACCTATGGCCACCTAACCTTTGACCAGGGAGCCAAAAAAATAGAATGGAAGAAAGATAGCCTCTTCAACAAGTTGTGCTGGCAGAACTGGTTAAACACCTGCAGAAAACTAAAGTTGGATCCTTCTTTGTCACCTTGCACTAGAATTAACTCCAAATGATCAAAGACGTGGAGGTAAAAGCTGACACTCTGAAAAGTTTACAGGAAGGAATAGGAGATACACTAGGCCTCCTTGGCACAGGTCGAAACTTTCTTAATAAGGACCAAGAATCACAACAAATCAGAGAAAGGCTGGATAAGTGGGACTGCACTAAACTGCAGAGCTTTTGTATGGCAACGGATAGAGCTAGTAAACTAATCAGGAAGCCTACAGAGTGGGAGAAGATCTTCACCACCCAAACAACGGAACAAGGCCTCATATCTAAAATATATCAACAACTCAAAAAATTGAATCACTCCAAAACTAACCTCCAAAGTAACACCCATCCCATTAAAAATGAGCCAAAGACTTAAGAGAGTCTTCTCTGAAGAAGAAACAAAAATGGCCTATAGACACATGAAGAAATGCTCAACATCTCTGGTCATAAAAGAAATGCAAATCAAAACAAGTCTAAGATTCCACCTCACTCCAGTTAGAATGGCCAGGATCAGGAAAATGTATGACAACAGATGCTGGAGGCGATGTGGCCAGGAGGGATCAGTACTACACTGTTGATGGGAGTGCAAACTCGTTCAACCACTATGGAAAGCAGTGCGGCAGTGCCTCAAAATGCTAAACATAGAACTCCCCTATGACCCAGCAATTCCACTACTTGGCATTTACCCAACAATCCAGAAACAAGGGCATACTAAACCCACTAGCACAACAATGTTCATTGCAGCACTATTCACCATAGCAAAGATATGGAACCAACCAAGATGTCCCTCAGTTGATGAGTGGATCAACAAGTTGCGGTATTTGTACACAATGGAATTCTATGCTGCTGTCAGAAAAAATGACATCGCCCCATTTGTTAGGAAATGGAAAGACTTAGAACAAATCATATTAAGTGAAGTAAGCCAGACTCAAAGGAACTTAGGCTCAGTGGTTTCCCTCATTCATCATAATCAGTAGAAACCTTGGGCTCTACTAACAGAGATTTGCAATAGAGCAAAAGACCATATATAATGCCATATAATGTGAAGCTAATTGAAAGGACCTCCAGGATATTGAAACAACAGCCACATAAATGAATGATTGTTGTCCTTAATGTACTGTGTTGTCTCTCAACTCCTTTGCTGTCCCTTGGTTATCCCATATTGGTATATTATCTCACTTTGTTATCTGATATACTGAATTTATTTGTATTTGGATATTTGAAATTTGATAGGGAAGCAGGGAAAACCAAGACGGGTGGGGGGTGTGGGGTTGGAGGGAAATGGGTACCAAGACATGTGAAAGGGTATCAATGTATGTGAATTAATGCACCTTCTATCTGGCAAAAATCATCTAACCCTTTTACTAATTACAATAAAAAAATGAAAAAATAAGAAAGTTGTAGTGTCTGGGGAGGATGATGGGGTGAAATACATTTCTTCTTAGAAATATACCTCATCTGGTTGCCCTGGATTTTCCTGGCCTTCTTCTTAGAGAAAGTTCTGTTATACTGGATTTGTGGCTTGGCAATGATCTAGCATGTACATCTTCGAGTCAGACATCCACAACTTCCATGCCTGAGACTCGAGTTTCCTGACCTTGGGCAACAGCACAGCAACATCTTTCTTCCTCCTGAGCCACAGGCCAAGTGAGCTGGATTGAGCTGGTTGTTAGTTACAGTGGCTTGGTTACCAGGGTTCCATACTCTGTTCCATTATGAGGGAGGCAGGGTCACCTTTCAGGGCCCAAAGACCAAAGATCCTTGCTCACAAAAGACCTCACCAAAGACATACTGGAGGCTGAATCTCTCCTCCAATCTCACAATGTACATGTGGATGTAGTAAACAGCACACGTTATTTGTCCAATCCCAATGTCTTCCACTAGGCCCAACTACCAGTCTGGTCTCAAGCTCAAGGAGCCTTTCTTAGGTAAGATCCAAACTTAAGGGTCAATATTGCCCTCATCCTTTACAAAACATTTGCTTCACAGTGCCTTCTCTGCCTGCATTTTGCCCCTTGTCGAATTTTTTCTGTTTTTGCTAGTCTTGGGACTTGACCTCAGAGTGTGAACATTGTTCTTGGGCTTTCTTTAGGCTTTAGCTGTCCCACCGAGCCACAGCACCACTTGCAGCGTTTTCTATCAATGTGGTAATGAGGAATCAAACCTGAGGCTTACTGCTTGGTAGCCAAGGACTCTACCACTAGGTCAAACACACAGGGCATCTTGCACATATTTTTGACGTCAATATACTAGGATATTATTAGGTTTCTGTATCCTAATCAATTTTTTCCTAATGAATAGCTTTGCTGTCATGTGTAAAAAATGCAAGAGGGAGAAACACAGAAGAATTAGTGAAATTAAAAAAAAGCATTAGACACAGTTAAGTGTTCATTTTTTGTAGGAGAAAGGATATTTGGATATGATGATGAAGATGATGACTTTATAATTACTATGTCAGGCTTGAGAGTTTGGCATAGTGGTAGAGTGCTTGCCTAGCATCCATGAAGATCTGGGTTTGATTGCTCAGTATCACATAGATAGAAAATCTAGATGTGGCACTGTGGCTCAAGTGGCAGAAGGCTAGACTTGAGAAAACCCGAGGACAGTGCTCAGGCCCTGAATTCAAGCCCCAAGACTGGCAGAAAGATAAAAGAAAAAAATGCTTTTTACGAGCTAATTCACTCACAGCATTTGCTTCTGAAATCTTCGCTTCTGCATCTTGTGAAATAGCCCTTTCCCTCAACGTAGACAAGAAAAACAGATCCATCCCATGGTCCACTGTGAGGCCACTGGTTGGGTTAAGAGCTAGTCGTGCAGCAATACATAAGATTTATTCTAATACTTTCCAAACTTTGTACTCAAATATGCTACCTACTTACCAACTTAGGTCAGTTATCCTTATGCTATAACTTTTCTTCATTACTACAATATTCTTACACTCCTACGTTAATCCTCTTGCACCTCCCCTGACCTCTCTCATTCTTTTTTTCTATCTCTGGACCTCTGCTCGTCTTTCAACCCTTATAATGCACGGATCTACACTTGATGGCTGTTGAGCAATATTGTATATGTAGGTGGTTAATTATTCTCTAGGCTCAGAGGGACTTAAAGACAATAGAGATTGGATTGAGAGGCTTATTGTTTTGGGTATAAATCGCTTATCAGTGGTTGTATTAGGCTGGTCTGTAAGTGCACAAAAAGAAAGAGTGATAATACCAATCAAAACTTGTGAACATCTAGTGTCTGCCAGCTACAGAGGTCTAGGTTGGTTATATCTGAAAAACTATAATCGTATTTAGTAGTAATCTTGCTCCCATTTTCAAATGGGCAGAACAAGAAACTCAAGAAAAATGTCAAATCAAGAAACAACATCCCCCACCCAACGTAAACAGACAATGGAACAGTCACTGGCAAACCTAGAGGAGAGTCTTCCAATTGCTACACAAATGCAATTGATAAACATCCTTAATGAAAAATGTGAAAATATAGAGAAAGAGATAATGGAGGAAGCCATACCTGAACAAGAGGAAAGCAAAAACAAGGTGATAAGTGAAAAAGAAAAAGCTATAAAGGAGGCCATAATAAAGGTTTTTCAAAAAAGATGGATGAATTCAAAGAATCCACAAATAAAAACGTGACCAAACTCCAGCAAATGTCCAAAGAAAATAAAGCTACTGAGCTAATCACTCAAAAGGAAATCAAGGAGATAAAGAAATCCATACATGATCTAAAACAAGGGATGCAAGGCATAAAAAGTGAGCAATTAGAAGCAAGGGAGATGAAAAATAAAGTAGATAGCTTTGATAGCAGGTTAGACAATGCAGAGGAGAGAATTTCCATGGCTGAAGATAATTTAGGTATTATAAAGAACAGAAAATGAGTCAATCCAAATCTAGGAAATATGAGAGAGTGCTTCAGGAGGTCCAAGATGCAATTAGGAAGCCTAATTTAAGGCTAGTTGGTATTGAGGAGGGCGTGGAGAAAGAGGTCAATGGTATTGGAAATATACTTCAGGGAATCATCTCAGAGAATTTCCCAAATATCCAGAAGGGCAGGCCCATCCAGATACGAGAAGCTTTTAGAACCCCAAACAGATCTGACCAGAAAAGAACATCCCACCGCCACATTGTGATCCGAACTGGATCAATAGAAACGAAAGGAGAGATCCTAAATGTAGCCAGGGAAAAGGGATCAGTAACCTACAAAGGCAAACCAATCAGAATAACCCCAGATTTCTCAGCAGAGACCATGCAAGCCCGAAGTGACTGGAAGCATATATGTCATGCCCTTAAATCAAATAACTACCAACCAAGAATACTGTAGCCAGCTAAGTTCTCATTCATAACTGAGGGAAAAATAAAAACATTCCATTCCAGGGAAAAGCTGCAACAATATGTCGAAACAAAACCAACACTACAGAGAATTCTCAAAGATGCTCTATACATAGAAAACCAAAATAAATGCAATATAGGGAAAGAAATGGCACCTAAACAGCATACCATCTAAGGACCACAAGAACTGTCAAGACACAGGCCCTACTAAAAGCTTTTTAAAATGGTAGGAACTAATAAATATCTCTCAATCCTAACTCTCACTATCAATGGACTTAACTCTCCAATTAAACGGCATAGGTTGTCTAGTTGGATCAAAAAGCAAGAGCCATCGTTCTGCTGACTTCAAGAGACACATCTTACCCAAAAACAATCATCTTTTGAAAGTGAGAGGTTGGAATAAACTCTATCAAACTAACTGCCCCCATAAACAGGCTAGAGTTGCCATCCTCATATCAGATACAATAGATTTCAAACTAAAATTAGTAAGAAAAGACAAAGAAGGTTACGACATACTACTAAAGGGATCTTTCCTCCCGGAAGACATAACAATCCTAAATATTTACACACCCAATCCCGGAGCTCCAAACTTCATCAAGCAAACTTTACTTACACTGAAACCATACATAGATCGAAATACAGTGATTGTTGGTGAGTTTAACACACCACTCTCACCTATGGACAGATCAACAAGGCAAAAACTTAACAGAGAAACCTTAGAACTGAACAACTATATAGACCAACTAGATCTAACAGACATCTGCAGAATATTCCACCCAGTAACACCACAATACACGTTTTTCTCAGCAGCACATGGAACATTTTCCAAAATAGACCACATCTTAGGCCATAAAGCAAACCTGGACAGATTCAGAAACACTGAAATTATTCCATGCACACTCTCAGACCATAAAGGCATCAAATTGGAGCTGAACACACATCTCCACCAAAGAAAACCCTATAACTCATGGAGACTGAACCACACATTGTTGAATCAAAAACAATGGGTAATCGAAGAGATTAGAACAGATATCCAACTGTTTATGAAATTTAACAATAAGGAGCACACAAATATCAACTCCTTAGGGACACAACAAAGGCAGTACTCAGAGGAAAATTTATAGCACTGAGTGCCTACAACAGCAAGTTGGAAAAATGGCAAACCAACTAGTTAATGTCTCACCTTAACCTCGTGGAAAAAGAGCAACAAACCAAGCCTAAACCCATTAGGAGAAAGCAAATTATTAAAATCAAAGCAGAATTAAATGATCTGGTATAAAAAAATCTATAGAAAGAATCAACAAAACAAGGAGTTGGTTCTTGAAAGAATTAACAAAATTGACAAGCCCTTAGCAAATCTTACCAAAAAAAGAAGAGAGCGTATCGAAATAAACAAAATCGCAGATGAAAATGGTAATATCACGACAGAAATTACCAAGATCCAGAATATCATGAGGGAATACTTCTCAAACCTTTACGCCAACAAATTTGAGAATCTAGAAGAAATGGATGAATTCCTAGACAATATTAACATACACACACTGAACCAAGAAGAGCTAACCCAACTCAACAGGCCTATTTCAAGCTCTGAAATAGAAATGGAAATTAGACAACTTCCACTTAAAAAGAGCCCAGGGCCAGATGTATTCACAGCTGAATTCTATAAGGTCTTCAAAGCAGAGCTCACACCAATACTCCTCAAGCTCTTCAACGAAATTGAAAATGAAGGTTCTTTACTAAACTGATTCTGTGAAGCCAGCATATCCCTCATCCCCAAACCAGACAGAGATTCATCAAAGAAAGAGATCTATAGACCCATTTCTTTGATGAACATCGATGCAAAACTTCTCAACAAAATACTGGCCAACCGTCTACAACAACTCATCAAAAAAAATATACACTATGATCAAACTGGATTCATCACAGGGAGGCAAAGCTGGTTCAACATACACAAATCAATTAATATAATTCAACACATCAACAGGAGCAGGGATAAAATCACGTGATTGTCTCAATAGATGAGGAAAACGCATTTGACAAGATCCAAAACCCCTTTATGTAAAAAGATGTGGAGAAACTAGGAATCCATGGAACATTTCTCAATGTAATAAAGGCTGTGTATGAGAACCCCACTGCTAGTATTATACTTAATGGTGAAAATCTAAAGCCATTCCCTCTAAAATCAGGAACGAGACAAGGATGCCCACTCTCTCCACTCCTTTTTAACATAGTACTAGAATTCCTAGGCAGTGCAATAAGGCAAGAAGCAGGCATAAAGGGGATCCAAATAGGGAAAGAGGAAATAAAACTATCCCTCTTTGCAGATGACATGATTCTGCATTTAAAGAATCCTATAGACTCTACTCTGAAGCTCCTTGAGCTGATTCAAATCTTTGGAAGGGTAGCAGGCCATAAAATCAACCCTCAGAAATCAGCTGCCTTACTTTACGCCAACACTGAGAGGAATGAGGCAATAATCCGGAAAGAAAATACTTTCACAATAGCCTCAAAGAAAATAAAGTACCTAGCAATTAGCTTAACTAAGAATGTAAAGGACCGTTTAGATGAAAACTTTAATACCTTAAAAAAGGAAATTAAAGCAGAACTAAGGAAATGGAAAAACCTCCCATGCTCCTGGATTGGAAGAATCAACATTGTGAAAATGACAATCTTGCCAAGGGCTATCTACAAATTCAATGTAATACCCATCAACATCCCAATGTCATTCTTTAAAGACATAGAAGAGGCAATTCAAAATTTCATATGGAATAATAAAAGACCCCGTATATTAAAACACTTCTTAGCAGTAAGAACAGCGCTGGAGAAATTTCATTTCCAAACTTTAGACTCTATTACAGAGTTATAAATCTCAAAACAGCTTGGTACTGGCACAAGAACAGGCCTGAAGCCCAATGGAATAGAACTGCGGACCCAGATATTAAACCACAGACCTATGGCCACCTAATCTTTGACCAGGGAGCCAAAAAATAGAATGGAAGAAAGATAGCCTCTTCAACAAGTTGTGCTGGCAGAACTGGTTAAACATCTGCAGAAAATTAAGTTGGATCCTTCTTTGTCACCATGCACTAGAATTAACTCCAAATGGATCAAAGACCTGGAGGTAAAAGCTGACACATTGAAAAATTTACAGGAAGGAATAGGAGATACACTAGGCCTCCTTGGCACAGGTTGAAACTTTCTTAATAAGGACCAAGAATCACAACAAATCAGAGAAAGGCTGGATAAGTGGGACTGCAATAAACTTCAGAGGTTTTGTATGGCAACGGATGTATCTAGTAAACTAATCAGGAAGCCAACAGAGTGGGAGAAGATCTTCACCAACCAAACAACGGACAAAGGCCTCATATCTAAAATATATCAACAACTCAAAAAATTGAATCACTCCAAAACTAACCTCCAAAGTAACACCCATCCCACTAAAAATGGGCCAAAGGCTTAAGAGGGTCTTCTCTGAAGAAGAAACAAAAATGGCCTATAGACACATGAAGAAATGCTCAACATCTCTGGTCATAAAAGAAATGCAAATCAAAACAACTCTAAGATTCCACCTAACTCCAGTTAGAATGGCCAGGATCAGGAAAACGAATGACAACAGATGCTGGAGGCGATGTGGCCAGGAGGGATCACTACTACACTGTTGATGGGAGTGCAAACTCGTTCAACCACTATGGAAAGCAGTGTGGCAGTGCCTCAAAAGGCTAAACATAGAACTCCCCTATGACCCAGCAATTCCACTAGTTGGCATTTACCCAACAATCCAGAAACAAGGGCATACTAAACCCACTAGCACAACAATGTTCATTGCAGCACTATTCACCATAGCAAAGATATGGAACCAACCCAGATGTCCCTCAGTTCATGAGTGGATCAACAAGTTGTGGTATTTGTACACAATGGAATTCTATGCTGCTGTCAGAAAGAATGACATCGCCCCATTTGGTAGGAAATGGAAATACTTAGAACAAATCATATTAAGTGAAGCAAGCCAGACTCAAAGGAACTTAGGTTCAGTGGTTTCCCTCATTCGTCATACTCAGTAGAAACCTTGGGCTCTACTAGCAGAGTTTTGCAATAGAGCAAAAGGCCATATATAAGGCAATATAATGTGAAGCTAATTGAAAGGACCTCCAGGATATTGAAACAAAAGCCACACAATGAATGATTGTTGTCCTTAATGTACTATGTTGTCTCTCATCTCCTTTGCTGTCCCTTGGTTATCCCATATTGGTATATTATCTCACTTTGTTATCAGATATATTGAATTTATTTGTATTTGGATATTTGAAATTTGATAGGGAAGGGGGGAAAACCAAGACGGGTGTGGGGTGTGGGGTTGGAGGGAAATGGCTACCAAGACATGTGAAAGGGTATCAATGTATGTGAATTAATGCACCTTCTATCTGGCAAATATCATGTAAGCCTTTTACTAATTACAATAAAAAAATTAAAAAAAAGAAAGTTGTAGTGTGTGGGGAGGATGATGGGGTCAAATACATTTTTTTTAGAAATATACCTCATCTGGTTGCCCTGGAATTTCCTGGGCTTCTTCTTAGAGAAAGGCCTGTTATATTGGATTTGTGGCTTGGCAATGATCTAGCATGTACATCTTCGAGTAAAACATCCACAACTTCCATGCCTGAGACTCGAGTTTCCTGACCTTTGCCAACAGCACAGCAACATCTTTCTTCCTCCACAGCCACAGGCCAAGTGAGCTGGCTTGAGTTGGTTGATAGTTACAGTGGCTTGGTTACCAGGGTTCCATATTCTGTTCCATTGTGAGGGAGGCAGGGTCACCTTTCAGGGCCCAATGACCAAAGATCCTTGCTTACAGAAGACCTCACCAAAGACATACTGGAGGCTGAATCTCTCCTCCAATCTCACAATATACATGTGGATGTAGTAAACAGCACACCTTATTTGTCCAATCCCAATGTCTTCCACTAAGCCCAACTACTAGTCTGGTCTCAGGCTCACGGAGCCTTTCTTAGGTAAGATCCAAACTTAAGGGTCAATATTGCCCTCATCCTTTACAAAACATTTGCTTCACAGTGCCTTCTCTGCCTGCATTTTGCCCATTGTCGAATTTTTTTTTGTTTTTGCTAGTCTTGGGACTTGACCTCAGAGTGTGAACATTGTTCTTGGGCTTTCTTCGGGCTTTTGCTGTCCCACTGAGCCACAGCACCACTTGCAGTGTTTTCTATGTATGTGGTAATGAGGAATCAAACCTGAGGCTTACTGCTTGGTAGCCAAGGACTCTACCACTAGGTCAAACACACAGGGCATCTTGCACATATTTTTGACGTCAATATACTAGGATATTATTAGGTTTCTGTATCCTAATCAATTTTTTTCCTGATAATTAGCTTTGCTGTCATGTGTAAAAAATACAAGAGGGAAAAACACAGAAGAATTAGTGATGATGACTTTATAATTACTATGTCAGGGTTGAGAGTTTGGCATAGTGGTAGAGTGCTTGCCTAGCATCCATGAAGATCTGGATTTGATTGCTCAGTATCACATAGATAGAAAATCTAGATGTGGCACTGTGGCTCAAGTGGCAGACTGCTAGACTTGAGAAAACAGTGCTCAGGCCATGAATTCAAGTCCCAAGATTGGCAGAAAGATAAAAGAAAATAAAAATGCTTTTTTCTAGCTAATTCACTCACAGCCTTTGCTTCTGAAATCTTCGCTTCTGCATCTTGTGAAATACCCCTTTCCCTCAACGTAGACAAGAAAAACAGTTCCATCCCATGGTCCACTGTGAGGCCACTGGTTGGGCTAAGAGCTAGTCGTGCAGCAACACATAAGTTTTATTCTAATACTTTCCAAACTTTGTACTCAAATATGCTACCTACTTACTAACTTAGGTCAGTTATCCTTATACTATTCCTTTTTTTCTTTACTGCAATATTTTTACACTCCTACGTTAATCCTCTTGTACCTCCCCTGACCTGTCTCATTCTTTTTTTCTATCTCTGGAACTCTGCTGGTCTTTCAACCCTTATACTGCACGGATGTACACTTGATGGCTGTTGAGCAATATTGTATATGTAGGTGGTTAATTATTCTCTAGGCTCAGAGGGACTTAAAGACAATAGATATTGGATTGAGAGGCTTATTGTTTTGGGTATAAATCGCTTATCAGTGGTTGTATTAGACTGGTCTGTAAGTGCACAAAAAGAAAGAGTGAGAATACCAATCAAAACTTGTGAACATCTAGTGTCTGCCAGCTACAGAGGTCTAGGTTGGTTATATCTGAAAAACTGTAATCGTATTTAGTAGTAATCTTGCTCCCATTTTCAAATGGGCAGAACAAGAAACTCAAGAAAAATGTCAAATCAAGAAACAACATCCCCCACCCATTGTAAACAGACAATGGAACAGTCACTGGCAAACCTAGACCAGAGACTTCCAAGTGCTACACAAAGGGAATTGATAAACATCATTAATGAAAAATGTGAAAATATATAGGAAGAGATAATGGAGGAAGCCATAGCTGAACAAGAGGAAAGCAAAAACAAGGTGATAAGTGAAAAGGAGAAGCCATAAAGGAGGCCATAATAAAGGTTTTTCAAAGAAAGATGGATGAATTCATAGAATCCACAAATAAAAACGTGACCAAACTCCAGCAAATGTCCAAAGAAAATAAAGCTACTGAGCTAACCACGCAAAAGGAAATCAAGGAGATAAAGAAATCCACACATGATCTAAAAAAAGAGATGCAAGGCATCAAAAGTGAGCAGTTAGAAGCAAGGGAGATGAAAAATAAAGTAGATAGCTTTGATAGCAGGTTAAACAATGCAGAGGAGAGAATTTCCAGGGCTGAAGATAATTTAGGTATTATAGAGAAAGAACAGAAAATGAGTCAATCCAAATCTAGGAAATATGAGAGAGCGCTTCAGGAGGTCCAAGATGCAATTAGGAACCCTGATTTAAAGCTAGTTGGTATTGAGGAGGGCGTGGAGAAAGAGGTCAATGGTATTGGAAATATACTTCAGGGAATAATCTCAGAGAATTTCCCAAATATCCAGAACGGCAGGCCCATCCAGATACGAGAAGCTTTTAGAACCCCAAACAGATCTGAACAGAAAAGAACATCGCACCGCCACATTGTGATCCAAACTGGATCAATAGAAACGAAAGGAAAGATCCTAAAGGGCGCCAGGGAAAAGGGATCAGTAACCTATAAAGGCAAACCAATCAGAATAACCGCAGATTTCTCAGCAGAGACCATGCAAGCCCGAAGTGACTGGAAGCATATATGTCATGCCCTTAAATCAAATAACTACCAATCAAGAATACTGTAGCCAGCTAAGGTCTCATTCATAACTGAGGGAACAATAAAAACATTCCATTCCAGGGAAAAGCTGCAACAATATGTCGAAACAAAACCAACACTACAGAGAATTCTCAAAGATGCTCTATACATAGAGTTGTCTAGTTGGATCAAAAAGCAAGAGCCATCGTTCTGCTGTCTTCAAGAGACACATCTTACCCCAAAACAATCATCTTTTGAAAGTGAGAGCTTGGAATAAACTCTATCAAGCTAACTGCCCCCATAAACAGGCTGGAGTTGCCATCCTCATATCAGATACAATAGACTTCAAACTAAAATTAGTAAGAAAAGACAAAGAAGGTTACTACATACCACTAAAGGGATCTTTCCTCCAGGAAGTCATAACGATCCTAAATATTTACACACCCTTTTGAAGATTCTCAAAAGATTGAAGATACTGCCAGTGTAAGTTAGATTCCGGCATTCATTTTAAATAATGCAATGAGTAGGGATTTTTTTGAAATATCACTGTTGACAAAATCTAACACACATTTGCTTAGTATTTGCTTTTGATTTCCCAAGAAGTTCAGTACAAGCTAACATGTGTGGCATATATCGATTGGAAGAAATGATTCAGAATATGTGACTCATTTGAACAGGAGTCAGTGAAAGATACAGAAGCAGGATACCCATATTGTTATAATTTGTATCTTTTTCATATTTTGTGTTTGTTATTAATTCCATTTGTAGTGTACATTTCTAGGTAAAAACTTTTAAAATATTTCCAAACAATTTGTTATTTCAACAGCAAAAAACATTTATATGCCTGATAAAATTCACAGAAAACAAATTTTTCCATATTATTTTTGTTTTTTGGGTTTTTTTTGTGGGTCATAGATCTTGAACTCAGCCTGGGTACTATCCCTGAGCTCTTCAACTCCAGGCTACCACCTTACCCTGGAGCCAAGCCCCACTTCCCATTTTCTAAAGGTAAATTGGAGATAAGATTCTCAGGTCTTTTTGTGCCAGGATGGCTTTAAACCTTGATCCTCAGATCTCAGCCTCCTGAGTAGCTAGGATTATAGAAGTGAGCCACCACCCCATCATGCTCAGCTTTCTGGTTTTTTTTTAAACAAGCCCTTTGGCTGGAACTCGGTCTGAGCACTGTCCTTCAGCTTTCCTCAAGCCTAGTGATCTTCTACTTCAGCCACAGCACTACTTCTGGTTATTTCTGTGTATGTGGTACTGCGGAATTGAACCTTCGTCTTCATACAAGCACTCTACAACTATGCCAAACTCCCAGCCCCTCCACATTAGTTTTTATGATAGATCTTTCCATGCATCCAGGATGGCTAGAAATCCTTCTTGAGTTTCCCAAGATCAGGGAGTATAGGTGTGTCCCATCCTGTGTGGCTACATAACCATTGTTTAGGGTACAGTTCTCTCTTCATTCTACCCATCTAGAGCAATTTTCATCTTCCATGTATAATAATTAAACATTCAACTCCTGTTCCTCTCTACTCCATTCTCTGGAACCATCGTGCTTTTTGGCTCTAAGGATTTGTTGATCCTTGGAAGCTCTGGAAGGGAAAACATACCCTAGCTCTTCCTTTATGACTGCTGTATTTTTAGTTTACTGTAATCAAGATTCATCTGTAAAATATAGTAAAATGTTCTTCCTTTTCAATGCATTGTTTTGCATATTTCTACCTTTTGATTATTATTAATAGTTGTGAATGGATTCTCCACATATTTGTTCTAGTCTCTGCTTTCTCTTCCGTTAGGTACAAATCTAGAAATAGAAGTGTTGGACCATATTTCTATGTAATTCTATATTTAGTACATTTTTAGCACTCTCCACGCAATTTTTGATTGTTTTATATTCCTTGCAGAACTATTCCAAAGTTCTACTTCTTCTCACTACCTTCCCAGTAATAGTTAGACTTTGAAAGTTGTTTTTTTGTATGCGTGTGTGTGTGTGTGTGTGTTTGTGTGTGTGTGTGTGTATGTGGATCTTTTTGTTTAAAACTATATTTATATTAACATATTTAAAGTAATGATTTCATTGTAATTTTAATTTTTCTCATGACTGTTAATATTGAACTTCTTTCTACATTTTGAACAACTATTTCGATATATTCTTTTTAGAAAATCCTCTCCAATCTCCAATTTTTTTCCCTTTTTTTGTGGGGTAGTGGGCAAAGTCATGGGGCTTGGACCTTGGGCAGTGAGCTCTTTAGTTTAAGGCTATTGTCCTACCCTGAGTATTGACCCTCAGTTCTTCTGCTCACAGCTCCCTACCCCTCTTCCCATTATATACAGAACAAAGGTCATCCTCAGTCATTTTGAAAAAGTAAAACATACAGTAAATTTGTAGTATAAAACAGCAAGAAATAAATTTCTTGCCAGGTGCAGTGACTTCTACCTGTAATTCTAGCTACTCAGATATCAGGCTGATATCTAAAGATTTGGTTCAAAGCCAGCCTGGGCATTAGAAAATCTATAAGTTTCTCATCTACAGTTAACCACTAGAATATGGGAAATGGCACTGTGGCTTCATAGGTAGGGTGATAGCCTTGAGTTGAAGAGCTCAGGAACAGTGCCCAGGCCCAGAGTTCAAGGCTTACAAATCCCCCAGCCAAAGAAAAGAAAAAAAAGTTTCTTCCCCAAGTGATTATTATGCCAGCCATAGAACATTAACATTCTGGGTGTACCTCACAGTATTATTACTTGATACCCTAAGATTTTGCAATATTCTCACAATACCAGCATATGTCATCATATAATGTAGTTCCTTTTCAAGGGAATAATTCCATTTATAACCTAAATCTACTCCCCCGGCTTATTTTTGTCGATACCACAATTGCTCTACCATGATATGCCACAAGCCATTAAACATTTTATGGTGGGTAATTGGAAAGGAGTCTCATGGAATTTTGTGCCAGGCTGGCTTTGAACCATGGTCCTCAGATCTCAGTCTCCTGAGTAGCTAGGATGACAGGCGTGAGCCACCAACACCGGGCTTGCCTTTTTATTTTTCTGTGGGTCTTGGGACTTGAACTCTGGGCCTAGGCACCATCCCTAAGCTTTTCAGGTCAATATTTCATGTAAGTCTAAACATTTAAGTAAAGGAATACAATTCCAACAAAAAAAGAATAAAATTCCAGACATGGTGTGTTTATAACTCAGTGCTAATTACTTGATGAAAATGTGCCATTCCAGAAGCTGGTATCATTTGATGATGTAGCTGTGGATTTCAACTGGGAGGAGTGGCAGCATCTGGACAATGGTCAGAGGACCCTGTACAGAGATGTAATGCTGGAGACCTACAGCAACCTGCTGTCCTTAGGTGAGCAAAAGTCAAATTCACTTGCAAGGCCAAGTGCCTTGTTATTTTGCAGATACGTGAATGTTTATCAAACTTTCAATACTATTTAAATGAAAGATTCCAGGCCCTGAGAAGTATCATTACTTTCTAAAGAAAACCTAAGGTAATTTTGTACTCATTCTTCAGGATACCTTCAGGATACATTGACAACAGTTCTAAATTATGTTTCCTCTAATGGAGACGACATTCCAAACTTACACAGTAATTGTAAGTGGATAAACCATCCAGAATAGAATGTATATCATTATTGGAAATAGGATCTACAAATCACTAAACAGTGAGTTTATAATGGAAACCTGGCACTAGGTGCAATGTTTCATGCCTGTAATCTTAAAATATTCAGGAGGAAGAAATCTAAGAATTCTAATTTGAAGCCAGCAATGGCATAAAAATTGCCATGAAACTCTATAACTCCAAGTAACCCCTCAAAAATGTTAGTGGAGTGTCAAGAGTTTGACTTTGTGGTTGAGTGCTTGCCTAGCATGCATGAAGACCTATGCATGTAAGTGGAGCTGGGACTCAAACTGGTATTTTTCTAGCCTTGAGCAAGACAGCTAAGTTTATGCCATACAAAATGAATCCAGAGCTGGGGAAAATTCAACCATGGAGCCAGTGAGAAATGAGAGAAAAGATTTAATAGATAACTGGTGAGTAGGATGTCTGTGAACTTAAAGCAATGATGACACAGCAAAAGCAATAATTCTCTACTGTTTCTAATTTACAGGGCCCTGTGTTCCCAAACCTGTATTAATTGACAAGCTAGAGCACTGTGCAGAACTCTGGATAGGAAATTCCTCTGACACGAATATCACAGGTGAGTGAATGCATCTTCATATTGATGTTGGAGCTTGAGCCCCATTGGTAAGTTCATGTTGTGATGTACTGAGCAATAATATTCTTAGTTACCCTAAATCCTGTGTGGAACCTATGGAATTCTTTGTGAATGAATCAAGAATCATTTTCCTTTCCCAATCCTATGCCTGGTCTCAGGGCCTGAGCATGGTCCTTGGGTTTTCTCAAGGCTAGCTCTCTAGTTCTTGAGTCATAGCACCACTTCTGGCTTTTTCTTTGTATGTAGTACCAAGGAACTGAACCAGGTCTTTGTGCATGCTATCCCAAACCCCTGGCACCAAGAATCATAGGGTGATATGACGAATTCTATGTGGCAGTAGAGTTAAAGTTAGATTTCTCTGTAGATATCACTGTGAAACAAAATAAAATGAGAAAGCCATGAGCCCGTGGCTCATGCCTGTAATCCTAGCTACTTAGGAGGCTGAGATCTGAGGATCAAGGTTCAAAGACTGACCTATCACAAAAACACCTTAGACTCTTCTCTCCAATGAACCAATAGAAAATGAGAAGTGGGGTTGAGGCTAAAGACATAGGGCAGTAGGCTTGAGCTGAAGAGCTCAGGAAGAACAGCCAGGTCTAGAATTCAAGTCCCATGACTGCAAAACAAGAAAGAAAGAAAGAAAGAAAGAAAGAAAGAAAGAAAGAAAGAAAGAAAGAAAGAAAGAAAGGAAGGAAGAAAGAAGAAAGAGGGAAGAAAGAGGGAAGGAAGGAAAGGAAGAAAGAAAGAAAGAAAGAAAGATATTTCATTTCTTTAAAACTAAGACTATAAATGATTGAGCAAACAAGGAATAAGTCAGGGCATTATTCTCTGATAAGGATAATATCTTTTTGCTGGTAGGAAGAGACTGGTATTCAGAACCATACCTTTCCACCAGAAATTGAGCCTAGTGGTAGAGTGCTTGCCTAGCATGCACAAAGACACAGGTTTGATTCCTTATTACCACATACATACAAAAAGCCAGAAGTAATGACTTCATTGATAGGGTTCTAGTCTTGAGAAAACCCAAGGACAGTGGTTAGGCCCTAAGTTCAAACCCAGGAATGGAAGAAAAAAAAACAACAAAGTTTCAATCAACATAAGAAAATTAACTATACAATGAGCTGGGGATTTTCTGGTCTTCCATGGTTCTGAGGGACAGGAGTGTTAGAAAAGGAATTTTTATAAGACTTCAAATGGAAAGAAACAAATTTCAAAATTCCCACAAATACCTAAATTGAGACTTTAGTGAGAAGTTGTAACTGAAGGGATATAGTTGTAAGTCCTTACTCTCAAGAATCGTTCCTGCTTGGATCAAAGGCAAACAGACATATAAACCAAACTTGTGGCCGCTGAATCTAGAAAAAATTCGTGTTCCTCACTTAATGCTTAATAAGCAAACAGCATTGAAACTGGGTAAGGTAATCCTATCTTCTACTCAAGACCTGAGACTCTTATTTGTAGTTAACTCTGGAAAAGAGTAAGTGGGGCTGTAGCTCAAGGATAGGGGTTATAGTCTTTTGCTGAAGTGTTCAGGGACAGGGCCGAGGCCTATGAACTACAAAAAAAAAGAAAAGAAAAGAAAAGAAAGTTTTAAAAAGATGTAAAACTGCACAGTATTTAGATTATTTCTCAAAAATAAAAGAAAGGCAGCTATTCCTCAATGTATAAACAAAACATTATTTGAAAAAAAACAGCTGCAGGTATAGTATAGGTAGTACTCAGCTTAAGACTGTAGCAATACATAGTTGGGTAATTTCAATAAATATTTCCTGTGATATAAAAGAGAACTAAAACACAGAAAAACATTATTGGTCATTGTAAAATATCATTTTCTTAATATGTTAGGGAGAAAAGCATATATTTCTCACAAATCAATTTCCACTTTTATATTTTAAAATATCTAACACTTAGGATGGGAAAGTAAAGTCATTACCTTTACAGTAAGGAATATTTGCATCTCATGTATGTTTGTGTCTTTTTTTCTATGACTCATTTTAGATGTCCAGGTAATGGAAAATGTGTTCAAGACCTGCCAGGAAAGTCCACATGAATGTCTTTGTGAAGTAGCAGTTGCAAGTAGTATCGAAGTGGAGGAAAACGTGAGATTAGCAACAACTTTAAATTTGAGCTCTACACATAATCCAGAGCTGATTAGTAATAACGGCAAGAACTTAGGGGTGAGGACTGAGGAGTTCATTAAGTGTCAGAACATGCTTCTGTCTCCTAAGCCTGATGAGATGCATGCTGCATATAGATCTCGTATGTCTCCTGTTCTTAAAAAATCCATCGGATATTCAGAGCATTTTATTCATGATTGTGACAGTCCAAAACATCTGCAGTAAGTATCATAATTCTGTTCTCCCTGCCCAAGAAATTCTTCAGGGAGGGAGGAAAACTGCTAAATGTACTGTGTGATGAAAAATATTGTACTTAACACCGACCATCACTACACATCCGAAAATGTACACAGGAGAGACTCCTCATACATGTAGTGAACATGAGAAATCTTTCAGTAATGAAATACGCCTTACAATACCTCAGAGCAAATATCCTGAGATATGTGATGCGTACATCAAGTGTGAAAATTAATTTCTGAGAAGTCAGACCTGACGCTCCAACCTCGATCTCCAAGAGAAGACAAACCTTATGAATATGAGGAAAGTAATAAAATTTCTGCCCAGAATTCAGCTCTCAGCACACATCAGAGATCTCACACAGAAGAGAAATCTTATGAATGGGATAAATGTGGGAAGACTTTTAGACTGAAATCATACCTCACTTTGCACCAGAGAAGACACACAGAAGAGAAACCTTATGAATGTAACAAATGTGAAAAGTCTTTCACCCAGAAGATACACCTTCGAGTTCATCAAATAAAACACACAGAAGAGAAATCTTATAAGTGTAATGAATGTGGAAAGTCTTTCCAAGGGAAGGGAAAACTTCGTGTTCATCAGAGAATACACACAGGAGTGAAACCTTATGAATGTAACCAATGTGTAAAGTCTTTCAGACAGAAATCTTCCCTCAAATTGCATCAAAGAACACACACAGGAGAGAAACCTTATGTGTGCAACAAATGTGGAAAGACCTTCAAGAGGAAGTCATATCTTGATGGGCATAATAGAACACACACAGGAGAGAAAACTTATGCATGTAGTGAATGCGGAAAGTCTTTCAAATGGAAGGTAAAACTCCATGTTCATCAGAGAATATACTCAGGAGAAACACCTTATGAGTGTAACATATGTGGAAAGTCCTTCACACAGAAGCCAAACCTCAACATGCATAAGACAATTCAAACAGGAGAAAAACCTTATGAATGTAACCGATGTGGAATGTCTTTCAAATGGAAGTCTTCCCTCAAATTGCATCAGAGAACACACACAGGACAGAAACTGTACGAGTGCATCAAATGTGGTAAGACCTTCAGATGGAAGTCACATTACAGGAGGCATAACAGAATTCACACATATTTGAAACCTTAGGAATATAACCAAAGTTGAATGTCTTTCGTGCAGTATTCACCCTTCAAGAAGCGTAAGAGAGTTCACACATATGAGAAGCCTTAGCAATGTAATAAATAGGAAAGACTTTTTAGTCTGTGGAAGAAAACTCAGCTTGTGTCACAGAACCAACACAAGATAAAACCCTTAATGAATGTAGCAAATGTTCAGTCTTTTCCCCAGAAGGCACAAGTCAAGATTTATCACAAAACACCCACAGGATACAATCCTATGAATAAAATGAAAGGGAAATTTTTTTGAAGAACTCATAGTTGAGTTTGCATGATACCACACAGACACAGGATAAAAATCGTATGAATATAAGAATATGAAAAATCCATCATGAACGCATGACTAAGTATAAAATGCACATAGGAGAGAAAAACCTTATGAATATTACAAATGTGGAAAGTGTTTGACCTGAAAGGCATACTTCTGTGTTCATCACAAACCTGATTCCCATAGAAGAAAAGAAAACTAATGAATAGAACAAATGTGCAATGACTTTTAATCAGAAGTCAGTCTTCAGTACATTTCAGAACATACACAATAGAGAAATTCTGAGTAATGAAAAACATTTAGCTATATATAGAATCTCTGTATATGGGAGCATTAGGGTAAGTCTTCTAAACAAAGTCAACCTTCAGCAAGCATTAAGAGCACTCACAGAATAAATAATAGCATGTAGGAAAACCTTTGTCAGAAACCTCTAAAAGCTGACTGTGTGGCTTAGTGGTAGAGTGCTAACCTATCAAGGATTAAGGCCTGGGTTAGATTCCTCAATACTACATGAAAAGAGCAAGCCAGAAGCAGCACTGTGGTTCAAATGGTAGAGTGCTAACCTTGAGCAAAAGTAGCTCAGGCCCTGAGTTCAAGCCTAAGGATTGGAGAGAGACAGAGAGAGAGAGAGAGAGAGAGAGAGAGAGAGAGAGAGAGAGAGAGAGAGAGAGAGAGAGAGAGAGAGAGAGAGAGAGAGAGAGAGAGAGAGAGAGAGAAAGAGAGAAAAAGAGAGAAAAACAGGAACTTCTAAATTTTACAGAGATAGAGAAGGAGAGAGAGAAGGAGAGAGAAACTAATTTCTAAACTTTACAGTGTTTCTATTTCCTTACAAATTCATCTATGTCATTCTTTCTGACAGAAGCACAGAATTCCATTGTGTAAAAATACCATATTTGATCTACTCATCAACTGACGGGCATCTGGGTTGTTTCCATACCTTTGCTATAGTAAATAGTGCTGTGATAAATGTTATTGTTCTAGTGAATTTAGTATGTCCTATCTGGACGATTGGCAAGTAGTGAAATTGCTTGATCACAGGGGAGCTCTATGTTTAGTCTTTTTGGGATACTGCCATAGTGCTTTCCATAGTGGTTGAACGAGTTTGCAATCCCACCAGCAATGTAGTAGTGATCCCTCCTGGCCACATCCCCTCCAGCATACGTTATTAGATTTCTGGATCTTGGCCATTCTAACTGGAGTGAGGAGGAAAAGGGAAAGAGGAACTGAAACTTTCTCTCCTTACAGATGACATGATTCTGTATTTAAAGCACCCTATAGACTCTACTCCGAAGCTGCTTGAGCTGATATAAAACTTTGGTAAGGTAGCAGGGTATAAAATTAACCCTCAATGTCAACTGCCTTCTTATATGCCAACAAACGAGAGGAATGAGGCAAGAATCAGGATAGCAACTCATTTTGCTATCAAAGAAAATAAAATACCTAGGAATTAACTTACAATGTAAAGCACCTTTTTGATGGAACTATAAAACCTGGAGAAGGAAATTATCGCAGAACTGAGGAAATGCAAAAACCTATGCTCCTGGTTTGGAAGAAGTAATATTGTAAAAATGGTAATCTTCAATCAATATCCCAATGTCATTCTTTAAAGAAACAGAAGAGGAAATCCAAAATTTCACTTGGAATAATAAAAGACCCCTTATAGTCTGTCTTCTGGCATGATACATAATGTTTAATCTCACCTTCTCCACCAAAATCTCACCTTTCTCATTGAGACATAGGTGGCCCTGTTTACTAGCAGCAAAGGCTCAAACGCGCAGTTTCAGGTGTCACCACTGCCTCTGTTACTGGGTAGATCCAACTCTGTCATCGATTCTGAGGTCTGCTCTGGGAGTCTTGGTCACAAGTTGTTCTGTGGCTTCTGCTGCCAGCCTGTGCCTATTTGCTTCCTTTTCCTCCAGCAGCCTACAACAGGGAATGAAGTTCAGGCGCTGATGCTCTCCTTCATATGCAGGGCAGGATGAGCCCAACCCTCCCTCATCTTCCTCTTCCAATTTTTGGGAAAAAATGTGCTGGCAGAAGTCCTCAGGTGTGGCGCATGGCTGATCCACACTTTTAATCCAGGCTGGTCAGGAGGCTGAGATCTGAGTATGGAAGTTCCAAGTCACCTAGAACAGGAAATTCTGATAGATTCTTACTACCAAAAATAAAAACAGCTGGGAATGGAGTTTGTGCTCCAGTGGTAAAGGGCTAGTCTTGAGTACAAATACTTAGTGCCCAGGCCCTGAGTTCAGGCTCCAGCACTGCCAACAACCTCACTTTAGTGAGATTTTAGCTTTATCCATGTAGGCACATCTCACTGGAATCTTTGCTGGTAGAGATAGTCTTCATAATTTTGTCTCAAGGTAAAGGTCCTCCTGGGGTAGTACACAAAAGGTGTCATAGAGAGAGGAGCCCCACTTGCTCCAGGTTTGAAGATGGCATAGGTCAAGCCTGCATGGAGTTGGCACATCAGTCTTTTTCCTGGCACCACCTACCAGTGAATGTCAAATGACATTGATTGTTGTGGGATTGTGTGATTGAAGTGCCCCATTAAGGGCAGTGTTAGCACATCCAAACTTGGATACCAGGAATGCTGAAATCTCAAAGCTAAGATTTCTGTTGGCTACAGAAATGCTGGTGTGTCTGTGATTCACTAAAAGTTCAGGTGCAAAGATTCTGAAGCTTGATGCCATGTGTTTATTCCATTTAGTAAAATTATTTTAATGCACTGTATGTTAAAACATTTGATAAGCATCAGGGGTAGTGAAAACTTTGTTCTTGAATTCAGGTGTCTGGCAGGGTAATGGGGGGGTGTTGGTGGCTGGGACTATGAAGCTGGAGCTGCTATCAAACCATGGATCATGTTCCTCTTTGTCTGGGAGAAATGACTCCAAAGATGAAATTTGAATGGTGAGGAAAAGATGATGATGTACTCAGGAAATTTCTCCTAAACAAACGCTCATGTGGAAGTGGGATGGGGGCTGGGCATGTCTGAGGCAGAGCTCAAGGGGGCTTCTCATGGCATTGAGAACATTCCTTGCCACTTCAGGCATGCAGCACGGTGTTTTAGATGACCATTGTGACATGGATGGAATAAGACTGGAGACAAGATGAATGCTGGGATCCTGTAATGCTCTTGCATGAGTGGCTGGTGGCTCACGTGAAAGAACTAATTATGTCTAAAAAAGAAATCAGGAATTTGTTTTGATTAGATACCTGTAATCCGAGGCATATTCAGGATTCTGATCTTAGTATTGTGGTTTAAAACCAACCCAGCAAAGGGGAAAATGCATGAGACTCATACTCCCAGTTTAGAGCAAGAACAAGGGGCCCGGGCCCGCCACCCACCGCAGCCATCCGCGCGGGAGAGGGCGGCGGGAGGGGGAGAAAAAGGAGCGAGAGCTCTGCCAGCAGGTCCCCGACCGACGGGGGGCGCGGGGCTCAAGAGCTAGAGTGCTACCTTGAGCAAAGAAAAGCTAAGAAAAAGCTCCAGGTCTTGAGTTCAAGGCCAGGAATGAAAGAAGGAAGGTAAAAAGAGGGAAGTATGTGAGGAAGGGAAATATATAAATATAAGAGAGAAGGAACTAGAAATTTAAAACTAGAGAATATTTAAAAGTCATCAGTCCTTCTAAGAAAAATGTTGGAGTATGGGTTCTATATGTGGTGAACTGGAAGCCCAGCAGTGACTTGTTAACCAAAGAGTCACCATGATGAGCAAAGGATAGAAATCTGCATGAGCCTCTTAGCGGATGGAGTGACAGAAGAGAACCTCAGCTCCCATCCCATAGTTAGAAGTATATAGAGATGGGGAAGTTGGCATCACCTTGATGTCATTGTGTCCATGGAGACTGGAAGCCATGGCTCTGTGAAAGCACAATGTTCTGGTTACTGAGCTGGGAGGCTGAGGAGAGCCAAGTCCTGGCCATGAAGAAATCAGGGCAGCAGCAGAGCAACTCTGCTGCAGTGTGTGCCTGCTTGGCTGTTCTTATTCTGTGGTGGATCAGGCCGGAGCGGGTGATAGTAACTGTTTTGTGGTCACAAGCCCTTCACCAAGAGCTTCCTCTGGGATCCTCATAAGCTACAGGGTGGCTGATGGTGGGATGTGTGTGGGGTGGAAGTGACAGAGGGATGGACGCATGGCAAGGTGGGTGAAGAGATGAGAGGAATGATGAGAGCCCAGTTCATTGGTTTCCAAGGTTAATGGGTGGGAGGTAGAGAGGCATGATGGAGGAATGATGGAGGCAGGGGAAGGTGGTGACAGAGTGAGGCCATCTGTAGTGCCAGCCTGGCCATCATCTGAAGCCCATAGGCAGCTTCCTGATCCTTCACTTAGTCCTGCTCCTTGTGGAGGGAATGTCACGTGTACCCAGAGCTAGGGGTGGGGCAATGTTAGTAGCACCTGGAGAACCATTGGCCTCTACCTGGGTGAGGGGTGGTTATGGCTCCCATGATGGGTGGCCTGATAGCTCTGGAACAGATCTCTCCTTAGCTACCACAGTCAGTGGCTGCTCTCCATCTAGGGTTAGGGCACCTGCTCAGCCATCAGGACACCCCATGCCAGGACAGAGGCCTACAATTCAGATGGCAGCACAGGGGTGAAGATGATCTCACTATAGCCCTAGTTACATGGCTGTCCCTGCATGCTGGACAGGATGAGCTGGGGGAAGATGATCTGTGTTTTTCCACAGCCTATCCCGGCCTCTTCTTGTGTCTGATTAGACCAAGAGAGTACCAGGTTCACTCTCATAGTCCTGGCTCTTTTTCTTTTACAGTCATGAGGCTTGAACTCAGGTCCTGGGTACTGTCCCTGAGCTCTTTTGCTCAAGGTTGATGCTCTACCATTTGAACCATAGTGCCATTTCCAGCTTTTCCTTTTCATGTGGATCTCTGATATGTCCAGTGCTGTGCCTGCAGGGAGGCACTCACTCCACAGACAGAGCCACCTCTGCCGTGACTGTGACTGCCCACAACCCTCACACCCAATCCTTCCACACCCCTCGACTCCAGTTTTAGCTCCTCTTGGACTGGGTGTCCAGCCTACCCCTTCCTACACTCACAAAGGCTCTACAATTGTCTTCCCAGGGTCCTTTCTTCTGCCAGCCAGAGTACAGACTGTGCACATCTTGACGATCACAGAGCTCAAAGCCAAAGGCTGAGATGCAGAAGGGGGTGACCCAGTAGCTGCACAGGGCCCATGGATCATCCTGTGCATCCCCCAGCCTGTGACTTCCCCCACCCCCTTGGCAGGGAAGCTCCATGCCCACATCCTGATCCCTGGTCCCCTCCAATTCCATTCTCCCTTGGATTTTGCAGACTGTCTACCATCAGGATCTAAAATTCTATTCATCACTTTATGTCCTTATCACTGATTTGCTACTTTGGCAGGATCTCCCCATGCCTGGAGAGTGGGCATGTCATGTACTCTCTGTGGAGAAGTTGCCCCAGGAGAAGAAATATGCACTTCATGTGCGTGTTGGACAGGGCAGGAGGGCTCCCTAGGATCAGAAGCCACAGGAGGGGTGCAGATGGGGGAATGCTAGGGGTCCCAGGGGACAGAGGGAGTTAGGGCACAGTTGGTTCCTTCTGCAGGGTTGACACCGCTTCACAAACCCAACAGAATTAGGTTCACATTACAGATGTCATAGACAGTGCAGATTGCCAATGGGCGCAGGGGTCACTGTCACCCCCAGATGCTGGCTGCATGCTGGGATGCACGCAGAGATGTTTTCAAGATCAGGTAATGAGGATGTTGCAGGGTGTAACCATTCTTTTCAGATGGCTCTCTAGCTCTCTTGAGCTTCATCTCTATCTTTGGCTTTTTCTTGGCAGTTTACTGGAAATGAGAGTTTCATGGACTGTCCTTTCTGGACTGGCTTCAAACAGAAGCTATGCACAGTTCTCAAACCATACCCTACTGAAGAAGGGAAGCTTGATGTGGTGCTTAACTGGGTTGCACTTTGGCTCCGTTTGCTATGCCTCACGGGAGGGGGCTCATCATTTGTAGACTAAGATCTCATGACCTTCAAAGCCAAATGCTACCTGAAAGTTCAGGGTCCCAGCCTATGTGTTGGGCCGGGGTGAATACATTCTCTGTTATGCTGGGTCATCAACCCATGTTTTAAGCTGGAAGTAGGCAGTGCCGCATTTGATAAGAACATCTGCCAGAGATTGTCACCTCATGAAAGCAGATTCTAAATTTGTATTCCATTTCCTGTGGTGGAGAAATCCCCTCCAACTTAGGCTCACATCCACCTGCAGGTCACACTCCTAATGCACCCTTGAGTGTCCTCATGGTATTGGGATCTAAGTTTGTAGGGAATGCTGCTTTAGTCCATGAATTAGCTGGACAAGTGATGACAAACGTGTTGTGGATTAATATGAGAACAATTTAAGAAGCCCTGGAGGAGTATCAACCTGGCCCTCTGTGGTGCTATAAATCTGATAGGATGTTCAAGACTGAGAAACAAGCACATGGCTTTGTGTTTGGCATCCAGACAAGTGAGTGCATGTCTTAGCTGTCAGCCAATACAGAGGAGGACATGAATAAGTGGGTGGAAAGCATCTGTCAGACCCCTGTATGGGGGCAGGTGGGAGAACATAGGAAGGTAGATACCATGGCTGTGGTGGGGCCAAAAAAAAGGGTAAAAGAGGCAAAGGAACCAGGTACTGGTAGCTCAAGACTGTCATCCTAGCTACTCAGGAGTTTGAGATCTGAGGATCACAATTCAAAGCCAGCCCAGGACAGAAACTCCATGAGACTCTTATCTGCAATAAACTACTAAATGCAAGAAGCTCAAGCTCAGTGACAGCATCCAGGCCTAGCGTTCAAAACCCAGGACTGGCAGAAAAAAGTATCAAAGGACAAGAAGCTGGCCAAAAGTAAGAGGGACTCTATCTTGACAAACAATACAATGGTAAGTTGCACTCAGAAGACTTGCACAAAATCTGGAAATGCCTGAGACCTATCTATGTATGTTTCCTGTTTGTCTAAATGCATATGTTTATACATTTATATATTAGTATTGAGAGACAGATCAATACATATGAATATACATATATACATAGCCAGACACTTATGCGTGGGTGGTATACTGTGTGAGAGTTTTTGTTTGTGTTTTGTGGATGGCTATCTCTGTTTAAGAAAGATAGAAAATATGTAAATATCTTTAAAAAAACTGGATAAAATATAGAGAGACATAAGTTCTTGAGGGAATCTGAAATGACAAGATTATTCACAGGCACGTTTATCCTTATGGATTCCTCAGCAAGTTTTAATTTTTTTCATTATTTTCTTTCTTTTTTTGAACCAGTGCTAAGGATTTCTCTCAGGGACCAGGTGCTGCCAATTACTAATTTTCTCATGGCTGGTACAAGAGGAAATGAGCCACAGTTCCACTTTTGCCTTATTTATTCGTGCTTAACTGAAGATAAAGATTTCTATCAGTGACTTTCTTTCAGGGGCTGGATTCTAACGAGGATCCCCAGACCTCAGCCTTCTCTATAGCTACAATTAACAATATGAGAACCCAGCACTGGGTTCCAATGCACAGGGCAAGAAATTGAGTGAATCTCTCAACTCCAATTAGCTATAATAAGCTAGAAGTGAAAGACCAATACCTTTGAGGAAAAGATGCTGAGGGTTATCACACAGGCCCTATGAGTAAGCCCTAAACCCTGTACACATGTGTGCATGCACACATAGGCAGAGACACACACACATGCACACACACAATATCTCAGGAAATATTGTATTTTGAATTAATATCCAAAGATTGGACAACAGGCTAGCAAGTAATAAAATCTGTTTTTCTTGTCTACATTGAGGGAAAGGGATAAGTCACAAGATGCAGAAGCGAAGAATTCAGAGGCAAATGCTGTGAGTGAATAACTTGTAAAAAGCACATTTCTTTTCTTTTCTTTTCTTTTCTTTTCTTTTGTTTTTTCTGCCATTCCTGGGGCTTGAACTCAGGGCCTGAGCACTGCTCTTGGCTTTTCGCAAGTCTAGCCCTCTGCCACTCGAGCCACATTGCCATATGAATTTTTATATCTGTGTGATATTAAGGACTCAAACCTAGATCTTCATGGATGCTAGGCAAGCACTCTACCATTGTGCCAAACTCTAAACCCCGATAAAGTATTTATAAATAGTCATCATCATCATATCAAAATATTCTTTCTCCTACAAAGAATGAACACTTATCTATGTCTGTAAGACTTTTTTTATGTCACCAATGCTTCTGTGATTTTCTCACTTGGCATTTTTACAGATGACAGCACAGATATTCATCAGGAAGAAAAATAAATTAGGATACAGAAACCTAACAACGTCCTAGTAGAGTGAAGTGAAAAATATGTGCAAGATGGCCTGGGTGTTTCATCTATTTGTAGAGTGCTGGGCTTCCACACAAAAAGACTCCGGTTTGATTCTACAGTACCATATACATAGAAAACGCTGGAAGTGGTGCTGTGGCTTGGTGGGACAGCTATAGCCTAAAGAAAGCCTAAGAACAATGGTCAGGCTCTGAGATCAAGTCCCAGGACTGGCAAAAAAAATGTGCAAGAGGCAAAATGCAAGCTGAGAAGGCACTGTGAAGCAAAATGTCTTGTGAAGGGTAAGGGGAATAGTGACAGTTAAGGTTGGATCTTACCTAAGAAAGGCTCCTTGAGACTGAGACCAAGCTAGCACTTACGCCTAGTTAATGACTTGGGATTTGAACAAAAAGGTGTGCTGTTTACTACATCCATATGTGAGGTGGGAAGGGAGATTCAGCCTCCAGTATGTCTTTGAGGAGGTCTTCTGTGAGCAAGGAGCTTTGGTCATTGGGCCTTGAAAGGTGACCCTACCTCCCTCACAATGGAACAGAATATGGAAACCTGGTAACCAAGACACTGTATGTGACAACCAGCTCAAGCCAGCTCCCTTGGCCTGTGGCTCAGGAACCAGAAAGATGTTGCTGTGCTGTTGCCAAAGGTCAGGAGGCTCGGATCTCAGGCATGATTGATATGGATGTCTCACTTGAAGAAGTAGATGCTGGATCAGTGCCAAGCCAAAATTCCAGTATATCAGGCATTTCTCTAGGAAGAAAGCCAGGAAACTCCAGGGCAACTCAGATGAGGTATATTGAGAGGAAACCTATTTGAACCCATCATCCTGCCCACACACTACAACCTTCTTGTGTGCTTTCAAGTGACTATACTGAGATTAGAGTGTGTCATTTCCAATCTACTCTATTCCAGTTCCTCTGTGTGAAGTGTGGTCCCATTCCTACGTTTGAAATATCCACTGTTTTGCCAATACAGTGTGATGGTAAGTCAGCTCAGACTCTGAATGAGCCTTGTAACCTATGGATCCTGGAGGAAGGCCTGTTGGAGATGCTGCTGACAAAGCTGATCCCTGCCTACCAGAAAGGTGATCTCTTTTATGTGGGAAACTTTCTGCACAATTTCAAATAGTGGAGGACAATGTAGTAGTTGCTGGAAATTCTCTTGAAAAAGTGAGTGTTCCCCCTCCAAACCCATGTTTGCTCACCCCTCCTGGCCAAGTCTTGGAATACTTTGCTCCTCTCTGAGCCTGTTTGTTTCACTGGGGTGTTCACAGGGGAGCTAAGCATGATACAAGTGCACAAACTACTTTATTATGACTGGGACACCATGCCATTTCATTTCCCTCACAAGCTACTGGAGTCTCAACAGTGTGCTTACTGAGAAGTTGGATTTCAGGCATGAGTAAGTGGCTCCCAACTGCAGCCCTCACCTAGGTGACATCCTAGGAAATCCCATTTCCCAGTAAGAAATGAGGTGTCAGTACTAATGGCGGAGGCCTGTGAAATACTGGAGTCAGAGGAAAAGCTGGGGGCTGAATCACTTTTGAGCCATCAGGGAGGGATTGTGATAGCTTTGCCTGTTAGAACCTGAAAGCATTTACATTTTGGTGTGTGGTCCAGTGCTGCCACTTGAACCTGAACCCAGGTCTAAATGCCATCCCTTTGGTGTTCAAAAATTAGCACTGTACCATTTGAGTCATAGGTCAAGTTCTGGCTTTTTGCTGCCTAATTGAAGACAAGTGCCTTTAGATTTTACTGACTAGACTGGCTTTCCACTGTGATCTTCAGAGCTCAGCCTGCAGGGTGGCTAAGATTAGAGGAATGAGCATTTAGTTCTTTATTTAGAGCATTCACCTATTGATTTATTTAGAGCATTTACTTAGTTAATTTAAGGTGCATTTACTTTGGACAGATTCATAGAGGCCTCTCTCAGAAGCTTCTGGAAGTGGGGTGTAAAATCCATCCTGTTCTCGAGTGTCTCTTACCCCCCTCCCAGCACATAAGTGCACATCTCTGCAGGACAGCCACAGCATTAGAGTCCTGCAAGAAAGGGGCTTTTGTAGAAGGCTCAGGATGGAGAGAGAAGGCTCTCACTTTCTTTGTACCGAATGTGCCCACAGCATCATGTGTTCCATCTATACGATGTGAATGGACTTCTACCCCACACCCTAACACAACTCAAGCTCTATATGAGGCTCCACATGCCGGCTTTGGACCTGCTCTTCTAAACACATACTTTTTGACCAGCTGGATGAATGTGCAACCAGTAAGACCAAGAAAAAGTAGAAGTCCTGGTGTGGGTGCCTCAGAGCCTGTGAGTAGGAAGCCCATGTGGTCTAGATATTGGTTGGCCCTTACTTCTACAGAGCTTGGCAAAATGCCCTTTATGGGTGGTGTCAGCCAGGTAATGTCTGTCCTCTGAAAGGACTCGGGAATTAGCACTCATTAGAAAGACCCTACACCTCCTAAGTGTTCAGTCCAAACTCCAGTTCTACAGGTTCCTCCATTAGATCCTCATGGAAGTTGAGTGACACTTCAACTTGCAGAGTCCACTCTGTCCACTCTGTACCTATTTCCATTCTTAGGTTTGGGTCATCGTGGAAGAGCTTATCCTGAACTCCGGATGAAATACCCACCAATGGAGCTGGTGACTGATGGAGACTGAGAATCATCACTGCACTCCAGAAAGCATGGGCCTTCTGTAGAAATTACCAAACAGGTTTAGAGTCCTGTGGATATACCTTTTGCTCTGAACCCCATGTGTGACACAGTTGAACCTGCAGAGACTATGGAGGAAGAAAAAAGAGTAGCCAGATTTCATTCCGTTTCCTTTCACACTCCACCCAGAGTCAGTCCATCTGAGTCAGAGTAACACTCCACTTATTGTGCAAGCTGAAGGGGCACACGCTGGGCTCATGGAAAATGTCCCCATGGGAAGCAGCAAGTGTACTCTCAATACTGGATTCATTGGAAGAAAATGAATCCATCCTCACAGAATATCCAGACCCATCCCTCTCACTAAAAGAGACTCAATCTCCATTAGACAAACCAGAATCCATCCCCCTCTTAACTCAGGACGGACATTCTGTTTCTCATGAGGAAGGTGACCCTTCTGAAGACTCTGAAGTAGAATTACTGTCTGAAGGCAGCTTGGAGGCCAGTCTGGATTTAGAGCTTCCCTGTCCCCTTCCTAAAAAGACATCTCCTTATCTTGCTCTCATGATTCTTGTCAAGTATTCATTGTATTTACTTTGCTAACTATTAAACTCTCATTGTTAATATTATGGTGTGCAGTTCTTCAGTGCTTATTATACTGTGTTTTATTTTCCACTTATAATGTGAGACCTCAGACACACAGGTCCTGGGTGGGCCAAAAACCAGACAGGTCTGGTCCCATAGAAGACAACCTTACTGGATATACAGGGAACTATGAAATGCATGGAATCACCAGGAATCCAGGCCAGGCCTCCATGGAAAGACAAGTCAGCTACCAAAGCTTAAGGACAGAGCAGATGCCTGGAAATGTGTTTTGTCAATCGGGAGTAGTGCCAGAGTAACTGTAATATTATGTGGGACTCTGTTCTGTGAGTTCAAGTCTATTTATATATCCATTGTGCTTTGTACAAATATTTAAGAAAATTAAAACTCCAAAATAACATCTAAAATATGCTTTGGCTTTGAATGTGGCCTAGTTGTAGAGTGCTCGCCTAGTATACAAGAAGACCTTGATTCAATTCCTCGGCACTGCATACACAGAAAAAGCAGATGGGGCACTGTTGCTCAGGTGTAAGAGTGCCACCCTTGAACAAATGTGGCCAAGGACAGTTCCTGGTCCCTCAGTTCAAGCCCCAGGACTAGCCAAACAAGAAATCATACCATTTTCCACACATTTGGAAATAAATCTGTTTTATCTAACCCTACTTCTTTTTTGCCAGTCCAGGGTGTGTGCCACCAAGCCAAATTACTGGCCCCCAACCTTACTATTTTTAATCATTTAATTTTTTTACATAATCATATTTCATGCTGTCTGTATTAATACCATAAACAGTATGCTTAGTGTAATAATGTTAAAGGTAAAACATAAGAAATTAATAACTAAAATTCCTTTTTTATTAGTTATATAGCATAACTACAATTTATGAGAAAAATTACCTAGAATGTTTATTTTAGAGTTCAAGTAATCCATTTTGATAAGTATATCAACCTACATCATTTATTTGAACACATTTTAAACAGTGGTCCTGCTGAGTCTCTTCTCTATGGGGATCAGGAAATATTTCACTTTTTCTGTCTCTTCCCATCTCAACATTCATACTAAAATAAGACTGTGTTGAAAGTTTCAATTTATAAAAATGTTTTTCATGAAGCACCCTGAAATATTCATCGCTCATATCTCAATTGAAGATAGTTGATTTGGGGCTGCATTGGTACAGTGCTAGCCTTGAAGAGAAAAGTTCAGGGATAGAGCTGAAGCACTCAGTTGAAGACCCATTGCCAACACACAAAAGAAATTATGCACTTTATACATATTTTCTAATTTCTTAATGAATTTTTCAGTCTGTATAAATATAGGGTACATTCCTTGTTACTTAAGTAAGATTGCTCTTTTTTTTCTTTTTGCCAGTCCTACTGCTTGGACTCAGGGCCTAGACATTTTCATTGGACTCGCTTGCCCAAGGTGAGTGCTCTGCCTCTTGAGACACAGCGCCACTTCTAGCTTTTTTTCTGAGTATGCGGTACCGGTGAATAGAACCTAGGTCTTCATGCATTCTAGGTGAGCACTCTACCATTAGGCTACATTCCCAGGCAGTGAGATTCCTCTTACAGTCATTGTATGTTCACAGAGTTTGATCTCACACACTGTAGGGCCCTGGTTGGCTTTGACCTGTGATCCTAAGTCCTGAGCCTCCTAAGTAGCTGAAATTAAGTTTGAGCCAGCATGATGGCTTCCATTCTTTTTTCTACAAAAATATATGTAGTTATCTAAAATATATCTATAGCTGAAAAAAATGAATCTCTCCCAAACAAATCTTCAAAGAAACAACCATCCTATTAAAAGGTGTGCTAAAGACTTAAAAGAGTATTCTCTGAAGAAAAAATTAAAATGGGCTTTAGCCACATGAAGAAATGCTCTATATCTCTAGCAATAAGGGAAATGAAAATCAAAACAACTTTGAGATTCCACCTGACTCCAGTCAGAATGGCCATTATCAAAAAATCTAATAAGAGATACTGGTGGGGAAGTGACCAGGGGGGATCACACCTACACTGTTGCTGTGAGTGTAAACTCGTTCAACCACTAGGGAAAGCAGTGTGGTCGTTCCTCAAAAGACTGAACATAGAGCTCCCCTATGATCCAGCAAATCCACTACTTGGCATCTACCCAATTGTCCAGAAAAAAGGACATTCTAAAGCCACTAGCACAATGATGCTCATTGCAGCACTATTTACCATAGCAAAGCTATGAAACCAACCCAGATGCCACTCAGTAGATGGCTGAATCAAGAAGATGTGGTACTTATACACAATGGAATGCTATGCTGCCATCAGAAGGAAAGACATCGCCCCGTTTGTAAGGAAATGGAAAGACTTGGAAAAATTCATATTAAGTGAAGCAAGCCAGACCCAAAGAAACATAAGCTCAATGGTTTCCCTCATTTGTAACAATTAGTTCACATCTAGGACTCTCCTAGCAGAGGATTACAATAACTCAAAAACCTAGGTATATAAGGTCATATAGGATGAGACTAAATGAAAGGATCTCTAGGATATGGGAACAAGAGCTATATCTTGTGTCATCGTTGCTCTTAATCTTGTGTGATTTTTGTCCTTAATCTACTATGTTATTTCTCATCTCTTATTTTGCCCTTTGGTTAATGTCAGATTGTTACTGTATCTGATTTTTTCCCTGGCATATTGTATATATGTTAATTTGTTTATGTCAAATAGGAAAGGGAAGGGGGCAAACAAGATGATTGGGAAGGGGAGGGGAGAGGGAACTGGGGACAAAAACATGTGGAGTGGAATAAATGTGTGAGAAGTAATGCAGTCCACTACCTGTAAATGTAATCGTAACCCCTCTATACATTACCCTGAAAATAAAAAAGAGACTATAAAAATATCTGTAGAAAATGAGGCTGGATGATGGAAACAACCAGATGCCCTACTACAAAAAATGTGATACACGCACACACACACACACACACACACACACACACACACACACACACACACAATGGAATGATACATAGCCAACCGACAAGATAAAATAATGGCATTCTCAGGGAAGTGGATGAAAAGGAAAAAAAATCATATTAAGTGAAGTAAGCCAAACTCAAAGGAACATAGGCCCAAGAGTCTCCCTCATTTGTCAAATTCAGTAGAAACCTTGGGATCTGTACCAGAGATTTATAATAGAACAAAATCTAGAGACATTGTGACAAATAGTATGACACTAAATGTAAGGACCTCCAAGATAAAGAAACAAAACTCATATAATGAGTGATTGTTGTCCTTAATGAACTATGTGATCTCTTATCTCTTTTGCTATCCCTTGGTTATATCATATTGTTACAATATTTCACCTTGTTTTCTGATATATTTCATATGTGCCTAATTGGTTATTTGAAATTGGATAGGGAAGGGGGGAAATGAACATGAGTGGGGGTAGGGGAAGGGAAATGGGGACCATATCATTACATGGGGTATCAAAGTTTGAAAAGTAATGCACCTTCTATCTGGTGAATATAATGTAACGCTTCTATAAATTACAATAAAAATAAATACATAAAAAGAAGATCTGCACAGAAAAAAATAATAATGGCATTTTTGGGGTAGTGGATGAAATTAGAGTGAATTCTGTTGAGTGAGATAAGTCAAGACCAAGGAACAAAAGGTATATGGTATCCTTAATATATGGATATTAGTTTCAAACAGTAGTAGAGCGATGATTGAATAGTTGATACCCAAAGTTCTGGACATAATTTTGGAGATATAAACATAACTACATAGACATAAAAATCTAGGATAGACTATACACTCTATAGACATGTGTTTATTATAGATTAATCTGTATCTATGACATACAATGACTCAGCTTAATTTTTACTATATTCTAAAATCTATGTGCCAGTGATTGTATAGCGATTCCCTTCTTGAATACTTGTTGGTTAAACATGACATTTGAAATATGATGTAAAATTCAATGTTAATAAATTTTTTAAAAAGAGTCTAGACGTAAATACCACTAATGTACTTGCTCTAAGTGGTACAGAAATTTTCTTAATGAATCAAGGGGTTTTATTACATCTTTATGCAATTATTTTAGTTCTGAGTGTTCTACACTCAATGATACTTCTGGAAAGATGATATAGCTGACTGTGTAGATGGTATGAAGACATACTGGCCTAAACGTAGAATAAAGCATTGGTAAGTGGCTGTTAGCTGTCCAAATTCTACTGGAATATGTGGAATGAATTTATTAAGCACAATGCAGGCTCTTAGTCAGATCAGGATCAAGATTATGTGGTTCCATGAGATGAATGAGAAAAGATCAGAAAAATCTACTAAGATATCCAGATATACTTTTGAAACTAAGGTATCTGGACTTCTTTTTTTTTCTTTCTTGGTGGGGCGCTTGAACTTTGGACATGGGCAAGGTCTCTTAGTTCTTTTTCCTCAAGGCTAATGCTGTACCAGTTTTAGCCACAACTCCACTTATTTTTTGGGTGGCTAAGTGGAGAGAAGAATCTTACAGTTTTTTTTGTTTTCGTTTTTTTGCTTGCAAAGGCTTTGAATCACCTTCTCCCTGGCTAGTAGAATGACAATTATGACCCTCCAGCGCCTGCCTAGTGATTTTTTGAAAACTGGACTTTCTTCCAAATCACGTAACTGGTTCCTAGCAAAGTTTTGAAGCCAGACTTAAATGTGACAGATTTTTGTCACTTGGAGACACTCTGTGCTGAACGTTAGTAATCTACCAGCTGAGTCACAGTGGCACTTGCAGTTTTTGTTTATGTGGTGCTGAGGAATGGAATCCAGGGTTTCATACATGCTAGGCAAGCTTCATTTTCAGCCCAAGGTTTTATGTTTTGTTTTTTCAGTGTTGTTGCTTCTAAGGTACTGTATGATGTTCTTTCATTTTCTTTGCTTTTTACCTCTTTTCTTCTTTTTCCCTTTAGTTTTATTCTCTGTAGTCACTGTGTTGAATTCGGGTACCCTGTGTCTTGTACATAGGTTTAGGTGATTTGGGGAATGGAGAGGGTATAATAAAATGGTAAAAAAAAAAACAAAGGAAAAAGGGTGAACCAATTGAACAGTGATACTTGGAAGACACTAAACGGAAATGAACTGAACAATCTGGGTGGAGAGGGGGCTGAGGGTAGGAAAACAGAGAAAAAGGAGGGAGGGGATAACAATTTTCTTAAGAAATGTGTTCATTACTTATGTAACCGTATGCCAACTATATATTGACTTAACAAAAAAAATTAACTTAAAAAATAATTTAGCCGGGTATGGTGGCTCACACTTGTAAATGTAGCTACTCAAGAGGCTGGGATCCAAGGATAGCAGTTCAAAGTCAGCCTGGGCACTGAAGTCCATGTGACTCTTATCTCCAATTAACCACCAGAAACCCAGAAGTGGCCCTATGGCTCAAGGGATAGGGCAGTAGTCTTGAGCTGAAAAGCTCAGTGACAAGACCCAGTTGCAGAATTGCAGTCCCATGACTTGAATGATGAATGATACTAGCCAGGCTCTGTGCGCTCACACTTGGAATCCTATCTAGAGAGAATCAGGTTTGAATCCAGCCCAAACAAATTGCATGATATTCTTATTTACAGTTCATTACCAAAAATCTGGAGGTGGAGCTGTGGATCAAGTGGTAGAACACTAGCCTGAAACAAAAAAAAAATTTAAGGACAGTTGCCAGGCCCTGCGTTCAAGTCCCAGGACTTGCATAAAACAACCAAAATGTGACGTTGAGTCCTCCATCATTTGGTGCTATAGTTCAATATTCTTGATATGCGTCTTAGAAATTAAGTCCCTAGCAAATACTCTCCCCTGAAATTCTGCTTCATAGCTGGTTCATAGAATTTCAGCGTCATTACTATCACCTTCCCGTTAGCATAGCAGTCTACTACTGAAAATTTGAACAAAACTTTTGAGTAATCCTAATAAATCTGTGTATCATCTGCACACACATCAAATCAGCAGCAGCTATGATCTACTATTATCTAAATGTCCTTAATCACTTCTTGAGTTAATGAGCCTTAAAGAGTAAAAAATATGAAATAGTTATGAAACTAATAGTCACCATTCTTCTACCTAATATTGTAATATAAGTTTATAAATGCAAGGACTATTCTGAAGTGTGCAGAAGATAGATTCTAATTATAATATTCTCATGAAGTATAGTTTTTAAGAAACATGTTGCTTGCTTTGGGAAAGCAAAGGCAAGGAAAATGATATAAGTAAGTTCCCTATTTATCAGAAGGAAAATACTATTGGGTTTAGATCAACTTTCATTCATTCCGTGCTGATGAAACAAATATTTGCAATTCCTGAGGCCAATCACTTCATTGTGATGCACAATCAGCCAGCTTAGATCAATCTTCCAAAAAAGGAAAGGAACAAATGAGAAGCAATTAAGTTTCCAAAATGAACCAGGTGATGGTGGCAGCTCACACTTGTAATTCTATCTTCTCAAGGCCTGAAATCCAAGGATCTGGATTAAGTCTGTCTGTTATGAAAATATTCCTGTCTGAAACATCATCTCTGTTATCACAGCCCAGCTGATACACTCTGCTCAACAGGTTCCAAACACCAAAGTCCATCTCCTATCTGAAATACTATCAAACGTACTCACACATTATTTCCTCTTTGGGAGATAGTTGAAACATGTACCAGAAACATTTCCCTGGCTTCAGAGTGGAAGTGGAAATATACACTCACTGTAAGCCCATCTAGTAAATTACAGTCAATCATCTTTCCTCACATCTTGTTAGTTAAATTGAACAATGAGTGTTTGGATCAGAAGCGATGTGTATGAGCATACAGGTTGTAAAAGTACTGTAATCCTAGCTACTCAAGATAAGCTGAGACCTGAGGATTCCAGTTCAAAATCAGCCATGCAATAAATTCCATAAGATTTTTACCTCTAATTAACCAGCAAAAAACAGAGCGTTGAATTGTGATTAAAATGCCACAGGCCTAAGCTTTGCATAAAAGGGGTAAGGGGTAGCATTCAGGATGCCCACTCTCTCCACTCCTTTTTAACATCCTACTAGAATTCCTAGGCAGTGCAAAAATCAGACGGGTGGGGGTGTGGTTTTGGAGGGAAATGGTTACCAAGACATGTGAAAGGGTATCAATGTATGTGAATTAATGCACCTTCTATCTGGCAAATATCATGTATCCCTTTTACTAATTACAATAAAAAGAATTAAAAAAAATAAAGTTGTAGTGTGTGGGGAGGATGATGGGGTCAAATACATTTCTTCTTAGAAATATACCTCATCTGGTTGCCCTGGATTTTCCTGGCCTTCTTCTTAGACAAAGGACTGTTATACTGGATTTGTGGCTTGGCAATGATCTAGCATGTAGATCTTCGAGTAAGACATCCACAACTTCCATGCCTGAGACTCGAGTTTCCTGACCTTTGGCAACAGCACAGCAACATCTTTCTTCCTCAGGAGCCACAGGCCAAGTGATCTGGCTTGAGTTGGTTGTTAGTTACAGTGGCTTGGTTACCAGGGTTCCATATTCTGTTCCATTGTGAGGGAGGCAGGGTCACCTTTCAGGGCCCAATGACCAAAGATCCTTGCTCACAGAAGACCTCACCAAAGACATACTGGAGGCTGAATCTCTCCTCCAATCTCACAATATACATGTGGATGTAGTATACAGCACACCTTATTTGTCCAATCCCAATGTCTTCCACTACGCCCAACTACAAGTCTGGTCTCAGGCTCAAGGAGCCTTTCTTAGGTAAGATCCAAACTTAAGGTCAATATTGCCCTCATCCTTTACAAAACATTTGCTTCACAGTGCCTTCTCTGCCTGCATTTTGCCCCTTGTCGAACTTTTTTTTGTTTTTGCTAGTCTTGGGACTTGACCTCAGAGTGTGAACATTGTTCTTGGACTTTCTTTGGGCTTTAGCTGTCCCAACAAGCCACATCACCACTTGCAGCGTTTTCTATGTACGTGGTAATGAGGAATCAAACGTGAGTCCTTTTGCGAGGTAGCCAAGGACTCTACCACTAGGTCAAACACACAGGGCATCTTGCACATATTTTTGACGTCAATCTACTAGGATATTATTAGGTTTCTGAATCCTAATCAATTTTTTCCTGATGATTAGATTTGCTGTCATGTGTAAAAAATGCAAGAGGGAAAACACAGAAGAATCAGTGAATTTTAAAACAAAGCATTACACACATAGATAAGTGTTCATTCTTTGTAGGAGTAAGGATATATTGATATGATGATGATGACTTTATAATTACTATGTCAGTCTTGAGAGTTTGGCATAGGGGTAGAGTGCTTGCCTAGCATCCATGAAGATCTGGGTTTGATTGCTCAGTATCACATAGATACAAAATCTAGATGTGGCACTGTGGCTCAAGTGGCAGAGGGCTAGACTTGAGAAAACCCGAGGACAGTGCTCAGGCCCTGAATTCAAGCCCCAAGACTGGCAGAAAGATAAAAGAAAATAAAAATGCTTTTTACGAGCTAATTCACTCACAGCATTTGCTTCTGAAATCTTCGCTTCTGCATCTTGTGAAATAGCCCTTTCCCTCAACGTAAACAAGAAAAACAGATCCATCCCATGGTCCACTGTGAGGCCACTGGTTGGGCTAAGAGCTAGTCGTGGAGCAACACATAAGTTTTATTCTAATACTTTCCAAACTTTGTACTCAAATATGATACCTACTTACCAACTTAGGTCAGTTATCCATATGCTATAACTTTTCTTCATTACTGCAATATTCTTACACTCCTACGTTAATCCTCTTGTACCCCCCTGACCTCTCTCATTCTTTTTTTCTATCTCTGGACCTCTGCTGGTCTTTCAACCCTTATCCTGCACGGATCTACACTTGATGGCTGTTGAGCAATATTGTATATGTAGGTGGTTAATTATTCTCTAGGCTCAGAGGGACATAAGGACAATAGAGATTGGATTGAGAGGCTTATTGTTTTGGGTATAAATCGCTTATCAGTGGTTGTATTAGGCTGGTCTGTAAGTGCACAAAAAGAAAGAGTGAGAATACCAATCAAAACTTGTGAACATCTAGTGTCTGCCAGCTACAGAGGTCTACATTGGTTATATCTGAAAAACGATAATCATATTTAGTAGTAATCTTGCTCCCATTTTCAAATGGGCAGAACAAGAAACTCAAGAAAAATGTCAAATCAAGAAACAACATCCCCCACCCAATGTAAATAGACAATGGAACAGTCACTGGCAAACCTGGAGGAAAGTCTTCCAAGTGCTACACAAATGCAATTGATAAACATCATTAATGGAAAATTTGAAAATATAAAGAAAGAGATAATGGAGGAAGCCATAGCTGAACAAGAGGAAAGCAAAAACAAGGTGATAAGTGAAAAAGAAGAAGCCATAAAGGAGGCCATAATAAAGGTTTTTCAAAGAAAGATGGATGAATTCAAAGAATCCACAAAAAAAAACGTGACCAAACTCCAGCAAATGTCCAAAGAAAATAAAGCTACTGAGCTAACCACTCAAAAGGAAATCAAGAAGATAAAGAAATCCATACATGATCTAAAACCAGAGATGCAAGGCATAAAAAGTGAGCAATTAGAAGCAAGGGAGATGAAAAATAAAGTAGATAGCTTTGATAGCAGGTTAGACAATGCAGAGGAGAGAATTTCCGGGGCTGAAGATAATTTAGGTATTATAAAGAACAGAAAATGAGTCAATCCAAATCTAGGAAATATGAGAGAGCGCTTCAGGAGGTCCAAGATACAATTATGAAGCCTAATTTAAGGCTAGTTGGTATTGAGGAGGGCGTGGAGAAAGAGGTCAATGGTATTGGAAATATACTTCAGGGAATCATCTCAGAGAATTTCCCAAATATCCAGAAGGGCAGGCCCATCCAGATACGAGAAGCTTTCAGAACCCCAAACAGACCTGACCAGAAAAGAACATCCCACCGCCATATTGTGATCCGAACTGGATCAATAGAAACGAAAGGAAAGATCCTAAAGGCAGCCAGGGAAAAGGGATCAGTAACCTAAAGGCAAACCAATCAGAATAACCCCAGATTACTCAGCAGAGACCATGCAAGCCCGAAGTGACTGGAAGCATATATGTCATGCCCTTAAATCAAATAACTACCAACCAAGAATACTGTAGCCAGCTAAGCTCTCATTCATAACTGAGGGAACTATAAAAACATTCCATTCCAGGGAAAAGCTGCAACAATATGTCGAAACAAAACCAACACTACAGAGAATTCTCAAAGATGCTCTATACATAGAAAACCAAAATAAATGCAATATAGGGAAAGAAATGGCACCTAAAAAGCATACCATCTAAGGACCACAAGAACTGTCAAGACACAGGCCCTACTAAAAGCTTTTAAAAATGGTAGGAACTAATAAATATCTCTCAATCCTAACTCTCAATATCAATGGACTTAACTCTCCAATTAAACAGCATAGGCTGTATAGTTGGATCAAAAAGCAAGAGCCATCGTTCTGCTCTCTTCAAGAGACACATCTTACCCCAAAACAATCATCTTTTGAAAGTGAGAGGTTGGAATAAACTCTATCAAGCTAACTCCCACCATAAACAGGCTGGAGTTGCCATCCTCCTATCAGACAATAGACTTCAAACTAAAATTAGTAAGAAAAGACAAAGAAGGTTACTACATACTACTGAAGGATCTTTTCTTCAGGAAGACATAACGATCCTAAATATTTACACACCCAATCCCGGAGCTCCAACCTTCATCAAGCAAACTTTACTTACACTGAAACCATACATAGATCGAAATACAGTGATTGTTGGTGAGTTTAACACACCACTCTCACCTATGGACACATCCACAAGGCAAAAACTCAACAGAAAAACTTTAGAACTGAACAACTATATAGACCAACTAGATCTAACAGACATCTGCAGAATAGTTAACCCAGTAACAACACAATATACGTTTTTCTCAGCAGCACATGGAACATTTTCCAAAATAGGCCACATCTTAGGCCATAAAGCAAACCTGGACAGATTCAGAAACACTGAAATTATTCCATGCACACTCTCAGACCATAAAGGCATCAAATTGGAACTGAACACACATCTCCACCAACGAAAACCCTGTAACTCATGGAGACTGAACAACACATTGTTGAATCAAAAACAATGGGTAATCGAAGATATCAGAACAGATAACCAACTGTTTATGAAATTTAACAATAAGGAGCACACAAATATCAACTCCTTAGGGACACAACAAAGGCAGTATTCAGAGGAAAATTTATAGCGCTGAGTACCTACAACAGCAAGTTGGAAAAATGGCAAACCAACTAGTTAATGTCTAACCTTAACCTCCTGGAAAAAGAGCAACAAACCAAGCCTAAACCCATTAGGAGAAAGCAAATTATTAAAATCAAAGCAGAATTAAATGATTTGGAATAAAAAAAACTGTAGAAAGAATCAACAAAACAAGGAGTTGGTTCTGGAAAGAATTAACAAAATTGACAAACCCTCAGCAAATCTTACCAAAAAAAGAAGAGAGCATATCGAAATAAACAAAATCGCAGATGAAAATGGTAATATCACGACAGAAATTACCAAGATCCAGAATATCATGAGGGAATATTTCTCAAACCTTTACGCCAACAAATTTGAGAATCTAGAAGAAATGGATGAATTCCTAGACAATATTAGCATACCCACACTGAAACAAGAAGAGCTAACCCAACTCAACAGACCTATTTCAAACTCTGAAATAGAAATGGAAATTAGACAACTTCCACTTAAAAAGAGCCCAGGGCCAGATGGATTCACAGCTGAATTCTATAAGGTCTTCAAAGCAGAGCTCACACCAATACTCCTCAAGCTCTTCAACGAAATTGACAATGAAGGTTCTTTACCAAACTAATTCTGTGAAGCCAGCATATCCCTCATCCCCAAACCAGACAGAGATTCATCAAAAAAAGAGAACTATACACCCATTTCTTTGATGAACAACTCATCAAAAAAATTATACACTATGATCAAACTGGATTCATCACAGGGAGGCAAAGCTGGTTCAACATACACAAATCAATTAATATAATTCAACACATCAACAGGAGCAGGGAAAAAATCACATGATTGTCTCAATAGATGCGGAAAAGGCATTTGACAAGATCCAAAACCCCTTTATGTAAAAAGATGTGGAGAAACTAGGAATCCATGGAACATTTCTCAATGTAATAAAGGCTGTGTATGAGAAACCCACTGCTAGTATTATATTAGTGGTGAAAATCTAAAGCCATTCCCTCTAAAATCAGGAACGAGAAAAGGATGCCCACTCTCTCCACTCCTTTTTAACATAGTACTAGAATTCCTAGGCAGTGCAATAAGGCAAGAAGCAAGCATAAATGGGACCGAAGTAGGGAAAGAGGAAATAAAACTATCCCTCTTTGCAGATGACATGATTCTGTATTTAAAGAATCCTATAGACTCTACTCCCAAGCTCCTTGAGCTGATTCAAAGCTTTGGAAGAGTAGCAGGCCATAAAATCAACCCTCACAAATCAACTGCCTTACTTTAGGCCAACACTGAGAGGAACGAGGCAAAAATCAGGAAAGAAACTCCTTTCACCATAGCCTCAAAGAAAATAAAGTACCTAGGAATTAGCTTAACTAAGAATGTAAAGGACCGTTTAAATGAAAACTTTAAAACCCTAAAAAAGGAAATTAAACAGAACTAAGGAAATGGAAAAACCTCCCATGCTCCTGGATTGGAAGAATCAACATTGTGAAAATGACAATCTTGCCAAGGGCTATCTACAAATTCAATGCAATACCCATCAACATCCCAATGTCATTCTTTAAAGAAATAGAAGAGGCAATTCAAAATTTCATATGGAATAGTAAAAGAGCCGTATAGCAAAAACACTTCTTAGCAGAAAGAACAGCGCTGGAGGAATTTCAATTCCAAACTTTAGACTCTATTACAGAGCTATAATTCTCAACACAGCTTGGTACTATCACAAGAACAGGCCTGAAGTCCAATGGAATAGAACTGCGGACCCAGATATTAAACCACAGACATATGGCCACCTAATCTTTGACAAGGGAGCCAAAAAAATAGAATGGAAGAAAGATAGCCTCTTCTACAAGTTGTGCTGGCAGAACTGGTTATGCACATGCAGAAAACTAAAGTTGGATCCTTCTTTTTCACCTTGCACTAGAATTAACTCCAAATAGATCAAAGACGTGGAGGTAAAAGCTGACACACTGAAACGTTTACAGGAAGGAATAGGAGATACACTAGGCCTCCTTGGCACAGGTCGAAACTTTCTTAATAAGGACCAAGAATCACAACAAATCTGAGAAAGGCTGGATAAGTGAGACTGCATTAAACTGCAGAGCTAGTAAACTAATCAGGAAGCCTACAGAGTGGGAGAAGATCTTCACCACCCAAACAACGGAACAAGGCCTCATATCTAAAATATATCAACAACTCAAAAAATTGAATCACTCCAAAACTAACCTCCAAAGTAACACCCATCCCATTAAAAAATGGGCCAAAGACTTAAAGAGAGTCTTCTCTGAAGAAGAAACAAAAATGGCCTATAGACACATGAAGAAATGCTCAACATCTCTGGTCATAAAAGAAATGCAAATCAAAACAAGTCTAAGATTCCACCTCACTCCAGTTAGAATGGCCAGGATCAGGAAAACGAATGACAACAGATGCTGGAGGGGATGTGGTCAGGAGGGATCACTACTACACTGTTGATGGGAGTGCAAACTCGTTCAACCACTATGGAAAGCAGTGCGGCAGTGCCTCAAAAGGCAAAAAATAGAACTCCCCTATGACCCAGCAATTCCAGTACTTGGCATTTACCCAACAATCCAGACACAAGGGTATACTAAACCCACTAGCACAACAATGTTCATTGCAGCACTATTCATCATAGCAAAGATATGGAACCAACCCAGATATCCCTCAGTTGATGAGTGGATCAACAAGTTGTGGTATTTGTACACAATGGAATTCTATGCTGCTGTCAGAAAGAATGACATCGCCCCATTTGTTAGGAAATGGAAAGACTTAGAAAAATCATATTAAGTGAAGTAAGCCAGACTCAAAGGAACTTAGGCTCAGTGGTTTCCCTCATTCGTCATAATCAGTAGAAACCTTGGGCTCTACTAGCAGAGATTGTCAATAGAGCAAAAGGCCATATATAAGGCCATATAATGTGAAGCTAATTGAAAGGACCTCCAGGATATTGACACAAAAGCCATATAATGAATGATTGTTGTCCTTAATGTACTATGTTGTCTCTCATCTCGCTTGCTCTCCCTTGGTTATCCCATATTGGTATAGTATCTCACTTTGTTATCTGATATATTCAATTTATTTGTATTTGGATATTTGAAATTTGATAGGGAAGGGGGGAAAACCAAGACGGGTGGGGGGTGTGGGGTTGGAGGGACATGGGTACCAAGACATGTGAAAGGGTATCAATGTATGTGAATTAATGCACCTTCTATCTGGCAAATATCATCTAACCCTTTTACTAATTACAATAAAAAAATGAAAAAAAAAGAAAGTTGTAGTGTGTGGGGAGGATGATGGGGTCAAATACATTTCTTCTTAGAAATTTACCTCATCTGGTTGCCCTGGATTTTCCTGGCCTTCTTCTTAGAGAAAGTTCTGTTATACTGGATTTGTGGCTTGGCAATGATCTAGCATGTACATCTTCGAGTAAGACATCCACAACTTCCATGCCTGAGACTCGAGTTTCCTGACCTTTGGCAACAGCACAGCAACATCTTTCTTCCTCCTGAGCCACAGGCCAAGTGAGCTGGCTTGAGCTGGTTGTTAGTTACAGTGGCTTGGTTACCAGGGTTCCATATTCTGTTCCATTGTGAGGGAGGCAGGGTCACCTTTCAGGGCCCAATGACCAAAGATCCTTGCTCACAAAAGACCTCACCAAAGACATACTGGAGGCTGAATCTCTCCTCCAATCTCACAATATACATGTGGATGTAGTATACAGCACACCTTATTTGTCCAATCCCAATGTCTTCCACTAGGCCCAACTACCAGTCTGGTCTCAGGCTCAAGGAGCCTTTCTTAGGTAAGATCCAAACTTAAGGGTCAATATTGCCCTCATCCTTTACAAAACATTTGCTTCACAGTGCCTTCTCTGCCTGCATTTTGCCCCTTGTCGAATTTTTTTTTGTTTTTGCTAGTCTTGGGACTTGACCTCAGAGTGTGAACATTGTTCTTGGGCTTTCTTTAGGCTTTAGCTGTCCCACCGAGCCACAGCACCACTTGCAGCGTTTTCTATGTATGTGGTAATGAGGAATCAAACCTGAGGCTTACTGCTTGCTAGCCAAGGACTCTCCCACTAGGTCAAACACACAGGGCATCTTGCACATATTTTTGACGTCAATCTACTAGGATATTATTAGGTTTCTGTATCCTAATCACTTTTTTCCTGATGATTAGCTTTGCTGTCATGTGTAAAAAATGCAAGAGGGAAAAACACAGAAGAATTAGTGAAATTAAAAAAAAAGCATTAGACACAGTTAAGTGTTCATTCTTTGTAGGAGAAAGGATATTTGGATATGATGATGATGACTTTATAATTACTATGTCAGGGTTGAGAGTTTGGCATAGTGGTAGAGTGCTTGCCTAGCATCCATTAAGATCTGGGTTTGATTGCTCAGTATCACATAGATAGAAAATCTAGATGTGGCACTGTGGATCAAGTGGCAGAGGGCTAGACTTGAGAAAACCCGAGGACAGTGCTCAGGCCCTGAATTCAAGCCCCAAGACTGGCAGAAAGATAAAAGAAAATAAAAATGCTTTTTACGAGCTAATTCACTCACAGCATTTGCTTCTGAAATCTTCGCTTCTGCATCTTGTGAAATAGCCCTTTCCCTCAACGTAGACAAGAAAAACAGATCCATCCCATGGTCCACTGTGAGGCCATTGGTTGGGCTAAGAGCTAGTCGTGCAGCAACACATAAGTTTTATTCTAATACTTTCCAAACTTTGTACTCAAATATGCTACCTACTTACCAACTTATGTCAGTTATCCTTATGCTACAACTTTTCTTCATTACTACAATATTCTTACACTCCAACGTTAATCCTCTTGCACCTCCCCTGACCTCTCTCATTCTTTTTTTCTATCTCTGGACCTCTGCTCGTCTTTCAACCCTTATACTGCACGGATCTACACTTGATGGCTGTTGAGCAATATTGTATATGTAGATGGTTAATTATTCTCTAGACTCAGAGGGACTTAAAGATAATAGAGATTGGATTGAGAGGCTTATTGTTTTGGGTATAAATCGCTTATCAGTGGTTGTATTAGGCTGGTCTGTAAGTGCACAAAAAGAAAGAGTGATAATACCAATCAAAACTTGTGAACATCTAGTGTCTGCCAGCTACAGAGGTCTAGGTTGGTTATATCTGAAAAACTATAATCGTATTTAGTAGTAATCTTGCTCCCATTTTCAAATGGGCAGAACAAGAAACTCAAGAAAAATGTCAAATCAAGAAAAAACATCCCCCACCCAATGTAAACAGACAATGGAACAGTCACTGGCAAACCTAGAGGAGAGTCTTCCAATTGCTACACAAATGCAATTGATAAACATCATTAATGAAAAATGTGAAAATATAAAGAAAGAGATAATGGAGGAAGCCATACCTGAACAAGAGGAAAGCAAAAACAAGGTGATAAGTGAAAAAGAAGAAGCCATAAAGGAGGCCATAATAAAGGTTTTTCAAAGAAAGGTGGATGAATTCATAGAATCCACAAATAAAAACGTGACCAAACTCCAGCAAATGTCCAAAGAAAATAAAGCTACTGAGCTAACCACTCAAAAGGAAATCAAGGAGATAAAGAAATCCATACATGATCTAAAACAGGAGATGCAAGGCATTAAAAATGAGTAAGTAGAAGCAAGAGAGATGAAAAATAAAGTAGATAGCTTTGATAGCAGGATAGACAATGCAGAGGAGAGAATTTCCGGGGCTGAAGATAATTTAGTTATTATAGAGAAAGAACAGAAAATGAGTCAATACAAATCTAGGAAATATGAGAGAGCGCTTCAAGAGGTCCAAAATGCAATTAGGAAGCCAAATTTAAGGCTAGTTGGTATTGAGGAGGGCGTGGAGAAAGAGGTCAGTGGTATTGGAAATATACTTCAGGGAATCATCTCAGAGAACTTCCCAAATATCCAGAAGTGCAGGTCCATCCAGATACGAGAAGCTTTTAGAACCCCAAACAGACCTGACCAGAAAAGAACATCCCACCGCCACATTGTGATCCGAACTGGATCAATAGAAATGAAAGAAAAGATCGTAAGGCAGCCAGGGAAAAGGGATCAGTAACCTATAAAGGCAAACCAATCAGAATAACCCCAGATTTCTCAGCAGAGACCATGCTAGCACGAAGTGACTGGAAGCATATATGTCATGCCCTTAAATCAAATAAATACCAACCAAGAATACTGTAACCAGCTAAGCTCTCATTCATAACTGACGGAACAATAAAAACATTCCATTCCAGGGAAAAGCTGCAAGAATATGTCGAAACAAAACCAACACTACAGAGAATTCTCAACGATGCTCTATACATACAAAACCAAAATAAATGCATTATAGGGAAAGAAATGGCACCTAAATAGCATACCATCTAAGGACCACAAGAACTGTCAAGACACAGGCCCTACTAAAAGCTTTGAAAAATGGTAGGAACTAATAAATATCTCTCAATCCTAACTCTCAATATCAATGGACTTAACTCTCCAATTAAATGGCATAGGCTGTCTAGTTGGATCAAAAAGCAAGAGCCATCGTTCTGCTGTCTTCAAGAGACACATCTTACCCGAAAACCATCATCTTTTGAAAGTGAGAGGTTGGAATAAATTCTATCAAGCTAACTGCCCCCATAAACATGCTGGAGTTGCCATCCTCATATCAGATACAATAGACTTCAAACTAAAATTAGTAAGAAAAGACAAAGAAGGTTACTACATACTACTAAAGGGATCTTTCTCCAGGAAGACATAACGATCCTAAATATTTACACACCCTTTTGAAGGTTCTCAAAAGATTGAAGATTCTGACAGTGTAAGTTAGATTCCGGCATTGATATTAAATAATGCAATGAGTAGGGATTTATATTTGAAATATCACTGTTGGCAAAATCTAACACACATTTGCTTAGTATTTCCTTTTGATTTCCCAAGAAGTTCAGTACAAGCCAACATGTGTGGCATATATCGACTGGGAGAAATTATTCAGAGTATGTGACTCATTTGAACAGGAATCAGTGAAAAGATACAGAAGCAGGATACCCATATTGTGATAATTTGTATCTTTTACATATTTTGTGTTTGTTATTATTTCCATTTGTAGTGTACATTTCTAGGTAAAAACTTTTAAAATGTTTAGAAACAATTTGTTATTTCAACAGCAAAAAAAGACATTTATATGCCTGATAAAATTCACAGAATCCAAATTTTTCCATATTATTTTTTTTTGTGGTTCATAGATCTTGAACTCAGCCTGGGCACTATCCCTGAGCTCTTCAGCTCCAGGCTACCACCTTACTCTGGAGCCAAGCCCCACTTCCCATTTTCTAAAAGTAAATTGGAGATAAGTGTCTCAGGTCTTTTTGTGCCAGGATGGCTTTAAACCTTGATCCTCAGATCTCAGCCTCGTGAGTAGCTAGGATTATAGAAGTGAGCCACCACCCCATCATGCTCAGCTTTCTGGTTTTTTTTAAACAAGCCCTTTGGCTGGAACTCGGTCTGAGCACTGTCCTTCAGCTTTCCTCAAGCCTAGTGATCTTCTACTTGAGCCACAGCACTACTTCTGGTTTTTTCTGTGTATGTGGTACTGCGGAATTGAAACTTCGTCTTCATACAAGCACTCTACAACTATGCCAAACTCCCAGCCCCTCCACATTAGTTTTTATGATAGATCGTTCCATGCATCCAGGTTGGCTAGAAATCCTTCTTGAGTTTCCCAAGATCAGGGAGTATAGGTGTGTCCCATCCTGTGTGGCTACATAACCATTGTTTAGGGTACAGTTCTCTCTTCATTCTACCCATCTAGAGCAATTTTCATCTTCCATGTATAATCATTAAACATTCAGCTCCTGTTCCTCTCTACTCCATTCTCTGGAACCATCGTGCTTTTTGGCTCTAAGGGTTTGTTGATCCTTGGAAGCTCTGGAAGGGAAAACATACCCTAGCTCTGCTTTATGACTGCTGTATTTTTAGTTTACTGTAATCAAGATTCATCTGTAAAATATAGTAAAATGTTCTTCCTTTTCAATGCATTGTTTTGCATATTTCTATCTTTGGATTATTATTAATAGTTGTGAATGGATTCTCCACATATTTGTTCTAGTCTCTGCTTTCTCTTCCATTAGGTACAAATCTAGAAATAGAAGTGTTGAACCATATTTCTATGTAATTCTATATTTAGTACTTTTTTTAGCACTCTCCACGCAATTTTTGATTGTTTTATATTCCTTGCAGAACTATTCCAAAGTTCTACTTCTTCTCACTACCTTCCCAGTAATAGTTAGACTTTGAAAGTTGTTTTATTGTATGCGTGTGTGTGTGTGTGTGTGTTTGTGTGTGTCTATGTGGATCTTTTTGTTTAAAACTATATTTATATTAATATACTTAAAGTAATGATTTCATTGTAATTTTAATTTTTCTCATGACTGTTAATATTGAACTTCTTTCTACATTTTGAACTACTATTTCTATATATTCTTTTTAGAAAATCCTCTCCAATCTCCAATTTTTTTCCCTTTTTTTGTGGGGTAGTGGTGAAAGTCATGGGGCTTGGACCTTGGGCCGTGAGCTCTTTAGTTTAAGGCTATTGTCCTACCCTGAGTATTGCCCCTCAGTTCTTCTGCTCACAGCTCCCTACCCCTCTTCCCATTATATACAGAACAAAGGTCATCATCAGTCTTTTTGAAAAAGTAAAACATACAGTAAATTTGTAGTATAAAACAGCAGGAAACAAATTTCTTGCCAGGTGCAGTGACTTCAACCTGTAATCCTAGCTACTCAGATATCAGGCTGATATCTAAAGATTTGGTTCAAAGCTAGCCTGGGCATTAGAAAGTCTATGAGACTCTCATCTACAGTTAACCACTAGAATATGGGAAATGGCACTGTGGCTTCATAGGTAGGGTGATAGCCTTGAGTTGAAGAGCTCAGGAACAGTGCCCAGGCCCAGAGTTCAAGCCTTACAAATCCCCCAGCCAAAAAAAGAAAAAAAAGTTTCTTCCCCAAGTGATTATTATGCCAGACATAGAACATTAACATTCTGGGTGTACTTCACAGTATTATTACTTGATACCCTAAGATTTGGCAATATTCTCACAGTACCAGCATATGTCATCATATAATGTAGTTCCTTTTCAATGGAATAATTCCATTTATAACCTAAATCTACTCCCCCAACTTATTTTTGTCGATACCACAATTGCTCTACCATGATATGCCACAAGCCATTAAACATTTTATGGTGGGTAATTGGAAAGGAGTCTCATGGAATTTTGTGCCAGGCTGGCTTTGAAACCATGGTCCTCAGATCTCAGTCTCCTGAGTAGCTAGGATGACAGGCGTGAGCCACCAACACCTGGCTTGCCTTTTTATATTTTTGTGGGTCTTCGGACTTGAACTCTGTGCCTAGGCACCATCCCTAAGCTTTTCAGGTCAATATTTCATGTAAGTCTAATGATTTAAGTAAAGGAATACAATTCCAACAAAAAAAAGAATAAAATTCCAGACATGGTGTGTTTATAACTCAGTGCTAATCACTTGATGAAAATGTGCCATTCCAGAAGCTGGTGTCATTTGATGATGTAGCTGTGGATTTCAGCTGGGAGGAGTGGCAGCATCTGGATAATGCTCAGAGGACCCTCTACAGAGATGTAATGCTGGAGACCTACAGCAACCTGGTGTCCTTAGGTGAGCAAAAGTCAAATTCACTTGCAAGGCCAAGTGCCTTGTTATTTTGCAGATACATGAATGTTTATCAAACTTTCAATACTATTTAAATGAAAGATTCCAGGCTCTGAGAAGTATCATTACTTTCTAAAGAAAACCTAAGGTAATTTTGTACTCATTCTTCAGGATACCTTCAGGATACTTTGACAACAGTTCTAAATTATGTTTCCTCTAATGGAGACGACATTCCAAACTTACACAGTAATTGTAAGTGGATAAACCATCCAGAATAGAATATATATCATTATTGGAAACAGGATCTACAAATTACTAAACAGTGAGTTTATAATGGAAACCTGGCACTAGGTGCAATGTTTCATGCCTGTAATCTTAAAATATTCAGGAGGAAGAAATCTAAGAATTCTAATTTGAAGCCAGCAATGGCATAAAAATTGCCATGAAACTCTATAACTCCAAGTAACCCCTCAAAAATGTTAGTGGAGTGTCAAGAGTTTGACTTTGTGGTTGAGTGCTTGCCTAGCATGCATGAAGACCTATGCATGTAAGTGGAGCTGGGACTCAAACTGGTATTTTTCTAGCCTTGAGCAAGACAGCTAAGTTTATGCCATACAAAATGAATCCAGAGCTGGGGAAAAGTCAACCATGCAGCCAGTGAGAAATGAGAGAAAAGATTTAATAGATAACTTGTGAGTAGGATGTCTGCGAACTTAAAGCAATGATGATACAGCATAAGCAATAAATCTCTACTGTTTCTAATTTACAGGGCCCTGTGTTCCCAAACCTGTATTAATTGACAAGCTAGAGCACTGTGCAGAACTCTGGATAGGAAATTCCTCTGACAAGAATATCACAGGTGAGTGAATGCATCTTCATATTGATGTTGGAGCCTGAGCCCCATTGGTAAGTTCATGTTGTGATGTACTGAGCAATAATATTCTTAGTTACCCTAAATCCTGTGTGGAACCTATGGAATTCTTTGTGAATGAATCAAGAATCATTTTCTTTTCCCAATCCTATGCTTGGTCTCAGGGCCTGAGCATGGTCCTTGGGTTTTCTCAAGGCTAGCTCTCTACTTCTTGAGTCATAGCACCACTTCTGGCTTTTTCTTTGTATGTAGTACCAAGGAACTGAACCAGGCTTTGTGCATGCTAGCCCAAACCCCCGGCACCAAGAATCATAGGGTGATATGATGAATTCTATGTGGCAGTAGAGTTAAAGTTAGATTTCTCTGTAGAAATCACTGTGAAACAAAATAAAATGAGAAAGCCATGAGCCCGTGGCTCATGCCTGTAATCCTAGCTACTTAGGAGGCTGAGATCTGAGGATCAAGGTTCAAAGACTGACCTATCACAAAAACACCTTAGACTCTTCTCTCCAATGAACCAATAGAAAATGAGAAGTGGGGTTTAGTCTAAAGGCATAGGGCAGTAGCCTTGAGCTGAAGAGCTCAAGAAGAACAGCCAGGTCTAGAATTCAAGTCCCATGACTGCAAAACAAGAAAGAAAGAAAGAAAGAAAGAAAGAAAGAAAGAAAGAAAGAAAGAAAGAAAGAAAGAAAGAAAGAAAGGAAGGAAGGAAGAAAGAAAGAAAGAAAGAAAGAAAGAAAGAAAGAAGAAAGAGGGAAGAAAGAGGGAAGGAAGGAAAGGAAGAAAGAAAGAAAGAAAGAAAGAAAGAATGATATTTCATTTCTTTAAAACTAAGACTATAAATGATTGAGCAAACAAGGAATAAATCAGGGCATTATTGTCTGATAATGATAATATCTTTATGCTGGTAGGAAGAGACTGGTATTCAAAACCAGACGTTTCCACCAGAAATTGAGCCTAGTGGTAGAGTGCTTGCCTACCATGCACAAAGACACAGGTTTTATTCCTTATTACAATATACATAGAAAAAGCCTGAAGTAATGAATTCATTGGTAGGGTTCTAGTCTTGAGAAAACCCAAGGACAGTGGTTAGGTCCTAAGTTCAAACCTAGGAATGGAAGGAAAAAAAAACAACAAAGTTTCAATCAACATAAGAAAATTAACTAGACAATGAGCTGGGGATTTTCTGGTCTTCCATGGTTCTGAGGGACAGGAGTGTTAGAAAAGGAATTTTTATAAGACTTCAAATGGAAAGAAACAAATTTCAAAATTCCCACAAATACCTAAATTGAGACTTTAGTGAGAAGTTGTAACTGAAGGGATATAGGTGTAAGACCTTACTCTCAAGAATCGTTCTTGCTTGGATCAAAGGCAAACAGACATATAAACCAAACTTGTGGCCGCTGAATCTAGAAAAAATTCGTGTTCCTCACTTAATGCTTAATAAGCAAACAGCATTGAAACTGGGTAAGGTAATCCTATCAGCTACTCAGGACCTGAGACTCTTATCTGTAGTTAACTCTAGAAAAGAGTATGTGGGGCTGTAGCTCAAGGATAGGGGTTATAGTCTTCTGCTGAAGTGTTCAGGGACAGGGCCGAGGCCTATGAACTACAAAAAAAAAGAAAAGAAAAGAAAAGAAAGTTTTAAAAAGATGCAAAACAGGACAATATTTAGATTATTTCTCAAAAATAAAAGAAAGGCAGTTATTCCTCACTGTATAAACAAAACAGTATTTGAAAAAAACAGCTGCAGGTATATTATAGGTAGTATTCAGCTTAAAACTGTAGCAATACATAGATGGGTAATTTCAATAAATATTTCCTGTGATATAAAAGAGAACTAAAACACAGAAAAACATTATTGGTCATTGTAAAATATCATTTTCTTAATAAGTTAGGGAGAAAAGCATATATTTCTCACAAATCAATTTCCACTTTTATGTTTTAAAATATCTAACACTTAGGATGGAAAGTAAAGTCATTACCTTTACAGTAAGGAATATTTGTATCTCATGTATGTTTGTGTCTTTTTTTCTATGACTCATTTTAGATGTCCAGGTAATGGAAAATGTGTTCAAGACCTGCCAGGAAAGTCCACATGAATGTCTTTGTGAAGTAGCAGTTGCAAGTAGTATCGAAGTGGAGGAAAACGTGAGATTTGCAACAACTTTAAATTTGAGCTCTACACATAATCCAGAGCTGATTAGTAATAACGGTAACAACTTAGGGGTGAGGACTGAGGAGTTCATAAAGTGTCAGAACATGCTTCTGTCTCCTAAGCCTGATGAGATGCATACTGCATATAGATCTCGTATGTCTCCTGTTCTTAAAAAATCCATGGGATATTCAGAGCATTTTATTCATGATTGTGACAGTCCAAAAGATCTGCAGTATCATAATTCTGTTCTCCCTGCCCAAGAAATTCTTCAGGGAGGGAGGAAAACTGCTAAATGTACTGTGTGATGAAAAATATTGTACTTAACACCGACCATCACTACACATCCGAAAATGTACACAGGAGAGACTCCTCATATATGTAGTGAATGTGAGAAATCTTTCAGTAATGAAATACGCCTTACAATACCTCAGAGCAAATATCCTGAGATATGTGATGCGTACATCAAGTGTGAAAATTAATTTCTGAGGAGTCAGACCTGACGCTCCAACCTCGATCTCCAAGAGAAGACAAATCTTATGAATATGAGGAACGTAATAAAATTTCTGCCCAGAATTCAGCTCTCAGCACACATCAGAGATCTCACACAGAAGAGAAATCTTATGAATGGGATAAATGTGGGAAGACTTTTAGACTGAAATCATACCTCACTTTGCACCAGAGAAGACACACAGAAGAGAAACCTTATGAATGTAACAAATGTGAAAAGTATTTCACCCAGAAGATACACCTTCGAGTTCATCAAATAACACACACAGGAGAGAAATCTTATAAGTGTAATGAATGTGGAAAGTCTTTCCAAGGGAAGGGAAAACTTCGTGTTCATCAGAGAATACACACAGGAGTGAAACCTTATGAATGTAACCAATGTGTAAAGTCTTTCCGACAGATAACTTCCCTCAAATTGCATCAAAGAACACACACAGGAGAGAAACCTTATGTGTGCAACAAATGTGGAAGACCTTCAAGTGGAAGTCATATCTTGATGGGCATAATAGAACACACACAGGAGAGAAAACTTATGCATGTAGTGAATGCGGAAAGTCTTTCAAATGGAAGGTAAAACTCCATGTTCATCAGAGAATACACTCAGGAGAAACACCTTATGAGTGTAACATATGTGGAAAGTCCTTCACACAGAAGCCAAACCTCAACATGCATAAGACAATTCAAACAGGAGAAAAACCTTATGAATGTAACCGATGTGGAATGTCTTTCAAATGGAAGTATTCCCTCAAATGGCATCAGAGAACACATACAGGAGAGAAACTGTACGAGTGCATCAAATGTGGTAAGACCTTCAGATGGAAGCCACATTACAGGAGGCATAACAGAATTCACACATATTAGAAACCTTAGGAATATAACCAAAGTTGAAAGTCTTTCGTGCCGTATTCACCCTTCAGGAAGCGTAAGAGAGTTCACACATATGAGAAGCCTTAGCAATGTAATAAATAGGAAAGACTTTTTATTCTGTGGAAGAAAACTCAGCTTGTGTCACAGAACCAACACAAGATAAAACCCTTAATGAATGTAGGAAATGTTCAGTCTTTTCCCCAGAAGGCACAAGTCAAGATTTATCACTAAACACCCACAGGATAGAATCCTATGAATAAAATGAAAGGGAAATTTTTTTGAAGAACTCATAGTTGAGTTTGCATGATACCACACAGACACAGGAAAAAAATCGTATGAATATAAGAATATGAAAAATCCATCATGAACGCATGACTAAGTATAAAATGCACATAGGAGAGAAAAACCTTATGAATATTACAAATGTGGAAAGTGTTTGACCTGGAAGGCATAATTCTGTGTTCAACACAAACCTGATTCCCATAGAAGAAAAGAAAACTAATGAATAGAACAAATGTGTAAAGACTTTTAATCAGAAGTCAGTCTTCAGTACATTTCAGAACATACACAATAGAGAAATTCTGAGTAACCAAAACCATTTAGCTATATATAGAATCTCTGTATATGGGAGCATTAGGGTAAGTCTTCTAAACAAAGTCAACCGTCAGCAAGCATTAAGAGCACTCACAGAAGAAATAATAGCATGTAGGAAAACCTTTGTCAGAAACCTCTAAAAGCTGATTGTGTGGCTTAGTGGTAGAGTGCTAACCTATGAAGGATGAAGGCCTGGGTTAGATTCCTCAATACTACGTGAAAAGAGCAAGCCAGAAGCAGCACTGTGGTTCAAATGGTAGAGTGCTAACCTTGAGCAAAAGTAGCTCAGGCCCTGAGTTCAAGCCTAAGGATTGGACAGACAGAGAGAGAGAGAGAGAGAGAGAGAGAGAGAGAGAGAGAGAGAGAGAGAGAGAGAGAGAGAGAGAGAGAGAGAGAGAGAGAGAGAGAGAAAGAGAGAGAGAAAGAGAGAAAAGAGAGAGAAACTGGAACTTCTAAATTTTACAGAGATAGAGAAGGAGAGAGAGAAGGAGACAGAAACTAATTTCTAAACTTTACAGTCTTTCTATTTCCTTACAAATTCGTCTACGTCAGTCTTTCTGACAGAAGCACAGAATTCCATTGTGTAAAAATACCATATTTGATCTACTCATCAACTGACGGGCATCTGGGTTGGTTCCATACCTTTGTTATAGTAAATAGTGCTGTGATAAATGTTATTGTTCTAGTGAATTTAGTGTGTCCTATCTGGACGATTGGCAAGTAGTGAAATTGCTGGATCACAGGGGAGCTCTATGTTTAGTCTTTTGGGGATACTGCCATAGTGCTTTCCATAGTGGTTGAACGAGTTTGCAATCCCACCAGCAGTGTAGTAGTGATCCCTCCTGGCCACACCCCCTCCAGCATACGTTATTAGATTTCTGGATCTTGGCCATTCTAACTGGAGTGAGGAGGAAAAGGGAAAGAGGAACTGAAACTTTCTCTCCTTACAGATGACATGATTCTGTATTTAAAGAACCCTATAGACTCTACTCCAAAGCTGCTTGAGCTGATATAAAACTTTGGTAAGGTAGCAGGGTATAAAATGAACCCTCAATGTCAACTGCCTTCCTATATGCCAACAAATGAGAGGAATGAGGCAAGAATCAGGATAGCAACTCATTTTGCGATCAAAGAAAATAAAATACCTAGGAATTAACTTAGAATATAAAGCACCTTTTTGATGGAACTATAAACCCTGGAGAAGGAAATTAACGCAGAACTGAGGAAATGCAAAAACCTATGCTCCTGCTTTGGAAGAAGTAATATTGTAAAAATGGCAATCTTGATAACGACTATCTACAAATTCAGTGCAATATTCATCAATATCCCAATGTCATTCTTTAAAGACACATAAGAGGAAATCCAAAAGTTCACTTGGAATAATAAAAGACCCCTTATAGTCTGTCTTCTTGCATGATACATAATGTTTAATCTCACCTTCTCCACCAAAATCTCACCTTTCTCATTGAGACATAGGTGGCCCTGTTTACTAGCAGCAAAGGCTCAAACGCGCAGTTTCAGGTGTCACCACTGCCTCTGTTACTGGGTAGATCCAACTGTGTCATTGATTCTGAGGTCTGCTGTGGGAGTCTTGGTCACAAGTTGTTCTGTGGCTTCTGCTGCCAGCCTGTGCCTATTTGCTTCCTTTTCGTCCAGCAGCCTACAACAGGGAATGAAGTTCAGGCGCTGATGCTCTCCTTCATATGCAGGGCAGGATGAACCTAACCCTCCCACATTTTCCTCTTCTAATTTTTGGGAAAAAATGTGCTGGCAAAAGTCCTCAGGTGTGGCGCATGGCTGATCCACACTTTTAATCCAGGCAGGTCAGGAGGCTGAGATCTGAGTATGGAAGTTCCAAGTCACCTAGAACAGGAAAGTCTGATAGATTCTTACTACCAAAAATAAAAACAGCTGGGAATGGAATTTGGGCTCAAGTGGTAAAGGGCTAGTCTTGAGTACAAATGCGTAGTGCCCAGGCCCAGAGTTCAGGCTCCAGCACTGCCAACAACCTCACTTTAGTGAGATTTTAGCTTTATCCATGTAGGCACATCTCACTGGAATCTTTGCTGGTAGAGATAGTCTTCATAATTTTGTCTCAAGGTAAAGGTCCTCCTGGGGTAGTACACAAAAGATGTCATGGAGAGAGGAGCCCCACTTGCTCCAGGTTTGAAGATGGCATAGGTCAAGCCAGCATGGAGTTGGCACATCAGTCTTTTTCTTAGCACCACCTACCAGTGAATGTCAAATGACATTGATTGTTGTGGGATTGTGTGATTGAAGTGCCCCATTAAGGGCAATGTTAGCACATCCAAACTTGGATACCAGGAATGCTGAAATCTCATAGCTAAGATTTCTGTTGGCTACAGAAATGCTGGTGTGTCTGTGATTCACTAAAAGTTCAGGTGCAAAGATTCTGAAGCTTGATGCCATGTGTTTATTCCATTTAGTAAAATTATTTTAATGCACTGTATAAGTTAAAACATTTGATAAGAGTCAGGGGTAGTGAAAACATTGTTCTTGAATTCAGGTGTCTGGCAGGGTAATGGGGGGGTGTTGGTGGCTGGGACTATGAAGCTGGAGCTGCTATCAAACCATGGATCATGTTCCCCTTTGTCTGGGAGAAATGACTCCAAAGATGAAATTTGAATGGTGAGGAAAAGATGATGATGTACTCAGGAAATTTCTCCTAAACAAATGCTCATGTGGAAGTGGGATGGGGGCTGGGCATATCTGAGTCAGAGCTTAAGGGGGCTTCTCATGGCGTTGAGAACGTTCCTTGCGACTTCAGGCATGCAGCAGGGTGTTTTAGATGACCATTGTGAGATGGATGGAATAAGACTGGAGACAAGATGAATGCTGGGATCCTGCAATGCTCTTGCATGAGTGGCTGGTGGCTCACCTGAAAGAACTAATTATGTCTAAAAAAGAAATCAGGAATTTGTTTTGATTAGATAATACCTATAATCCAAGGCATATTCAGGATCCTGATCTTAGTATTGTGGTTTAAAACCAACCCAGCAAAGGGAAAAATGCATGAGACTCATACTCCCAGTTTAGAGCAAGAACAAAGATTGAAGTAGAGCTGTGGCTCAAGAGCTAGAGTGCTACCTTGAGCAAAGAAAAGCTAAGAAAAACTCCAGGTCTTGAGTTCAAGGCCAGGAATGAAAGAAGGAAGGTAAAAAAAGGGAAGTATGTGAGGAAGGGAAATATATAAATGAAAGAGAGAAGGAACTAGCAATTTAAAACTAGAGAATATTTAAAAGTCATCAGTCCTTCTAAGAAAAGTGTTGGAGTATGGGTTCTATATGTGGTGAACTGGAAGCCCAGCAGTGACTTGTTAACCAAAGAGTCACCATGATGAGCAAAGGATAGAAATCTGCATGAGCCTCTTAGCGGATGGAGTCACAGAAGAGAACCTCAGCTCCCATCCCATAGTTAGAAGGATATAGAGATGGGGAAGTTGGCATCACCTTGATGTCATTGTGTCCATGGAGACTGGAAGCCATGGCTCTGTGAAAGCACAATGTTCTGGTTACTGAGCTGGGAGGCTGAGGAGAGCCAAGTCCTGGCCATGAAGAAATCAGGGTGGCTGCAGAGCAACTCTGCTGCAGTGTGTGCCTGCTTGGCTGTTCTTATTCTGTGGTGGATCAGGCCAGAGCGGGTGATAGTAACTGTTTTGTGGTCACAAGCCCTTCACCAAGAGCTTCCTCTGGGATCCTCATAAGCTACAGGGTGGCTGGTGTTGGGTTGTGTGTGGGGTCTAAGTTACAGAGGGATGGACGCATGGCAAGGTTGGTGAAGACATGAGAGGAATGATGAGAGCCCAGTTCATTGGTTTCCAAGGTTAATGGGTGGGAGGTAGAGAGGCATGATGGAGGAATGATGGAGGCAGGGGAAGGTGGTGACAGAGTGAGGCCATCTGTAGTGCCAGCCTGGCCATCATCTGAAGCCCATAGGCAGCTTCCTGATCCTTCACTTAGTCCTGCTCCTTGTGGAGGGAATGTCACGTGTACCCAGAGCTAGGGGTGGGGCAATGTTAGTAGCACCTGGAGAACCATTGGCCTCTACCTGGTTGAGGGGTGGTTATGGCTCCCATGATGGGTGGCCTGATAGCTATGTAACAGATCTCTCCTTAGCTACCACAGTCAGTGGCTGCTCTCCATCTAGGGTTAGGGCACCTGCTCAGCCATCAGGACACCCCATGCCAGGACAGAGGCCTACAATTCAGATGGCAGCACAGGGGTGAAGATGATCTCACCGTAGCCCTAGTTACACGGCTGCCCCAGCATGCAGGACAGGATGAGCTGGGGGAAGATGTTCTCTGTGTTTTTCCACAGCCTATCCCGGCCTCTTCTTGTGTCTGATTAGACCAAGAGAGTACCAGGTTCCCTCTCATAGTCCTGGTTCTTTTTCTTTTACAGTCATGAGGCTTGAACTCAGGTCCTGGGTACTGTCCCTGAGCTCTTTTGCTCAAGGTTGATGCTCTACCATTTGAACCATAGTGCCATTTCCAGCTTTTCCTTTTCATGTGGATCTCTGATATGTCCAGTACTGTGCCTGCAGGGAGGCACTCACCCCACAGACAGAGCCACCTCTGCCGTGACTGTGACTGCCCACAACCCTCACACCCACTCCTTGCACACCCCTCGACTCCAGTTTTAGCTCCTCTTGGACTGGGTGTCCAGCCTATCCTTTCCTACACTCACAAAGGGTCTACAATTGTCTTCCCAGGGTCCTTTCTTCTGCCAGCCAGAGTACAGACTGTGCACATCTTGACGATCACAGAGCTCAAAGCCAAAGGCTGAGATGCAGAAGGGGGTGACCCAGTAGCTGCACAGGGCCCATGGATCATCCTGTGCATCCCCCAGCCTGTGACTTCCCCCACCCCCTTGGCAGGGAAGCTCCATGCTCACATCCTGATCCCTGGTCCCCTCCAATTCCATTCTCCCTTGGATTTTGCAGACTGTCTACCATCAGGATCTAAAATTCTATTCATCACTTTATGTCCTTATCACTGATTTGCTACTTTGACAGGATCTCCCCGTGCCTGGAGAGTGGGCATGTCATGTACTCTCTGTGGAGAAATTGCCCCAGGAGAAGAAATATGCACTTCATGTGAGTGTTGGACAGGGCAGGAGGGCTCCCTAGGATCAGAAGCCACAGGAGGGGTGCAGATGGGGGAATGCTAGGGGCCCAGGGGACAGTGGGAGTTAGGGCACAGTTGGTTCCTTCTGCAGGGTTGTCACCGCTTCACAAACCCAACAGAATGAGGTTCACATTACAGATGTCAGAGACAGTGCAGATTGCCAATGGGCGCAGGGGTCACTGTCACCCCCAGATGCTGGCTGCATGCTGGGATGCACGTAGAGGTGTTTTCAAGATCAGATAATGAGGATGTTGCAGGGTGTAACCATTCTTTTCAGATGGCTCTCTAGCTCTCTTGAGCTTCATCTCTATCTTTGGCTTTTTCTTGGCAGTTAACTGGAAATGAGAGTTTCATGGACTTTCCTTACTGGACTGGCTTTAAACAGAAGCTATGCACAGTTTTCAAACCATACCCTACTGAAGAAGGGAAGCTTGATCTGGTGCTTAACTGGGTTGCACTTTGGCTCTGTTTGCTATGCCTCACGGGAGGGGGCTCATCATTTGTAGACTAAGATCTCATGACCTTCAAAGCCAAATGCTACCTGAAAGTTCAGGGTCCCAGCCTATGTGTTGGGCCGGGGTGAATACATTCTCTGTTATGCTGGGTCATCAACCCATGTTTTAAGCTGGAAGTAGGCAGTGCCACATTTGATAAGAACATCTGCCAGAGATTGTCACCTCATGAAAGCAGATTCTAAATTTGTATTCCATTTCCTGTGGTGGAGAAATCCCCTCCAAGTTAGACAGGCTCCCATCCACCAGCAGGTCATACTCCTAATGCTCCCTTGAGTGTCCTCATGGTATTGGGATCTAAGTTTGTAGGGAATGCTGCTTTAGTCCATGAATTAGCTGGACAAGTGATGACAAACGTGTTGTGGATTAATATGAGAACAATTTAAGTAGCCCTGGAGGAGCATCAACCTGATCCTCTGTGGTGCTATAAATCTGATAGGATGTTCCAGACTGAGAAACAATCACATGGCTTTGTGTTTGGCACCCAGACAAGTGAGTGCATGTCTTAGCTGTCAGCCAATACAGAGGAGGACATGAATAAGTGGGTGGAAAGCATCTGTCAGACCCCTGTCTGGGGGCAGGTGGAGAGAACATAGGAAGGTAGATACCATGGCTGTGGTGGGGCCAAAAAAAAGGGTAAAAGAGGCAAAGGAACCAGGTACTGGTAGCTCAAGACTGTCATCCTAGCTACTCAAGAGTTTGAGATCTGAGGATCACAATTCAAAGCCAGCCCAGGACAAAAACTCCATGAGACTCTTATCTACAATAAACTACTGAATGCAAGAAGCTCAAGCTCAGTGACAGCATCCAGGCCTAGCGTTCAAAACCGAGGACTAGCAGAAAAAAGTATCAAAGGACAAGAAGCTGGCCAAAAGTTAGAGGGACTCTATCTTGACAAACACTATAATGGTAAGTTGCACTCAGAAGACTTGCACAAAATCTGGAAATGCCTGAGACCTATCTATGTATGTTTCCTGTTTGTCTAAATACATATGTTTATGCATTTATATATTAGTAGAGAGAGACAGATCAATACATATGACTATACATAGCCAGACACTTATGGGTGGGTGGTATACTGTGTGAGAGTTTGTGTTTGTGTTTTGTGGATGGCTATCTCTGTTTAAGAAAGATAGAAAATATGTAAATATCTTTAAAAAAAACTTGAAAAAAATATAGAGAGACATAAGCTCTTGAGGGAATCTGAAATGACAAGATTATTCACAGGCACGTTTATCCTTATGGATTCCTCAGCAAGTTTTAATTTTTTTTATTATTTTCTTTCCTTTTTTGAACCAGTGCTAAGGATTTCTCTCAGGGACCAGGTGCTGCCAATTACTAATTTTCTCATGGCTGGTACAAGAGGAACTGAGCCACAGTTCCACTTTTGCCTTACTAATTAGTGCTTAACTGAAGATAAAGATTTCTATCAGTGACTTTCTTTCAGGGGCTGGATTCTAACGAGGATCCCCAGACCTCAGCCTTCTCTATAGCTACAATTAACAATATGAGAACCCAGCACTGGGTTCCAATGCACAGGGCAAGAAATTGAGTGAATCTCTCAACTCCAATTAGCTATAATAAGCTACAAGTGAAAGACCAATACCTTTGAGGAAAAGATGCTGAGGGTTATCACACAGGCCCTATGAGTAAGCCCTAAACCCTGTACACATGTGTGCATGCACACATTGGCAGATACACACACACATGCACACACACAATATCTCAGGCAATATTGTATTTTGAATTAATATCCAAAGATTGGACAACAGGATAGCAAGAAATAAAATCTGTTTTTCTTGTCTACATTGAGGGAAAGGGATAAGTCACAAGATGCAGAAGCGAAGAATTCAGAGGCAAATGCTGTGAGTGAATAACTTGTAAAAAGCACATTTCTTTTCTTTTCTTTTCTTTTGTTTTTTCTGCCATTCCTGGGGCTTGAACTCAGGGCCTGAGCACAGCTCTTGGCTTTTCCCAAGTCTAGCCCTCTGCCACTTGAGCCGCATTGCCATATGGATTTTTATATCTGTGTGATATTAAGGACTCATACCTAGATCTTCATGGATGCTAGGCAAGCACTCTACCACTGGGCCAAACTCTAAACCCCGATAAAGTATTTATAAATAGTCATAATCATCATATCAAAATATCCTTTCTCCTACAAAGAATAAACACTTATCTATGTCTGTCAGACTTTTTTTATGTCACCAATGCTTCTGTGATTTTCCCACTTGCATTTTTACAGATGACAGCACAGATATTCATCAGGAAGAAAAATAGATTACGATACAGAAACCTAACAACGTCCTAGTTGATTGAAGTGAATAATATGTGCAAGATGGCCTGTGTGTTTCATCTATTTGTAGAGTGATTGGCTACCACACAAAAAGACTCCGGTTTGATTCTGCAGTACCATATACATAGAAAACGCTGGAAGTGGTGCTGTGGCTTGGTGGGACAGCTATAGCCTAAAGAAAGCCTAAGAACAATGGTCAGGCTCTGAGATCAAGTCCCAGGACTAGCAAAGAAAATGTGCAAGAGGCAAAATGCAAGCTGAGAAGGCACTGTGAAGCAAAATGTCTTGTGAAGGGTAAGGGGAATAGTGACAGTTAAGTTTGGATCTTACCTAAGAAAGGCTCCTTGAGCCTGAGACCAGGCTAGCACTTACGCCTAGTTAATGACTTGGGATTTGAACAAAAAGGTGTGCTGTTTACTACATCCATATTTGAGGTGGGAAGGGAGATTCAGCCTCCAGTATGTCTTTGGGGAGGTGTTCTGTGAGCAAGGAGCTTTGGTCATTGGGCCTTGAAAGGTGACCCTACCTACTTCACAATGGAACAGAATATGGAACCCTGGTAACCAAGCCACTGCATGTGACAACCAGCTCAAGCTAGCTCCCTTGGCCTGTGGCTCAGGAGGAAGAAAGATGTTGCTGTGCTGTTGCCAGTGGTCAGGAGGCTCGGATCTCAGGCATGAGACATATGGATCTCTCACTTGAAGAAGTAGATTCTGGATCAGTGCCAAGCCAAAATTCCCGTATATCAGGCATTTCTCTAGGAAGAAAGCCAGGAAACTCCAGGGCAACTCAGATTAGGTATATTGAGAGGAAACCTATTTGAACCCATCATCCTGCCCACACACTACAACCTTCTTGTGTGCTTTCAAGTGACTCTACTGAAATTAGAGTGTGTCATTTCCAATCTACTCTATTCCAATTCCTCAGTGTGAAGTGTGGTCCCATACCTACGTTTCAAATATCCACTGTTTTGCCAACATAATGTGATGGTAAGTCAGGTCAGACTCTGAATGAGCCTTGTAACCTATGGATCCTGGAGGAAGGCCTGTTGGAGATGCTGCTGACAAAGCTGATCGCTGCCTACCAGAAATGTGATCTCTTTAAGTGGGAAACTTCCTGCACAATTTCAAATAGTGGAGGACAATGTAGTAGTTGCTGGAAATTCTCTTGAAAAAGTGAGTGTTCCCCCTCCAAACCCAGGTTTGCTCACCCCTCCTGGCCAAGCCTTGGAATACTTGGCTCCTCTCTGAGCCTGTTTGCTTCACTGGGGTGTTCACAGGGGAGCTAAGCATGATACAAGTGCACAAACTACTTCATTATGGCAGGGACACCATGCCATTTCATTTCCCTCACAAGCTACTGGAGTCTCAACAGTGTGCTTACTGAGAAGTTGGATTTCAGGCATGAGTAAGTGGCTCCCAACTGCAGCCCTCACCTAGGTGACATCCTAGGAAATCCCATTTCCCAGTAAGAAATGAGGTGTCAGTACTAATGGCGGAGGCCTGTGAAATACTGGCGTCAGAGGAAAAGCTGGGGGCTGAATCACTTTTGAGCCATCAGGGAGGGATTGTGATAGCTTTGCCTGTTAGAACCTGAAAGCATTTACATTTTGGTGTGTGGTCCAGTGCTGCCACTTGAACCTGAACCCAGGTCTAAATACCATTCCTTTGGTGTTCAAAAATTAGCACTGTACCATTTGAGTCATAGGTCAAGTTCTGGCTTTTTGCTGCCTAATTGAAGACAAGTGCCTTTAGACTTTTACTGACTAGACTGGCTTTCCACTGTTATCTTCAGAGCTCAGCCTGCTGGGTGGCTAAGATTAGAGGAATGAGCATTTAGTTCTTTATTTAGAGCATTCACTTAATGATTTATTTAGAGCATTTACTTAGTTAATTTAAGATGCGTTTACTTTGGACAGATGGATAGAGGCCTCTCTCAGAAGCTTCTGGAAGTGGGGTGTAAAAGTCATCCTGTTCTCGAGTGTCTCTTACCCCCCTCCCAGCACATAAGTGCACATCTCTGCAGGACAGCCACAGCATTAGAATCCTGCAAGAAAGGGGCTTTGGTAGAAGGCTCAGGATGGAGAGAGAAGGCTCTCACTTTCTTGTACCGAATGTGCCCACAGAATCATGTGTTCCATCTATACGATGTGAATGGATTTCTACCCCAGTGATTTCTACGAGTTCAAGAACTGCCACACCCTGACACAACTCAAGCTCTATATGAGGCTCCACATGCCTGCTTCGGACCTGCTCTTCTAAACACATACTTTTTGACCAGCTGGAGGAATGTGCGACCAGTAAGACCAAGAAAAAGTAGAAGTCCTGGTGTGGGTGCCTCAGAGCCTGTGAGTAGGAAGCCCATGTGGTCTAGATATTGGTTGGCCCTTACTTCTACAGAGCTTGGCAAAATGCCCTTTATGGGTGGTGTCAGCCAGGTAATGTCTGTCCTCTGAAAGGACTTGGGAATAAGCACTCATTAGAAAGACCCTACACCTCCTCAGTGTTCAGTCCAAACTCCAGTTCTACAGGTTCCTCCATTAGATCCTCATGGAAGTTGAGTGACACTTAAACTTGCAGAGTCCACTCTGTCCACTCTGTACCTATTTCCATTCTTAGGTTTGGGTCATCGTGGAAGAGCTTATCCTGAACTCCGGATGAAAAACCCACCAATGGAGCTGGTGACTGATGGAGACTGAGAATCATCACTGCTCTCCAGAAACCATGGGCCTTCTGTAGAAATTACCAAACAGGTTTAAAGTCCTGTGGATATAACTTTTGCTCTGAACCCCATGTGTGACACAGTTGAACCTGCAGATACTACGGAGGAAGAAAAAGAGCAGCCAGATTTCCTTCCGTTTCCTTTCACACTCCACCCAGAGTCAGTCCATCTGAGTCAGAGTAACACTGCACTTATTGTGCAAGCTGAAGTGGCACACGCTGGGCTCATGATAAATGTCACCATGGGAAGCAGCAAGTGTACTCTCAATACTGGATTCATTGGAGGAAAATGAATCCATCCTCACAGAATATCCAGACCCATCCATCTCCCTAAAAAAGACTCAATCTCCATTCGACAAACCGGAATCCATCCCCCTCTTAACTCAGGAAGGACATTCTGTTTCTCATGAGGAAGGAGACCCTTCTGAGGACTCTGAAGTGGAATTACTGTCTGAAGGCAACTTGGAGGCCAGTCTGGATTTAGAGCTTCCCTGTCCCCTTCCTAAAAAGACATCTCTTTATCTTGCTCTCATGATTCTTGTCAAGTATTCATTGTATTTACTTTGCTAACTATTAAACTCTCATTGTTAATATTATGGTGTGCAGTTCTTCAGTGCTTATTATAATGTGTTTTATTTTCCACTTATAATGTGAGACCTCAGACACATAGGTCCTGGGTGGGCCAAAAACCAGACAGGTCTGGTCCCATAGAAGACAACCTTACTGGATATACAGGGAACTATGAAATGCATGGAATCACCAGGAATCCAGGCCAGGCCTCCATGGAAACACAAGTCAGCTACCAAAGCTTAAGGACAGAGCAGATGCCTGGAAATGTGTTTTGTCAATCGGGAGAAGTGCCAGAGTAACTGTAATATTATGTGGGACTCTGTTCTGTGAGTTCAAGTCTGTTTATATATCCATTGTGCTTTGTACAAATATTTAAGAAAATTAAAACTCCACAATAGCATCAAAAATCTACTTTGGCTTTGAATGTGGCCTAGTTGTAGAGAGCTCACCTAGTATACAAGAAGACCTTGATTCAATTCCTCGGCACTGCATACACAGAAAAAGCAGATGGGGCACTGTGGCTCAGGTGTCATAGTGCCACCCTTGAACAAATGTGGCCAAGGACAATTCCTGGTCCCTCAGTTCAAGCCCCAGGACTAGCCAAACAAGAAATCATACCATTTTCCACACATTTGGAAATAAATCTGTTTTATCTAACCCTACTTCTTTTTTGCCAGTCCAGAGTCTGTGCCACCAAGCCAAACTACTGGCCGCCAACCTTACTATTTTTAATCATTTAATTTTTTTACATAATCATATTTCATGCTGTCTGTATTAATAGTATAAACAGTATGCTTAGTGTAATAATGTTAAAGGTAAAACATAAGAAATTAATAACTAAAATTCCTTTTTTATTATTTTTATAGCATTACTACAATTTTATGAGAAAAATTACCTAGAATGTTTATTTTAGAGTTCAAGTAATCCATTTTGATAAATATATCAACCTACATCATTTATTTGAACACATTTTAAACTATTTTTTTCAGGAATGAAAATACATACATATTTGTTGTAAATGAAATTTATGACTTGGGGGGAAGGGAAAAAGAAAAGGGGGAAGGGGGTAACAGTGTTTACAAGAAATGTACTCATTACATATGTAACAGCAATCTCTTTGTATATCACCTTGACAACAAATTTTTTGAAAAGTACAATGCGTTTAAATGTCTACTTTGGGCAGAATTTTTTTTTGCCAGTACTGGGTTTAGACTCAGGACCTGAGCACGATCCTTGTTTTTGTTTTTGTTTATTCTTAAGGCGCAAGTTCTATCACATGTGCCACAGCACCACTTTTATCTTTTTTTATCTATGTTGTGCTGAGGAATTGAACTTGGGTCTTCATTCATGCTCGGCAAGAACTCTTCCACTAGGCTTAACTTATGGCCCCAGTGGGAAGGAAGTTTTCCATAAAATATGTAGGAAATATGTACACTAAGGAAAAGCCATCAAAAATAGAAGAAAAATTATATACTTAGATAACGACATGAAAGTATTATGGCAGATCTCTGTAATTCTAGCTTCAAGAGTTGCCTATTTGGACCAGGAGTTGGCTGGCTGAAGTAAAGTGCTATCCTTGAGCAAGCCCTAGGACAGTGCTCTGGCCATGAGTTGAAGCCATAGGACATGCAAAAAATAATAATTTAATGCCCGTGACTGGTCGCTCACCCTGGTAATCCTAGCTACCCTGGAGGATCGAGGTTCAAAGACGGCCCAGGCATAAAAATCTGTGAGAATCTTATTTCCAAATAATCCAGAAAATTCAAAATGACAATGTGCCTCAGGTGGTAGAGCTCTTGCCTTGAGCTGAAGAGCTTAAGGTAAACATCCAGGCCCAGAGTTCAAGCCCCATGAGTGAAAAAAAGAAAAAGAAAAAGAAAGCCCTTATCTAAGGCTGGAGTGCACACTAGTGGTAGTTTGCTTGCCTAGTAAGCACAAAGCCCTGTGTTCAATTACTCTGTACCACTTACACCAAAAAAAAAGCTGGAAATGATCTCATAAGGTTGGGTTCTGAGGATCACAGTTCAAAGCCAGGCCCTACATAAAGTCCATGAAACTGTTACTTCCACTTAAGCACCAGAAAACCAGAAGTGACACTGTGGCTCAAGGTGTTTAAGGTTGTAGCCTTGAGCTGAAGAGCCCAGGGATACTGCCCAGGTGCACAATTAAAGTCTTACAACCAAGAGAGAGAGAGAGAGTGAGAGAGAGAGAGAGAGAGAGAGAGAGAGAGAGAGAGAGAGACAGACAGACAGAGACAGAGACAGAGACAGACAGAGAGATAGAGAGAGAGAGGCAGACAGAATATTAGAAAATCATAATATCTCTCATTAACCAACAAAGACCAGGAACTGGGGCTTCGTTCAAATGGCAGAGTATCAGGCAAGAGAAGAAAAAATTGAAGTAAGAACTTGAAGTTCTTGATCCAGAACCTGCATAGTAACAGAGCAGCAGCCTGGTGATGGTACCTCACACCTATAATCTTAGCTACTCAGGAGGCTAAGATCTGAGAATCAAAGTTTAAAGCCAGACAAAGTACCCAGTTAACTGCCAGAAAAACGAGAAGTGGTACTGTGGCTCACAGATTAAAGCACTAGCCTTGAGCTGAAGAGCTCAGGGACAGTGCCCAGGCCCAGAGTTCAAGCCCCACAATTGACAAAAATCAAACAAGCAAACAAAACTCACAAAGAAACCTGCAGACCACAGTGGTTCTGCTGAGTCTCTTCTCTATGGGGATCAGGAAACATTTCACTTTTTCTGTCTCTTCCCATCTCAACATTCATACTAAAATAAGACTGTGTTGAAAGTTTCAATTTATAAAAATGTTTTTCATGAAGCACCCTGAAATATTCATCGCTTATATCTCAATTGAAGATAGTTGATTTGGGGCTGCATTGGTAGAGTGCTAGCCTTGAACAGAAAAGGTCAGGGATAGAGCTGAAGCACTCAGTTGAAGACCCAGTGCCAACACACAAAAGAAATTATGCACTTTATACATATTTTCTAATTTCTTAATGAATTTTTCAGTCTGTGTAAATATAGGGTACATTCCTTGTTACTTAAGTAAGATTGCTCTTTTTTTTTCTTTTTGCCAGTCCTACGGCTTGGACTCAGGGCCTAGACATTTTCATTGGACTCGCTTGCCCAAGGTGAGTGCTCTGCCTCTTGAGACACAGCGCCACTTCTAGCTTTTATTCTGAGTATGCGGTACCGGTGAATAGAACCTAGGTCTTCATGCATTCTAGGTGAGCACTCTACCATTAGGCTACATTCCCAGGCAGTGAGATTCCTCTTACAGTCATTGTATGTTCATAGAGTTTGATCTCACACACTGTAGGGCCCTGGTTTGCTTTGACCTGTGATCCTAAACCCTGAGCATCCTAAGTAGCTGAAATTAAATTGTGAGCCAGCATGATGACTTCCATTCTTTTTTCTACTAAAATATATGTAGTTATCTAAAATATATCTATAGCTGAAAAAAATGAATCTCTCCCAAACAAATCTTCAAAGAAACAACCATCCTATTAAAAGGTGGGCTAAAGACTTAAAAGAGTATTCTCTGAAGAAAAAATTAAAATGGGCTTTAGACACATGAAGAAATGCTCCATATCTCTAGCAATAAGGGAAATGAAAATCAAAACAACTTTGAGATTCCACCTGACTCCAGTCAGAATGGCCATTATCAAAAAATCTAATAAGAGATACTGGTGGGGAAGTGACCAGGGCGATCACACCTACACTGTTGGTGTGAGTGTAAACTCGTTCAACCACTAGGGAAAGCAGTGTGGTGCTTCCTCAAAAGACTGAACATAGAGCTCCCCTATGATCCAGCAAATCCACTACTTGGCATCTACCCAATTGTCCAGAAAAAAGGACATTCTAAAGCCACTAGCACAATGATGCTCATTGCAGCACTATTTACCATAGCAAAGCTATGAAACCAACCCAGATGCCACTCAGTAGATGACTGAATCAAGAAGATGTGGTACTTATACACAATGGAATGCTATGCTGCCATCAGAAGGAATGACATCGCCCCATTTGTAAGGAAATGGAAAGACTTGGAAAAATTCATATTAAGTGAAGCAAGCCAGACCCAAAGAAACATAAGCTCAATGGTTTCCCTCATTTGTAACAATTAGTTCACATCTAGGACTCTCCTAGCAGAGGATTACAATAACTCAAAAACCTAGGTATATAAGGTCATATAGGATGAGACTAAATGAAAGGATCTCTAGGATATGGGAACAAGAGCTATATCTTGTGTCATCGTTGCTCTTAATCTTGTGTGATTTTTGTCCTTAAACTACTATGATATTTCTCATCTCTTATTTTGCCCTTTGGTTAATGTCAGATTGTTACTGTATCTGATTTTTTCCCAGGCATATTGTATATATGTTTATTTGTTTATGTCAAATAGGAAAGGGAAGGGGGGAAACAAGATGATTGGGAAGGGGAGGGGAGAGGGAACTGGGGACAAAAACATGTGGAGTGGAATAAATGTGTGAGAAGTAATGCAGTCCACTACCTGTAAATGTAATCGTAACCCCTCTATACATTACCCTGAAAATAAAAAAGAGACTATAAAAATATCTGTAGAAAATGAGGCTGGATGATGGAAACAACCAGATGCCCTACTACTAAAAATGTGATACACACACACACACACACACACACACACACACACACACACACACAATGGAATGATACATAGCCAACCGACAAGATAAAATAATGGCATTCTCGGGGAAGTGGATGAAAAGGAAAAAAATCATATTAAGTGAAGTAAGCCAAACTCAAAGAAACATAGGCCCAAGAGTCTCCCTCATTTGTCAAATTCAGTAGAAACCTTGGGCTCTGCTACCAGAGATTTACAATAGAACAAAATCTAGAGACATCGTGACAAATAGTATGACACTAAATGTAAGGACCTCCAAGATAAAGAAACAAAACTCATATAATGAATGATTGTTGTCCTTAATGAACTATGTGATCTCTTATCTCTTTTGCTATCCCTTGGTTATATCATATTGTTACAATATTTCACCTTGTTTTCTGATATATTTCATATGTGCCTAATTGGTTATTTGAAATTGGATAGGGAAGGGGGGAAATGAACATGAGTGGGGGTAGGGGAAGGGAAATGGGGACCATATCATTACATGGGGTATCAAAGTTTGAGAAGTAATGCACCTTCTATCTGGTGAATATAATGTAACCCTTCTATAAATTACAACAAAAATAAATACATAAAAAGAAGATCTGCACAGAAAAAAATAATAATGGCATTTTTGGGGTAGTGGATGAAATTAGAGTGAATCCTGTTGAGTGAGATAAGTCAAGACCAAGGAACAAAAGGTACATGGTATCCTTAATATATGGATATTAGTTTCAAACAGTAGTAGAGCGATGATTGAATAGTTGATACCCAAAGTTCTGGACATAATTTTGGAAATATAAACATAACTACATAGACATAAAAATCTAGGATAGAGTATACACTCTATAGACATGTGTTTTATTATAGATTAATCTGTATCTATGACATACAAAGACTCAGCTTAATTTTTACTATATTCTAAAATCTATGTGCCAGTGATTGTATAGCGATTCCCTTCTTGAATACTTGTTGGTTAAACATGACATTTGAAATATGATGTAAAATTCAATGTTAATAAATTTTTTTTAAAAAAGAGGCTAGAGGTAAATACCACTAATGTACTTGTTCTAATTGGTACAGAAATTTTCTTAATGAATCAAGGGGTTTTATTACATCTTTATGCAATTATTTTAGTTCTGAGTGTTGTACACTCAATGATACTTCTGGAAAGATGATATAGCTGACTGTGTAGATGGTATGAAGACATACTGGCCTAAACGTAGAATAAAGCATTGGTAAGTGGCTGTTAGCTGTCAAGATTCTACTGGAATATGTGGAATGAATTTATTAAGCACAATGCAGGCTCTTAGTCAGATCAGGATCAAGATTATGTGGTTCCATGAGATGAATGAAGAAAGATCAGAAAAGTCTACTAAGATATCCAGATATACTTTTGAAACTAAGGTATCTGGACTCCTTTTTTTTTCTTTCTTAGTGGGGAGCTTGAACTTTGGACCTGGGCAAGGTCTCTTAGTTCTTTTTCCTCAAGGCTAATGCTGTACCAGTTTTAGCCACAACTCCACTTATTTTTTGGGTGGATAAGTGGAGAGTAGAATCTTACAGTTTTTTTTGTTTTCGTTTTTTTGCTTGCAAAGGCTTTGATTCACCTTCTCCCTGGCTAGTAGAATGACAATTATGACCCTCCAGCGCCTGGCTAGTGATTCTTTGAAAATTGGACTTTCTTCCAAATCACGTAACTGGTTCCTAGCAAAGTTTTGAAGCCTGACTTAAATGTGACAGATTTTTGTCACTTGGAGAAACTCTGTGCTGAACGTTAGAAATATACCAGCTGAGTCACAGTGGCACTTCCAGTTTTTTGTTTATGTGGTGCTGAGGAATGGAATCCAGGGTTTCATACATGCTAGGCAAGCTTCATTTTCAGCCCAAGGTTTTATGTTTTGTTTTTTCAGTGTTGTTGCTTCTAAGGTACTGTATGATGTTCTTTCATTTTCTTTGCTTTTTACCTCTTTTCTTCTTTTTCCCTTTAGTTTTATCTCTGTAGTCACTGTGTTGAATTCGGGTACCCTGTGTCTTGTACATAGGTTTATGTGATTTGGAATGGAGAGGGTATAATAAAATGGTAAAAAAAAAAACAAAGGAAAAAGGATGAACCAATTTAACAGTGATACTTGGAAGACACTAAACGGAAATGAACTGAACAATCTGGTTGGAGAGGGGGCTGAGGGTAGGAAAACAGAGAAAAAGGAGGGAGGGGATAACAATTTTCTTAAGAAATGTGTTCATTACTTATGTAACCGTATGCCAACTATATATTGACTTAACAAAAAAAATTAACTTAAAAAATAATTTAGCTGGGTATGGTGGCTCACACTTGTAAATGTAGCTACTCAAGAGGCTGGGATCCAAGGATAGCAGTTCAAAGTCAGCCTGGGCACTGAAGTCCATGTGACTCTTATCTCCAATTAACCACCAGAAACCCAGAAGTGGCCCTATGGCTCAAGGGATAGGGCAGTAGTCTTGAGCTGAAAAGCTCAGTGACAAGACCCAGGTGCAGAATTGCAGTCCCATGACTTGAATGATGAATGATACTAGCCAGGCTCTGTGCGCTCATACTTGGAATCCTATCTACACAGAATCAGGTTTGAATCCAGCCCAAACAAATTGCATGATATTCTGATTTACAGTTCATTACCAAAAATCTGGAGGTAGAGCTGTGGATCAAGTGGTAGAACACTAGCCTGAAGCAAAAAAAAAAACATTTAAGGACAGTTCCCAGGCCCTGGGTTCAAGTCCCAGGACTTGCATAAAACAAACAAAATGTGACGCTGAGTCGTCCATCATTTGGTGTTATAGTTCAATATTCTTGATATGCGTCTTAGAAATTAAGTCCCTAGCAAATACTCTCCCCTGAAATTCTGCTTCATAGCTGATTCATAGAATTTCAGCATCATTACTATCACCTTCCCGTTAGCATAGCAGTCTACTACTGAAAATTTGAACAAAACTTTTGAGTAATCCTAATAAATCTGTGTATCATCTGCACACACATCAAATCAGCAGCAGCTATGATCTACTATTGTCTAAATGTCTTTAATCACTTCTTGAGTTAATGAGCCTTAAAGAGTAAAACATATGAAATAGTTATGAAACTAACAGTCACCATTCTTCTACCTAATATTGTAATATAAGTTTATAAATGCAAGGACTATTCTGAAGTGTGCAGAAGATAGCTTCTAATTATAATATTCTCATGAAGTATAGTTTTTAGGAAACATGTTGCTTGCTTTGGGAAAGCAAAGGCAAGGAAAAATGATATAAGTAAGTTCCCTATTTATCAGAAGGAAAATACTATTGGGTTTAGATCAACTTTCATTCATTCCGTGCTGATAAAACAAATATTTGCAATTCCTGAGGCCAATCACTTCATTGTGATGCACAATCAGCCAGCTTAGATCAATCTTCCAAAAAAGGAAAGGAAGAAATGAGAAGCAATTAAGGTTTCCAAAATGAACCAGGTGGTGGTGGCAGCTCACACTTGTAATTCTATTTACTCAAGGCCTGAAATCCAAGGATCTGGACTAAGTCTATCTGTTATGAAAATATTCCTGTCTGAAACATCATCTCTGTTATCACAGCCCAGCTGATACACTCTGCTCAACAGTTTCCAAACACCAAAGTCCATCTCCTATCTGAAATACTAGCAAACGTACTCACACATTATTTCCTCTTTGGGAGATAGTTGAAACATGTACCAGAATCATTTCCCTGGCTTCAGAGTGGAAGTGGAAATATATACTCACTAGAAGCCCATCTATTAAATTACAGTCAATCATCTTTCCTCACGTCTTGTTAGTTAAATTGAACAATGAGTGTTTGGATCAGAAGCGATGTGTATGAGCATACACGTTGTAAAAGTACTGTAATCCTAGCTACTCAAGATAAGCTGAGACCTGAGGATTCCAGTTCAAAATCAGCCATGCAATAAATTCCATAAGATTTTTACCTCTAATTAACCAGCAAAAAACAGAGCGTTGAATTGTGCGTAAAATGCCACAGGCCTAAGCTTTGCATAAAAGGGGTAAGGGGTAGCATTCAGGATGCCCACTCTCTCCACTCCTTTTTCACATAGTACTACAATTCCTAGGCAGTGCAATAAGGCAAGAAGCAAGCATAAAGGGGATCCAAGTGGAGAAGGAGGAAATAAAAATAGCCCTCTTTGCAGATGACATGATTGTGTATTTGAAGAATCCTATAGACTCTACTCCCTAGCTCCTTGAGCTGATTCAAAGCTTTGGAAGGGTAGCAGGCCATAAAATCATCTCTCAAAAATCAACTGCCTTCCTTTACGCCAACAGTGAGAGGAACGAGGCAATAATCAGGAAAGAAAATCCTTTCACAATAGCCTCAAAGAAAATAAAGTACCTAGGAATTAGCTTAACTAAGAATGTAAAGGACCGTTTAGATGAAAACTTTAAAACCCTAAAAAAGGAAATTAAAGCAGAACTAAGGAAATGGAAAAACCTCCCATGCTCCTGGATTGGAAGAATCAACATTGTGAAAATGACAATCTTGCCAAGGGCTATCTACAAATTCAATGCAATACCAATCAACATCCCAATGTCATTCTTTAAAGAAATAGAAGAGGCAATTCAAAATTTCATATGGAATAATAAAAGACCCCGTATAGCGAAAACACTTCTTAGCAGAAAGAACAGCGCTGGAGAAATTTCAATTCCAAACTTTAGACTCTATTACAGAGCTATAATTCTTAAAACAGCTTGGTACTGGCACAAGAACAGGCCTGAAGTCCAATGGAATAGAACTGCGGACCCAGATATTAAACCACAGACCTAGGGCCACCTAATCTTTGACAAGGGAGCAAAAAAAATAGAATGGAAGAAAGATAGCCTCTTCAACAAGTTGTGCTGGCAGAACTGGTTAAGCACCTGCAGAAAACTAAGGTTGGGTCCTTCTTTGTCACCTTACACTAGAATTAACTCCAAATGCATCAAAGACGTGGAGGTAAAAGCTGACACACTGAAAAGTTTACAGGAAGGAATAGGAGATACACTAGGCCTCCTTGGCACAGGTCGAAACTTTCTTAATAAGGACCAAGAATCACAACAAATCAGAGAAAGGCTGGATAAGTGGGACTGCATTAAACTGCAGAGCTTTTGTATGGCAACGGATATAGCTAGTAAACTAATCAGGAAGCCTACAGATTGGGAGAAGATCTTCACCAACCAAACAACGGACAAAGGCCTCATATCTAAAATATATCAACAACTCAAAAAATTGAATCACTCCAATACTAACCTCCAAAGTAACACCCATCCCATTAAAAATGGGCCAAAGACTTAAAGAGAGTCTTCTCTGAAGAAGAAACAAAAATGGCCTAAAGACACATGAAGAAATGCTCCACATCTCTGGTCATAAAAGAAATGCAAATCAAAAAAACTCTAAGATTCCACCTCACTCCAGTTAGAATGGCCAGGATCAGGAAAACGAATGACAACGGATGCTGGAGGGGTTGTGGCCAGGAGGGATAACTACTACACTGTTGGTGAGAGTGCAAACTCGTTAAACCCCTATGGAAAGCAGGGTGGCAGTGCCTCAAAAGGCTAAACATAGAATTCCCCTATGACCCAGCAATTCCACTACTTGGCATTTACCCAACAATCCAGAAACAAGGGCATACTAAACCCACTAGCACAACAATGTTCATTGGAGCACTATTCACCATAGCAAAGATATGGAACCAACCCAGATGTCCCTCAGTTGATGAGTGGATAAACAAGTTGTGGTATTTGTACACAATGGAATTCTATGCTGCTGTCAGAAAGAACGACTTTGCCCCATTTGTTAGGAAATGGAAAGACTTAGAACAAATAATATTAAGTGAAGTTAGCCAGACTCAAAGGAACTTAGGCTCAGTGGATTCCCTCATTCGTCATAATCAGTAGAAACTTTGGGCTGTACTAGCAGAGATTTGCAATAGAGCAAAAGGCCATATATAAGGCCATATAATGAGAAGCTAATTGAAAGGACCACCAGGATATTGAAACAAAAGCCACATAATGAATGATTGTTGTACTTAATGTACTATGTTGTCTCTCATCTCCTTTGCTGTCCCTTGGTTATCCCATATTGGTGTAGTGTCTCACTTTGTTATCTGATATATTGAATTTATTTGTATTTGGATATTTGAAATTTGATAATGAAGGGGGGAAAACCAAGACGGGCTGGGTGTAGCGTTGGAGGGAAATGGGTACCAAGACATGTGAATGGGTATCAATGTATGTGAATTAATGCACCTTCTATCTGGCAAATATCATCTAACCCTTTTACTAATTACAATAAAAAAATTTAAAAAAACAAAGTTGTAATGTGTGGGGAGGATGATGGGGTCAAATACATTTCTTCTTAGAAATATACCTCATCTGGTTGCCCTGGATTTTCCTGGCCTTCGTCTTAGAGAAAGGCCTGTTATACTAGGTTTGTGGCTTGGCAATGATCTAGCATGGACATCTCCAAAGAAGACATACACAACTTCCATGCCTGAGACTCGAGTTTCCTGATCTTTGGCAACAGCACAGCAATATCTTTCTTCCTCCTGAGCCACAAGCCAAGTGAGCTGGCTTAAGTTGGTTGTTAGTTACAGTGGCTTGGTTACCAGGGTTCCATATTCTGTTCCATTGTGAGGGAGTCAGGGTCACCCTTCAGGGCCCAATGACCAAAGATCCTTGCTCACAGAAGACCTCACCAAAGACATACTGGAGGCTGAATCTCTCCGCCAATCTCACAATACACATGTGGATGTAGTAAACAGCACACCTTATTTGTCCAAACCCAATGTCTTCCACTAGGCCCAACTACCAGTCTGGTCTCAGGCTCAAGGAGCCTTTCTTAGGTAAGATCCAAACTTAAGGGTCAATATTGCCCTCATCCTTTACAAAACATTTGCTTCACAGTGCCTTCTCTGCCTGCATTTTGCCCCTTGTCGAATTTTTTTTGTTTTTGCTAGTCTTGGGACTTGACCTCAGAGTTTGAACATTGTTCTTGGGCTTTCTTTAGGCTTTAGCTGTCCCACCGAGCCACAGCACCACTTGCAGCGTTTTCTATGTATGTGTTAATGAGGAATCAAACCTGAGGCTTTTTGCGTGGTAGCCAAGGACTCTACCACTAGGTCAAACACACAGGGCATCTTGCACATATTTTTGAGGTCAATCTACTAGGATATTATTAGGTTTCTGTATCATATCAATTTTTTCCTGATGATGAGCTTTGCTCTCATGTGTAAAAATGCAAGAGGGTAAAACAGAGAAGAAGTAGTGAAATTTAAAAAAAAACATTACACACTTAGATAAGTGTTCATACTTTGTAGGAGAAATGTTATTTTGATATGATGATGATGACTTTATAATTACTATGTCAGGGTTGAGAGTTTGGCATAGTGGTAGAGTGCTTGCCTAGCATCCATGAAGATCTGGGTTTGATTGCTCAGTATCACATAGATAGAAAATCTAGATGTGGCACTGTGGCTCAAGTGGCATAGGGCTAGACTTGAGAAAACCCGAGGACAGTGCTCAGGCCCTGAATTCAAGCCCCAAGACTGGCAGAAAGATAAAAGAAAATAAAAATGCTTTTTACGAGCTAATTCACTCACAGCATTTGCTTCTGAAATCTTCGCTTCTGCATCTTGTGAAATACCCCTTTCCCTCAACGTAGACAAGAAAAACAGATCCATCCCATGGTCCACTGTGAGGCCACTGGTTGGGCTAAGAGCTAGTCGTGCGGCAACACATAAGTTTTATTCTAATACTTTCCAAACTTTGTACTCAAATATGTTACCTACATACCAACTTATGTCAGTTATCCTTATGCTATACCTTTTCTTTATTACTACACTATTCTTACACTCCTACGTTAATCCTCTTGTACCTCCCTGACCTCTCATTCTATTTTTCTATCTCTGGACCTCTGCTCGTCTTTCAACCCTTATAATGCACGGATCTACACTTGATGGCTCTTGAGCAATATTGTATATGTAGGTGGTTAATTATTCTCTAGGCTCAGAGGGACTTAAACACAATAGAGATTGGATTGAGAGGCTTATTGTTTTGGGTATAAATCGCTTATCAGTGGTTGTATTAGGCTGGTCTGTAAGTGCACAAAAAGAAAGAGTGATAATACCAATCAAAACTTGTGAACATCTAGTGTCTGCCAGCTACAGAGGTCTAGGTTGGTTATATCTGAAAAACTATAATCGTATTTAGTAGTAATCTTGCTCCCATTTTCAAATGGGCAGAACAAGAAACTCAAGAAAAATGTCAAATCAAAAACAACATCCCCCACCCAATGTAAACAGACAATGGAACAGTCACTGGCAAACCTAGAGGAGAGTCTTCCAAGTGCAACACAAATGCAATTTATAAACATCATTAATGAAAAATGTGAAAATATAAAGAAAGAGATAATGGAGGAAGGCATAGCTGAACAAGAGGAAAGCAAAAACCAGGTGATAACTGAAAAAGAAGAAGCCATAAAGGAGGCCATAATAAAGGTTTTTCAAAGAAAGATGGATGAATTCATTGAATCCACAAATAAAAACGTGACCAAACTCCACCAAATGTCCAAAGAAAATAAATCTACTGAGCTAACCCCTCAAGGAATTCAAGGAGATAAAGAAATCCATACATGATCTAAAACAAGAGATGCAAGGCATCAAAAGTGAGCAATTAGAAGCAAGGGAGATGAAAAATAAAGTAGATAGCTTTGATAGCAGTTTGACAATGCAGAGGAGAGAAATTCCGTGGCTGAAGATAATTTAGGTATTATAGAGAAAGAACAGAAAATGAGTCAATCCAAATCTAGGAAATATGAGAGAGCGCTTCAGGAGGTCCAAGATGCAATTAGGAAGCCTAATTTAAGGCTAGTTGGTATTGAGGAGGGCGTGGAGAAAGAGGTCAATGGTATTGGAAATATACTTCAGGGAATCATCTCAGAGAATTTCCCAAATATCCAGAAGGGCAGGCCCATCCAGATATGAGAAGCTTTTAGAACCCAAAACAGACCTGACCAGAAAAGAACATCCCACCGCCACATTGTGGTCCGAACTGGATCAATAGAAACGAAAGAAAAGATCCTAAGGCAGCCAGAGAAAATGGATCAGTAACCTATAAAGGCAAACCAATCAGAATAACCCCAGATTTCTCAGCAGAGACCATGCAAGCACGAAGTGACTGGAAGCATATATGTCTTGCCCTTAAACCAAATGACTACCAACCAATAATACTGTAGCCAGGTAAGCTCTCATTCATAACTGAGGGGAAAAGAAAAACATTCCATTCCAGGGAAAAGCTGCAACAATATGTCGAAACAAAACCAACACTACAGAGAATTCTCAACGATGCTCTATACATATAAAACCAAAATAAATGCAATATAGGGAAAGAAATGGCACCTAAACAGCATACCATCTAAGGACCACAAGAACTGTCAAGACACAGGCCCTACTAAAAGCTTTTAAAAATGGTAGGAACTAATAAATATCTCTCAATCCTAACTCTCAATATCAATGGACTTAACTCTCCAATTAAATGGCATAGGCTGTCTAGTTGGATCAAAAAGCAAGAGCCATCGTTCTGCTGTCTTCAAGAGACACATCTTACCCCAAAAGAATCATCTTTTGAAAGTGAGAGGTTGGAATAAACTCTATCAAGCTAACTGCCCCCATAAACAGGCTGGAGTTGCCATCCTCATATCAGATACAACAGGCTTCAAACTAAAATTAATAAGAAAAGACAAAGAAGGTTACTACATACTACTAAAGGGATCTTTCCTCCAGGAAGACATAACGATCATAAATATTTACACATCCAATCCCGGAGCTCCAAACTTCATCAAGCAAACTTTACTTACACTGAAACCATACATAGATCGAAATACAGGGATTGTTGGTGAGTTTAACACACCACTCTCACCTATGGACACATCAACAAAGCAAAAACTCAACAGAGAATACTTAGAACTGAACAACTATATAGACCAACTAGATCTAACAGACATCTGCAGAATATTCCACCCAGTAACAACACAATATACGTTTTCCTCAGCATCACATGGATCATTTTCTAAAATAGACCATATCTTAGGCCATAAAACAAACCTGGACAGATTCAGAAACACTGAAATCATTTAATGCACACTCTCAGACCATAAATGCATCAAATTGGAACGAAAACCCTGTAACTAACGGAGACTGAACAACACATTGTTGAATCAAAAACAATGGGTAATCAAAGAGATCAGAACAGATATCCAACTGTTTATGAAATTTAACAATAAGGAGCACACAAATATCAACTCCTTAGGGACACAACAAAGGCAGTACTCAGAGGAAAATTTAGAGCGCTGAGTGCCTACAACAGCAAGTTGGAAAAATGGCAAACCAACTAGTTAATGTTTCACCTTAACCTCCTGGAAAAAGAGCAACAAACCAAGCCTAAACCCATTAGGAGAAAGCAAATTATTAAAATCAAAGCAGAATTAAATCATTTGGAATAAAAAAAATCTATAGAAAGAATCAACAAAACAAGGAGTTGGTTCTTTGAAAGAATTAACAAAATTGACAAGCCCTTAGCAAATCTTACCAAAAAAAGGAGAGAGCATATCCAAATAAATAAAATTGCAGATGAAAATGGTAATATCACGACAGAAATTACCAAGATCCAGAATATCATGAGGGAATACTTCTCAAACCTTTACGCCAACAAATTTGAGAATCTAGTAGAAATGGATGAATTCCTAGACAATATTAACATACACACACTGAACCAAGAAGAGCTAACCCAACTCAACAGGCCTATTTCAAGCTCTGAAATAGAAATGGAAATTAGACAACTTCCACTTAAAAATAGCCCAGGGCCAGATGGATTCACAGCTGAATTCTATAAGGTCTTCAAAGCAGAGCTCACACCAATACACCTCAAGCTCTTCAACGAAATTGAAAATGAAGGTTCTTTACCAAACTCATTCTGTGAAGCCCCATTTCTTTGATGAACATCGATGCAAAACTTCTCAACAAAATACTGGCCAACTGTCTACAACAACTCATCAAAAAAATTATACACTATGATCAAACTGGATTCATCACAGGGAGGCAAAGCTGGTTCAACATACACAAATCAATTAATATAATTCAACACATCAACAGGAGCAGGGATAAAATCACATGATTGTCTTAATAGATGCGGAAAAGCCATTTGACAAGATGCAAAACCCCTTTATGTAAAAAGATGTGGAGAAACTAGGAATCCATGGAACATTTCTCAATGTAATAAAGGCTGTGTATGAGAAACCCACTGCTAGTATTATACTTAATGGTGAAAATCTAAAGCTATTCCCTCTAAAATCAGGAACGAGACAAGGATGCCCACTCTCTCCACTCCTTTTTAACATAGTACTAGAATTCCTAGGCAGTGCAATAAGGCAAGAAGCAAGCATAAAGGGGATCCAAGTAGGGAAAGAGGAAATAAAACTATCCCTCTTTGCAGATGACATGATTCTGTATTTAGAGAATCCTATAGACTCTACTCCCAAGCTCCTTGAGCTGATTCAAAGCTTTGGAAGGGTAGCAGGCCATAAAATCAACCCTCACAAATCAACTGCCTTACTTTTCGCCAACAGTGAGAGGAACGAGGCAATAATAAAGAAAGAAAATCCTTTCACAATAGCCTCAAAGAAAATAAAGTACCTAGCAATTAGCTTAACTAAGAATGTAAAGGACCGTTTAGATGAAAACTTTAAAATGGTAAAAAAGGAAATTAAAGCAGAACTAAGGAAATGGAAAAACCTCCCATGCTCCTAGATTGGAAGAATCAACATTGTGAAAATGACAATCTTGCCAAGGGCTATCTACAAATTCAATGTAATACCAATCAACATCCCAATGTCATTCTTTAAAGACATAGAAGAGGCAATTCAAAATTTCATATGGAATAATAAAAGACCCCGTATAGCAAAAACACTTCTTAGCAGAAAGAACAGCGCTGGAGGAATTTCAATTCCAAACTTACCAAAAAAAGAAGAGAGCATATCGAAATAAACAAAATCACAGATGAAAATTGGAATATCACGACAGAAATTACCAAGATCCAGACCTATGGCCACCTAATCTTTGACAAGAGAGCCAAAAAAATAGAATGGAAGAAAGATAGCCTCTTCAACAAGTTGTGCTGGCAGAAATGGTTAAGCACATACAGAAAACTAAAGTTGGATCCTTCTTTGTCACCCTGCACTAGAATTAACTCCAAATGGATCAAAGACCTGGAGGTTAAAGCTGACACACTGAAAAGTTTACAGGAAGGAATAGGAGATACACTAGGCCTACTTGGCACAGGTCGAAACTTTCTTAATAAGGACCAAGTATCACAACAAATCAGAGAAAGGCTGGATAAGTGGGACTGCATTAAACTGCAGAGCATTTGTATGGCAACGGATATAGCAAGTAAACTAATCAGGAAGCCTACAGAGTCTGAGAAGATCTTCACCAACCAAACAACGGACCAAGGCCTCATATCTAAACTATATCAACAACTCAAAAAATTGAATCACTCCAAAACTAACCTCCAAAGTAACACCCATCCCATTAAAAATAGGACAAAGACTTAAAGAGAGTCTTCTCTGAAGAAGAAACAAAAATGGCCTATAGACACATGAAGAAATGCTCCACATCTCTTGTCATAAAAGAAATGCAAATCAAAACAACTCTAAGATTCGACCTCAAACCAGTTAGAATGACCAGGATCTGGAAAATGATGACAACAGATGCTGGAGGGGATGTGGCCAGGAGGGATCACTACTACACTGTTGGTGGGAGTGCAAACTCATTCAACCACTATGGAAAGCAGTGTGGCAGTGCCTCAAAAGGCTAAACATAGAACTCCCCTATGACCCAGCAATTCCACTACTTGGCATTTACCCAACAATCCAGAAACAAGGGCATACTAAACCCACTAGCACAACAATGTTCATTGCAGCGCTATTCACCATAGCAAAGATATGGAACCAACCCAGATGTCCCTCAGTTGATGAGTGGATCAGCAAGTTGTGGTATTTGTACACAATGGAATTCTATGCTGCTGTCAGAAAGAATGACATCGCCCCATTTGGTAGGAAATGGAAAGACTTATAACAAATCATATTAAGAGAAGTAAGCCAGACTCAAAGGAACTTGGCTCAGTGGTTTCCCTCATTTGTCATGATCAGTAGAAACCTTGGGCTCTAGTAGCAGAGATTTGCAATAGAGAAAAACGCCATATATAAGGCCATATAATGAGAAGCTAATTGAAAGGACCTCCAGGATATTGAAACAAAAGCCACATAATGGACGATTGTTGTCCTTAATGTACTATGTTGTCTCTCATCTCCTTTGCTGTCCCTTGGTTATCCCATACTGGTGTAATATCTCACTTTGTTATCTGATATATTAAATTTATTTGTATTTGGATATTTGAAATTTGATAGGTAAGGGGGGAAAACCAAGACGGGTGGGGGTGTATGGTTGGAGGGAAATGGGTGCCAAGACTTGTGAAAGGGTATCAATGTATGTGAATTAATGTACCTTCTATCTGGCAATATCATGTAACCCTTTTACTGATTACAATAAAAAATTTTAAAAAAGTCAGTTGTAATGTATGGGGAAGATGATGGGGTCAAATACATTTCTTCTTAGAAATATACCTCATCTGGTTGCCCTGGATTTTCCTGGCCTTCTTCTTAGAGAAAGGCTTGTTATACTGGATTTGTGGCTTGGCAATGATCTTGCATGTACATCTTCGAGTGAGACATCCCCAACTTCAATGCCTGAGACTCGAGTTTCCTGACCTTTGTCAACAGCACAGCAACATCTTTCTTCCTCCTGAGCCACAGGCCAAGTGAGCTGGCTTGAGTTGGTTGTTAGTTACTGTGGCTTGGTTACCAGGGTTCCATATTCTGTTCCATTGTGAGGGAGGCAGGGTCACCTTTCAGGGCCCAATGACCAAAGACCCTTTCTCAGAGAAGACCTCACCAAAGACATACTGGAGGCTGAATCTCTCCTCCAATCTCACAATATACATGTGGATGTAGTAAACAGCACACCTTATTTGTCCAATCCCAATGTCTTCCACTAGGCCCAACTACCAGTCTGGTCTCAGGCTCAAGGAGCCTTTCTTAGGTAAGATCCAAACTTAAGGGTCAATATTGCCCTCATCCTTTACAAAACATTCGCTTCACAGTGCCTTCTATGCCTGCATTTTGCCCCTTGTCGAATTTTTTTTTGTTTTTTGCTTGTCTTGGGACTTGACTTCAGAGTGTGAACATTGTTCTTGGGCTTTCTTTAAGCTTTAGCTGTCCCACCGAGCCACAGCACCACTTGCAGCGTTTTCTATGTATGTGGTAATGAGGAATCAAACCGTAGTCTTTTTGCGTGGGAGCCAGGACCCCTACCACTATGTCAAACAAACAGCGCATCTTGCACATATTTTTGAGGTCAATCTACTAGGATATTATTAGGTTTCTGTATCCTAATCAATTTTTTCCTGAGAATTAGCTTTGCTGTCATGTGTAAAAAATACAAGAGGGAAAAACACAGAAGTATTAGTGAAATTAAAAAAAAAGCATTACACACATAGATAAGTGTTCATTCTTTGTAGGAGAAAGGATATTTTGATATGATGATGATGACTTTATAATTACTATGTCAGGGTTGAGAGTTTGGCATAGTGGTAGAGTGCTTGCCTAGCATCCATGAAGATCTGGGTTTGATTGCTCAGTATCACATAGATAGAAAATCTAGATGTGGAGGAGGGGAGGAAGATGGCACCGGGACAATAGGGACACTGGTTAGCTTTCTCTGACAAAAAGAGAGAACCAGGGAGTCCCACGAGCCAACTTTCTAAAGAAATCCACAACAACAAACTCAAAAAGCAACGAAGAAGGTCTCAAACCGGAAAAGAAATCCAGATAAAGCTCACATCCAACTTTCTCAAAGAATTCGGAACGCGAGGACCCCTCCCCCACCTCTCGCCCAAAGCCTTGGAAAGCTGCGCCAGACCAAGGTGCGAAAAGCGGCTTGAGCAGGCTCCGGCTCCACGCGGGGAAAGCGGGGGCAGGCACGGGCCCTAATCCACGAAAAGCGGTGGCAGTGGAGGGCACCAGGCTGGGAACCCAATGACTGCAGAAACCAGCACAGAACCGGGCCAGCGAACAGTGGAAAGAGCGGAACCCAGACGCGGAACCAGACAACAAGCAGCAGGACCCAGATGCAGAACACAGGCAGCAGCGAAGACCCGAGGGGAGTGAAAGACTCCCCACCACCGTGGAGCATCCGCAGACAGACGCAGAGGCATGAGTAATACAGCGCATCCCCAAACACATCGGGAAAGCGGAGCGGGTGCCAAGCAATAGAACTTAACTCAAACCCCAACACCCCGCCCCAGGAAAGACTGGCAGGAGCAGGGGGACAAGGAATTTAGAATCCTGTCCCTCCCCTCAACAGCCCCCTCCCTCAGGCCATTGACTGGAGATTGACAGGCGGGCTACCCATAAGACCCAGCACCCCACCAAGGGAGGCGGGGCTGCCCCAACTCCCACCCGCCCAAGGGGCTCAACGCCCAGCCCTCTGACTGGAGACTGACAAGCGGGCGGACCCTAAGACTCAGCACCCCACCAGGGGAGGCGGAGCTGTCCCAGCTCCCACCCACCCACCAGGCTCCTCACCCAGGCCACTGGATCTGGAGAGTGGAGGACTTTGGGACCCTGCCTTACAAAAGTGGGTAGGGGGTGCGGGTAAATAGGAGCCAGCATCTGCCCCTCCTCAATTCTCCAGCGGGGCATCCTCCAGCTGGGAATCCTCAGCAAGACACCACCGAGGGCCCCCCCCACAGTAGCAGACTCTGACAAAACAGTGGAAACACAGCAGGGATCTGAAGGGCCAACCAGCAGCCAAGCTCCCTTTCTGAGAACCAAAAAGGCACGGCTCCGCCCTTGGAGCCCACATCCCCAGCTGGGCCCCGCCCCTGGGAACAGAGGGGCCTCCTGCTGGTCCCCCTGAGAGCTCCTGAAATTCTCAATCCCCAGACCCTTGGCTTGGGGATGCCCCTGGAAGCAGCACAGGAAATCGTCCGCCAACCACGCTCAGACGGAAGCTCGCAGATCCATCCAATGGTCCACAGTGAGGCCACTGGTTGGGCTAAGAGCTAGTCGCACAGCAACACATAAGTTTTATTCTAATACTTTCCAAATACTCTACCTACTTACCCCCTGACCTCTCTCATTCTATTTTTCTATCTCTGGACCTCTGCTCCTCCTTCAACCCTTATACTGCATGGATCTACACTTGATGGCTGTTGAGCAACATTGTATATCTAGGTGTTTAATTATACTCTAGGCTCAGAGGACTTAAAGACAATAGAGATTGGATTGAGAAGCTTATTGTTTTGAATATAAATTGCTTATCAGTGAAAAATTAGACTAGTCGGTAACTGCACGAAAAGAAAGAGTGATAACACCAATCAAAACTCGTGGACATCTAGAGTCTGCCAGCTACAGAGGTCTAGGTTGGTTATATCTGAAAAACTATAATCGTGTTTAGTATTAATCTTGCTCCCATTTTCAAATGGGCAGAACAAGAAACTCAAGAAAAATGTCAAACCATGAAACAACACCTCCCACATCACCCACCCAATGTAAACAGCCAATGGAACAGTCACTGGCAAGCCTAGAGGAAAGTCTTCCAAGTGCTGTACAAATGCAATTGATAAACATCATTAATGAAAAATGTGAAAATATGAAGAAAGAGATAAGGGAGGAAGCCATAGCTGAACAAGAGGAAACCATAAACAAGGTGATAAGTGAAAAAGAAGGAGCCATAAAGGAAGCCATAATAAAGGCTGTTCAAAGAAAGATGGATGAGTTCATAGAATCCACAAATAAAAAGGTGAGCGAACTCCAGCAAATGTCCAAAGAAAATAAAGCTACTGAGCTAACCACTCAAATGGAAATCAAGGAGCTAAAGAAATCCATACATGATCTAAAAGAAGAGATGCAAGGCATCAAAAATGAGCAATTAGTAGCAAGGGAGATGAAAAATAAAGTAGATAGCTTTGATAGCAGATTAGAAAATGCAGAGGAGAGAATTTCCGGGGCTGAGGATAATTTAGTTATTATAGAGAAAGAACAGAAAATGAGTCAATCCAAATCTAGGAAAAATGAGAGAGCGCTTCAGGAGGTCCAAGATACAATTAGGAAGCCTAATTTAAGGTTAATTGGTATTGAGGACGGTCTGGAGAAAGAGGTGAATGGTATTGGAAATATACTTCACGGAATCATATCAGAGAATTTCCCAGATATCCAGAAGGGCAGACCCATCCAGATACGAGAAGCATTTAGAACCCCAAACAGACCTGAACAGAAAAGAACATCTCACCGCCACATCGTAATCCGAACTGGATCAGTAGAAACCAAAAAAAGGATCCTAAAGGCAGCCAGGAAAAGCGTTCGGTAACATATAAAGGAAAACCAATCAGAATCACCACAGATTACTCAGCAGAGACCATGAAAGCACGAAGTGAGTGGAAGCATATATGTCATGCCCTTAATTCAAATAACTACCAACCAAGAATACTGTAGCCAGCTAAACTCTCATTCATAACTGAGGGAACTATAAAAACATTCCATTCCAGGGAAAAGCTGCAACAATATGTCGAAACAAAACCAACACTACAGAGAATTCTCAAAGATGCTCTATACATAGAAAACTAAAATAAATGCAATATAGGGAAAGAAATGGCACCTAAACAGCATACCATCTAAGGACCACAAGAACTGTCAAGACACAGGCCCTACTAAAAGCTTTTAAAAATGGTAGGAACTAATAAATATCTCAATCCTAACTCTCAATATCAATCGACTTAACTCTCCAATTAAACGGCATAGGCTGTCTAGTTGGATCAAAAAGCAAGAGCCATCGTTCTGCTGTCTTCAAGAGACACATCTTACCCCAAAACAATCATCTTTTGAAAGTGAGAGGTTGGAATAAACTCTATCAAGCTAACTGCCCCCATAAACAGGCTGGAGTTGCCATCCTCATATCAGATACAATAAACTTCAAACTAAAATTAGTAAGAAAAGACAAAGAAGGTTACTACATAGTACTAAAGGGATCTTTCCTCCAAGAAGACATAACGATCCTAAATATTTACACACCCATTCCCGGAGCTCCAAACTTCATCAAGCAAACTTTACTTACACTGAAACCATACATAGATCGAAATACAGGGATTGTTGGTGAGTTTAACACACCACTCTCACCTATGGACACATCAACAAAGCAAAAACTCAACAGAGAATACTTAGAACTGAACAACTATATAGACCAACTACATCTAACAGACATCTGCAGAATAGTCCACCCAGTAACAACACAATACACGTTTTTCTCAGCAGCACATGGAACATTTTCCAAAATAGACCACATCTTAGGCCAAAAAACAAACCTGGACAGATTCAGAAACACTGAAATTTTTCCATGCACACTCTCAGACCATAAAGGCATCAAATTGGAGCTGAACACACATCTCCACAAAAGAAAACCCTGTAACTCATGGAGACTGAACAACACATTGTTGAATCAAAAACAATGGGTAAACGAAGAGATCAAAACAGATATCCAACTGTTTATGAAATTTAACAATAAGGAGCACACAAATATCAACTCCTTAGGGACACAACAAAGGCAGTACTCAGAGGAAAATTTAGAGCGCTGAGTGCCTACAACAGCAAGTTGGAAAAATGGCAAACCAACTAGTTAATGTCTCACCTTAACCTCCTGGAAAAAGAGCAACAAACCAACCCTAAACCCATTAGGAGAAAGCAAATTATTAAAATCAAAGCACAATTAAATGATTTGGAATAAAAAAAACTATAGAAAGAATCAACAAAACAAGGAGTTGGTTCTTTGAAAGAATTAACAAAATTGACAAGCTCTTAGCAAATCTTACCAAAAAATGAAAAGAGCATATCGAAATAACCAAAATCGCAGATGAAAATGGTAATATTACAACAGAAATTACAAAGATCCAGAATATCATGAGGGAATACTTCTCAAACCTTTACGCCAACAAATTTGAGAATCTAGAAGAAATGGATGAATTCTTGACAATATTATCATACCCACACTGAACCAAGAAGAGCGAACCCAACTCAACAGGACTATTTCAAGCTCTGAAATAGAAATGGAAATTAGACAACTTCCACTTAAAAAGAGCCCAGGGCCAGATGGATTCACAGCTGAATTTTATAAGGTCTTCAAAGCAGAGCTCACACCAATAGTCCTCAGCTCTTCAACGAAATTGAAAATGAAGGTTCTTTACCAAACTCATTCTGTGAAGCCAGTATATCCCTCATCCCCAAACCAGACAGAGATTCATCAAAGAAAGAGGACTATAGACCCATTTCTTTGATGAACATCGATGCAAAACTTCTCAACAAAATACTGACCAACCGTCTACAACAACTCACCAAAAAAATTGTACACTATTATCAAACTGGATTCATCACAGGGAGGCAAAGCTGGTTCAACATACACAAATCAATTAATATAATTTGACACATCAACAGGAGCAAGGACAAAAATCAAATCATTGTCTCAATAGATGCGGAAAAGGCATTTACAAGATCCAAAACCCCTTTATGTTAAAAGATGTGGAGAAACTAGGAATCCATGGAACATTTCTCAATGTAATAAAGGCTGTGTATGAGAAACCCACTGCTGGTATTATACTTAATGGTGAAAATCTAAAGCCATTCCCTCTAAAATCAGGAAAAAGACATGGATGCCCACTCTCTCCACTCCTTTTTAACATAGTACTAGAATTCCTAGGCAGTGCAATAAGGCAAGAAGAAAGCATAAAGGGGATCCAAGTAGGGAAAGAGGAAATAAAACTATCCCTCTTTGCAGATGACATGATTCTGTATTTAAAGAACCCCATAGACTCTACTCCCAAGCTCCTTGAGCTGATTCAAAGCTTTGGAAGGGTAGCAGGCCATAAAATCAACCCTCACAAATCAACTGCCTTACTTTACGCCAACACTGAGAGGAACGAGGCAATAATCAGGAAAGAAAATCCTTTCACAATAGCCTCAAAGAAAATAAAGTACCTAGCAATTAGCTTAACTAAGAATGTAAAGGACCGTTTAGATGAAAACTTTAAAACCCTAAAAAAGGAAATTAAAGCAGAACTAAGGAAATGGAAAAACCTCCCATGCTCCTGGATTGGAAGAATCAACATTGTGAAAATGACAATCTTGCCAAGGGCTATCTACAAATTCAATGTAATACCCATCAACATCCCAATGTCATTCTTTAAAGACATAGAAGAGGCAATTCAAAATTTCATATGGAATAATAAAAGACTCCGTATAGCAAAAACACATCTTAGCAGAAAGAACAGCGCTGGAGGAATTTCAATTCCAAACTTAAGGCTCTATTACAGAGCTATAATTCTCAAAACAGCTTGGTACTGGCACAAGAACAGGCCTGAAGTCCAATGGAGTAGAACTGCGGACCCAGATAATGAACCACAGACCTATGGCCACATAATCTTTGACCAGGGAGCCAAAAAAATAGAATGGAAGAAAGATAGCCTCTTCAACAAGTTGTGCTGGCAGAACTGGTTAAACACCTGCAGAAAACTAAAGTTGGATCCTTCTTTGTCACCTTGCACTAGAATTAACTCCAAATGGATCAAAGACGTGGAGGTAAAAGCTGACACACTAAAAAGTTTACAGGAAGGAATAGGAGATACACTAGGCCTCCTTGGTACAGGTCGAAACTTTCTTAATAAGGACCAAGAATCACAACAAATCAGAGAAAGGCTGGATAAGTGAGACTGCATTAAACTGCAGAGCTTTTGTATGGCAATGGATATAGCTAGTAAACTAATCAGGAAGCCTACAGAGTGGAAGAAGATCTTCACCAACCAAACAACGGAACAAGGCCTCATATCTAAAATATATCAACAACTCAAAAAATTGAATCACTCCAAAACTAACCTCCAAAGTAACACCCATCCCATTACAAAATGGGCCAAAGACTTAAAGAGAGTCTTCTCTGAAGAAGAAACAAAAATGGCCTATATACACATGAAGAAATGCTCCACATCACTTGTCATAAAAGAAATCCAAATCAAAACAACTCTAAGATTCGACCTCAAACCAGTTAGAATGACCAGGATCAGGAAAATGATGACAACAGATGCTGGAGGGGATGTGGCCAGGAGGGATCACTACTACACTGTTGGTGGGAGTGCAAACTCATTCAACCACTGTGGAAAGCAGTGTGGCAGTGCCTCAAAAGGCTAAACATAGAACTCCCCTATGACCCAGCAATTCCACTACTTGGCATTTACCCAACAATCCAGAAACAAGGGCATACTAAACCCACTAGCACAACAATGTTCATTGCAGCACTATTCACCATAGCAAAGATATGGAACCAACCCAGATGTCCCTCAGTTGATGAGTGGATAAACAAGTTGTGGTATTTGTACACAATGGAATTCTATGCTGCTGTCAGAAAGAATGACATCGCCCCATTTGGTAGGAAATGGAAAGACTTAGAACAAATCATATTAAGTGAAGTAAGCCAGACTCAAAGGAACTTGGCTCAGTGGTTTCCCTCATTTGTCATGATCAGTAGAAACCTTGGGCTCTAGTTGCAGAGATTTGCAATAGAGGAAAAGGCCATATATAAGGCCATATAATGAGAAGCTAATTGAAAGGACCTCCAGGATATTGAAACAAAAGCCACATAATGAATGATTGTTGTCCTTAATGTACTATGTTGTCTCTCATCTCCTTTGCTCTCCCTTGGTTATCCCATACTGGTGTAGTATCTCACTTTGTTATCTGATATATTGAATTTATTTGTATTTGGATATTTGAAATTTTATAGGGAAGGGGGGAAAACCAAGACGGGTGGGGGTGTATGGTTGGAGGGAAATGGGTGCCAAGACTTGTGAAAGGGTATCAATGTATGTGAATTAATGCACCTTCTATCTGGCAAATATCATGTAACCCTTTTACTGATTACAATAAAAAAATTTTAAAAAAGTCAGTTGTAATGTATGGGGAGGATGATGGGGTCAAATACATTTCTTCTTAGAAATATACCTCATCTGGTTGCCCTGGATTTTCCTGGCCTTCTTCTTAGAGAAAGGCTTGTTATACTGGATTTGTGGCTTGGCAATGATCTTGCATGTACATTTTTGAGTGAGACATCCCCAAATTCAATGCCTGAGACTCGAGTTTCCTGACCTTTGGCAACAGCACAGCAACATCTTTCTTCCTCCTGAGCCACAGGCCAAGTGAGCTGGCTTGAGTTGGTTGTTAGTTACTGTGGCTTGGTTACCAGGGTTCCATATTCTGTTCCATTGTGAGGGAGGCAGGGTCACCTTTCAGGGCCCAATGACCAAAGATCCTTGCTCAGAGAAGACCTCACCAAAGACATACAGGAAGCTGAATCTCTCCCCCAATCTCACAATATACATGTGGATGTAGTAAACAGCACACCTTATTTGTTCAATCCCAATATCTTCCACTAGGCCCAACTACCAGTCTGGTCTCAGGCTCAAGGAGCCTTTCTTAGGTAAGATCCAAACTTAAGGGTCAATATTGCCCTCATCCTTTACAAAACATTTGCTTCACAGTGCCTTCTCTGCCTGCATTTTGCCCCTTGTCGAATTTTTTTTTCTTTTTGCTAGTCTTGGGACTTGACCTCAGAGTGTGAACATTGTTCTTGGGCTTTCTTTAGGCTTTAACTGTCCCACAAAGTCACTGCACCACTTGCAGCGTTTTCTATGTATGTGGTACTGACGAATCAAACCTGATTCTTTTTGCGTGGTAGCCAAGGACTCTACCACTAGGTCAAACACACAGGGTATCTTGCACATATTTTTAACGTTAGTCTACTAGGATATTATTAGGTTTCTGTATCCTAATCAATTTTTTCGTGATGATTAGGTTTGCTGTCATGTGTAAAATATGCAAGAGGGAAAAACATAGAAGAATTAGTGAAATTAAAAAAAGCATTACACACATAGATAAGTGTTCATTCTTTGTAGGAGAAAGGATATTTTGATATGATGATGATGACTTTATAATTACTATGTCAGGCTTGAGAGTTTGGCATAGTGGTAGAGTGCTTGCCTAGCATCCATGAAGATCTGGGTTTGATTGCTCAGTATCACATAGATAGAAAATCTAGATGTGGCACTGTGGCTCAAGTGGCAGAGGGCTAGACTTGAGAAAACCCGAGGACAGTGCTCAGGCCCTGAATTCAAGCCCCAAGACTGGCAGAAAGATAAAAGGAAATAAAAATGCTTTTTACGAGCTAATTCACTCACAGCATTTGCTTCTGAAATCTTCGCTTCTGCATCTTGTGAAATACCCCTTTCCCTCAACGAAGACAAGAAAAACAGATCCATCCCATGGTCCACTGTGAGGCCACTGGTTGGGTTAAGAGCTAGTCGTGCAGCAATTCATAAGTTTTATTCTAATACTTTCCAAACTTTGTACTCAAATATGCTACCTACTTACCAACTTAGGTCAGTTATCCTTATGCTATACTTTTTCTTCATTACTACAATATTCTTACACTCCTACGTTAATCCTCTTGTATCTCCCCTGACCTCTCTCATTCTTTTATTCTATCTCTGGACCTCTGCTCGTCTTTCAACCCTTATAATGCACGGATCTACACTTGATGGCTTTGAGCAATATTGTATATGTAGGTGGTTAATTATTCTCTAGGCTCAGAGGCACTTAAAGACAATAGAGATTGGATTGAGAGGCTTATTGTTTTGGGTGTAAATCGCTTATCAGTGGTTGTATTAGACTGGTCTGTAAGTGCACAAAAAGAAAGAGTGATAATAGCAATCAAAACTTGTGAACATCTAGTATCTGCCAGCTACAGAGGTCTAGGTTGGTTATATCTGAAAAACTATAATCGCATTTAGTAGTAATCTTGCTCCCATTTTCAAATGGGCATAACAAGAAACTCAAGAAAAATGTCAAATCAAGAAACAACACCCAATGTAAACAGACAATGGAACAGTCACTGGCAAACCTAGAGGAGAGTCTTCCAAGTGCTACACAAATGCAATTGATAAACATCATTAATGGAAAATGTGAAAATATAAAGAAAGAGATAATGGAGGAAGCCATAGCTGAACAAGAGGAAAGCAAAAACAAGGTGATAAGTGAAAAAGAAGAAGCCATAAAGGAGGCAATAATAAAGGTTTTTCAAAGAAAGATGGATGAATTCATAGAATCCACAAATAAAAACGTGACCAAACTCCAGCAAATGTCCAAAGAAAATAAACCTACTGAGCTAACCACTCAAAAGGAAATCAAAGAGATAAAGAAATCCATACATGATCTAAAACAGGAGATGCAAGGCATCAAAAGTGAGTAATTAGAAGCAAGGGAGATGAAAAATAAAGTAGATAGCTTTGATAGCAGGTTAGACATTGCAGAGGAGAGAATTTCCGGGGCTGAAGATAATTTAGGTATTATAGAGAAAGAACAGAAAATGAGTCAATCCAAATCTAGGAAATATGAGAGAGCGCTTCAGGAGGTCCAAGATGCAATTTAGAAGCCTAATTTAAGGCTAGTTGGTATTGAGGAGGGCGTGGAGAAAGAAGTCACTGGTATTGGAAATATACTTCAGGGAATCATCTCAGAGAATTTCCCAAATATCCAGAAGGGCAGGCCCATCCAGATACGAGAAGCTTTTAGAACCCCAAAGAGATCTGACCAGAAAAGAACATCGCACTGCCACATTGTGATCCGAACTGGATCAATAGAAACGAAAGGAAACATCCTAAAGACAGCCAGGGAAAAGGGATCAGTAACCTATAAAGGCAAACCAATCAGAATAACCCCAGATTTCTCAGCAGAGACCATGCAAGCACGAAGTGACTGGAAGCATATATGTCATGCCCTTAAATCAAATAACTACCAACCAAGAATACTGTAGCCAGCTAAGCTCTGATTCATAACTGAGGGAACTATAAAAACATTCCATTCCAGGGAAAAGCTGCAACAATATGTCGAAACGAAACCAACACTACAGAGAATTCTCAAAGATGCTCTATACATAGAAAACCAAAATAAATGCAATATAGGGAAAGAAATGGCACCAAAACAGCATAACATCTAAGGACCACAAGAACTGTCAAGAGACACAGGCCCTACTAAAAGCTTTTAAAAATGGTAGGAACTAATAAATATCTCTCAATCCTATCTCTCAATATCAATGGACTTAACTCTCCAATTAAACGGCATAGGCTGTCTAGTTGGATCAAAAAGCAAGAGCCATCATTATGCTGTCTTCAAGAGACACATCTTGCCCCCAAACAATCATCTTTTGAAAGTGAGAGGTTGGAATAAATTCTATCAAGCTAACTGCCCCCATAAACAGGCTGGAGTTGCCATCCTCATATCAGATACAATAGACTTCAAACTAAAATTAGTAAGAAAAGACAAAGAAGGTTACTACATACTACTAAAGGGATCTTTCCTCCAGGAAGACATAACGATCCTAAATATTTACACACCCTTTTGAAGATTCTCAAAAGATTGAAGGTTCTGCCTGTGTAAGTTAGATTCCGGCATTGATATTAAATAATGCAATGAGTAGGGATTTATATTTGAAATATCACTGTTGACAAAATCTAACTCACATTTGCTTAGTATTTGCTTTTGATTTCCGAAGAAGTACAGTACAAGCTAACACTTGTGGCATATATCGACTGGGAGAAATGATTCAGAATATGTGACTCATTTGAACAGGAGTCAGTGAAAGATACAGAAGCAGGATACCCATATTGTGATAATTTGTATCTTTTGCATATTTTGTGTTTGTTATTAATTCCATTTGTAGTGTACATTTCTAGGTAAAAACTTTTAAAATATTTCCAAACAATTTGTTATTTCAACAGCAAAAAAAGACATTTATATGCCTGACAAAATTCACAGAATCCAAATTTTTCCATATTATTTTTTGTTTTTTGGTTTTTTTTTGTGGGTCATAGATCTTGATCTCAGCCTGGGCACTATCCCTGAGCTGTTCAGCTCCAGGCTACCACCTTACCCTGGAGCCAAGCCCCACTTCCCATTTTCTAAAGGTAAATTGGAGATAAGAGTCTCAGGTCTTTTTGTGCCAGGATGGCTTTAAACCTTGATCCTCAGATCTCAGCCTCTGAGTAGCTAGGATTATAGAAGTGAGCCACCACCCCATCATGCTCAGCTTTCTGGGGTTTTTTTAAACAAGCCCTTCGGCTGGAACTCGGTCTGAGCACTGTCCTTCAGCTTTCCTCAAGCCTAGTGATCTTCTACTTGAGCCACAGCACTACTTCTGGTTTTTTCTGTGTATGTGGTACTGCGGAATTGAACCTTCGGATTCATACAAGCACTCTACAACTATGCCAAACTCCCAGCCCCTCCACATTAGTTTTTATGATAGATCTTTCCATGCATCCAGGATGGCTAGAAATCCTTCTTGAGTTTCCCAAGATCAGGGAGTATAGATGTGTCCCATCCTGTGTGGCTATATAACCATTGTTTAGGGTACAGTTCTCTCTTCATTCTACCCATCTAGAGCAATTTTCATCTTCCATGTATAATCATTAAACATTCAGCTCCTGTTCCTCTCTACTCCATTCTCTTGAACCATCGTGCTTTTTGGCTCTAAGGGTTTGTTGATCCTTGGAAGCTCTGGAAGGAAAAACATACCCTATCTCTTCCTTTATGACTGCTGTATTTTTAGTTTACTGTAATCAAGATTCATCTGTAAAATATAGTAAAATGTTCTTCCTTTTCAATGCATTGTTTTGCATATTTCTACCTTTTGATTATTATTAATAGTTGTGAATGGATTCTCCACATATTTGTTCTAGTCTCTGCTTTCTCTTCCGTTAGGTACAAATCTAGAAATAGAAGTGTTGGACCATATTTCTATGTAATTCTATAATTAGTACTTTTTGAGCACTCTCCACGCAATTTTTGATTGTTTTGTATTCCTTGCAGAACTATTCCAAAGTTCTACTTCTTCTCACTATCTTCCCAGTAATAGTTAGACTTTGAAAGTTGTATTTTTGTATGCGTGTGTGTGTGTGTGTTTGTGTGTGTGTATGTGGATCTTTTTGTTTAAAACTATATTTATATTAATATATTTAAAGTAATGATTTCATTGTTAATATTGAACTTCTTTCTACATTTTGAACTATTTTTCTATATATTATTTTTAGAAAATCCTCTCCAATCTCCAATTTTTTTCCCTTTTTTTTGAGGGGTAGTGGTGAAAGTCATGGGGCTTGGACCTTGGGCCGTGAGCTCTTTAGTTTAAGGCTATTGTCCTACCCTGAGTATTGCCCCTCAGTTCTTCTGCTCACAGCTCCCTACCCCTCTTTCCATATATACAGAACAAAGGTCATCCTCAGTCTTTTTGAAAAAGTAAAACATACAGTAAATTTGTAGTATAAAACAGCAAGAAATAAATTTCTTGCCAGGTGCAGTGACTTCTACCTGTAATCCTAGCTACTCAGATATCAGGCTGATATCTAAAGATTTGGTTCAAAGCCAGCCTGGGCATTAGAAAGTCTATGAGACTCTCATCTACAGTTAACCACTAGAATATGGGAAATGGCACTGTGGCTTCATAGGTAGGGTGATAGCCTTGAGTTGAAGAGCTCAGGAACAGTGCCCAGGCCCAGAGTTCAAGCCTTACAAATCCCCCAGCCAAAAAAAAGAAAAAAAAGTTTCTTCCCCAAGTGATTATTATGCCAGACATAGAACATTAACATTCTGGGTGTACTTCACAGTATTATTACTTGATACCCTAAGATTTGGCAATATTCTCACAGTACCAGCATATGTCATCATATAATGTAGTTCCTTTTCAATGGAATAATTCCATTTATAACATAAATCTACTCCCCCAACTTATTTTTGTCGATACCACAATTGCTCTACCATGATATGCCACAAGCCATTAAACATTTTATGGTGGGTAATTGGAAAGGAGTGTCATGGAATTTTGTGCCAGGCTGGATTTGAACCATGGTGCTCAGATCTCAGTCTCCTGAGTAGCTAGGATGACGGGCGTGAGCCACCAACACCTGGCTTGCCTTTTTATTTTTTTGTGGGTCTTGGGACTTGAACTCTGGGCCTAGGCACCATCCCTAAGCTTTTCAGGTCAATATTTCATGTAAGTCTAAACATTTAAGTAAAGGAATACAATTCCAACAAAAAAAGAATAAAATTCCAGACATGGTGTGTTTATAACTCAGTGCTAATTACTTGATGAAAATGTGCCATTCCAGAAGCTGGTGTCATTTGATGATGTAGCTGTGGATTTCAGCTGGGAGGAGTGGCAGCATCTGGACAATGCTCAGAGGACCCTGTACAGAGATGTAATGCTGGAGACCTACAGCAACCTGGTGTCCTTAGGTGAGCAAAAGTCAAATTCACTTGCAAGGCCAAGTGCCTTGTTATTTTGCAGATACGTGAATGTTTACCAAACTTTCAATACTATTTAAATGAAAGATTCCAGGCCCTGAGAAGTATCATTACTTTCTAAAGAAAACCTAAGGTAATTTTGTACTCATTCTTCAGGATACCTTCAGGATACTTTGACAACAGTTCTAAATTATGTTTCCTCTAATGGAGACGACATTCCAAACTTACACAGTAATTGTAAGTGGATAAACCATCCAGAATAGAATATATATCATTATTGGAAATAGGATCTACAAATCACTAAACAGTGAGTTTATAATGGAAACCTGGCACTAGGTGCAATGTTTCATGCGTGTAATCTTAAAATATTCAGGAGGAAGAAATCTAAGAATTCTAATTTGAAGCCAGCAATGGCATAAAAATTGCCATGAAACTCTATAACTCCAAGTAACCCCTCAAAAATGTTAGTGGAGTGTCAAGAGTTTGACTTTGTGGTTGAGTGCTTGCCTAGCATGCATGAAGACCTATGCATGTAAGTGGAGCTGGGACTCAAACTGGTATTTTTCTAGCCTTGTGCAGACAGCTAAGTTTATGCCATACAAAATGAATCCAGAGCTGGGGAAAAGTCAACCATGGAGCCAGTGAGAAATGAGAAAAAAGATTTAATAGATAACTTGTGAGTAGGATGTCTGCGAACTTAAAGCAATGATAACACAGCATAAGCAATAATTCTCTACTGTTTCTAATTTACAGGGCCCTGTGTTCCCAAACCTGTATTAATTGACAAGCTAGAGCACTGTGCAGAACTCTGGATAGGAAATTCCTCTGACAAGAATATCACAGGTGAGTGAATGCATCTTCATATTGATGTTGGAGCCTGAGCCCCATTGGTAAGTTCATGTTGTGATGTACTGAGCAATAATATTCTTAGTTACCCTAAATCCTGTATGGAACCTATGGAATTCTTTGTGAATGAATCAAGAATCATTTTCTTTTCCCAATCCTATGCCTGGTCTCAGGGCCTGAGCATGGTCCTTGGGTTTTCTCAAGGCTAGCTCTCTACTTCTTGAGTCATAGCACCACTTCTGGCTTTTTCTTTGTATGTAGTACCAAGGAACTGAACCAGGTCTTTGTGCATGCTAGCCCAAACCCCCGGCACCAAGAATCATAGGGTGATATGACGAATTCTATGTGGCAGTAGAGTTAAAGTTAGATTTCTCTGTAGAAATCAGTGTGAAACAAAATAAAATGAGAAAGCCATGAGCCCGTGGTTCATGCCTGTAATCCTAGCTACTTAGGAGGCTGAGATCTGAGGATCAAGGTTCAAAGACTGACCTATCACAAAAACACCTTAGACTCTTCTCTCCAATGAACCAAAAGAAAATGAGAAGTGGGGTTGAGGCTAAAGACATAGGGCAGTAGCCTTGAGCTGAAGAGCTCAGGAAGAACAGCCAGGTCTAGAATTCAAGTCCCATGACTGCAAAACAAGAAAGAAAGAAAGAAAGAAAGAAAGAAAGAAAGAAAGAAAGAAAGAAAGAAAGAAAGAAAGAAAGAAGAAAGAGAGAAGAAAGAGGGAAGGAAGGAAAGGAAGAAAGAAAGAAAGAAAGAAAGAAAGAAAGAAAGAAAGAAAGAAAGAAAGAAAGATATTTCATTTCTTTAAAACTAAGACTATAAATAATTGAGCAAACAAGGAATAAGTCAGGGCATTATTCTCTGATAAGGATAATATCTTTTTGCTGGTAGGAAGAGACTGGTATTCAGAACCAGACCTTTCCACCAGAAATTGAGCCTAGTGGTAGAGTGCTTACCTAGCATGCACAAAGACACTGGTTTGATTCCTTATTACCACATACATAGAAAAAGCCAGAAGTAATGACTTCATTGATAGGGTTCTAGCCTTGAGAAAACCCAAGGACAGTGGTTAGGTCCTAAGTTCAAACCCAGGAATGGAAAAAAAAACAAGAAAGTTTCAATCAACATAAGAAAATTAACTAGACAATGAGCTGGGGATTTTCTGGTCTTCCATGGTTCTGAGGGACAGGAGTGTTAGAAAAGGAATTTTTATAAGACTTCAAATGGAAAGAAACAAATTTCAAAATTCCCACAAATACCTAAATTGAGACTTTAGTGAGAAGTTGTAACTGTCAAGAATCGTTCTTGCTTGGATCAAAGGCAAACAGATATATAAACCAAACTTGTGGCCGCTGAATCTAGAAAAAATTCGTGTTCCTCACTTAATGGTTAATAAGCAAACAGCATTGAAACTGGCTAAGGTAATCCTATCTGCTATTCAGGACCTGAGACTCTTATTTGTAGTTAACTCTGGAAAAGAGTAAGTGTGGCTGTATCTCAAGGATAGGGGTTATAGTCTTCTGCTGAAGTGTTCAGGGACAGGGCCGAGGCCTATGAACTACAAAAAAAGAAAAGAAAAGAAAAGAAAAGAAAGTTTTAAAAAGATGCAAAACAGCACAGTATTTAGATTATTTCTCAAAAATAAAAGAAAGGCAGCTATTCCTTAATGTATAAACAAAACATTATTTGAAAAAAAACAGCTGCAAGTATAGTATAGGTAGTACTCAGCTTAAAACTGTAGCAATACATAGTTGGGTAATTTCAATAAATATTTCCTGTGATATAAAAGAGAACTAAAACACAGGAAAACATTATTGGTCATTGTAAAATATCATTTTCTTAATATGTTAGGAAAAAAAGCATATATTTCTCACAAATCAATTTCCACTTTTATATTTTAAAATATCTAACACTTAGGATGGGAAAGTAAAGTCATTACCTTTACAGTAAGGAATATTTGTATCTCATGTATGTTTGTGTCTTTTTTTCTATGACTCATTTTAGATGTCCAGGTAATGGAAAATGTGTTCAAGACCTGCCAGGAAAGTCCACATGAATGTCTTTGTGAAGTAGCAGTTGCAAGTAGTATCGAAGTGGAGGAAAACGTGAGATTTGCAACAACTTTAAATTTGAGCTCTACACATAATCCAGAGCTGATTAGTAATAATGGCAACAACTTAGGGGTGAGGACTGAGGAGTTCATTAAGTGTCAGAACATGCTTCTGTCTCCTAAGCCTGATGAGATGCATGCTGCATATAGATCTCGTATGTCTCCTGTTCTTAAAAAATCCATCGGATATTCAGAGCATTTTATTCATGATTGTGACAGTCCAAAAGATCTGCAGTATCATAATTCTGTTCTCCCTGCCCAAGAAATTCTTCAGGGAGGGAGGAAAACTGCTAAATGTACTGTGTGATGAAAAATATTGTACTTAACACCGACCATCACTACACATCCGAAAATGTACACAGGAGAGACTCCTCATACATGTAGTGAATGTGAGAAATCTTTCAGTAATGAAATACGCCTTACAATACCTCAGAGCAAATATCCTGAGATATGTTATGCGTACATCAAGTGTGAAAATTAATTTCTGAGAAGTCAGACCTGACGCTCCAACCTCGATCTCCAAGAGAAAACAAACCTTATGAATATGAGGAACGTAATAAAATTTCTGCCCAGAATTCAGCTCTCAGCACACATCAGAGATCTCACACAGAAGAGAAATCTTATGAATGGGATAAATGTGGGAAGACTTTTAGACTGAAATCATACCTCACTTTGCACCAGAGAAGACACACAGAAGAGAAACCTTATGAATGTAACAAATGTGAAAAGTATTTCACCCAGAAGATACACCTTCGAGTTCATCAAATAACACACACAGGGGAGAAATCTTATAAGTGTAATGAATGTGGAAAGTTTTTCCAAGGGAAGGGAAAACTTCATGTTCATCAGAGAATACACAGAGGAGTGAAACCTTATGAATGTAACCAATGTGTAAAGTCTTTCAGACAGAAATCTTCCCTCAAATTGCATCAAAGAACACACACAGGAGAGAAACCTTATGTGTGCAACAAATGTGGAAAGATCTTCAAGTGGAAGTCATATCTTGATGGGCATAATAGAACACACACAGGAGAGAAAACTTATGCATGTACTGAATGCGGAAAGTCTTTCAAATGGAAGGTAAAACTCCATGTTCATCAGAGAATATACTCAGGAGAAACACCTTATGAGTGTAACATATGTGGAAAGTCCTTCACACAGAAGCCAAACCTCAACATGCATAAGACAATTCAAACAGGAGAAAAACCTTATGAATGTAACCGATGTGGAATGTCTTTCAAATGGAAGTCTTCCATCAAATTGCATCAGAGAACACACACAGGAGAGAAACTGTACGAGTGCATCAAATGTGGTAAGACCTTCAGAGGGAAGTCACATTACAGGAGGCATAACAGAATTCACACATATTAGAAACCTTAGGAATATAACCAAAGTTGAAAGTCTTTCGTGCAGTATTCACCCTTCAGGAAGCGTAAGGGAGTTCACACATATGAGAAGCCTTAGCAATGTAATAAATAGGAAAGACTTTTTAGTCTGTGGAAGAAAACTCAGCTTGTGTCACAGAACCAACACAAGATAAAACCCTTAATGAATGTAGCAAATGTTCAGTCTTTTCCCCAGAAGGCACAAGTCAAGATTTATCACTAAACACCCACAGGATAGAATCCTATGAATAAAATGAAAGGGAAATTTTTTTGAAGAACTCATAGTTGAGTTTGCATGATACCACACAGACACAGGATAAAAATCGTATGAATATAAGAATATGAAAAATCCATCATGAACGCATGACTAAGTATAAAATGCACATAGGAGAGAAAAACCTTATGAATATTACAAATCTGGAAAGTGTTTGACCTGGAAGGCATACTTCTGTGTTCATCACAAACCTGATTCCCATAGAAGAAAAGAAAACTAATGAATAGAACAAATGTGCAAAGACTTTTAATCAGAAGTCAGTCTTCAGTACATTTCAGAACATACACAATAGAGAAATTCTGAGTAATGAAAAACATTTAGCTATACATAGAATCTCTGTATATGGGAGCATTAGGGTAAGTCTTCTAAACAAACTCAACCGTCAGCAAGCATTAAGAGCACTCACAGAAGAAATAATAGCATGTAGGAAAACCTTTGTCAGAAACCTCTAAAAGCTGACTGTGTGGCTTAGTGGTAGAGTGCTAACCTATGAAGGATGAAGGCCTGGGTTAGATTCCTCAATACTACGTGAAAAGAGCAAGCCAGAAGCAGCACTGTGGTTCAAATGGTAGAGTGCTAACCTTGAGCAAAAGTAGCTCAGGCCCTGAGTTCAAGCCTAAGGATTGGAAAGAGACAGAGAGAAAGAGAGAGAGAGAGAGAGAGAGAGAGAGAGAGAGAGAGAGAGAGAGAGAGAGAGAGAGAGAGAGAGAGACAGAGAGACAGAGAGGGAGAGAAAGAGAGAGAGAGACAGAGAGACACAGAGACACAGAGAGAGAGACAGAGAGACAGAGAGAGAGAGAGAAAGAGAGAAAAGAGAGAGAAAGAGAGAGAAACGGGAACTTCTAAATTTTACAGAGATAGAGAAGGAGAGAGAGAAGGAGACAGAAACTAATTTGTAAACTTTACAGTCTTTCTATTTCCTTACAAATTCGTCTATGTCATCCTTTCTGACAGAAGCACAGAATTCCATTGTGTAAAAATACCATATTTGATCTACTCATCAACTGACGGGCATCTGGGTTGGTTCCATACCTTTGCTATAGTAAATAGTGCTGTGATAAATGTTATTGTTCTAGTGAATTTAGTGTGTCCTATCTGGACGATTGGCAAGTAGTGAAATTGCTGGATCACAGGGGAGCTCTATGTTTAGTCTTTTTGGGATACTGCCATAGTGCTTTCCATAGTGGTTGAAGGAGTTTGCAATCCCACCAGCAGTGTAGTAGTGATCCCCCCTGGCCACATATCCTCCAGCATACGTTATTAGATTTCTGGATCTTGGCCATTCTAACTGGAGTGAGGAGGAAAAGGGAAAGAGGAACTGAAACTTTCTCTCCTTACAGATGACATGATTCTGTATTTAAAAAACCCTATAGACTCTAGTCCAAAGCTGCTTGAGCTGATATAAAACTTTGGTAATGTAGCAGGGTATAAAATTAACCCTCAATGTCAACTGCCTTCCTATATGCCAACAAATGAGAGGAATGAGGCAAGAATCAGGATAGCAACTCATTTGGCTATCAAAGAAAATAAATACCTAGGAATTAACTTAGAATGTAAAGCACCTTTTTGATGGAACTATAAACCCTGGAGAAGGAAATTAACGCAGAACTGAGGAAATGCAAAAACCTATGCTCCTGCTTTGGAAGAAGTAATATTGTAAAAATGGCAATCTTGATAATGACTATCTACAAATTCAGTGCAATATTCATCAATATCCCAATGTCATTCTTTAAAGAAACAGAAGAGGAAATCCAAAAGTTCACTTGGAATAATAAAAGACCCCTTATAGTCTGTCTTCTTGCATGATACATAATGTTTAATCTCACCTTCTCCACAAAATCTCACCTTTCTCATTGAGACATAGGTGGCCCTGTTTACTAGCAGGAAAGGCTCAAACGCGCAGTTTCAGGTGTCACCACTGCCTCTGTTACTGGGTAGATCCAACTCTGTCATCGATTCTGAGATCTGCTGTGGGAGTCTTGGTCACAAGTTGTTCTGTGGCTTCAGCTGCCAGCCTGTGCCTATTTGCTTCCTTTTCCTCCAGCCGCCTACAACAGGGAATGAAGTTCAGGCACTGATGCTCTCCTTCATATGCAGGGCAGGATGAGCCCAACCCTCCCTCATCTTCCTCTTCCAATTTTTGGGAAAAAATGTGCTGGCAGAAGTCCTCAGGTGTGGCGCATGGCTGATCCACACTTTTAATCCAGGCTGGTCAGGAGGCTGAGATCTGAGTATGGAAGTTCCAAGTCACCTAGAACAGGAAAGTCTGATAGATTCTTACTACCAAAAATAAAAAGAGCTGGGAATGGAGTTTGTGCTCAAGTGGTAAAGGGCTAGTCTTGAGTACAAATGCGTAGTGCCCAGGCCCTGAGTTCAGGCTCCAGCACTGCCAACAACCTCACTTTAGTGAGATTTTAGCTTTATCCATGTAGGCACATCTCACTGGAATCTTTGCTGGTAGAGATAGTCTTCATAATTTTGTCTCAAGGTAAAGGTCCTCCTGGGGTAGTACACAAAAGGTGTCATGGAGAGAGGAGCCCCACTTGCTCCAGGTTTGAAGATGGCATAGGTCAAGCCAGCATGGAGTTGGCACATCAGTCTTTTTCCTAGCACCACCTACTAGTGAATGTGAAATGATATTGATTGTTGTGGGATTGTGTGATTGAAGTGCTTCATTAAGGGCAGTGTTAGCACATCCAAACTTGGATACCAGGAATGCTGAAATCTCAAAGCTAAGATTTCTGTTGGCTACAGAAATGCTGGTGTGTCTGTGATTCACTAAAAGTTCAGGTGCAAAGATTCTGAAGCTTGATGCCATGTGTTTATTCCATTTAGTAAAATTATTTTAATGCACTGTATAAATTAAAACATTTGATAAGAGTCAGGGGTAGTTAAAACATTGTTCTTGAATTCAGGTGTCTGGCAGGGTAATGGGGGGGTGTTGGTGGCTGGGACTATGAAGCTGGAGCTGCTATCAAACCATGGATCATGTTCCCCTTTGTCTGGGAGGAATGACTCCAAAGATGAAATTTGAATGGTGAGGAAAAGATGATGATGTACTCAGGAAATTTCTCCTAAACAAATGCTCATGTGGAAGTGGGATGGGGGCTGGGCATGTCTGAGGCAGAGCTTAAGGGGGCTTCTCATGGCGATGAGAACGTTCCTTGCGACTTCAGGCATGCAGCAGGGTGTTTTAGATGACCATTGTGAGATGGATGGAATAAGACTGGAGACAAGATGAATGCTGGGATCCTGCAATGCTCTTGCATGAGTGGCTGGTGGCTCACCTGAAAGAACTAATTATGTCTAAAAAAGAAATCAGGAATTTGTTTTGATTAGATAATACCTGTAATCAGAGGCATATTCAGGATCCTGATCTTAGTATTGTGGTTTAAAACCAACCCAGCAAAGGGAAAAATGCATGAGACTCATACTCCCAGTTTAGAGCAAGAACAAAGATTGAAGTAGAGCTGTGGCTCAAGAGCTAGAGTGCTACCTTGAGCAAAGAAAAGCTAAGAAAAAGCTCCAGGTTTTGAGTTCAAGGCCAGGAATGAAAGAAGGAAGGTAAAAAAAGAGAAGTATGTGAGGAAGGGAAATATATAAATGAAAAAGAGAAGGAACTAGAAATTTAAAACTAGAGAATGTTTAAAAGTCATCAGTCCTTCTAAGAAAAGTGTTGGAGTATGGGTTCTATATGTGGTGAACTGGAAGCCCAGCAGTGACTTGTTAACCAAAGAGTCACCATGATGAGCAAAGGATAGAAATCTGCATGAGCCTCTTAGCGGATGGAGTCACAGAAGAGAACCTCAGCTCCCATCCCATAGTTAGAAGTATATAGGGATGGGGAAGTTGGCATCACCTTGATGTCATTGTGTCCATGGAGACTGGAAGTCATGGCTCTGTGAAAGCACAATGTTCTGGTTACTGAGCTGAGAGGCTGAGGAGGGCCAAGTCCTGGCCATGAAGAAATCAGAGTGGCAGCAGAGCAACTCTGCTGCAGTGTGTGCCTGCTTGGCTGTTCTTATTCTGTGGTGGATCAGGCCGGAGCGGGTGATAGTAACTGTTTTGTGGTCACAAGCCCTTCACCAAGAGCTTCCTCTGGGATCCTCATAAGCTACAGGGTGGCTGGTGGTGGGATGTGTGTGGGGTGGAAGTGACAGAGGGATGGACGCATGGCAAGGTGGGTGAAGAGATGAGAGGAATGATGAGAGCCCAGTTCATTGGTTTCCAAGGTTAATGGGTGGGAGGTAGAGAGGCATGATGGAGGAATGATGGAGGCAGGGGAAGGTGGTGACAGATTGAGGCCATCTGTAGTGCCAGCCTGGCCATCATCTGAAGCCCATAGGCAGCTTCCTGATCCTTCACTTAGTCCTGCTCCTTGTGGAGGGAATGTCACGTGTACCCAGAGCTACGGGTGGGGCAATGTTAGTAGCACCTGGAGAACCATTGGCCTCTACCTGGGTGAGGGGTGGTTATGGCTCCCATGCTGGGTGGCCTGATAGCTATGGAACAGATCTCTCCTTAGATACCACAGTCAGTGGCTGCTCTCCATCTAGTGTTAGGGCACCTGCTCAGCCATCAGGACACCCCATGCAGGACAGAGGCCTACAATTCAGATGGCAGCACAGGGGTGAAGATGATCTCACCGTAGCCCTAGTTACATGGCTGTCCCTGCATGCTGGACAGGATGAGCTGGGGGAAGATGTTCTCTGTTTTTCCACAGCCTATCCCGGCCTCTTCTTGTGTCTGATTAGACCAAGAGAGTACCAGGTTCCCTCTCATAGTCCTGGCTCTTTTTCTTTTACAGTCATGAGGCTTGAACTCAAGTCCTGGGTACTGTCCCTGAGCTCTTTGCTCAAGGCTGATGCTCTACCATTTGAACCATAGTGCCATTTCCAGCTTTTCCTTTTCATGTGGATCTCTGATATATCCAGTGCTGTGCCTGCAGGGAGGCACTCACCCCACAGACAGAGCCACCTCTGCCGTGACTGTGACTGCCCACAACCCTCACACCCACTCCTTGCACACCCCTCGACTCCAGTTTTAGCTCCTCTTGGACTGGGTGTCCAGCCTACCCCTTCCTACACTCACAAAGGCGCTACAATTGTCTTCCCAGGGTCCTTTCTTCCGCCAGCCAGAGTACAGACTCTGCACATCTTGACGATCACAGAGCTCAAAGCCAAAGGCTGAGATGCAGAAGGGGGTGACCCAGTAGCTGCACAGGGACCATGGATCATCCTGTGCATCCCCCAGCCTGTGACTTCCCCCACCCCCTTGGCAGGGAAGCTCTGTGCCCACATCCTGATCCCTGGTCCCCTCCAATTCCATTCTCCCTTGGATTTTGCAGACTGTCTACCATCAGGATCTAAAATTCTATTCATCACTTTATGTCCTTATCACTGATTTGCTACTTTGGCAGGATCTCCCCGTGCCTGGAGAGTGGGCATGTCATGTACTCTCTGTGGAGAAGTTGCCCCAGGAGAAGAAATATGCACTTCATGTGAGTGTTGGACAGGGCAGGAGGGCTCCCTAGGATCAGAAGCCACAGGAGGGGTGCAGATGGGGGAATGCTAGGGGCCCCAGGGGACAGTGGGATTTAGGGCACAGTTGGTTCCTTCTGCAGGGTTGACACCGCTTCACAAACCCAACAGAATGAGATTCACATTACAGATGTCAGAGACAGTGCAGATTGCCAATGGGCGCAGGGGTCACTGTCACCCCAGATGCTGGCTGCATGCTGGGATGCACGCAGAGATGTTTTCAAGATCAGATAATGAGGATGTTGCAGGGTGTAACCATTCTTTTCAGATGGCTCTCTAGCTCTCTTGAGCTTCATCTCTATCTTTGGCTTTTTCTTGGCAGTTAACTGGAAATGAGAGTTTCATGGACTTTCCTTTCTGGACTGGCTTCAAACAGAAGCTATGCACAGTTTTCAAACCATACCCTACTGAAGAAGGGAAGCTTGATCTGGTGCTTAACTGGGTTGCACTTTGGCTCCGTTTGCTATGCCTCACGGGAGGGGGCTCATCATTTGTAGACTAAGATCTCATGACCTTCAAAGCCAAATGCTACCTGAAAGTTCAGGGTCCCAGCCTATGTGTTGGGCCGGGTGAATACATTCTCTGTTATGCTGGGTCATCAACCCATGTTTTAAGCTGGAAGTAGGCAGTGCCACATTTGATAAGAACATCTGCCAGAGATTGTCACCTCATGAAAGCAGATTCTAAATTTGTATTCCATTTCCTGTGGTGGAGAAATCCCCTCCAACTTAGACAGGCTCACATCCACCTGCAGGTCACACTCCTAATGCACCCTTGATTGTCCTCATGGTATTGGGATCTAAGTTTGTAGGGAATGCTGCTTTAGTCCATAAATTAGCTGGACAAGTGATGACAAACGTGTTGTGGATTAATATGAGAATTTAAGAAGTCCTGGAGGAGCATCAACCTGACCCTCTGTGGTGCTATAAATCTGATAGGATGTTCCAGACTGAGAAACAATCACATGGCTTTGTGTTTGGCATCCAGACAAGTGAGTGCATGTCATAGCTGTCAGCCAATACAGAGGAGGACATGAATAAGTGGGTGGAAAGCATCTGTCAGACCCCTGTCTGGGGGCAGGTGGAGAGAACATAGGAAGGTAGATACCATGGCTGTGGTGGGGCCAAAAAAAGGGTAAAAGAGGCAAAGGAACCAGGTACTGGTAGCTCAAGACTGTCATCCTAGCTACTCAGGAGTTTGAGATCTGAGGATCACAATTCAAAGCCAGCCCAGGACAGAAACTCCATGAGACTCTTATCTGCAATAAACTACTGAATGCAAGAAGCTCAAGCTCAGTGACAGCATCCAGGCCTAGCGTTCAAAACCCAGGACTGGCAGAAAAAAGTATCAAAGGACAAGAAGCTGGCCAAAAGTTAGAGGGACTCTATCTTGACAAACAATACAATGGTAAGTTGCACTCAGAAGACTTGCACAAAATCTGGAAATGCGTGAGACATATCTATGTATGTTTCCTGTTTGTCTAAATATATATGTTTATGCATTTATATATTAGTATAGAGAGACAGATCAATACATATGACTATACATATATACATAGCCAGACACTTATGGGTGGGTGGTATACTGTGTGAGAGTTTGTGTTTGTGTTTTGTGGATGGCTATCTCTGTTTAAGAAAGATAGAAAATATGTAAATATCTTCAAAAAAACTTGATAAAATATAGAGAGACCTAAGCTCTTGAGGGAATCTGAAATGACAAGATTATTCACAGGCACGTTTATCCTTATGGATTCCTCAGCAAGTTTTAATTTTTTTATTATTTTCTTTCTTTTTTTGAACCAGTGCTAAGGATTTCTCTCAGGGACCAGGTGCTGCCAATTACTAATTTTCTCATGGCTGGTACAAGAGGAACTGAGCCACAGTTCCACTTTTGCCTTATTTATTCGTGCTTAACTGACGATAAAGATTTCTATCAGTGACTTTCTTTCAGGGGCTGGATTCTAACGAGGATCCCCAGACCTCAGGCTTCTCTATAGCTACAATTAACAATATGAGAACCCAGCACTGAGTTCCAATGCACAGGGCAAGAAATTGAGTGAATCTCTCAACTCCAATTAGCTATAATAAGCTACAGGTGAAAGACCTATACCTTTGAGGAAAAGATGCTGAGGGTTATCACACAGGCCCTATGAGTAAGCCCTAAACCCTGTACACATGTGTGCATGCACACATTGGCAGATACACACACACATGCACACACACAATATTTCAGGCAATATTGTATTTTGAATTAATATCCAAAGATTGGACAACAGGATAGCAAGTAATAAAATCTGTTTTTCTTGTCTACATTGAGGAAAAGGGATAAGTCACAAGATGCAGAAGCGAAGAATTCAGAGGCAAATGCTGTGAGTGAATAACTTGTAAAAAGCACATTTCTTTTCTTTTCTTTTCTTTTGTTTTTTCTGCCATTCCTGGGGCTTGAACTCAGGGCCTGAGCACTGCTCTTGGCTTTTCCCAAGTCTAGCCCTCTGCCACTTGAGCCACATTGCCATATGGATTTTTATATCTGTGTGATATTAAGGACTCATACCTAGATCTTCATGGATGCTAGGCAAGCACTCTACCACTGGGCCAAACTCTAAACCCCGATAAACTATTTATAAATAGTCATCATCGTCATATCAAAATATCCTTTCTCCTACAAAGAATGAACACTTATCTATGTCTGTAAGACTTTTTTTTATGTCACCAATGCTTCTGTGATTTTCCCACTTGCATTTTTACAGATGACAGCACAGATATTCATCAGGAAGAAAAATAAATTAGGATACAGAAACCTAACAACGTCCTAGTAGATTGAGGTGAAAAATATGTGCAAGATGTCCTGGGTGTTTTATCTATTTGCAGAGTGCTGGGCTACCACACAAAAAGACTCCGGTTTGATTCTGCAGTACCATATACATAGAAAACGCTGGAGGTGGTGCTGTGGCTTGGTGGGACAGCTATAGCCTAAAGAAAGCCTAAGAACAATGGTCAGGCTCTGAGATCAAGTCCCAGGACTGGCAAAAAAATGTGCAAGAGGCAAAATGCAAGCTGAGAAGGCACTGTGAAGGAAAATGTCTTGTGAAGGGTAAGGGGAATAGTGACAGTTAAGTTTGGATCTTACCTAAGAAAGGCTCCTTGATCCTGAGACCAGGCTAGCACTTACGCCTAGTTAATGACTTGGGATTTGAACAAAAAGGTGTGCTGTTTACTACATCCATATGTGAGGTGGGAAGGGAGATTCAGCCTCCAGTATGTCTTTGGGGAGGTCTTCTGTGAGCAAGGAGCTTTGGTCATTGGGCCTTGAAAGGTGACCCTACCTCCCTCACAATGGAACAGAATATGGAAACCTGGTAACCAAGCCACTGTATGTGACAACCAGCTCAAGCCAGCTCCCTTGGCCTGTGGCTCAGGAACCAGAAAGATGTTGCTGTGCTGTTGCCAAAGGTCAGGAGGCTCGGATCTCAGGCATGAGAGATATGGATGTCTCACTTGAAGAAGTAGATGCTGGATCAGTGCCAAGCCAAAATTCCAGTATATCAGGCATTTCTCTAGGAAGAAAGCCAGGAAACTCCAGGGCAACTCAGATGAGGTATATTGAGAGGAAACCTATTTGAACCCATCATCCTGCCCACACACTACAACCTTCTTGTGTGTCATTTCCAATCTACTCTATTCCAGTTCCTCTGTGTGAAGTGTGGTCCCATTCCTACGTTTGAAATATCCACTGTTTTGCCAACATAGTGTGATGGTAAGTCAGCTCAGACTCTGAATGAGCCTTGTAACCTACGGATCCTGGAGGAAGGCCTGTTGGAGATGCTGCTGACAAAGCTGATCCCTGCCTACCAGAAAGGTGATCTCTTTTATGTGGAAAACTTTCTGCACAATTTCAAATAGTGGAGGACAATGTAGTAGTTGCTGGAAATTCTCTTGAAAAAGTGAGTGTTTCCCCTCCAAACCCAGGTTTGCTCACCCCTCCTGGCCAAGTCTTGGAATACTTTGCTCCTCTCTGAGCCTGTTCGTTCCACTGGGGTGTTCACAGGGGAGCTAAGCATGATACAAGTGCGCAAACTACTTTATTATGACTGGGACACCATGCCATTTCATTTCCCTCACAAGCTACTGGAGTCTCAACAGTGTGCTTACTGAGAAGGTGGATTTCAGGCATGAGGAAGTGGCTCCCAACTGCAGCCCTCACCTAGGTGACATCCTAGGAAATCCCATTTCCCAGTAAGAAATGAGGTGTCAGTACTAATGGCGGAGGCCTGTGAAATACTGGAGTCAGAGGAAAAGCTGGGGGCTGAATCACTTTTGAGCCATCAGGGAGGGATTGTGATAGCTTTGCCTGTTAGAACCTGAAAGCATTTACATTTTGGTGTGTGGTCTAGTGCTGCCACTTGAACCTGAACCCAGGTCTAAATGCCATTCCTTTGGTGTTCAAAAATTAGCACTGTACCATTTGAGTCATAGGTCAAGTTCTGGCTTTTTGCTGCCTAATTGAAGACAAATGCCTTTAGATTTTACTAACTAGACTGGCTTTCCACTGTGATCTTCAGAGCTCAGCCTGCTGGGTGGCTAAGATTAGAGGAATGAGCATTTAGTTCTTTATTTAGAGCATTCACTTATTGATTTATTTAGAGCATTTACTTAGTTAATTTAAGGTGCGTTTACTTTGGACAGATGGATAGAGGCCTCTCTCAGAAGCTTCTGGAAGTGGGGTGTAAAAGTCATCCTGTTCTCGAGTGTCTCTTACCCCCTCCCAGCACATAAGTGCACATCTCTGCAGGAAAGCCACAGCATTAGAGTCCTGCAAGAAAGGGGCTTTGGTAAAAGTCTCAGGATGGAGAGAGAGGGCTCTCACTTTCTTTGTACCAAATGTGCCCACAGCATCATGTGTTCCATCTATAGGATGTGAATGGACTTCTACCCCAGTGATTTCTACGAGTTCAAGAACTGCCACACCCTGACACAACTCAAGCTCTATATGAGGCTCCACATGCCGGCTTTGGACCTGCTCTTCTAAACACATACTTTTTGACCAGCTGGAGGAATGTGCAACCAGTAAGACCAAGAAAAAGTAGAAGTCCTGGTGTGGGTGCCTCAGAGCCTGTGAGTAGGAAGCCCATGTGGTCTAGATATTGGTTGGCCCTTACTTCTACAGAGCTTGGCAAAATGCCCTTTATGGGTGGTGTCAGCCAGGTAATGTCTGTCCTCTGAAAGGACTCGGGAATTAGCACTCATTAGAAAGACCCTACACCTCCTCAGTGTTCAGTCCAAACTCCAGTTCTACAGGTTCCTCCATTAGATCCTCATGGAAGTTGAGTGACACTTCAACTTGCAGAGTCCACTCTGTCCACTCTGTACCTATTTCCATTCTTAGGTTTGGGTCATCGTGGAAGAGCTTATCCTGAACTCCGGATGAAATACCCACCAATGGAGCTGGTGACTGATGGAGACTGAGAATCATCACTGCACTCCAGAAAGCATGGGCCTTCTGTAGAAATTACCAAACAGGTTTAGAGTCCTGTGGATATACCTTTTGCTCTGAACCCCATGTGTGACACAGTTGAACCTGCAGATACTATGGAGGAAGAAAAAGAGCAGCCAGATTTCCTTCCGTTTCCTTTCACACTCCACCCAGAGTCAGTCCATCTGAGTCAGAGTAACACTCCACTTATTGTGCAAGCTGAAGGGGCACACGCTGGGCTCATGGAAAATGTCCCCATGGGAAGCAGCAAGTGTACTCTCAATACTGGATTCACTGGAGGAAAATGAATCCATCCTCACAGAATATCCAGACCCATCCATCTCACTAAAAGAGACTCAATCTCCATTCGACAAACCAGAATCCATCCCCCTCTTAACTCAGGAAGGACATTCTGTTTCTCATGAGGAAGGAGACCCTTCTGAGGACTCTGAAGGAGAATTACTGTCTGAAGGCAACTTGGAGGCCAGTCTGGATTTAGAGCTTCCCTGTCCCCTTCCTAAAAAGACATCTCTTTATCTTGCTCTCATGATTCTTGTCAAGTATTCATTGTATTTACTTTGCTAACTATTAAACTCTCATTGTTAATATTATGGTGTGCAGTTCTTCAGTGCTTATTATACTGTGTTTTATTTTCCACTTATAATGTGAGACCTCAGACACATAGGTCCTGGGTGGGCCAAAAACCAGACAGGTCTGGTCCCATAGAAGACAACCTTACTGGATATACAGGGAACTATGAAATGCATGGAATCACCAGGAATCCAGGCCAGGCCTCCATGGAAAGACAAGTCAGCTACCAAAACTTAAGGACAGAGCAGATGCCTGGAAATGTGTTTTGTCAATTGGGAGTAGTGCCAGAGTAACTGTAATATTATGTGGGACTCTGTTCTGTGAGTTCAAGTCTGTTTATATATCCATTGTGCTTTGTACAAATATTTAAGAAAATTAAAACTCCACAATAGCATCAAAAATCTACTTTGGCTTTGAATGTGGCCTAGTTGTAGAGTGCTCGCCTAGTATACAAGAAGACCTTGATTCAATTCCTCGGCACTGCATACACAGAAAAAGCAGATGGGGCACTGTGGCTCAGGTGTCAGAGTGCCACCCTTGAACAAATGTGGCCAAGGACAGCTCCTGGTCCCTCAGTTCAAGCCCCAGGACTAGCCAAACAAGAAATCATACCATTTTCCACACATTTGGAAATAAATCTGTTTTATCTAACCCTACTTCTTTTTTGCCGGTCCAGGCTGTGTGCCACCAAGCCAAACTACTGGCCCCCAACCTTACTATTTTTAATCATTTAATTTTTTTACATAATCATATTTCATGCTGTCTGTATTAATACCATAAACAGTATGCTTAGTGTAATAATGTTAAAGGTAAAACATAAGAAATTAATAACTAAAATTCCTTTTTTATTAGTTATATAGCATTACTACAATTTTATGAGAAAAATTACCTAGAATGTTTATTTTAGAGTTCAAGTAATCCATTTTGATAAATATATCAACCTACATCATTTATTTGAACACATTTTAAACTATTTTTTTCAGGAATGAAAATACATATATATTTGTTGTAAATGAAATTTATGACTTGGGGCAAGGGAAAGAGAAAAGGGGGAGGGGGTAACAGTGTTTACAAGAAATGTACTCATTACATATGTAACAGCAATCTCTTTGTATATCACCTTGACAACAAATTTTTTGAAAAGTACAATAAGTTTAAATGTCTACTTTCGGCAGAATTTTTTTGCCAGTACTGGGCTTAGACTCAGGACCTGAGCACGATCATTGTTTTTGTTTTTGATTATTCTTAAGGAGCAAGTTCTATCACATGTGCCACAGCACCACTTTTATTTTTTTTATCTACGTCCTGCTGAGGAATTGAACTTGGGTCTTCATTCATGCTCGGCAAGAACGCTTCCACTAGGCTTAACTTATGGCCCCAGTGGGAAGGAAGTTTTCCATAAAATATGTAGGAAATATGTACACTAAGGAAAAGCCATCAAAAATAGAAGAAAAATTATATACTTAGATAACAACATGCCAGTATTATGGCAGATCTCTGTAATTCTAGCTTCAAGAGTGGCCTATTTGGACCGGGAGTTGGCTGGCTGAAGTAAAGTGCTATCCTTGAGCAAGCCCTAGGACAGTGCTCTGGCCATGAGTTGAAGGCATAGGACATGCAAAAAATAATAATTTAATGCCCGTGACTGGTGGCTCACCCTGGTAATCCTAGCTACCCTGGAGGATCGAGGTTCAAAGACGGCCCAGGCATAAAAATCTGTGAGAATCTTATTTCCAAATAAGCCAGAAAATTCAAAATGACAATGTGCCTCAAGTGGTAGAGCTCTTGCCTTGAGCTGAAGAGCTTAAGGTAAACATCCAGGCCCAGAGTTCAAGCCCCATGTGTGAAAAAAAGAAAAAGAAAGCCCTTATCTAAGGCTGGAGTGCACACTAGTGGTAGTTTGCTTGCCTAGTATGCACAAAGCCTTGTGTTCAAGGTGTTTAAGGTTGTAGCCTTGAGATGAAGAGCCCAGGGACACTGCCCAGGTGCACAATTAAAGTCTTAGAACCAAAAGAGAGAGAGAAAGAGAGAGAGAGAGAGAGAGAGAGAGAGAGACAGAGAGAGAGAGAGAGACAGAGAGAGAGAGAGACAGAGAGAGAGACAGAGAGAGAGACAGAGAGAGAGACAGAGAGAGAGACAGAGAGAGAGACAGGCAGACAGACAGAGACAGACAGAGACAGAGAGACAGAGACAGAGACATCAAACAGTCAGGCACTGTTGGCTGAAGCGTGAAATTCTACCTACTATGGAGGCTGAGATTGGAGGATCTTGGTTCAAAGCCCAAAGCCAGCCTGGACACATATGTTATTGAGACTTACATCACCAATTAACTACCAGAAACCAAAAATGGAGCTGTAGAGGAAGAGCGCTAGCCTTGAGCTGAAGAGGTCAGGGACAGTCCAGGCCCAAAGTCCAAGGACCATGACGAATCAATAATAAAAAAAGAAGATAGCTAATAGTAATGATGAATAATTTTGGGCTGGGAGTTTGGCCTAGTGGTAGAGTGCTTGCCTAGCATGCACGAAGACCTGGGTTCAATTCCTCAATATCACATACATAGAAAAATGCTGGAAGTGGTGCTGAGGCTGAAGTGGTAGAGCCCTAGCCTTGAGAAAATATAAGGACAGTGCTCAGTCCCTGAGTTCAAGCCCAGGACTGGCCAAATCAAAAGTAGTAGAGCAGTGGCATTGAACTGAGGATCTGAGGAACAGCCCAGGCACAGAGTTCAAGCACCGCAAACAACAACAACAAAATCTATGAAATGGCAGTGGTGGTTTTAAGCTAAGCAAAAATAGAGTAGAAACTGGTAAAATACATATTTGTGTGTAATCAAAATAGCCAGTCTTATGCATTAGAACAGGATAGCAACTTGAAAAAAATTTTTGTTTTCCATCTCACTAGGTCCTGTCTTTTAATTTATTCAAGTAAGTAAAATGCTGGGTTTTATAATCATTGCTCTGAATATTAGAAAATCATAATATCTCTCATTAACCAACAAAGATCAGGAAATGGGGCTGTTCAAATGGCAGAGTATCAGGCAAGAGAAGAAAAAATTGAAGTAAGAACTTGAAGTTCTTGATCCAGAACCTGCATAGTAACAGAGCAGCAGCCTGGTGATGGTACCTCACACCTATAATCTTAGCTACTCAGGAGGCTAAGATCTGAGAATCAAAGTTTAAAGCCAGCCAAAGTACCCAGTTAACTGCCAGAAAAACCAGAAGTGGCACTGTGGCTCACAGAGTAAAGCACTAGGCTTGAGCTGAAGAGCTCAGGGACAGTGCCCAGGCCCAGAGTTCAAGCCCCACAATTGACAAAAATCAAACAAGCAAACAAAACTCACAAAGAAGCCTGCAGACCACAGTGGTTCTGCTGAGTCTCTTCTCTATGGGGATCAGGAAATGTTTCACTCTTTCTGTTTCTTCCCATCTCAACATTCATACTAAAATAAGACTGTGTTGAAAGTTTCAATTTATAAAAATGTTTTTCATGAAGCACCCTGAAATATTCATCGCTTATATCTCAATTGAAGATAGTTGATTTGGGGCTGCATTGGTACAGTGCTAGCCTTGAAGAGAAAAGGTCAGGGATAGAGCTGAACCACTCAGTTGAAGACCCAGTGCCAACACACAAAAGAAATTATGCACTTTATACATATTTTCTAATTTCTTAATGAATTTTTCAGTCTGTATAAATATAGGGTACATTCCTTGTTACTTAAGTAAGATTGCTCTTTTTTTTCTTTTTGCCAGTCCTACTGCTTGGACTCAGGGCCTAGACATTTGCATTGGACACGCTCGCCCAAGGTGAGTGCTCTGCCTCTTGAGACACAGCGCCACTTCTAGCTTTTTTTCTGAGTATGCGGTACCGGTGAATAGAACCTAGGTCTTCATGCATTCTAGGTGAGCACTCTACCATTAGGCTACATTCCCAGGCAGTGAGATTCCTCTTACAGTCATTGTATGTTCACAGAGTTTGATCTCACACACTGTAGGGCCCTGGTTGGCTTTGACCTGTGATCTTAGTCCTGAGCCTCCTAAGTAGCTGAAATTAAGTTGTGAGACAGCATGATGGCTTCCATTCTTTTTTCTACAAAAATATATGTAGTTATCTAAAATATATCTATAGCTGAAAAAAATGAATCTCTCCCAAACAAATCTTCAAAGAAACAACCATCCTATTAAAAGGTGGGCTAAAGACTTAAAAGAGTATTCTCTGGAGAAAAAATTAAAATGGGCTTTAGACACATGAAGAAATGCTTCATATCTCTAGCAATAAGGGAAAGAAAATCAAAACAACTTTGAGATTCCACCTGACTCCAGTCAGAATGGCCATTATCAAAAAATCTAATAAGAGATACTGGTGGGGAAGTGACCAGGGGGGATCACACCTACACTGTTGGTGTGAGTGTAAACTCGTTCAACCACTAGGGAAAGCAGTGTGGTGCTTCCTCAAAAGACTGAACATAGAGCTCCCCTATGATCCAGCAAATCCACTACTTGGCATCTACCCAATTGTCCAGAAAAAAGGACATACTAAATCCACTAGCACAATGATGCTCATTGCAGCACTATTTACCATAGCAAAGCTATGAAACCAACCCAGATGCCACTCAGTAGATGACTGAATCAAGAAGATGTGGTACTTATACACAATGGAATGCTATGCTGCCATCAGAAGGAAAGACATCGCCCCATTTGTAAGGAAATGGAAAGACTTGGAAAAATTCATATTAAGTGAAGCAAGCCAGACCCAAAGAAACATAAGCTCAATGGTTTCCTTCATTTGTAACAATTAGTTCACATCTAGGACTCTCCTAGCAGAGGATTACAATAACTCAAAAACCTAGGTATATAAGGTCATATAGGATGAGACTAAATGAAAGGATCTCTAGGATATGGGAACAAGAGCTATATCTTGTGTCATCGTTGCTCTTAATCTTGTGTGATTTTTGTCCTTAAACTACTATGTTATTTCTCATCTCTTATTTTGCCCTTTGGTTAATGTCAGATTGTTACTGTATCTGATTTTTTCCCTGGCATATTGTATATATGTTTATTTGTTTATGTCAAATAGGAAAGGGGGGAAACAAGATGATTGGGAAGGGGAGGGGAGAGGGAACTGGGGACAAAAACATGAGGAGTGGAATAAATGTGTGAGAAGTAATGCAGTCCACTACCTGTAAATGTAATCGTAACCCCTCTATACATTACCCTGAAAATAAAAAAGAGACTATAAAAATATCTGTAGAAAATGAGGCTGGATGATGGAAACAACCAGATGCCCTACTACAAAAAATGTGATACACGCACACACACACACACACACACACACACACACACACACACACAATGGAATGATACATAGCCAACCGACAAGATAAAATAATGGCATTCTCGGGGAAATGGATGAAAAGGAAAAAAATCATATTAAGTGAAGTAAGCCAAACTCAAAGGAACATAGGCCCAAGAGTCTCCCTCATTTGTCAAATTCAGTAGAAACCTTGGGCTCTGCTACCAGAGATTTATAATAGAACAAAATCTAGAGACATCGTGACAAATAGTATGACACTAAATGTAAGGACCTCCAAGATAAAGAAACAAAACTCATATAATGAGTGATTGTTGTCCTTAATGAACTATGTGATCTCTTATCTCTTTTGCTATCCCTTGGTTATATCATATTGTTACAATATTTCACCTTGTTTTTTGATATATTTCATATGTGCCTAATTGGTCATTTGAAATTGGATAGGGAAGGGGGGAAATGAACATGAGTGGGGGTAGGGGAAGGGAAATGGGGACCATATCATTACATGGGGTATCAAAGTTTGAGAAGTAATGCACCTTCTATCTGGTGAATATAATGTAACCCTTCTATAAATTACAATAAAAATAAATACATAAAAAGAAGATCTGCACAGAAAAAAATAATAATGGCATTTTTGGGGTAGTGGATGAAATTAGAGTGAATCCTGTTGAGTGAGATAAGTCAAGACCAAGGAACAAAAGGTACATGGTATCCTTAATATATGGATATTAGTTTCAAACAGTAGTAGAGCGATGATTGAATAGTTGATACCCAAAGTTCTGGACATAATTTTGGAGATATAAACATAACTACATAGACATAAAATCTAGGATAGACTATACACTCTATAGACATGTGTTTTATTATAGATTAATCTGTATCTATGACATACAATGACTCAGCTTAATTTTTACTATATTCTAAAATCTATGTGCCAGTGATTGTATAGCGATTCCCTTCTTGAATACTTGTTGGTTAAACATGACATTTGAAATATGATGTAAAATTCAATGTTAATAAATTTTTTTAAAAAGAGGCTAGAAGTAAATACCACTAATGTACTTGCTCTAAGTGGTACAGAAATTTTCTTAATGAATCAAGGGGTTTTATTACATCTTTATGCAATTATTTTAGTTCTGAGTGTTCTACACTCAATGATACCTCTGGAAAGATGAGATAGCTGACTGTGTAGATGGTATGAAGACATACTGGCCTAAACGTAGAATAAAGCATTGGTAAGTGGCTGTTCGCTGTCCAAATTCTACTGGAATATGTGGAATGAATTTATTAAGCACAATGCAGGCTCTTAGTCAGATCAGGATCAAGATTATGTGGTTCCATGAGATGAATGAGGAAAGATCAGAAAAATCTACTAAGATATCCAGATATACTTTTGAAACTAAGGTATCTGGACTCCTTTTTTTTTCTTTCTTGGTGGGGAGCTTGAACTTTGGACCTGGGCAAGGTCTCTTAGTTCTTTTTCCTCAAGGCTAATGCTGTACCAGTTTTAGCCACAACTCCACTTAGTTTTTGGGTGGCTAAGTGGAGAGAAGAATCTTACAGTTTTTTTGGTTTTCGTTTTTTTGCTTGCAAAGGCTTTGATTCACCTTCTCCCTGGCTAGTAGAATGACTATGATGACCCTCCAGCGCCTGGCTAGTGATTTTTTGAAAATTGGACTTTCTTCCAAATCATGTAACTGGTTCCTAGCAAAGTTTTGAAGCCTGACTTAAATGTGACAGATTTTTGTCACTTGGAGACACTCTGTGCTGAACGTTAGTAATCTACCAGCTGAGTCACAGTGGCACTTGCAGTTTTTGTTTATGTGGTGCTGAGGAATGGAATCCAGGGTTTCATACATGCTAGGCAAGCTTCATTTTCAGCCCAAGGTTTTATGTTTTGTTTTTTCAGTGTTGTTGCTTCTAAGGTACTGTATGATGTTCTTTCATTTTTTTGCTTTTTACCTCTTTTCTTCTTTTTCCCTTTAGTTTTATTCTCTGTAGTCACTGTGTTGAATTCGGGTACCCTGTGTCTTGTACATAGGTTTAGGTGATTTGGGGAATGGAGAGGGTATAATAAAATGGTAAAAAAAAAAAACAAAGGAAAAAGGGTGAACCAATTGAACAGTGATACTTGGAAGACACTAAACGGAAATGAACTCAACAATCTGGGTGGAGAGGGGGCTGAGGGTAGGAAAACAGAGAAAAAGGAGGGAGGGGATAACAATTTTCTTAAGAAATGTGTTCATTACTTATGTAACCGTATGCCAACTATATATTGACTTAACAAAAAAAATTAACTTAAAAAATAATTTAGTCGGGTATTGTGGCTCACACTTGTAAATGTAGCTACTCAAGAGGCTGGGATCCAAGGATAGCAGTTCAAAGTCAGCCTGGGCACTGAAGTCCATGTGACTCTTATCTCCAATTAACCACCAGAAACCCAGAAGTGGCCCTATGGCTCAAGGGATAGGGCAGTAGTCTTGAGCTGAAAAGCTCAGTGACAAGACCCAGGTGCAGAATTGCAGTCCCATGACTTGAATGATGAATGATACTAGCCAGGCTCTGTGCGCTCACACTTGGAATCCTATCTACAGAGAATCAGGTTTGAATCCAGCCCAAACAAATTGCATGATATTCTGATTTACAGTTCATTACCAAAAATCTGGAGGTGGAGCTGTGGATCAAGTGGTAGAACACTAGCCTGAAGCAAAAAAAAAAATTTAAGGACAGTTGCCAGGCCCTAGGTTCAAGTCCCAGGACTTGCATAAAACAAACAAAATGTGACGTTGAGTCCTCCATCATTTGGTGCTATAGTTCAATATTCTTGATATGCGTCTTAGAAATTAAGTCCCTAGCAAATACTCTCCCCTGAAATTCTGCTTCATAGCTGATTCATAGAATTTCAGCGTCATTACTATCACCTTCCCGTTAGCATAGCAGTCTACTACTGAAAATTTGAACAAAACTTTTGAGTAATCCTAATAAATCTGTGTATCATCTGCACACACATCAAATCAGCAGCAGCTATGATCTACTATTATCTAAATGTCTTTAATCCCTTCTTGAGTTAATGAGCCTTAAAGAGTAAAAAATATGAAATAGTTATGAAACTAACGATCACCATTCTTCTACCTAATATTGTAATATAAGTTTATAAATGCAAGGACTATTTTGAAGTGTGCAGAAGATAGATTCTAATTATAATATTCTCATGACGTATAGTTTTTAAGAAACATGTTGCTTGCTTTGGGAAAGCAAAGGCAAGGAAAATGATATAAGTAAGTTCCCTATTTATCAGAAGGAAAATACTATTGGGTTTAGATCAACTTTCATTCATTCCGTGCTGATCAAACAAATATTTGCAATTCCTGAGGCCAATCACTTCATTGTGATGCACAATCAGCCAGCTTAGATCAATCTTCCAAAAAAGGAAAGGAACAAATGAGAAGCAATTAAGGTTTCCAAAATGAACCAGGTGATGGTGGCAGCTCACACTTGTAATTCTATCTTCTCAAGGCCTGAAATCCAAGGATCTGGATTAAGTCTGTCTGTTATGAAAATATTCCTGTCTGAAACATCATCTCTGTTATCACAAACCAGCTGATACACTCTGCTCAACAGGTTCCAAACACCAAAGTACATCTCCTATCTGAAATACTAGCAAACGTACTCACACATTATTTCCTCTTTGGGAGATAGTTGAAACATGTACCAGAAACATTTCCCTGGCTTCAGAGTGGAAGTGGAAATATACACTCACTGTAAGCCCATCTAGTAAATGATAGTCAATCATCTTTCCTCACATCTTGTTAGTTAAATTGAACAATGAGTGTTTGGATCAGAAGCGATGTGTATGAGCATACAGGTTGTAAAAGTACTGTAATCATAGCTACTCAAGATAAGCTGAGACCTGAGGATTCCAGTTCAAAATCAGCCATGCAATAAATTCCATAAGATTTTTACCTCTAATTAACCAGCAAAAAACAGAGCGTTGAATTGTGATTAAAATGCCACAGGCCTAAGCTTTGCATAAAAGGGGTAAGGGGTAGCATTCAGGATGCCAACTCTCTCCACTCCTTTTTAACATCCTACTAGAATTCCTAGGCAGTGCAAAAATCAGACGGGTGGGGGTGTGGTTTTGGAGGGAAATGGGTACCAAGACATGTGAAAGGGTATCAATGTATGTGAATTAATGCACCTTCTATCTGGCAAATATCATGTATCCCTTTTACTAATTACAATAAAAAGAATTAAAAAAAATAAAGTTGTAGTGTGTGGGGAGGATGATGGGGACAAATACATTTCTTCTTAGAAATATACCTCATGTGGTTGCCCTGGATTTTCCTGGCCTTCTTCTTAGACAAAGGACTGGTATACTGGATTTGTGGTTTGGCAAAGATCTAGCATGTACATCTTCGAGTAAGACATCCACAACTTCCATGCCTGAGACTCGAGTTTCCTGACCTTTGGCAACAGCACAGCAACATCTTTCTTCCTCCTGAGTCACAGGCCAAGTGAGCTGGCTTGAGCTGGTTGTTAGTTACAGTGGCTTGGTTACCAGGGTTCCATATTCTGTTCCATTGTGAGGGAGGCAGGGTCACCTTTCAGGGCCCAATGACCAAAGATCCTTGCTCACAAAAGACCTCACCAAAGACATACTGGAGGCTGAATCTCTCCTCCAATCTCACAATATACATGTGGATGTAGTAAACAGCACACCTTATTTGTCCAATCCCAATGTCTTCCACTAGGCCCAACTACCAGTCTGGTCTCAGGCTCAAGGAGCCTTTCTTAGGTAAGATCCAAACTTAAGGGTCAATATTGCCCTCATCCTTTACAAAACATTTGCTTCACACTGCCTTCTCTGCCTGCATTTTGCCCCTTGTCGAATTTTTTTTGTTTTTGCTAGTCTTGGGACTTGACCTCAGAGTGTGAACATTGTTCTTGGACTTTCTTTGGGCTTTAGCTGTCCCACCAAGCCACAGCAGCACTTGCAGCGTTTTCTATGTATGTGGTAATGAGGAATCAAACGTGAGTCTTTTTGCGTGGTAGCCAAGGACTCTACCACTAGGTCAAACACACAGGGCATCTTGCACATATTTTTGACGTCAATCTACTAGGATATTATTAGGTTTCTGTATCCTAATCAATTTTTTCCTGATGATTAGCTTTCCTGTCATGTGTAAAAAATGCAAGAGGGAAAAACACAGAAGAATCAGTGAATTTTAAAACAAAGCATTACACACATAGATAAGTGTTCATTTTTTGTAGGAGAAAGGATATATTGACATGATGATGATGACTTTATAATTACTATGTCAGGCTTGAGAGTTTGGCATAGTGGTAGAGTGCTTGCCTAGCATCCAAGATGATCTGGGTTTCATTGCTCAGTATCACATAGATAGAAAATCTAGATGTGGCACTGTGGCACAAGTGGCAGAGGGCTAGACTTGAGAAAACCCGAGGACAGTGCTCAGGCCCTGAATTCAAGCCCCAAGACTGGCAGAAAGATAAAGGAAAATAAAAATGCTTTTTACGAGCTAATTCACTCACAGCATTTGCTTCTGAAATCTTCGCTTCTGCATCTTGTGAAATACCCCTTTCCCTCAACGTAGACAAGAAAAACAGATCCATCCCATGGTCCACTGTGAGGCCACTGGTTGGGCTAAGAGCTAGTCGTGCAGCAACACATAAGTTTTATTCTAATACTTTCCAAACTTTGTACTCAAATATGCTGCCTACTTAACAAATTATGTCAGTTATCCTTATGCTATAACTTTTCTTCATTACTACAATATTCTTACACTCCTACGTTAATCCTTTTGTACCTCCCCTGACTTCTCTCATTCTTTTATTCTATCTCTGGATCTCTGCTCGTCTTTCAACCCTTGTACTGCACGGATGTACACTTGATGGCTGTTGAGCAATATAGTATATGTAGGTGGTTAATTATTCTCTAGGCTCAGAGGGACATAAGGACAATAGAGATTGGATTGAGAGGCTTATTGTTTTGGGTATAAATCGCTTATCAGTGGTTGTATTAGACTGGTCTGTAAGTGCACAAAAAGAAAGAGTGATAATACCAATCAAAACTTGTGAACATCTAGTGTCTGCCAGCTACAGAGGTCTAGGTTGGTTATATCTGAAAAACTATAATCGTATTTAGTAGTAATCTTGCTCCCATTTTCAAATGGGCAGAACAAGAAACTCAAGAAAAATGTCAAATCAAGAAACAACATCCCCCACCCAATGTAAATAGACAATGAAACAGTCACTGGCAAGCCTGGATGAGAGTCTTCCAAGTGCTACACAAATGCAATTGATAAACATCATTAATGGAAAATGTGAAAATATAAAGAAAGAGATAATGGAGGAAGCCATACCTGAACAAGAGGAAAGCAAAAACAAGGTGATAAGTGAAAAAGAAGAAGCCATAAAGGAGGCCATAATAAAGGTTTTTCAAAGAAAGTTGGATGAATTCAAAGAATCCACAAAAAAAAACGTGACCAAACGCCAGCAAATGTCCAAAGAAAATAAAGCTACTGAGTTAACCACTCAAAAGGAAATCAAGGAGATAAAGAAATCCATACATGATCTAAAACAAGAGACGCAAGGCATAAAAAGTGAGCAATTAGAAGCAAGGGAGATGAAAAATAAAGTAGGTAGCTTTGATAGCAGGTTACACAATGCAGAGGAGAGAATTTCCGGGGCTGAAGATAATTTAGGTATTATAAAGAACAGAAAATGAGTCAATCCAAATCTAGGAAATATGAGAGAGCGCTTCAGGAGGTCCAAGATACAATTAGGAAGCCTAATTTAAGGCTAGTTTGTATTGAGGAGGGCGTGGAGAAAGAGGTCAATGGTATTGGAAATATACTTCAGGGAATCATCTCAGAGAATTTCCCAAATATCCAGAAGGGCAGGCCCATCCAGATACGAGAAGCTTTTAGAACCCCAAACAGACCTGACCAGAAAAGAACATCCCACCGCCACATTGTGATCCGAACTGGATCAATAGAAACGAAAGGAAAGATCCTAAAGGCAGCCAGGGAAAGGGATCAGTAACCTATAAAGGCAAACCAATCAGAATAACCCCAGATTTCTCAGCAGAGACCATGCAAGCACGAAGTGACTGGAAGCATATATGTCATGCCCTTAAATCAAATAACTACCAACCAAGAATACTGTAGCCAGCTATGCTCTCATTCATAACTGAGGGAACTATAAAAACATTCCATTCCAGGGAAAAGCTGCAACAATATGTCGAAACAAAACCAACACTACAGAGAATTCTCAACGATGCTGTATACATAGAAAACCAAAATAACTGCAATATAGGGAAAGAAATGGCACCTAAACAGCATACCGTCTAAGGACCACAAGAACTGTCAAGACACAGGCCCTACTAAAAGCTTTTAAAAATGGTAGGAACTAATAATATCTCTCAATCCTATCTCTCAATATCAATTGACTTAACTCTCCAATTAAAAGGCATAGGCTGTCTAGTTGGATCAAAAAGCAAGAGCCATCGTTGTGCTGTCTTCAAGAGACACATCTTACCCAAAAACAATCATCTTTTGAAAGTGAGAGGTTGGAATAAACTCTATCAAGCTAACTGCCACCATAAACAGGCTGGAGTTGCCATCCTCCTAGCAAATACAATAGACTTCAAACTAAAATTAGTAAGAAAAGACAAAGAAGGTTACTACATACTACTAAAGGATCTTTTCTTCAGGAAGACATAACGATCCTAAATATTTACACACCCAATCCCGGAGCGCCAAACTTCATCAAGCAAACTTTACTTACACTGAAACCATACATACATCGAAATACAGTGATTGTTGGTGAGTTTTACACACCACTCTCACCTATGGACACATCAACAAGGCAAAAACTCAACAGAAAAACTTTAGAACTGAAGAAATATATAGACCAACTAGATCTAACAGACATCTGCAGAATAGTCTACACAGTAACAACACAATATACGTTTTTCTCAGTAGCACATGGAACATTTTCCAAAATAGACCACATCTTAGGACATAAAACAAACCTGGACAGATTCAGAAACTCTGAAATTATTCAATGCACACTCTCAGATCATAAAGGCATCAAATTGGAACTGAACACACATCTCCACCAACGAAAACCCTGTAACTCATGGAGACAGAACAACACATTGTTGAATCAAAAACAATGGGTAATCGAAGATATCAGAACAGATATCCAACTGTTTATGAAATTTAACAATAAGGAGCACACAAATATCAACTCCTTAGGGACACAACAAAGGCAGTACTCAGAGGAAAATTTATAGCGCTGAGTACCTACAACAGCAAGTTGGAAAAATGGCAAACCAACTAGTTAATGTCTAACCTTAACCTCCTGGAAAAAGAGCAACAAACCAAGCCTAAACCCATTAGGAGAAAGCAAATTATTAAAATCAAAGCAGAATTAAATGATTTGAAATAAAAAAAAACTGTAGAAAGAATCAACAAAACAAGGAGTTGGTTCTTTGAAAGAATTAACAAAATTGACAAACCCTCAGCAAATCTTACCAAAAAAAGAAGAGAGCATATCGTAATAAACAAAATCCCAGATGAAAATGGTAATATCACGACAGAAATTACCAAGATCCAGAATATCATGTGTTTGGATCAGAAGCGATGTGTATGAGCATTCATGTGGTAAAAGTACTGTAATCCTAGCTACTCAAGATAAGCTGAGAACTGAGGATTCCAGTTCAAAATCAGCCACGCAATAAATTCCATAAGATTTTTACCTCTAATTAACCAGCAAAAAACAGAGCGTTGAATTGTGCTTAAAATGCCACAGCCCTAAGCTTTGCATTAAAGTGCTAGGGGGTAGCATTCAGGATGCCCACTCCCTCCACTCCTTTTTAACATAGTACTAGAATTCCTAGGCAGTGCAATAAGGCAAGAAGCAAGCATAAAGGGGATCCAAGTAGGGAAAGAGGAAATAAAACTATCCCTCTTTGCCGATGACATGATTCTGTATTTAAAGAATCCTATAGACTCTACTCCCAAGCTCCTTGAGCTGATTCAAAGCTTTGGAAGGGTAGCAGGCCATAAAATCAACCCTCACAAATCAACTGCCTTACTTTACGCCAACACTGAGAGGAACGAGGCAATAATCAGGAAAGAAAATCCTTTCACAATAGCCTCAAAGAAAATAAAGTACCTAGCAATTAGCTTAACTAAGAATGTAAAGGAACGTTTAGATGAAAACTTTAAAACCATAAAAAAGGAAATTAAAGCAGAACTAAGGAAATGGAAAAACCTCCCATGCTCCTGGATTGGAAGAATCAACATTGTGAAAATGACAATCTTGCCAAGGGCTATCTACAAATTCAATGTAATACCCATCAACATCCCAATGTCATTCTTTAAAGACATAGAAGAGGCAATTCAAAATTTCATATGGAATAATAAAAGACCCCGTATAGCAAAAACACTTCTTAGCAGAAAGAACAGCGCTGGAAGAATTTCAATTCCAAACTTAAGGCTCTATTACAGAGCTATAATTCTCAAAACAGCTTGGTACTGGCACAAGAACAGGCCTGAAGACCAATGGAATAGAACTGCGGACCCAGATATTAAACCACAGACCTATGGCCACCTAATCTTTGACCAGGGAGCCAAAAAAATAGAATGGAAGAAAGATAGCCTCTTCAACAAGTTGTGCTGGCAGAACTGGTTAAATACCTACAGAAAACTAAAGTTGGATCCTTCTTTGTCACCTTGCACTAGAATTAACTCCAAAATGATCAAAGACGTGGAGGTAAAAGCTGACACACTGAAAAGTTTACAGGAAGGAATAGGAGATACACTAGGCCTCCTTGGCACAGGTCGAAACTTTCTTAATAAGGACCAAGAATCACAACAAATCAGAGAAAGGCTGGATAAGTGGGACTGCATTAAACTGCAGAGCTTTTGTATGGCAACGGATATATCTAGTAAACTAATCAGGAAGCCTACAGAGTGGGAGAAGATCTTCACCACGCAAACAACGGAACAAGGCCTCATATCTAAAATATATCAACAACTCAAAAAATTGAATCACTCCAAAACTAACCTCCAAAGTAACACCATCCCATTACAAAATGGGCCAAAGACTTAAAGAGAGTCTTCTCTGAAGAAGAAACAAAAATGGCCTATAGACACATGAAGAAATGCTCAACATCTCTGGTCAGAAAAGAAATGCAAATCAAAACAAGTCTAAGATTCCACCTAACTCCAGTTAGAATGGCCAGGATCAGGAAAACGAATGACAACAGATGCTGGAGGGGATGTGGTCAGGAGGGATCACTACTACACAGTTGGTGGGAGTGCAAACTCGTTCAACCACTACGGAAAGCAGTGCGGCAGTGCCTCAAAACGCTAATCATACAACTCCCCTATGACCCAGCAATTCCACTACTTGGCATTTACCCAACAATCCAGAAACAAGGGCATACTAAACCCACTAGCACAACAATGTTCATTGCAGCACTATTCACCATAGCAAAGATATGGAACCAACCCAGATGTCCCTCAGTTGATGAGTGGATCAACAAGTTGTTGTATTTGTACACAATGGAATTCTATGCTGCTGTCAGAAAGAATGACATCGCCCCATTTGTTAGGAAATGGAAAGACTTAGAACAAATCATATTAAGTGAAGTAAGCCAGACTCAAAGGAACTTAGGCTCAGTGGTTTCCCTCATTCGTCATAATCAGTAGAAACCTTGGGCTCTACTAGCAGACATTGTCAATAGAGCAAAAGGCCATATATCAGGCCATATAATGTGAAGCTAATTGAAAGGACCTCCAGGATATTGACACAAAAGCCATATAATGAATGATTGTTGTCCTTAATGTACTATGTTGTCTCTCATCTCGCATGCTGTCCCTTGGTTATCCCATATTGGTATAGTATCTCACTTTGTTATCTGATATATTCAATTTATTTGTATTTGGATATTTGAAATTTGATAGGGAAGGGGGGAAAACCAAGACGGGTGGGGGGTGTGGGGTTGGAGGGAAATGGGTACCAAGACATGTGAAAGGGTATCAATGTATGTGAATTAATGCACCTTCTTTCTGGCAAATATCATCTAACCCTTTTACTAATTACAATAAAAAAATGAAAAAAAAAGAAAGTTGTAGTGTGTGGGGAGGATGATGGGGTCAAATACATTTCTTCTTAGAAATTTACCTCATCTGGTTGCCCTGGATTTTCCTGGCCTTCTTCTTAGACAAAGGACTGGTATACTGGATTTGTGGCTTGGCAATGATCTAGCATGTACATCTTCGAGTAAGACATCCACAACTTCCATGCCTGAGACTCGAGTTTCCTGACCTTTGGCAACAGCACAGCAACATCTTTCTTCCTCCTGAGTCACAGGCCAAGTGAGCTGGCTTGAGCTGGTTGTTAGTTACAGTGGCTTGGTTACCAGGGTTCCATATTCTGTTCCATTGTAAGGGAGGCAGGGTCACCTTTCAGGGCCCAATGACCAAAGATCCTTGTTCACAAAAGACCTCACCAAAGACATACTGGAGGCTGAATCTCTCCTCCAATCTCACAATATACATGTGGATGTAGTATACAGCACACCTTATTTGTCCAATCCCAATGTCTTCCACTAGGCCCAACTACCAGTCTGGTCTCAGGCTCAAGGAGCCTTTCTTAGGTAAGATCCAAACTTAAGGGTCAATATTGCCCTCATCCTTTACAAAACATTTGCTTCACAGTGCCTTCTCTGCCTATATATTGCCCCTTGTTGAATTTTTTTTGTTTTTGCTAGTCTTGGGACTTGACCTCAGAGTGTGAACATTGTTCTTGGGCTTTCTTTCGGCTTTAGCTGTCCCACCGAGCCACAGCACCACTTGCAGCGTTTTCTATGTATGTGGTAATGAGGAATCAAACCTGAGGCTTACTGCTTGGTAGCCAAGGACTCTCCCACTAGGCCAAACACACAGGGCATCTTGCACATATTTTTGACGTCAATCTACTAGGATATTATTAGGTTTCTGTATCCTAATCAATTTTTTCCTGATGATTAGCTTTGCTGTCATGTGTAAAAAATGCAAGAGGGAAAAACACAGAAGAATTAGTGAAATTAAAAAAAAGCATTAGACACAGTTAAGTGTTCATTCTTTGTAGGAGAAAGGATATTTGGATATGATGATGATGATGATGACTTTATAATTACTATGTCAGGGTTGAGAGTTTGGCATAGTGGTAGAGTGCTTGCCTAGCATCCATGAAGATCTGGGTTTGATTGCTCAGTACCACATAGATAGAAAATCTAGATGTGGCACTGTGGCACAAGTGGCAGAGGGCTAGACTTGAGAAAACCCGAGGACAGTGCTCAGGCCCTGAATTCAAGCCCCAAGATTGGCAGAAAGATAAAAGAAAATAAAAATGCTTTTTACGAGCTAATTCACTCACAGCATTTGCTTCTGAAATCTTCGCTTCTGCATCTTGTGAAATACCCCTTTCCCTCAACGTAGACAAGAAAAACAGATCCATCCCATGGTCCACTGTGAGGCCACTGGTTGGGCTAAGAGCTAGTCGTGCAGCAACACATAAGTTTTATTCTAATACTTTCCAAACTTTGTACTCAAATATGCTACCTACTTACCAACTTATGTCAGTTATCCTTATGCTATAACTTTTCTTCATTACTACAATATTCTTACACTCCTACGTTAATCCTCTTGCACCTCCCCTGACCTCTCTCATTCTTTTTTTCTATCTCTGGACCTCTGCTCGTCTTTCAACCCTTATACTGCACGGATCTACACTTGATGGCTGTTGAGCAATATTGTATATGTAGGTGGTTAATTATTCTCTAGGCTCAGAGGCACTTAAAGACAATAGAGATTGGATTGAGAGGCTTATTGTTTTGGGTATAAATCGCTTATCAGTGGTTGTATTAGGCTGGTCTGTAAGTGCACAAAAAGAAAGAGTGATAATACCAATCAAAACTTGTGAACATCTAGTGTCTGCCAGCTACAGAGGTCTAGGTTGGTTATATCTGAAAAACTATAATCGTATTTAGTAGTAATCTTGCTCCCATTTTCAAATGGGCAGAACAAGAAACTCAAGAAAAATGTCAAATCAAGAAACAACATCCCCCACCCAATGTAAACAGACAATGGAACAGTCACTGGCAAACCTAGAGGAGAGTCTTCCAATTGCTACACAAATGCAATTGATAAACATAATTAATGAAAAATGTGAAAATATAAAGAAAGAGATAATGGAGGAAGCCATACCTGAACAAGAGGAAAGCAAAAACAAGGTGATAAGTGAAAAAGAAGAAGCCATAAAGGAGGCCAAAATAAAGGTTTGTCGGGGCCAACCGCCAGCAAACCAGGGTTCGCAGATTGGGGTTCCTGAAATAGGGGGCAAGGACTAGGAAAAATTAGAAGAGAGACAAACAGATGGGGTTCAGGAGGGCTACAGCCCAAATCAGGATCCACAGCTTAAGAAGCCTGTCGCCCAAGACCGTAGCCCAGTTTATTTCCAGTTCTCAATCTTAAATACACATCTTTAAACTAGGGAACTGCCAGGGGCTACATTCCTACAAACAGTATCAAGTGTGAAATAGGTTGAATGAGAAGCTATCAAGTCCCAAACAGGTTAAATGAGAAGCTATTGACACAGCCCAAAATCATGATAAGAGCTTACTTCCTTGTGTACTCAATTGTGCGGGTACAAGGTCACTGACCCCACAGTCACGGTCACTGACCCCACAGTCAGTCCCCAACATCTCCCCGGTCTTTATTTTAAAAGAAACACAAGTGCAATTTTTTTACTCTTTTCTATACCCCTAATTTATCCTGTCACATTTTCTAAAAATGACTTTGGTCCCTTGGTCTGACGGGGATTGATGGGCGGAGATTCAACTTCTGTGACTTCTTCAAGCTGACTCAGGGGTGTTGTCTCTGTGCTTGACGAGGGACCTTAAGAAGCCTAGCCTGTTTTAACAAGGGGTTGCAAGGATTAGATATTAGGAACAATAATTTACTCCAAACTAGAGATCATATTTGACATTTAACAACTGCACAAACCATCTTTGGCTACAATAGTGTAGCTTACATAGCACCCATTTGCAAAGGCTTTTTCTTGATTGTCTGGGAAACTAAATTTCTGCAACCTTAAACAATGCTTTAGTTGTCAGATCCACAAACTTTCCTGAATTTGTGGCTGGAGTCAAATCAAACTTTACTCAGTTAGAACTTTAAACTACCACTATCACAGATGATTGACAAGTTCCTGCCCAGTTATGAGAGGCATGGGCATTAGTAAGGCATGCTTACAAACTATTCTATGACCTCCCGGCTCTGAATAATATTGAATGGCCAAGCACGAGTGACTCTAGGATCTGACACCATCTCTGCCATCACCGCAGAGGCTTTCTGCATCTGGATACTTCATAGTCCCAGTAGTGTCTCTCCACACAGGGATAAACATCCCATGGGCATTTCACTTGCTTGGTTGCTGGACTTGAACTTGGGGTCTGGGTACTGTCCCTCAGCTCTCCAGCTCAAGGCTAGCACTCTGCCACTTTGAGCTCCAAAGCAACTCTGCCTCAATTAGCACTCTGCTGCCAGATTAGACACCACAGTCTCACAGGGACTTTGCTTTGCCCGGGGTTGGCTCAGAACTGCAGTTTTCAGATCAGTGAGTCCTACAAAAGGCCACGTTACTCCAATTAAAGCAACAAGGTGGTCAACACAGAAATAGTCTCTAAGCATGAGCTTACCTAGAACCTGGTAAAAGCCAAAGTTACATCTGAATAAGGATTGCTGTACTTCTCCATGGGCTAGCTGGAAGTCATTTTGGTAGTCCTGATTTTCCCTTTAAGGGCTGAGCTACTTCGCCCTAACAGCAATCCAGCCACTCCCGGGGGAAGGGGGCCGAAGACCCCCGTGGGGAGAGCTTGTGTCCCCATCTCTGGGGTCAATACTGAGCAGGTGGAGGAACAGAGGTCCAATCCTGCACTGCCTGGGGTGGCACGGAGGAGGCTGGAGACTGATCTTTGGGGGTTGTTAGAAGATGCACTTGTGGCCGAGAAGAGGGAGGGACTGCCCCATGGTTTTGCGGGGCCAGGGGCTGGCCCCCTCTCCAGTTTCCCGAATGCGGGCGGCCATTGCGATCTGTTCTTGACCTGCAATCTTTAGCCCAGTGCTTCCCTTTACCACAGCGTGGACATGTGCCAGGTGATTTTTCTCTCTTTTGCCTGGCCTGGCGTGGGCATTGCGTCATCCAATGTCCTATTTGTCCACAAGAAAAGCAACGCCCTGGGGGTCTAGCATCACGAGAATGCCGCTGACCTCTATATTTTAGAGACTCACTAACAGTCTTTCCTTGAGGAGCGGCGGCTAAAGTAAGGCCTTGTACATGGGAGGGTCCAGTATCAGCACACAGTGAAATAAAGTCCGTGATTCCTCCCTTATTCCTATGGGGTCTGATAGCCGCCTGACAGGCGGCGTTGGCATTTTCATAGGCTATGTGTCTAACTATACTCTCCCTTGCATTCTCATCTTGTACTAGGCAGTCTGCAGTCTCCATTAATCGAGACAAAAATTCTAGATAAGGTTCATTCGGTCCCTGTTTAACTTCTACTAAATTTTTTGTACGATTGGAATTGCGTAACTTTTTCCAAGCCTCTCTCACCACAGCATTTATTTGTAAATAGGCCTCCTTTGCATAACCCAATTGATCTTCGGTGTTTTTATAGGTTCCCTCTCCTAACAACTGATCAACAGTGTAAGGCAGGTTCTTAGACCTATTTGTTTCAATTTTAGCCTGACACTGTGCAGTGAACTCTGTCTCCCATAATAAGTACTCTCCTGCACTAAGGCATGCTCTGGCAAGCCGCTTCCAGTCATTTGGGCATGCAATACCAGCACACGCGGCCTCCAATATTACTTGAGTAAAAGGGGCAGTTGGCCCATATTGGGAGCAGGCATTTTTTAAATCCTGTAATAGTTTAACAGGAACAGGCTGATGGTATACTTGTTCATCATGATCAACTAAACTAGGGAAGCATCGAGGCCCTGAAATACCTTCCCTCTCTCTAGCAGCCTGAGTCAGGTTTAATTGCGATGCACTGTGCCTGGTTGTAGTGCCTGTTAAAAGGGACTTGTTGCTAGGGCCTTTAGGCTTGCCTAAAGGTTGAGAAAGGGATTGAGGCCGTAAGGCTGCAGCCGGAGGCGGTGGGTGTGAGGGGTAAGGTTTCGAATCAGACACCATGGTGGCCTGAGGGTCATATTTCTTTCCTACTTCTGGGGGGGCTCTCTGCTCTGTCCCCATTTTCGATAGAAGATGTAGCATTTCTTCTAACTTCTTCTCTATCGTAGCCACCTGGCCCTCCAATGACTCATCATAACTTCCCTCCTTGGTATTCAGACCTGAATTCTGATACTCAATATCTACTGGTTTTTGTTCCCTTTGCAAGATCTCACTTAGACTCTCTTGGGCTGCGGCATATGGCTCAGCCTCAGGTTCTTCAGAAGGGTCCTTTAACTCATAAAGTTCCCTTAATTCAAGATTAAGTTCAGCATTTTCATGTAGAGGATCTATGTATTCACTTACTAAACTCCATACAGTAGCAGCCTCTATTGGGGTCTTCTCGGGGCCATATACATCATAATAATCTAGAATTCTTTTTCCTATCCGCTGCCAGGCTTTTTGGAATTCCTCCTCTATAGACCTCGGGCATGTCTCCTCGACAAACTGTAGGAAGCTCTGAAGCACCCCTTTTTCCACCCGCGTTCCGTGGGCTTCAAATAGGCCTGTTAAGATCGGTAGAAATAACCCATGGCTATTAGCTTGACCCATAATTTTTACTCCTGACTATACACTCTCTTAAGATCTTCTCTTAATAGTCCTACGATGTGTTACTCACCACAGGGAGGGGTCCTTCACCTTCGTCCCAGATTTTCAGGGTCCCTGTTCGGGCGCCAGATGCCGGGGCCAACCGGCAGCAAACCAGGGTTCGCAGATTGGGGTTCCGGAAATAGGGGCCAAGGACTAGGAAAAATTAGAAGAGAGACAAACAGATGGGGTTCAGGAGGGCTACAGCCCAAATCAGGAGCCACAGCTTAAGAAGCCTGTCGCCCAAGACCATAGCCCAGTTTATTTCCAGTTCTCAATCTTAAATACACATCTTTAAACTAGGGAACTGCCAGGGGCTACATTCTTACAAACAGAATCAAGTCTGAAATAGGTTGAATGAGAAGCTATCAAGTCCCAAACAGGTTAAATGAGAAGCTATTGACACAGCCCAAAATAATGATAAGAGCTTACTTCCTTGTGTACTCAATTGTGCGGGTCCAAGGTCACTGACCCCACAGTCACGGTCACTGACCCCACAGTCAGTCCCCAACAAAGGTTTTTCAAAGAAAGATGGATGAATTCAAAGAATCCACAAATAAAAACGTGACCAAACTCCAGCAAATGTCCAAAGAAAATAAAGCTACTGAGCTAACCACTCAAAAGGAAATCAAGGAGATAAAGAAATCCATACATGATCTAAAACAAGGGATGCAAGGCATCAAAAGTGAGCAATTAGAAGCAAGGGAGATCAAAAATAAAGTAGAGAGCTTTGATAGCAGATTAGACATTGCAGAGGAGAGAATTTCCGTGGCTGAAGATAATTAAGTATTATAAAGAACAGAAAATGAGTCAATCCAAATCTAGGAAATATGAGAGAGCGCTTCAGGAGGTCCAAGATACAATTATGAAGCCTAATTTAAGGCTAGTTGGTATTGAGGAGGGCGTGGAGAAAGAGGTCAATGTTATTGGAAATATACTTCAGGGAATCATCTCAGAGAATTTCCCAAATATCCAGAAGGGCAGGCCCATCCAGATACGAGAAGCTTTTAGAACCCCAAACAAAACTGACCAGAAAAGAACATCCCAACGCCACATTGTGATCCGAACTGGATCAATAGAAACGAAAGGAAAGATCCTAAAGGTAGCCAGGGAAAAGGGATCAGTAACCTATAAAGGCAAACCAATCAGAATAACCCCAGATTTCTCAGCAGAGACCATGCCAGCACGAAGTGACTGGAAGCATATATGTCATGCCCTTAAATCAAATAACTACCAACCAAGAATACTGTAGCCAGCTAAGCTCTCATTCATAACTGAGGGAAAAATAAAAACATTCCATTCCAGGGAAAAGCTGCAACAATATGTCGAAACAAAACCAACACTACAGAGAATTCTCAAAGATGCTCTATACATAGAAAACCAAAATAAATGCAATATAGGGAAAGAAATGGCACCTAAACAGCATACCATCTAAGGACCACAAGAACTGTCAAGACACAGGCCCTACTAAAAGCTTTTAAAAATGGTAGGAACTAATAAATATCTCTCAATCCTAACTCTCAATATCAATGGACTTAACTCTCCTATTAAACGGCATAGGTTGTCTAGTTGGATCAAAAAGCAAGAGCCATCGTTCTGCTGACTTCAAGAGACACATCTTACCCCAAAACAATCATCTTTTGAAAGTGAGAGGTTGGAATAAACTCGATCAAGATAACTGCCCCCATAAACAGGCTAGAGTTGCCATCCTCATATCAGATACAATAGACTTCAAACTAAAATTAGTAAGAAAAGACAAAGAAGGTTACTACATACTACTAAAGGGATCTTTCCTCCCGGAAGACATAACAATCCTAAATATTTACACACCCAATCCCGGAGCTCCAAACTTCATCAAGCAAACTTTACTTACACTGAAACCATGCATAGATCGAAATACAGTGATTGTTGGTGAGTTTAACACACCACTCTCACCTATGGACAGATCAACAAGGCAAAAACTCAACAGAGAAACCTTAGAACTGAACAACTATATAGACCAACTAGATGTAACAGACATCTGCAGAATATTCCACCCAGTAACACCACAATATACGTTTTTCTCAGCAGCACATGGAACATTTTCCAAAATAGACCACATCTTAGGCCATAAAGCTAACCTGGACAGATTCAGAAACACTGAAATTATTCCATGCACACTCTCAGACCATAAAGGCATCAAATTGGAGCTGAACACACATCTCCACCAAAGAAAACCCTGTAACTCATGGAGACTGAACCACACATTGTTGAATCAAAAACAATGGGTAATCAAAGAGATCAGAACAGATATCCAACTGTTTATGAAATTTAACAATAAGGAGCACACAAATATCAACTCCTTAGGGACACAACAAAGGCAGTACTCAGAGGAAAATTTATAGCGCTGAGTGCCTACAACAGCAAGTTGGAAAAATGGCAAACCAACTGGTTAATGTCTCACCTTAACCTCCTGGAAAAAGAGCAACAAACCAACCCTAAACCCATTAGGAGAAAGCAAATTATTAAAATCAAAGCAGAATTAAATGATTTGGAATAAAAAAAGTATAGAAAGAATCAACAAAACAAGGAGTTGGTTCTTGAAAGAATTAACAAAATTGACAAGCCCTTAGCAAATCTTACCAAAAGAAGAAGAGAGCGTATCGAAATAAACAAAATCGCAGATGAAAATGGTAATATCACGACAGAAATTACCAAGATCCAGAATATCATGAGGGAATACTTCTCAAACCTTTACGCCAACAAATTTGAGAATCTAGAAGAAATGGATGAATTCCTAGACAATATTAACATACACACACTGAACCAAGAAGAGCTAACCCAACTCAACAGGCCTATTTCAAGCTCTGAAATAGAAATGGAAATTAGACAACTTCCACTTAAAAAGAGCCCAGGGCCAGATGGATTCACAGCTGAATTCTATAAGGTCTTCAAAGCAGAGCTCACACCAATACTCCTCAAGCTCTTCAACGAAATTGAAAATGAAGGTTCTTTACTAAACTGATTCTGTGAAGCCAGCATATCCCTCATCCCCAAACCAGACAGAGATTCATCAAAGAAAGAGATCTATAGACCCATTTCTTTGATGAACATCGATGCAAAACTTCTCAACAAAATACTGGCTAACCGTCTACAACAACTCATCAAAAAAAAATATACACTATGATCAAACTGGATTCATCACAGGGAGGCAAAGCTGGTTCAACATACACAAATCAATTAATATAATTCAACACATCAACAGGAGCAGGGATAAAATCACATGATTGTCTCAATAGATGCGGAAAAGGCATTTGACAAGATCCAAAACCCCTTTATGTAAAAAGATGTGGAGAAACTAGGAATCCATGGAACATTTCTCAATGTAATAAAGGCTGTGTATGAGAAACCCACTGGTAGTATTGTACTTAATGGTGAAAATCTAAAGCCATTCCCTCTAAAATCAGGAACGAGACAAGGATGCCCACTCTCTCCACTCCTTTTTAACATAGTACTAGAATTCCTAGGCAGTGCAATAAGGCAAGAAGAAAGCATAAAGGGGATCCAAGTAGGGAAAGAGGAAATAAAACTATCCCTCTTTGCAGATGACATGATTCTGTATTTAAAGAATCGTATAGACTCTACTCCCAAGCTCCTTGAGCTGATTCAAAGCTTTGGAAGGGTAGCAGGCCATAAAATCAACCCTCACAAATCAACTGCCTTCCTTTACGCCAACACTGAGAGGAAGGAGGCAATAATCAGGAAAGAAAATCTTTCACAATAGCCTCAAAGAAAATAAAGTACCTAGCAATTAGCTTAACTAAGAATGTAAAGGACCGTTTAGATGAAAACTTTAAAACCATAAAAAAGGAAATTAAAGCAGAACTAAGGAAATGGAAAAACCTCCCATGCTCCTGGATTGGAAGAATCAACATTGTGAAAATGACAATCTTGCCAAGGGCTATCTACAAATTCAATGTAATACCCATCAACATCCCAATGTCATTCTTTAAAGACATCGAAGAGGCAATTCAAAATTTCATATGGAATAATAAAAGACCCCGTATAGCAAAAACACTTCTTAGCAGAAAGAACAGCGCTGGAGGAATTTCAATTCCAAACTTAAGGCTCTATTACAGAGCTATAATTCTCAAAACAGCTTGGTACTGGCACAAGAACAGGCCTGAAGTCCAATGGAGTAGAACTGCGGACCCAGATATTAAACCACAGTCCTATGGCCACGTAATCTTTGACCAGGGAGCCAAAAAATAGAATGGAAGAAAGATAGCCTCTTCAACAAGTTGTGCTGGCAGAACTGGTTAAACACCTGCAGAAAACTAAAGTTGGATCCTTCTTTGTCACCTTGCACTAGAATTAACTCCAAATGGATCAAAGACGTGGAGGTAAAAGCTGACACACTGAAAAGTTTACAGGAAGGAATAGGAGATACACTAGGCCTCCTTGGCACAGGTCGAAACTTTCTTAATAAGGACCAAGAATCACAACAAATCAGAGAAAGGCTGGATAAGTGAGACTGCATTAAACTGCAGAGCTTTTGTATGGCAACGGATATAGCTAGTAAACTAATCAGGAAGCCTACAGAGTGGGAGAAGATCTTCACCACCCAAACAACGGAACAAGGCCTCATATCTAAAATATATCAACAACTCAAAAAATTGAATCACTCCAAAACTAACCTCCAAAGTAACACCCATCCCATTACAAAATGGGCCAAAGACTTAAAGAGAGTCTTCTCTGAAGAAGAAACAAAAATGGCCTACAGACACATGAAGAAATGCTCAACATCTCTGGTCAGAAAAGAAATGCAAATCAAAACAAGTCTAAGATTCCACCTAACTCCAGTTAGAATGGCCAGGATCAGGAAAACGAATGACAACAGATGCTGGAGGGGATGTGGTCAGGAGGGATCACTACTACACTGTTGGTGGGAGTGCAAACTCGTTCAACCACTATGGAAAGCAGTGCGGAAGTGCCTCAAAACGCTAAACATACAACTCCCCTATGACCCAGCAATTCCAGTACTTGGCATTTACCCAACAATCCAGAAACAAGGGCATACTAAACCCACTAGCACAACAATGTTCATTGCAGCACTATTCACCATAGCAAAGATATGGAACCAACCCAGATGTCCCTCAGTTGATGAGTGGATCAACAAGTTGTGGTATTTGTACACAATGGAATTCTATGCTGCTGTCAGAAAGAATGACATCGCCCCATTTGTTAGGAAATGGAAAGACTTAGAACAAATCATATTAAGTGAAGTAAGCCAGACTCAAAGGAACTTAGGCTCAGTGGTTTCCCTCATTCGTCATAATCAGTAGAAACCTTGGGCTCTACTAGCAGAGATTGTCAATAGAGCAAAAGGCCATATATAAGGCCATATAATGTGAAGCTAATTGAAAGGACCTCCAGGATATTGACACAAAAGCCATATAATGAATGACTGTTGTCCTTAATGTACTATGTTGTCTCTCATCTCGCTTGCTGTCCCTTGGTTATCCCATATTGGTATAGTATCTCACTTTGTTATCTGATATATTCAATTTATTTGTATTTGGATATTTGAAATTTGATAGGGAAGGGGGGAAAACCAAGACGGGTGGGGGGTGTGGGGTTGGAGGGAAATGGGTACCAAGACATGTGAAAGGGTATCAATGTATGTGAATTAATGCACTTTCTATCTGGCAAATATCATCTAACCCTTTTACTAATTACAATAAAAAATGAAAAAAAAAGAAAGTTGTAGTGTGTGGGGAGGATGATGGGGTCAAATACATTTCTTCTTAGAAATATACCTCATCTGGTTGCCCTGGATTTTCCTGGCCTTCTTCTTAGAGAAAGTTCTGTTATACTGGATTTGTGGCTTGGCAATGATCTAGCATGTACATCTTCGAGTAAGACATCCACAACTTCCATGCCTGAGACTCGAGTTTCCTGACCTTTGGCAACAGCACAGCAACATCTTTCTTCCTCCTGAGCCACAGGCCAAGTGAGCTGGCTTGAGCTGGTTGTTAGTTACAGTGGCTTGGTTACCAGGGTTCCATATTCTGTTCCATTGTGAGGGAGGCAGGGTCACCTTTCAGGGCCCAATGACCAAAGATCCTTGTTCACAAAAGACCTCACCAAAGACATACTGGAGGCTGAATCTCTCCTCCAATCTCACAATATACATGTGGATGTAGTATACAGCACACCTTATTTGTCCAATCCCAATGTCTTCCACTAGGCCCAACTACCAGTCTGGTCTCAGGCTCAAGGAGCCTTTCTTAGGTAAGATCCAAACTTAAGGGTCAATATTGCCCTCATCCTTTACAAAACATTTGCTTCACAGTGCCTTCTCTGCCTGCATTTTGCCCCTTGTCGAATTTTTTTTGTTTTTGCTAGTCTTGGGACTTGACCTCAGAGTGTGAACATTGTTCTTGGGCTTTCTTTAGGCTTTAGCTGTCCCACCGAGCCACAGCACCACTTGCAGCGTTTTCTATGTATGTGGTAATGAGGAATCAAACCTGAGGCTTACTGCTTGGTAGCCAAGGACTCTCCCACTAGGCCAAACACACAGGGCATCTTGCACATATTTTTGACGTCAATCTACTAGGATATTATTAGGTTTCTGTATCCTAATCAATTTTTTCCTGATGATTAGCTTTGCTGTCATGTGTAAAAAATGCAAGAGGGAAAAACACAGAAGAATTAGTGAAATTAAAAAAAAAGCATTAGACACAGTTAAGTGTTCATTCTTTGTAGGAGAAAGGATATTTGGATATGATGATGATGATGATGATGATGATGATGATGATGATGATGATGACTTTATAATTACTATGTCAGGGTTGAGAGTTTGGCATAGTGGTAGAGGGCTTGCCTAGCATCCATGAAGATCTGGTTTTGATTGCTCAGTACCACATAGATAGAAAATCTAGATGTGGCACTGTGGCTCAAGTGGCAGAGGACTAGACTGGAGAAAACCCGAGGACAGTGCTCAGGCCCTGAATTCAAGCCCCAAGACTGGCAGAAAGATAAAAGAAAATAAAAATGCTTTTTATGAGCTAATTCACTCACAGCATTTGCTTCTGAAATCTTCGCTTCTGCATCTTGTGAAATACCCCTTTCCCTCAACGTAGACAAGAAAAACAGATCCATCCCATGGTCCACTGTGAGGCCACTGGTTGGGCTAAGAGCTAGTCGTGCAGCAACACATAAGTTTTATTCTAATACTTTCCAAACTTTGTACTCAAATATGCTACCTACTTACCAACTTATGTCAGTTATCCTTATGCTATAACTTTCCTTCATTACTACAATATTCTTACACTCCTACGTTAATCCTCTTGCACCTCCCCTGACTTCTCTCATTCTTTTTTTCTATCTCTGGACCTCTGCTCGTCTTTCAACCCTTATACTGCACGGATCTACACTTGATGGCTGTTGAGCAATATTGGATATGTAAGTGGTTAATTATTCTCTATGCTCAGAGGGACTTAAAGACAATAGAGATTGGATTGAGAGGCTTATTGTTTTGGGTATAAATCTCTTATCAGTGGTTGTATTAGGCTGGTCTGTAAGTGCACGAAAAGAAAGAGTGATAATACCAATCAAAACTTGTGAACATCTAGTGTCTGCCAGCTACAGAGGTCTAGGTTGGTTATATCTGAAAAACTATAATTGTATTTAGTAGTAATCTTGCTCCCATTTTCAAATGGGCAGAACAAGAAACTCAAGAAAAATGTCAAATCAAGAAACAACATCCCCCACCCAATGTAAACAGACAATGGAACAGTCACTGGCAAACCTAGAGGAGAGTCTTCCAATTGCTACACAAATGCAATTGATAAACATCATTAATGAAAAATGTGAAAATATAAAGAAAGAGATAATGGAGGAAGCCATACCTGAACAAGAGGAAAGCAAAAACAAGGTGATAAGTGAAAAAGAAGAAGCCATAAAGGAGGCCATAATAAAGGTTTTTCAAAGAAAGATGGATGAATTCAAAGAATCCACAAATAAAATCGTGACCAAACTCCAGCAAATGTCCAAAGAAAATAAAGCTACTGAGCTAACCACTCAAAAGGAAATCAAGGAGATAAAGAAATCCATACATGATCTAAAACAAGAGATGCAAGGCATCAAAAGTGAGCAATTAGAAGCAAGGGAGATGAAAAATAAAGTAGATAGCTTTGATAGCAGGTTAGACAATGCAGAGGAGAGAATTTCCGAGGCTGAAGATAATTTAGGTATTATAGAGAAAGAACAGAAAATGAGTCAATCCAAATGTAGGAAATATGAGAGAGCGCTTCAGGAGGTCCAAGATACGATTAGGACGCCTAATTTAAGGCCAGTTGGTATTGAGGAGGGCGTGGAGAAAGAGGTCAATGGTATTGGAAATATACTTCAGGGAATCATCTAAGAGAATTTCCCAAATATCCAGAAGGGCAGGCCCATCCAGATACGAGAAGCTTTTAGAACCCCAAATAGACCTGACCAGAAAAGAACATCCCACCGCCACATTGTGATCCGAACTGGATCAATAGAAACGAAAGAAAAGATCCTAAAGGCAGCCAGGGAAAAGGAATCAGTAAGCTATAAAAGCAAACCATTCAGAATAACCCCAGATGTCTCAGAAGAGACCATGCAAGCACGAAGTGACTGGAAGCATATATGTCATGCCCTTAAATCAAATAAATACCAACCAAGAATACTGTAGCCAGCTAAGCTCTCATTCATAACTGAGGGAACAAGAAAAACATTCCATTCCAGGGAAAAGCTGCAACAAAATGTCGAAACAAAACCAACACTACAGAGAATTCTCAAAGATGCTCTATACATAGAAAACCAAAATAAATGCAATATAGGGAAAGAAATGGCACCTAAACAGCATACCGTCTAAGGACCACAAGAACTGTCAAGACACAGGCCCTACTAAAAGCTATTTAAAATGGTAGGAACTAATAAATATCTCTCAATCCTAACTCTCAATATCAATGGACTTAACTCTCCAATTAAATGGCATAGGCTGTCTAGTTGGATCAAAAAGCAAGAGCCATCGTTCTGCTGACTTCAAGAGATATATCTTACCCCAAAACAATCATCTTTTGAAAGTGAGAGGTTGGAATAAACTCTATCAAGCTAACTGCCCCCATAAACAGGCTGGAGTTGCCATCCTCATATCAGATACAATAGACTTCAAACTAAAATTAGTAAGAAAAGACAAAGAAGGTTACTACATACTACTAAAGGGATCTTTCCTCCCGGAAGACATAACGATCCTAAATATTTACACACCCTTTTGAAGATTCTCAGAAGATTGAAGATTCTGCCAGTGTAAGTTAGATTCCGGCATTGATATTAAATAATGCAATGAGTAGGGATTTATATTTGAAATATCACTGTTGACAAAATCTAACAAACATTTGCTTAGTATTTGCTTTTGATTTCCCAAGAAGTACAGTACAAGCTAACACTTGTGGCATATATCGACTGGGAGAAATGATTCAGAATATGTGACTCATTTGAACAGGAGTCAGTGAAAGATACAGAAGCAGGATACCCATATTGTGATAATTTGTATCTTTTGCATATTTTGTGTTTGTTATTAATTCCATTTGTGGTGTACATTTCTAGGTAAAAACTTTTAAAATGTTTCCAAACAATTTGTTATTTCAACAGCAAAAAAGACATTTATATGCCTGATAAAATTCATAGAATCCAAATTTTTCCATATTATTTTTTGTTTTTTCTTTTTTTGGTGGGTCATAGATCTTGAACTCAGCTTGGGCACTATCCCTGAGCTCTTCAGCTCCAGGCTACCACCTTACCCTGGAGCCAAACCCCACTTCCCATTTTCTAAAGGTAAATTGGAGATAAGTGTCTCAGGTCTTTTTGTGCCAGGATGGCTTTAAACCTTGATCCTCAGATCTCAGCCTCCTGAGTAGCTAGGATAATAGAAGTGAGCCACCACCCCATCATGCTCAGCTTTCTGGGTTTTTTTTTAAACTCGGTTTAAGCACTGTCCTTCAGCTTTCCTCAAGCCTAGTGATCTTCTACTTGAGCCACAGCACTACTTCTGGTTTTTTCTGTGTATGTGGTACTGCGGAATTGAACCTTCGTCTTCATACAATCACTCTACAACTATGCCAAACTCCCAGCCCCTCCACATTAGTTTTTATGATAGATCTTTCCATGCATCCAGGATGGCTAGAAATCCTTCTTGAGTTTCCCAAGATCAGGGAGTATAGGTGTGTCCCATCCTGTGTGGCTACATAACCATTGTTTAGGGTACAGTTCTCTCTTCATTCTACCCATCTAGAGCAATTTTCATCTTCCATGTATAATCATTAAACATTCAGCTCCTATTCCTCTCTACTCCATTCTCTGGAACCATCGTGCTTTTTGGCTCTAAGGGTTTGTTGATCCTTGGAAGCTCTGGAAGGGAAAACATACCCTAGCTCTTCCTTTATGACTGCTGTATTTTTAGTTTACTGTAATCAAGATTCATCTGTAAAATATAGTAAAATGTTCTTCCTTTTCAATGCATTGTTTTGCATATTTCTATCTTTGGATTATTATTAATAGTTGTGAATGGATTCTCCACATATTTGTTCTAGTCTCTGCTTTCTCTTCCATTAGGTACAAATCTAGAAATAGAAGTGTTGGACCATATTTCTATGTAATTCTATATTTAGTACCTTTTTAGCACTCTCCACGCAATTTTTGATTGTTTTATATTCCTTGCAGAACTATTCCAAAGTTCTACTTCTTCTCACTACCTTCCCAGTAATAGTTAGACTTTGAAAGTTGTTTTTTTGTATGCGTGTGTGTGTGTGTGTGTGTGTGTGTGTGTTTTTGTGTGTGTGTATGTGGATCTTTTTGTTTAAAACTATATTTATATTAATATACTTAAAGTAATGATTTCATTGTAATTTTAATTTTTCTCATGACTGTTAATATTGAACTTCTTTCTACATTTTGAACTACTATTTCTATATATTCTTTTTAGAAAATCCTCTCCAATCTCCAATTTTTTTCCCTTTTTTTGGGGGTAGTGGGGAAAGTCATGGGGCTTGGACCTTGGGCCGTGAGCTCTTTAGTTTAAGGCTATTGTCCTACCCTGAGTATTGCCCCTCAGTTCTTCTGCTCACAGCTCCCTACCCCTCTTCCCATTATATACCGAACAAAGGTCATCCTCAGTCTTTTTGAAAAAGTAAAACATACAGTAAATTTGTAGTATAAAACAGCAAGAAATAAATTTCTTGCCAGGTGCAGTGACTTCTACCTGTAATCCTAGCTACTCAGATATCAGGCTGATATCTAAAGATTTGGTTCAAAGCCAGCCTGGGCATTAGAAAGTCTATGAGACTCTCATCTACAGTTAACCACTAGAATATGGGAAATGGCACTGTGGCTTCATAGGTAGGGTGATAGCCTTGAGTTGAAGAGCTCAGGAACAGTGCCCAGGCCCAGAGTTCAAGCCTTACAAATCCCCCAGCCAAAAAAAAAGAAAAAAAAGTTTCTTCCCCAAGTGATTATTATGCCAGACATAGAACATTAACATTCTGGGTGTACTTCACAATATTATTACTTGATACCCTAAGATTTTGCAATATTCTCTCAGTATCAGCATATGTCATCATATAATGTAGTTCCTTTTCAATGGAATAATTCCATTTATAACCTAAATCTACTCCCCCGACTTATTTTTGTCGATACCACAATTGCTCTACCATGATATGCCACAAGCCATTAAACATTTTATGGTGGGTAATTGGAAAGGAGTCTCATGGAATTTTGTGCCAGGCTGGCTTTGAAACCATGGTCCTCAGATCTCAGTCTCCTGAGTAGCTAGGATGACAGGCGTGAGCCACCAACACCTGGCTTGCCTTTTTATTTTTTTGTGGGTCTTCGGACTTGAACTCTGTGCCTAGGCACCATCCCTAAGCTTTTCAGGTCAATATTTCATGTAAGTCTAATGATTTAAGTAAAGGAATACAATTCCAACAAAAAAAAGAATAAAATTCCAGACATGGTGTGTTTATAACTCAGTGCTAATCACTTGATGAAAATGTGCCATTCCAGAAGCTGGTGTCATTTGATGATGTAGCTGTGGATTTCAGGTGGGAGGAGTGGCAGCATCTGGATAATGCTCAGAGGACCCTGTACAGAGATGTAATGCTGGAGACCTACAGCAACCTGGTGTCCTTAGGTGAGCAAAAGTCAAATTCACTTGCAAGGCCAAGTGCCTTGTTATTTTGCAGATACGTGAATGTTTATCAAACTTTCAATACTATTTAAATGAAAGATTCCAGGCTCTGAGAAGTATCATTACTTTCTAAAGAAAACCTAAGGTAATTTTGTACTCATTCTTCAGGATACCTTCAGGATACTTTGACAACAGTTCTAAATTATGTTTCCTCTAATGGAGACGACATTCCAAACTTACACAGTAATTGTAAGTGGATAAACCATCCAGAATAGAATATATATCATTATTGGAAACAGGATCTACAAATCACTAAACAGTGAGTTTATAATGGAAACCTGGCACTAGGTGCAATGTTTCATGCCTGTAATCTTAAAATATTCAGGAGGAAGAAATCTAAGAATTCTAATTTGAAGCCAGCAATGGCATAAAAATTGCCATGAAACTCTATAACTCCAAGTAACCCCTCAAAAATGTTAGTGGAGTGTCAAGAGTTTGACTTTGTGGTTGAGTGCTTGCCTAGCATGCATGAAGACCTATGCATGTAAGTGGAGCTGGGACTCAAACTGGTATTTTTCTAGCCTTGAGCAAGACAGCTAAGTTTATGCCATACAAAATGAATCCAGAGCTGGGGAAAAGTCAACCATGCAGCCAGTGAGAAATGAGAGAAAAGATTTAATAGATAACTTGTGAGTAGGATGTCTGCGAACTTAAAGCAATGATGACACAGCATAAGCAATAATTCTCTACTGTTTCTAATTTACAGGGCCCTGTGTTCCCAAACCTGTATTAATTGACAAGCTAGAGCACTGTGCAGAACTCTGGATAGGAAATTCCTCTGACAAGAATATCACAGGTGAGTGAATGCATCTTCATATTGATGATGGAGCCTGAGCCCCATTGGTAAGTTCATGTTGTGATGTACTGAGCAATAATATTCTTAGTTACCCTAAATCCTGTGTGGAACCTATGGAATTCTTTGTGAATGAATCAAGAATCATTTTCTTTTCCCAATCCTATGCTTGGTCTCAGGGCCTGAGCATGGTCCTTGGGTTTTCTCAAGGCTAGCTCTCTACTTCTTGAGTCATAGCACCACTTCTGGCTTTTTCTTTGTATGTAGTACCAAGGAACTGAACCAGGTCTTTGTGCATGCTAGCCCAAACCCCCGGCACCAAGAATCATAGGGTGATATGATGAATTCTATGTGGCAGTAGAGTTAAAGTTAGATTTCTCTGTAGAAATCACTGTGAAACAAAATAAAATGAGAAAGCCATGAGCCCGTGGTTCATGCCTGTAATCCTAGCTACTTAGGAGGCTGGGATCTGAGGATCAAGGTTCAAAGACTGACCTATCACAAAAACACCTTAGACCCTTCTCTCCAATGAACCAATAGAAAATGAGAAGTGGGGTTGAGTCTAAAGACATAGGCCACTAGCCTTGAGCTGAAGAGCTCAGGAAGAACAGCCAGGTCTAGAATTCAAGTCCCATGACCGCAAAACAAGAAAGAAAGAAAGAAAGAAAGAAAGAAAGAAAGAAAGAAAGAAAGAAAGAAAGAAGAAAGAGGGAAGAAAGAGGGAAGGAAGGAAAGGAATAAAAAAGAAAGAAAGAAAGAAAGAAAGAAAGAAAGAATGATATTTCATTTCTTTAAAACTAAGACTATAAATGATTGAGCAAACAAGGGCATTATTCTCTGATAAGGATAATATCTTTATGCTGGTAGGAAGAGACTGGTATTCAAAACCAGACGTTTCCACCAGAAATTGAGCCTAGTGGTAGAGTGCTTGCCTAGCATGCACAAAGACACAGGTTTTCTTCCTTATTACAACATACATAGAAAAAGCCAGAAGTAATGAATTCATTGGTAGGGTTCTAGTCTTGAGAAAACCCAAGGACAGTGGTTAGGTCCTAAGTTCAAACCTAGGAATGGAAGGAAAAAAACAACAAAGTTTCAATCAACATAAGAAAATTAACTAGACAATGAGCTGGGGATTTTCTGGTCTTCCATGGTTCTGAGGGACAGGAGTGTTAGAAAAGGAATTTTTATAAGACTTCAAATGGAAAGAAATAAATTTCAAAATTCCCACAAATACCTAAATTGATACTTTAGTGAGAAGTTGTAACTGAAGGGATATAGGTGTAAGACCTTACTCTCAAGAATCGTTCTAGCTTGGATCAAAGGCAAACAGACATATAAACCAAACTTGTGGCCGCTGAATCTAGAAAAAATTCGTGTTCCTCACTTAATGGTTAATAAGCAAACAGCATTGAAACTGGGTAAGGTAATCCTATCTGGTACTCAGGACCTGAGACTCTTATCAGTAGTTAACTCTAGAAAACAGGAAGTGGGGCTGTAGCTCAAGGATAGGGGTTATAGTCTTCTGCTGAAGTGTTCAGGGACAGGGCCGAGGCCTATGAACTACAAAAAAAAAAGAAAAGAAAAGAAAAGAAAGTTTTAAAAAGATGCAAAACAGCACAATATTTAGAGTATTTCTCAAAAATAAAAGAAAGGCAGCTATTCCTCAATGTATAAACAAAACAGTATTTGAAAAAAAACAGCTGCAGGTATATTATAGGTAGTATTCAGCTTAAAACTGTAGCAATACATAGATGGGTAATTTCAATAAATACTTCCTGTGATATAAAAAGAGAACTAAAACACAGAAAAACATTATTGGTCATTGTAAAATATCATTTTCTTAATAGGTTAGGGAGAAAAGCATATATTTCTCACAAACCAATTTCCACTTTTATATTTTAAAATATCTAACACTTAGGATGGGAAAGTAAAGTCATTACCTTTACAGTAAGGAATATTTGTATCTCATGTATGTTTGTGTCTTTTTTTCTATGACTCATTTTAGATGTCCAGGTAATGGAAAATGTGTTCAAGACTTGCCAGGAAAGTCCACATGAATGTCTTTGTGAAGTAGCAGTTGCAAGTAGTATCGAAGTGGAGGAAAACGTGAGATTTGCAACAACTTTAAATTTGAGCTCTACACATAATCCAGAGCTGATTAGTAATAACGGTAACAACTTAGGGGTGAGGACTGAGGAGTTCATTAAGTGTCAGAACATGCTTCTGTCTCCTAAGCCTGATGAGATGCATGCTGCATATAGATCTCATATGTCTCCTGTTCTTAAAAAAATCCATCGGATATTCAGAGCATTTTATTCATGATTGTGACAGTCCAAAAGATCTGCAGTATCATAATTCTGTTCTCCCTGCCCAAGAAATTCTTCAGGGAGGGAGGAAAACTGCTAAATGTACTGTGTGATGAAAAATATTGTACTTAACACCGACCATCACTACACATCCGAAAATGTACACAGGAGAGACTCCTCATACATGTAGTGAATGTGAGAAATCTTTCAGTAATGAAATACGCCTTACAATACCTCAGAGCAAATATCCTGAGATATGCGATGCGTACATCAAGTGTGAAAATTAATTTCTGAGAAGTCAGACCTGACGCTCCAACCTCGATCTCCAAGAGAAGACAAACCTTATGAATATGAGGAACGTAATAAAATTTCTGCCCAGAATTCAGCTCTCAGCACACATCAGAGATCTCACACAGAAGAGAAATCTTATGAATGGGATAAATGTGGGAAGACTTTTAGACTGAAATCATACCTCACTTTGCACCAGAGAAGACACACAGAAGAGAAACCTTATGAATGTAACAAATGTGAAAAGTCTTTCACCCAGAAGATACATCTTCGAGTTCATCAAATAACACACACAGGGGAGAAATCTTATAAGTGTAATGAATGTGGAAAGTCTTTCCAAGGGAAGGGAAAACTTCGTGTTCATCAGAGAATACACACAGGAGTGAAACCTTATGAATGTAACCAATGTGTAAAGTCTTTCCGACAGAAATCTTCCCTCAAATTGCATCAAAGAACACACACAGGAGAGAAACCTTATGTGTGCAACAAATGTGGAAAGACCTTCAAGTGGAAGTCATATCTTGATGGGCATAATAGAACACACACAGGAGAGAAAACTTATGCATGTAGTGAATGCGGAAAGTCTTTCAAATGGAAGGTAAAACTCCATGTTCATCAGAAAATATACTCAGGAGAAACACCTTATGAGTGTAACATATGTGGAAAGTCCTTCACACAGAAGCCAAACCTCAACATGCATAAGACAATTCAAACAGGAGAAAAACCTTATGAATGTAACCGATGTGGAATGTCTTTCAAATGGAAGTCTTCCCTCAAATTGCATCAGAGAACACACACAGGAGAGAAACTGTACGAGTGCATCAAATGTGGTAAGACCTTCAGATGGAAGTCACATTACAGGAGGCATAACAGAATTCACACATATTAGAAACCTTAGGAATATAACCAAAGTTGAATGTCTTTCGTGCAGTATTCACCCTTCAGGAAGCGCAAGAGAGTTCACACATATGAGAAGCCTTAGCAATGTAATAAATAGGAAAGACTTTTTATTCTGTGGAAGACAACTCAGCTTGTGTCACAGAACCAACACAAGATAAAACCCTTAATGAATGTAGGAAATGTTCAGTCTTTTCCCCAGAAGGCACAAGTCAAGATTTATCACTAAACACCCACAGGATAGAATCCTATGAATAAAATGAAAGGGAAATTTTTTTGAAGAACTCATAGTTGAGTTTGCATGATACCACACAGACACAGGAAAAAAATCGTATGAATATAAGAATATGAAAAATCCATCATGAACGCATGACTAAGTATAAAATGCACATAGGAGAGAAAAACCTTATGAATATTACAAATCTGGAAAGTGTTTGACCTGGAAGGCATACTTCTGTGTTCATCACAAACCTGATTCCCATAGAAGAAAACAAAACTAATGAATAGAACAAATGTGCAAAGACTTTTAATCAGAAGTCAGTCTTCAGTACATTTCAGAACATACACAATAGAGAAATTCTGAGTAATGAAAAACATTTAGCTATATATAGAATCTCTGTATATGGGAGCATTAGGGTAAGTCTTCTAAACAAAGTCAACCTTCAGCAAGCATTAAGAGCACTCACAGAAGAAATAATAGCATGTAGGAAAACCTTTGTCAGAAACCTCTAAAAGCTGACTGTGTGGCTTAGTGGTAGAGTGCTAACCTATGAAGGATGAAGGCCTGGGTTAGATTCCTCAATACTACGTGAAAAGAGCAAGCCAGAAGCAGCACTGTGGTTCAAATGGTAGAGTGCTAACCTTGAGCAAAAGTAGCTCAGGCCCTGAGTTCAAGCCTAAGGATTGGAGAGAGAGAGAGAGAGAGAGAGAGAGAGAGAGAGAGAGAGAGAGAGAGAGAGAGAGAGAGAGAGAGAGAGAGAGAGAGAAAGAGAGAGACAGAAAGAGAGAGACAGAAAGAGAGAGAGAAAGAGAGAAAAGAGAGAGAAACAGGAACTTCTAAATTTTACAGAGATAGAGAAGGAGAGAGAGAAGGAGACAGAAACTAATTTCTAAACTTTACAGTCTTTCTATTTCCTTACAAATTCGTCTATGTCATTCTTTCTGACAGAAGCACAGAATTCCATTGTGTAAAAATAGCATATTTGATCTACTCATCAACTGACGGGCATCTGGGTTGGTTCCATACCTTTGTTATAGTAAATAGTGCTGTAATAAATGTTATTGTTGTAGTGAATTTAGTGTGTCCAATCTGGACGATTGGCAAGTAGTGAAATTGCTGGATCACAGGGGAGCTCTATGTTTAGTCTTTTTGGGATACTGCCATAGTGCTTTCCATAGTGGTTGAACGAGTTTGCAATACCACCACAGTGTAGTAGTGATCCCTCCTGGCCACATCCCCTCCAGCATACGTTATTAGATTTCTGGATCTTGGCCATTCTAACTGGAGTGAGGAGGAAAAGGGAAAGAGGAACTGAAACTTTCTCTCCGTACAGATGATATGATTCTGTATTTAAAGAACCCTATAGACTCTACTCCAAAGCTGCTTGAGCTGATATAAAACTTTGGTAAGGTAGCAGGGTACAAAATTAACCCTCAATGTCAACTGCCTTCCTATATGCCAACAAATGAGAGGAATGAGGCAAGAATCAGGATTGCAACTCATTTTGCTATCAAAGAAAATAAAATACCTAGGAATTAACTAAAAATGTAAAGCACCTTTTTGATGGAACTATAAACTCTGGAGAAGGAAATTAACGCAGAACTGAGGAAATGCAAAAACCTATGCTCCTGCTTTGGAAGAAGTAATATTGTAAAAATGGCAATCTTGATAAGGACTATCTACAAATTCAGTGCAATATTCATCAATATCCCAATGTCATTCTTTAAAGAAACAGAAGAGGAAATCCAAAAGTTCACTTGGAATAATAAAAGACCCCTTATAGTCTGTCTTCTTGCATGATACATAATGTTTAATCTCACCTTCTCCACAAAATCTCACCTTTCTCATCGAGACATAGGTGGCCCTGTTTACTAGCAGCAAAGGCTCAAACGCGCAGTTTCAGGTGTCACCACTGCCTCTGATACTGGGTAGATCCAACTCTGTCATTGATTCTGAGGTCTGCTCTGGGAGTCTTGGTCACAAGTTGTTCTGTGGCATCTGCTGCCAGCCTGTGCCTATTTGCTTCCTTTTCCTCCAGCAGCCTACAACAGGGAATGAAGTTGAGGCACTGATGCTCTCCTTCATATGCAGGGCAGGATGAGCCCAACCCTCCCACATCTTCCTCTTCTAATTTTTGGGAAAAAATGGGCTGGCAAAAGTCCTCAGGTGTGGCGCATGGCTGATCCACACTTTTAATCCAGGCTGGTCAGGAGGCTGAGATCTGAGTATGGAAGTTCCAAGTCACCTAGAACAGGAAAGTCTGATAGATTCTTACTACCAAAAATAAAAACAGCTGGGAATGGAATTTGGGCTCAAGTGGTAAAGGGCTAGTCTTGAGTACAAATGCTTAGTGCCCAGGCCCTGAGTTCAGGCTCCAGCACTGCCAACAACCTCACTTTAGTGAGATTTTAGCTTTATCCATGTAGGCACATCTCACTGGAATCTTTGCTGGTAGAGATAGTCTTCATAATTTTGTCTCAAGGTAAAGGTCCTCCTGGGGTAGTACACAATAGATGTCATTTAGAGAGGAGCCCCACTTGCTCCAGGTTTGAAGATGGCATAGGTCAAGCCAGCATGGAGTTGGCACATCAGTCTTTTTCCTAGCACCACCTACCAGTGAATGTCAAATGACATTGATTGTTGTGGGATTGTGTGATTGAAGTGCCCCATTAAGGGCAGTGTAAGCACATCCAAAGTTGGATACCAGGAATGCTGAAATCTCAAAGCTAAGATTTCTGTTGGCTACAGAAATGCTGGTGTGTCTGTGATTCACTAAAAGTTCAGGTGCAAAGATTCTGAAGCTTGATGCCATGTGTTTATTCCATTTAGTAAAATTATTTTAATGCACTGTATAAGTTAAAACATTTGATAAGAGTCAGGGGTAGTGAAAACATTGTTCTTGAATTCAGGTGTCTGGCAGGGTAATGGGGGGGTGTTGGTGGCTGGGACTATGAAGCTGGAGCTGCTATCAAACCATGGATCATATTCCTCTTTTTCTGGGAGAAATGACTCAAAAGATGAAATTTGAATGGTGAGGAAAACATGATGATGTACTCAGGAAATTTCTCCTAAACAAATGCTCATGTGGAAGTGGGTTGGGGGCTGGGCATATCTGAGGCAGAGCTTAAGGGGGCTTCTCATGGCGTTGAGAACGTTCCTTGCGACTTCAGGCATGCAGCAGGGTGTTTTAGATGACCATTGTGAGATGGATGGAATAAGACTGGAGACAAGATGAATGCTGGGATCCTGCAATGCTCTTGCATGAGTGGCTGGTTGCTCACCTGAAAGAACTAATTATGTCTAAAAAAGAAATCAGGAATTTGTTTTGATTAGATAATAGCTGTAATCCGAGGCATATTCAGGATCCTGATCTTAGTATTGTGGTTTAAAACCAACCCAGCAAAGGGAAAAATGCATGAGACTCATACTCCCAGTTTAGAGCAAGAACAAAGATTGAAGTAGAGCTGTGGCTCAAGAGCTAGAGTGCTACCTTGAGCAAAGAAAAGCTAAGAAAAAGCTGCAGGTCTTGAGTTCAAGGCCAGGAATGAAAGAAGGAAGGTAAAAAAAGGGAAGTATGTGAGGAAGGGAAATATATAAATGAAAGAGAGAAGGAACTAGAAATTTAAAACTAGAGAATATTTAAAAGTCATCAGTCCTTCTAAGAAAAGTGTGGGAGTATGGGTTCTATATGTGGTGAACTGGAAGCCCAGCAGTGACTTGTTAACCAAAGAGTCACCATGATGAGCAAAGGATAGAAATCTGCATGAGCCTCTTAGTGGATGGAGTCACAGAAGAGAACCTCAGCTCCCATCCCATAGTTAGATGGATATAGAGATGGGGAAGTTGGCATCACCTTGATGTCATTGTGTCCATGGAGACTGGAAGCCATGGCTCTGTGAAAGCACAATGTTCTGGTTACTGAGCTGGGAGGCTGAGGAGAGCCAAGTCCTGGCCATGAAGAAATCAGGGTGGCAGCAGAGCAACTCTGCTGCAGTGTGTGCCTGCTTGGCTGTTCTTATTCTGTGGTGGATCAGGCCGGAGCGGGTGATAGTAACTGTTTTGTGGTCACAAGCCCTTCACCAAGAGCTTCCTCTGGGATCCTCATAAGCTACAGGGTGGCTGGTGTTGGGATGTGTGTGTGGTGGAAGTGACAGAGGGATGGACGCATGGCAGGGTGGGTGAAGAGATGAGAGGAATGATGAGAGCCCAGTTCATTGGTTTCCAAGGTTAATGGGTGGGAGGTAGAGAGGCATGATTGAGGAATGATGGAGGCAGGGGAAGGTGGTGACAGAGTGAGGCCATCTGTAGTGCCAGCCTGGCCATCATCTGAAGCCCATAGGCAGCTTCCTGATCCTTCACTTAGTCCTGCTCCTTGTGGAGGGAATGTCACGTGTACCCAGAGCTACGGGTGGGGCAATGTTAGTAGCACCTGGAGAACCATTGGCCTCTACCTGGGTGAGGGGTGGTTATGGCTCCCATGCTGGGTGGCCTGATAGCTATGGAACAGATCTCTCCTTAGCTACCACAGTCAGTGGCTGCTCTCCATCTAGGGTTAGGGCACCTGCTCAGCCATCAGGACACCCCATGCTAGGACAGAGGCCTACAATTCAGATGGCAGCACAGGGGTGAAGATGATCTCACCGTAGCCCTAGTTACATGGCTGCCCCAGCATGCAGGACAGGATGAGCTGTGGGAAGATGTTCTCTGTGTTTTTCCACAGCCTATCCTGGCCTCTTCTTGTGACTGATTAGACCAAGAGAGTACCAGGTTTCCTCTCATAGTCCTGGCTCTTTTTCTTTTACAGTCATGAGGCTTGAACTCAGGTCCTGGGTACTGTCCCTGAGCTCTTTTGCTCAAGGTTGATGCTCTACCATTTGAACCATAGTGCCATTTCCAGCTTTTCCTTTTCATGTGGATCTCTGATATGTCCAGTACTGTGCCTGCAGGGAGGCACTCACCCCACAGACAGAGCCACCTCTGCCGTGACTGTGACTGCCCACAACCCTCACACCCACTCCTTGCACACCCCTCGACTCCAGTTTTAGCTCCTCTTGGACTGGGTGTCCAGCCTATCCTTTCCTACACTCACAAAGGCTCTACAATTGTCTTCCCAGGGTCCTTTCTTCTGCCAGCCAGAGTACAGACTGTGCACATCTTGACGATCACAGAGCTCAAAGCCAAAGGCTGAGATGCAGAAGGGGGTGACCCAGTAGCTGCACAGGGCCCATGGATCATCCTGTGCATCCCCCAGCCTGTGACTTCCCCCACCCCCTTGGCAGGGAAGCTCCATGCCCACATCCTGATCCCTGGTCCCCTCCAATTCCATTCTCCCTTGGATTTTGCAGACTGTCTACCATCAGGATCTAAAATTCTATTCATCACTTTATGTCCTTATCACTGATTTGCTACTTTGGCAGGATCTCCCCGTGCCTGGAGAGTGGGCATGTCATGTACTCTCTGTGGAGAAGTTGCCCCAGGAGAAGAAATATGCACTTCATGTGAGTGTTGGACAGGGCAGGAGGGCTCCCTAGGATCAGAAGCCACAGGAGGGGTGCAGATAGGGGAATGCTAGGGGCCCCAGGGGACAGTGGGAGTTAGGGCACAGTTGGTTCCTTCTGCAGGGTTGACACCGCTTCACAAACCCAACAGAATGAGGTTCACATTACGGATGTCAGAGACAGTGCAGATTGCCAATGGGCGCAGGGGTCACTGTTACCCCCAGATGCTGGCTGCATGCTGGGATGCACGCAGAGATGTTTTCAAGATCAGATAATGAGGATGTTGCAGGGTGTAACCATTCTTTTCAGATGGCTCTCTAGCTCTCTTGAGCTTCATCTCTATCTTTGGCTTTTTCTTGGCAGTTAACTGGAAATGAGAGTTTTATGGACTTTCCTTTCTGGACTGGCTTCTAACAGAAGCTATGCACAGTTTTCAAACCATACCCAACTGAAGAAGGGAAGCTTGATATGGTGCTTAACTGGGTTGCACTTTGGCTCCGTTTGCTATGCCTTACGGGAAGGGGCTCATCATTTGTAGACTAAGATCTCATGACCTTCAAAGCCAAATGCTACCTGAAAGTTCAGGGTCCCAGCCTATGTGTTGGGCCGGGGTGAATACATTCTCTGTTATGCTGGGTCATCAACCCATGTTTTAAGCTGGAAGTAGGCAGTGCCACATTTGATAAGAACATCTGCCAGAGATTGTCACCTCATGAAAGCAGATTCTAAATTTGTATTCCATTTCCTGTGGTGGAGAAATCCCCTCCAAGTTAGACAGGCTCACATCCACCTGCAGGTCATACTCCTAATGCACCCTTGAGTCTCCTCATGGTATTGGGATCTAAGTTTCTAGGGAATGCTGGTTTAGTCCATGAATTAGCTGGACAAGTGATGACAAACGTGTTGTGGATTAATATGAGAACAATTTAAGAAGCCCTGGAGGAGCATCAACCTGACCCTCTGTGGTGCTATAAATCTGATAGGATGTTCCAGACTGAGAAACAATCACATGGCTTTGTGTTTGGCATCCAGACAAGTGAGTGCATGTCTTAGCTGTCAGCCAATACAGAGGAGGACATGAATAAGTGGGTGGAAAGCATCTGTCAGAACCTTGTCTGGGGGCAGGTGGAGAGAACATAGGAAGGTAGATACCATGGCTGTGGTGGGGCCAAAAAAAAGGGTAAAAGAGGCAAAGGAACCAGGTACTGGTAGCTCAAGACTGTCATCCTAGCTACTCAGGAGTTTGAGATCTGAGGATCACAATTCAAAGCCAGCCCAGGACAGAAACTCCATGAGACTCTTATCTGCAATAAACTACTGAATTCAAGAAGCTCAAGCTCAGTGACAGCATCCAGGCCTAGCGTTCAAAACCCAGGACTGGCAGAAAAAAGTATCAAAAGACAAGAAGCTGGCCAAAAGTTAGAGGGACTTTATCTTGACAAACAATACAATGATAAGTTGCACTCAGAAGACTTGCACAAAATCTGGAAATGCCTGAGACCTATCTATCTATGTTTCCTGTTTGTCTAAATATATATGTTTATGTATTTATATATTAGTATAGAGAGACAGATCAATACATATGACTATACATATATACATAGCCAGACACTTATGGGTGGGTGGTATACTGTGTGAGAGTTTGTGTTTGTGTTTTGTGGATGGCTATCTCTGTTTAAGAAAGATAGAAAATATGTAAATATCTTCAAAAAAACTTGATAAAATATAGAGAGACCTAAGCTCTTGAGGGAATCGGAAATGACAAGATTATTCACAGGCACGTTTATCCTTACGGATTCCTCAGCAAGTTTTAATTTTTTTCATTATTTTCTTTCTTTTTTTGAACCAGTGCTAAGGATTTCTCTCAGGGACCAGGTGCTGCCAATTACTAATTTTCTCATGGCTGGTACAAGAGGAACTGAGCCACAGTTCCACTTTTGCCTTATTTATTCGTGCTTAACTGAAGATAAAGATTTCTATCAGTGACTTTCTTTCAGGGGCTGGATTCTAACGAGGATCCCCAGACCTCAGCCTTCTCTATAGCTACAATTAACAATATGAGAACCCAGCACTGGGTTCCAATGCACAGGGCAAGAAATTGAGTGAATCTCTCAACTCCAATTAGCTATAATAAGCTACAAGTGAAAGACCAATACCTTTGAGGAAAAGATGCTGAGGGTTATCACACAGGCCCTATGAGTAAGCCCTAAACCCTGTACACATATGTGCATGCACACATTGGCAGATACACACACACATGCACACACACAATATCTCAGGCAATATTGTATTTTGAATTAATATCCAAAGATTGGACAAAGGATAGCAAGTAATAAAATCTGTTTTTCTTGTCTACATTGAGGGAAAGGGATAAGTCACAAGATGCAGAAGCGAAGAATTCAGAGGCAAATGCTGTGAGTGAATAACTTGCAAAAAGCACATTTCTTTTCTTTTCTTTTCTGTTGTTTTTTCTGCCATTCCTGGGGCTTGAACTCAGGGCCTGAGCACAGCTCTTGGCTTTTCCCAAGTCTAGCTCTCTGCCACTTGAGCCGCATTGCCATATGGATTTTTATATCTGTGTGATATTAAGGACTCAAACCTAGATCTTCATGGATGCTAGGCAAGCACTCTACCACTGGGCCAAACTCTAAACCCCGATAAAGTATTTATAAATAGTAATCATCATCATATCAAAATATCCTTTCTCCTACAAAGAATGAACACTTATCTATGTCTGTAAGACTTTTTTTTATGTCACCAATGCTTCTGTGATTTTCCCACTTGCATTTTTACAGATGACAGCACAGATATTCATCAGGAAGAAAATAGATTACGATACAGAAACCTAACAACGTCCTAGTAGATTGAAGTGAATAATATGTGCAAGATGGCCTGGGTGTTTCATCTATTTGTAGAGTGCTTGGCTACCACACAAAAAGACTCTGGTTTGATTCTGGAGTACTATATACATAGAAAACGCTGGAAGTGGTGCTGTGGCTTGGTGGGACAGCTATAGCCTAAAGAAAGCCTAAGAACAATGGTCAGGCTCTGAGGTCAAGTCCCAGGACTATCAAAGAAAATGTGCAAGAGGCAAAATGCAAGCTGAGAAGGCACTGTGAAGCAAAATGTCTTGTGAAGGGTAAGGGGAATAGTGACAGTTAAGTTTGGATCTTACCTAAGAAAGGCTCCTTGATCCTGAGACCAGGCTAGCACTTACGCCTAGTTAATGACTTGGGATTTGAACAAAAAGGTGTGCTGTTTACTACATCCATATGTGAGGTGGGAAGGGAGATTCAGCCTCCAGTATGTCTTTGGGGAGGTGTTCTGTGAGCAATTAGCTTTGGTCATTGGGCCTTGAAAGGTGACCCTACCTACCTCACAATGGAACAGAATATGGAACCCTGGTAACCAAGCCACTGCATGTGACAACCAGCTCAAGCCAGCTCCCTTGGCCTGTGGCTCAGGAGGAAGAAAGATGTTGCTGTGCTGTTGCCAACGGTCAGGAGGCTCGGATCTCAGGCATGAGAGATATGGATCTCTCTCTTGAAGAAGTAGATTCTGGACCAGTGCGAAGCCAAAATTCCCGTATATCAGGCATTTCTCTAGGAAGAAAGCCAGGAAACTCCAGGGCAACTCAGATGAGGTATATTGAGAGGAAACCTATTTGAACCCATCATCCTGCCCACACACTACAACCTTCTTGTGTGCTTTCAAGTGACTATACTGAGATTAGAGTGTGTCATTTCCAATCTACTCTATTCCAATTCCTCAGTGTGAAGTGTGGTCCCATTCCTACGTTTGAAATATCCACTGTTTTGCCAACATAATGTGATGGTAAGTCAGCTCAGACTCTGAATGAGCCTTGTAACCTATGGATCCTGGAGGAAGGCCTGTTGGAGATGCTGCTGACAAAGCTGATCGCTGCCTACCAGAAAGGTGATCTCCTTTATGTGGGAAACTTCCTGCACAATTTCAAATAGTGGAGGACAATGTAGTAGTTGCTGGAAATTCTCTTGAAAAAGTGAGTGTTCCCCCCCAAACCCAGGTTTGCTCACCCCTCCTGGCCAAGCCTTGGAATACTTAGCTCCTCTCTGAGCCTGTTTGGTTCACTGGGGTGTTCACAGGGGAGCTAAGCATGATACAAGTGCACAAACTACTTCATTATGACTGGGACACCATGCCATTTCATTTCCCTCACAAGCTACTGGAGTCTCAACAGTGTGCTTACTGAGAAGTTGGATTTCAGGCATGAGTAAGTGGCTCCCAACTGCAGCCCTCACCTAGGTGACATCCTAGGAAATCCCATTTCCCAGTAAGAAATGAGGTGTCAATACTAATGGCGGAGGCCTGTGAAATACTGGCGTCAGAGGAAAAGCTGGGGGCTGAATCACTTTTGAGCCATCAGGGAGGGATTGTGATAGCTTTGCCTGTTAGAACCTGAAAGCATTTACATTTTGGTGTGTGGTCCAGTGCTGCCACTTGAACCTGAACCCAGGTCTAAATACCATTCCTTTGGTGTTCAAAAATTTACACTGTACCATTTGAGTCATAGGTCAAGTTCTGGCTTTTTGCTGCCTAATTGAAGACAAGTGCCTTTAGGCTTTTACTGACTAGACTGGCTTTCCACTGTGATCTTCAGAGCTCAGCCTGCTGGGTGGCTAAGATTAGAGGAATGAGCATTTAGTTCTTTATTTAGAGCATTCACTTATTGATTTATTTAGAGCATTTACTTAGTTAATTTAAGGTGCGTTTACTTTGGACAGATGCATAGAGGCCTCTCTCAGAAGCTTCTGGAAGTGGGGTGTAAAAGTCATCCTGTTCTCGAGTGTCTCTTACCCCCCTCCCAGCACATAAGTGCACATCTCTGAGGACAGCCACAGCATTAGAGTCCAGCAAGAAAGCGGCTTTGGTAAAAGGCTCAGGATGGAGAGAGAGGGCTCTCACTTTCCTTGTACCAAATGTGCCCACAGCATCATGTGTTCCATCTATACGATGTGAATGGACTTCTACCCCAGTGATTTCTACGAGTTCAAGAACTGCCACACCCTGACACAACTCAAGCTCTATATGAGGCTCCACATGCCGGCTTTGGACCTGCTCTTCTAAACACATACTTTTTGACCAGCTGGAGGAATGTGCGACCAGTAAGACCAAGAAAAAGTAGAAGTCCTGGTGTGGGTGCCTCAGAGCCTGTGAGTAGGAAGCCCATGTGGTCTAGATATTGGTTGGCCCTTACTTCTACAGAGCTTGGCAAAATGCCCTTTATGGGCGGTGTCACCCAGGTAATGTCTGTCCTCTGAAAGGACTTGGGAATAAGCACTCATTAGAAAGACCCTACACCTCCTCAGTGTTCAGTCCAAACTCCAGTTCTACAGGTTCCTCCATTAGATCCTCATGGAAGTTGAGTGACACTTCAACTTGCAGAGTCCACTCTGTCCACTCTGTACCTATTTCCATTCTTAGGTTTGGGTCATGGTGGAAGAGCTTATCCTGAACTCCGGATGAAAAACCCACCAATGGAGCTGGTGACTGATGGAGACTGAGAATCATTACTGCACTCCAGAAAGCATGGGCCTTCTGTAGATATTACCAAACAGGTTTAGAGTCCTGTGGATATACCTTTTGCTCTGAACCCCATGTGTGACACAGTTGAACCTGCAGATACTATGGAGGAAGAAAAAGAGCAGCCAGATTTCCTTCCATTTCCTTTCACACTCCACCCAGAGTCAGTCCATCTGAGTCAGAGTAACACTCCACTTATTGTGCAAGCTGAAGAGGCACACGCTGGGCTCATGGAAAATGTCCCCATGGGAAGCAGCAAGTGTACTCTCAATACTGGATTCATTGGAGGAAAATGAATCCATCCTCACAGACTATCCAGACCCATCCATCTCACTAAAAGAGACTCAATCTCCATTCGACAACCCAGAATCCATCCCCCTCTTAACTCAGGAAGGACATTCTGTTTCTCATGAGGAAGGAGACCCTTCTGAGGACTCTAAAGGAGAATTACTGTCTGAAGGCAACTTGGAGGCCAGTCTGGATTTAGAGCTTCCCTGTCCCCTTCCTAAAAAGACATCTCTTTATCTTGCTCTCATGATTCTTGTCAAGTATTCATTGTATTTACTTTGCTAACTATTAAACTCTCATTGTTAATATTATGGTGTGCAGTTCTTCAGTGCTTATTATACTGTGTTTTATTTTCCACTTATAATGTGAGACCTCAGACACATAGGTCCTGGGTGGGCCAAAAACCAGACAGGTCTGGTCCCATAGAAGACAACCTTACTGGATATACAGGGAACTATGAAATGCATGGAATCACCAGGAATCCAGGCCAGGCCTCCATGGAAAGACAAGTCAGCTACCAAAGCTTAAGGACAGAGCAGATGCCTGGAAATGTGTTTTGTCAATCAGGAGAAGTGCCAGAGTAACTGTAATATTATGTGGGACTCTGTTCTGTGAGTTCAAGTCTGTTTATATATCCATTGTGCTTTGTACAAATATTTAAGAAAATTAAAACTCCACAATAGCATCACAAATCTACTTTGGCTTTGAATGTGGCCTAGTTGTAGAGTGCTCGCCTAGTATACAAGAAGACCTTGATTCAATTCCTCGGCACTGCATACACAGAAAAAGCAGATGGGGCACTGTGGCTCAGGTGTCAGAGTGCCACCCTTGAACAAATGTGGCCAAGGACAGTTCCTGGTCCCTCAGTTCAAGCCCCAGGACTAGCCAAACAAGAAATCATACCATTTTCCACACATTTGGAAATAAATCTGTTTTATCTAACCCTACTTCTTTTTTGCCAGTCCAGAGTCTGTGCCACCAAGCCAAACTACTGGCCCCCAACCTTACTATTTTTAATCATTTAATTTTTTTACATAATCATATTTCATGCTGTCTGTATTAATAGCATAAACAGTATGCTTAGTGTAATAATGTTAAAGGTATTTGAGCACATTTTAAACTATTTTTTTCTGGAATTGAAATACATATATATTTGTTGTAAATGAAATTTATGACTTGGGGCAAGGGAAAGAGAAAAGGGGGAGGGGGTAACAGTGTTTACAAGAAATGTACTCATTACATATGTAACAGCAATCTCTTTGTATATCACCTTGACAACAAATTTTTTGAAATGTACAATGAGTTTAAATGTCTACTTTGGGTAGAATTTTTTTTTGCCAGCACTGGTCTTAGACTCAGGACCTGAGCACGATCCTTGTTTTTCTTTTTGTTTATTCTTAAGGCGCAAGTTCTATCACATGTGCCACAGCACCACTTTTATCTTTTTTTATCTATGTTGTGCTGAGGAATTGAACTTGGGTCTTCATTCATGCTCGGCAAGAACTCTTCCACTAGGCTTAACTTATGGCCCCAGTGGGAAGGAAGTTTTCCATAAAATATGTAGGAAATATGTACACTAAGGAAAAGCCATCAAAAATAGAAGAAAAATTATATACTTAGATAACGACATGCCAGTATTATGGCAGATCTCTGTAATTCTAGCTTCAAGAGTGGCCTATTTGGACCGGGAGTTAGCTGGCTGAAGTAAAGTGCTATCCTTGAGCAAGCCCTAGGACAGTGCTCTGGCCATGAGTTGAAGCCATAGGACATGCAAAAAATAATAATTTAATGCCCGTGACTGGTGGCTCACCCTGGTAATCCTAGCTACCCTGGAGGATCGAGGTTCAAAGACGGCCCAGGCATGAAAATCTGTGAGAATCTTATTTCCAAATAATCCAGAAAATTCAAAATGACAATGTGCCTCAAGTGGTAGAGCTCTTGCCTTGAGCTGAAGAGCTTAAGGTAAACATCCAGGCCCAGAGTTCAAGCCCCATGTGTGAAAAAAAGAAAAAGAAAGCCCTTATCTAAGGCTGGAGTGCACACTAGTGCTTGCCTAGTATGCACAAAGCCCTGTGTTCAATTACTCTGTACCACTTAAACCAAAAAAAAAGCTGGAAATGATCTCAGAAGGTTGGGTTCTGAGGATCACAGTTCAAAGCCAGGCCAGACACTAAAGTCCATGAAACTGTTACTTCCACTTAAGCACCAGAAAACCAGAAGTGACACTGTGGCTCAAGGTGTTTAAGGTTGTAGCCTTGAGCTGAAGAGCCCAGGGACACTGCCCAGGTGCACAATTAAAGTCTTACAACCAAGAGAGAGAGAGAGAGAGAGAGAGAGAGAGAGAGAGAGAGAGAGAGAGAGAGAGAGAGAGAGAGAGAGAGACAGAGAGAGAGATAGACAGACAGACAGAGAGACAGAGAGAGACAGACAGAGAGACAGACAGAGAGAGAGAGAGAGAGGCAGACCGACAGAGACAGACAGAGACAGAGAGACAGAGACAGAGACATCAAACAGTCAGGCACTGCTTGCTGAAGCATGTAATTCTACGTACTATGGAGGCTGAGATTGGAGGATCTTGGTTCAAAGCCCAAAGCCAGCCTGGACACATATGTTTGTGAGACTTACATCACAAATTAACTACCAGAAACCAAAAATGGAGCTGTAGAGGAAGAGTGCTAGCCTTGAGCTGAAGAGGTCAGGGACAGTCCAGGCCCAAAGTCCAAGCACCATGACGAATCAATAATAAAAAAAGAAGATAGCTAATAGTAATGATGAATAATTTTGGGCTGGGAGTTTGGCCTAGTGGTAGAGTGCTTGCCTAGCATGCACGAAGACCTGGGTTCAATTCCTCAGTATCACATACATAGAAAAATGCTGGAAGTGGTGCTGAGGCTGAAGTGGTAGAGCCCTAGCCTTGAGAAAATATAAGGACAGTGCTCAGTCCCTGAGTTCAAGCCCAGGACTGGCCAAATCAAAAGTAGTAGAGCACTGGCATTGAACTGAAGATCTGAGGAACAGCCCAGGCACAGAGTTCAAGCACCGCAAACAACAACAACAAAATCTATGAAATGGCAGTGGTGGTTTTAAGCTAAGCAAAAATAGAGTAGAAACTGGTAAAATACATATTTGTGTGTAAGCAAAATAGCCAGACTTATGCATTAGAACAGGATAGCCACTTGAAAAAAAAATTTGTTTTCCATCTCACTAGGTCCTGTCTCTTAATTTATTCAAGTAAGTAAAATGCTGGGTTTTATAATCGTTGCTCTGAATATTAGAAAATCATAATATCTCTCATTAACCAACAAAGACCAGGTACTGGGGCTTCGTTCAAATGGCAGAGTATCAGGCAAGAGAAGAAAAAATTGAAGTAAGAACTTGAAGTTCTTGATCCAGAACCTGCATAGTAACAGAGCAGCAGCCTGGTGATGGTACCTCACACCTATAATCTTAGCTACTCAGGAGGCTAAGATCTGAGAATCAAAGTTTAAAGCCAGCCAAAGTACCCAGTTAACTGCCAGAAAAACCAGAAGTGGCACTGTGGCTCACAGATTAAAGCACTAGCCTTGAGCTGAAGAGCTCAGGGACAGTGCCCAGGCCCAGAGTTCAAGCCCCACAATTGACAAAAATCAAACAAGCAAACAAAACTCACAAAGAAGCCTGCAGACCACAGTGGTTCTGCTGAGTCTCTTCTCTATGGGGATCAGGAAACATTTCACTTTTTCTGTCTCTTCCCATCTCAACATTCATACTAAAATAAGACTGTGTTGAAAGTTTCAATTTATAAAAATGTTTTTCATGAAGCACCCTGAAATATTCATCGCTTATATCTCAATTGAAGATAGTTGATTTGGGGCTGCATTGGTACAGTGCTACCCTTGAGCAGAAAAGGTCAGGGATAGAGCTGAAGCACTCAGTTGAAGACCCAGTGCCAACACACAAAAGAAATTATGCACTTTATACATATTTTCTAATTTCTTAATGAATTTTTCAGTCTGTATAAATATAGGGTACATTCCTTGTTACTTAAGTAAGATTGCTCTTTTTTTTTTCTTTTTGCCAGTCCTACGGCTTGGACTCAGGGCCTAGACACTTTCATTGGACTCGCTTGCCCAAGGTGAGTGCTCTGCCTCTTGAGACACAGCACCACTTCTAGCTTTTATTCTGAGTATGCGGTACCGGTGAATAGAACCTAGGTCTTCATGCATTCTACGTGAGTACTCTACCATTAGGCTACATTCCCAGGCAGTGAGATTCCTCTTACAGTCATTGTATGTTCACAGAGTTTGATCTCACACACTGTAGGGCCCTGGTTGGCTTTGACCTGTGATCCTAAACCCTGAGCATCCTAAGTAGCTGAAATTAAATTGTGAGCCAGCATGATGACTTCCATTCTTTTTTCTACAAAAATATATGTAGTTATCTAAAATATATCTATAGCTGAAAAAATGAATCTCTCCCAAACAAATCTTCAAAGAAACAACCATCCTATTAAAAGGTGGGCTAAAGACTTAAAAGAGTATTCTCTGAAGAAAAAATTAAAATGGGCTTTAGCCACATGAAGAAATGCTCCATATCTCTAGCAATAAGGGAAATGAAAATCAAAACAACTTTGAGATTCCACCTGACTCCAGTCAGAATGGCCATTATCAAAAAATCTAATAAGAGATACTGGTGGGGAAGTGACCAGGGGGATCACACCTACACTGTTGGTGTGAGTGTAAACTCGTTCAACCACTAGGGAAAGCAGTGTGGTGGTTCCTCAAAAGACTGAACATAGAGCTCCCCTATGATACAGCAAATCCACTACTTGGCATCTACCCAATTGTCCAGAAAAAAGGACATTCTAAAGCCACTAGCACAATGATGCTCATTGCAGCACTATTTACCATAGCAAAGCTATGAAACCAACCCAGATGCCACTCAGTAGATGACTGAATCAAGAAGATGTGGTACTTATACACAATGGAATGCTATGCTGCCATCAGAAGGAAAGACATCGCCCCATTTGTAAGGAAATGGAAAGACTTGGAAAAATTCATATTAAGTGAAGCAAGCCAGACCCAAAGAAACATAAGCTCAATGGTTTCCCTCATTTGTAACAATTAGTTCACATCTAGGACTCTCCTAGCAGAGGATTACAATAACTCAAAAACCTAGGTATATAAGGTCATATAGGATGAGACTAAATGAAAGGATCTTTAGGATATGGGAACAAGAGCTATATCTTGTGTCATCGTTGCTCTTAATCTTGTGTGATTTTTGTCCTTAAACTACTATGTTATTTCTCATCTCTTATTTTGCCCTTTGGTTAATGTCAGATTGTTACTGTATCTGATTTTTTCCCTGGCATATTGTTTATATGTTTATTTGTTTATGTCAAATAGGAAAGGGAAGGGGGGACACAAGATGATTGGGAAGGGGAGGGGAGAGGGAACTGGGGACAAAAACATGTGGAGTGGAATAAATGTGTGAGAAGTAATGCAGTCCACTACCTGTAAATGTAATCGTAACCCCTCTATACATTACCCTGAAAATAAAAAAGAGACTATAAAAATATCTGTAGAAAATGAGGCTGGATGATGGAAACAACCAGATGCCCTACTACAAAAATGTGATACACGCACACACACACACACACACACACACACACACACACACACACACACACACACAATGGAATGATACATAGCCAACCGACAAGATAAAATAATGGCATTCTCGGGGAAGTGGATGAAAAGGAAAAAAATCATATTAAGTGAAGTAAGCCAAACTCAAAGGAACATAGGCCCAAGAGTCTCCCTCATTTGTCAAATTCAGTAGAAACCTTGGGCTCTGCTACCAGAGATTTATAATAGAACAAAATCTGGAGACATCGTGACAAATAGTATGACACTAAATGTAAGGACCTCCAAGATAAAGAAACAAAACTCATATAATGAGTGATTGTTGTCCTTAATGAACTATGTGATCTCTTATCTCTTTTGCTATCCCTTGGTTATATCATATTGTTACAATATTTCACCTTGTTTTCTGATATATTTCATATGTGCCTAATTGGTTATTTGAAATTGGATAGGGAAGGGGGGAAATGAACATGAATGGGGGTAGGGGAAGGGAAATGGGGACCATATCATTACATGGGGTATCAAAGTTTGAGAAGTAATGCACCTTCTATCTGGTGAATATAATGTAACCCTTCTATAAATTACAATAAAAATAAATACATAAAAAGAAGATCTGCACAGAAAAAAATAATAATGGCATTTTTGGGGTAGTGGATGAAATTAGAGTGAATCCTGTTGAGTGAGATAAGTCAAGACCAAGGAAGAAAAGGTACATGGTATCCTTAATATATGGATATTAGTTTCAAACAGTAGTAGAGCGATGATTGAATAGTTGATACCCAAAGTTCTTGACATAATTTTGAAGATATAAACATAACTACATAGACATAAAAATCTAGGATAGACTATACACTCTATAGACATGTGTTTTATTATAGATTAATCTGTATCTATGACATACAATGACTCAGCTTAACTTTTACTATGTTCTAAAATCTATGTGCCAGTGATTGTATAGCGATTCCCTTCTTGAATACTTGTTGGTTAAACATGACATTTGAAATATGATGTAAATTTCAATGTTAATAAATTTTTCTAAAAAAGAGGCTAGAGGTAAATACCACTAATGTACTTGCTCTAAGTGGTACAGAAATTTTCTTAATGAATCAAGGGGTTTTATTACATCTTTATGCAATTATTTAATTCTGAGTGTTCTACACTCAATGATACTTCTGGAAAGATGATATAGCTGACTGTGTAGATGGTATGAAGACATACTGGCCTAAACGTAGAATAAAGCATTGGTAAGTGGCTGTTAACTGTCCAGATTCTCCTGGAATATGTGGAATGAATTTATTAAGCACAATGCAGGCTCTTAGTCAGATCAGGATCAAGATTATGTGGTTCCATGAGATGAATGAGGAAAGATCAGAAAAATCTACTAAGATATCCAGATATACTTTTGAAACTAAGGTATCTGTACTCCTTTTTTTTTCTTTCTTGGTGGGGAGCTTGAACTTTGGACCTGGGCAAGGTCTCTTAGTTCTTTTTCCTCAAGGCTAATGCTGTACCAGTTTTAGCCACAACTCCACTTAGTTTTTGGGTGGATAAGTGGAGAGTAGAATCTTACAGTTTTTTTTGTTTTCGTTTTTTTGGTTGCAAAGGCTTTGATTCACCTTCTCCCTGGCTAGTAGAATGACAATTATGACCCTCCAGCGCCTGGCTAGTGATTCTTTGAAAATTGGACTTTCTTCCAAATCACGTAACTGGTTCCTAGCAAAGTTTTGAAGCCTGACTTAAATGTGACAGATTTTTGTCACTTGGAGACTCTCTGTGCTGAACGTTAAAATCTACCAGCTGAGTCACAGTGGCACTTCCAGTTTTTTGTTTATGTGGTGCTGAGGAATGGAATCCAGGGTTTCATACATGCTAGGCAAGCTTCATTTTCAGCCCAAGGTTTTATGTTTTGTTTTTTCAGTGTTGTTGATTCTAAGGTACTGTATGATGTTCTTTCATTTTCTTTGCTTTTTACCTCTTTTCTTCTTTTTCCCTTTAGTTTTATTCTCTGTAGTCACTGTGTTGAATTCGGGTACCCTGTGTCTTGTACATAGGTTTATGTGATTTGGAATGGAGAGGGTATAATAAAATGGTAAAAAAAAAAAACAAAGGAAAAAGGGTGAACCAATTGAACAGTGATACTTGGAAGACACTAAACGGAAATGAACTGAACAATCTGGGTGGAGAGGGGGCTGAGGGTAGGAAAACAGAGAAAAAGGAGGGAGGGGATAACAATTTTCTTAAGAAATGTGTTCCTTACTTATGTAACCGTATGCCTAGTATATATTGACTTAACAAAAAAAATTAACTTAAAAAATAATTTAGCTTGGTATGGTGGTTCACTCTTGTAAATGTAGCTACTCAAGAGCCTGGGATCCAAGGATAGCAGTTCAAAGTCAGCCTGGGCACTGAAGTCCATGTGACTCTTATCTCCAATTAACCACCAGAAACCCAGAAGTGGCCCTATGGCTCAAGGGATAGGGCAGTAGTCTTGAGCTGAAAAGCTCAGTGACAAGACCCAGGTGCAGAATTGCAGTCCCATGACTTGAATGATGAATGATACTAGCCAGGCTCTGTGCGCTCACACTTGGAATCCTATCTACACAGAATCAGGTTTGAATCCAGCCCAAACAAATTGCATGATATTCTGATTTACAGTTCATTACCAAAAATCTGGAGGTAGAGCTGTGGATCAAGTGGTAGAACACTAGCCTGAAGCAAAAAAAAAACATTTAAGGACAGTTCCCAGGCCCTGGGTTCAAGTCCCAAGACTTGCATAAAACAAACAAAATGTGACGCTGAGTCGTCCATCATTTGGTGTTATACTTCAATATTCTTGATATGCGTCTTAGAAATTAAGTCCCTAGCCAATACTCTCCCCTGAAATTCTGCTTCATAGCTGATTCATAGAATTTCAGCATCATTGCTATCACCTTCCCTGTTAGCATAGCAGTCTACTACTGAAAATTTGAACAAAACTTTTGAGTAATCCTAATTAATCTGTGTATCATCTGCACACACATCAAATCAGCAGCAGCTATGATCTACTATTATCTAAATGTATTTAATCCCTTCTTGAGTTAATGAGCCTTAAAGAGTAAAACATATGAAATAGTTATGAAACTAACAGTCACCATTCTTCTACCTAATATTGTAATATAAGTTTATAAATGCAAGGACTATTCTGAAGTGTGCAGAAGATAGCCTCTAATTATAATATTCTCATGAAGTATAGTTTTTAAGAAACATGTTGCTTGCTTTGGGAAAGCAAAGGCAAGGAAAAATGATATAAGTAAGTTCCCTATTTATCAGAAGGAAAATACTATTGGGTTTAGATCAACTTTCATTCATTCCGTGCTGATGAAACAAATATTTGCAATTCCTGAGGCCAATCACTTCATTGTGATGCACAATCAGCCAGCTTAGATCAATCTTCCAAAAAAGGAAAGGAACAAATGAGAAGCAATTAAGGTTTCCAAAATGAACCAGGTGGTGGTGGCAGCTCACACTTGTAATTCTATCTACTCAAGGCCTGAAATCCAAGGATCTGCACTAAGTCTGTCTGTTATGAAAATATTCCTGTCTGAAACATCATCTCTGTTATCACAGCCCAGCTGATACACTCTGCCCAACAGGTTCCAAACACCAAAGTCCATCTCCTATCTGAAATACTAGCAAACGTACTCACACATTATTTCCTCTTTGGGAGATAGTTGAAACAAATACCAGAAACATTTCCCTGGCTTCAGAGTGGAAGTGGAAATATATACTCACTAGAAGCCCATCTAGTAAATTACAGTCAATCATCTTTCCTCACATCTTGTTAGTTAAATTAAAAAATGAGTGTTTGGATCAGAAGCGATGTGTATGAGCATACAGGTTGTAAAAGTACTGTAATCCTAGCTACTCAAGATAAGCTGAGACCTGAGGATTCCAGTTCAAAATCAGCCATGCAATAAATTCCATAAGATTTTTACCTCTAATTAACCAGCAAAAAACAGAGCGTTGAATTGTGCGTAAAATGCCACAGGCCTAAGCTTCGCATAAAAGTGATAAGGGGTAGCATTCAGGATGCCCACTCTCTCCACTCCTTTTTAAAATAGTACTAGAATTCCTAGGCAGTGCAATAAGGCAAGAAGCAAGCATAAAGGGGATCCAAGTAGAGAAGGAGGAAATAAAACTCTCCCTCTTTGCAGATGACATGATTCTGTATTTAAAGAATCCTATAGACTCTACTCCCAAGCTCCTTGAGCAGATTCAAAGCTTTGGAAGGGTAGCAGGCCATAAAATCAACCCTCACAAATCAACTGCCTTCCTTTACGCCAACACTGAGAGGAACGAGGCAATAATCAGGAAAGAAAATCCTTTCACAATAGCCTCAAAGAAAATAAAGTACCTAGGAATTAGCTTAACTAAGAATGTAAAGGACCGTTTAGATGAAAACTTTAAAACCCTAAAAAAGGAAATTAAAGCAGAACTAAGAAAATGGAAAAACCTCCCATGCTCCTGGATTGGAAGAATCAACATTCTGAAAATGACAACCTTGCCAAGGGCTATCTACAAATTCAATGCAATACCCATCAACATCCCAATGTCATTCTTTAAAGATATAGAAGAGGCAATTCAAAATTTCATATGGAATAGTAAAAGAGCCGTATAGCAAAAACACTTCTTAGCAGAAAGAACAGCGCTGGAGGAATTTCAATTCCAAACTTTAGACTCTATTACAGAGCTATAATTCTCAAAACAGCTTGGTACTGGCACAAGAACAGGCCTGATGTCCAATGGAATAGAACTGCGGACCCAGATATTAAACCACATACCTAGGGCCACCTAATTTTTGACAAGGGAGCCAAAAAAATAGAATGGAAGAAAGATAGCCTCTTCAACAAGTTGTGCTGGCAGAACTGGTTAAGCACCTGCAGAAAACTAAGGTTGGGTCCTTCTTTGTCACCTTGCACTAGAATTAACTCCAAATGGATCAAAGACCTGGAGGTAAAAGCTGACACACTGAAACGTTTACAGGACGGAATAGGAGATACACTAGGCCTCCTTGGCACAGGTCGAAACTTCCTTAATAAGGACCAAGAATCACAACAAATCAGAGAAAGGCTGGATAAGTGGGACTGCATTAATCTGCAGAGATTTTGTATGGCAACGGATATAGCTAGTGAACTAATCAGGAAGCCTACAGAGTAGGAGAAGATCTTCACCAACCAAAAAATGGACAAAGGCCTCATATCTAAATATATCAACAACTCTAAAAATTAAATCACTCCAAAACTAACCTCCAAAGTAACACCCATCCCATTACAAAATGGGCCAAAGACTTAAAGAGAATCTTCTCTGAAGAAGAAACAAAAATGGCCTACAGACATATGAAGAAGTGCTCCTCATCTCTGGTCATAAAAGAAATGCAAATCAAAACAACTCTAAGATTCCACCTCATTCCAATTAGAATGGCCAGGTTCAGGAAAACGAATGACAACAGATGCTGGAGGGGATGTGGTCAGGAGAAAGAGTGATAATAACAATCAAAACTTGTGAACATCTAGTGTCTGCCAGCTACAGAGGTCCAGGTTGGTTATATCTGAAAAAGTATAATCGTATTTAGTAGTAATGTTGCTCCCATTTCAAATGGGCAGAACAAGAAACTCAAGAAAAATGTCAAATCAAGAAACAACATCCCCCACCCAATGTAAACAGACAATGGAACAGTCACTGGCAAACCTAGAGGAGAGTCTTCCAGGTGCTACACAAATGCAATTGATAAACATCATTAATGACAAATGTGAAAATATAAAGAAAGAGATAATGGAGGAAGCCATACCTGAACAAGAGGAAAGCAAAAACAAGGTGATAATTGAAAAAGAAGAAGCCATAAAAGAGGTCATAATTAAGGTTTTTCAAAGAAAGATGGATGAATTCCATAGAATCCACAAACAAAAACGTAACCAAATTCCAGCAAGTGTCCAAAGAAAATAAAGCTACTGAGCTAACCACTCAAAAGTAAATGAAGGAGATAATGAAATCCATACATGATCTAAAACAAGAGATGCAAGGCATCAAAAATGAGCAATTAGAAGAAGGGAGATCAAAAATAAAGTAGATAGCTTTGATAACAGGTTAGACATTGCAGAGGAGAGAATTTCCAGGGCTGAAGATATTTTAGGTATTATAGAGAAAGAACAGAAAATGAGTCAATCCAAATCTAGGAAATATGAGAGAGCGCTTCAGGAGGTCCAAGATACAATTAGGAAGCCTAATTTAAGGCTAGTTGGTATTGAGGAGGGCGTGGAGAAAGAGGTCAATGGTAGTGGAAATATACTTCAGGGAATCATCTAAGAGAATTTCCCAAATATCCAGAAGGGCAGGCCCATCCAGATACGAGAAGCTTTTAGAACCCCAAACAGACCTGACCAGAAAAGAACATCCCACCACCATATTGTGATCCGAACTGGATCAATAGACACGAAAGAAAAGATCCTAAAGGCAGCCAGGGAAAAGGGATCAGTAACCTATAAAGGCAAACCAATCAGAATAACCCCAGATTTCAAAGCAGAGATCATGCAAGCACGAAGTGACTGGAAGCATATATGTCATGCCCTTAAATCAAATAACTACCAACCAAGAATACTGTAGCCAGCTAAGCTCTCATTCATAACTGAGGGAAAAATAAAAACATTCCATTCCAGGGAAAAGCTGCAACAATATGTCGAAACAAAACCAACACTACAGAGAATTCTCAACGATGCTCTATACATAGAAAAAAAAATAAATGCAATATAGGGAAAGAAATGGCACCTAAACAGCATACCATCTAAGGACCACAAGAACTGTCAAGACACAGGCCCTACTAAAAGCTTTTAAAAATGGTAGGATGTAATAAATATCTCCCAATCCTAACTCTCAATATCAATGGACTTAACTCTCCAATTAAACGGCATAGGCTGTCTAGTTGGATCAAAAAGCAAGAGCCATCGTTCTGCTGTCTTCAAGAGACACATCTTACCCAAAAACCATCATCTTTTGAATGTGAGAGGTTGGAATAAACTCTATCAAGCTAACTGCCCCCATAAACAGGCTAGAGTTGCCATCCTCATATCAGATACAATGGACTTCAAACTAAAATTAGTAAGAAAAGACAAAGAAGGTTACTACATACTACTAAAGGGATCTTTCCTCCCGGAAGACATAACAATCCTAAATATTTACACACCCAATCCCGGAGCTCCAAACTTCATCAAGCAAACTTTACTTACACTGAAACCATACATAGATCGAAATACAGTGATTGTTGGTGAGTTTAACACACCACTCTCACCTATGGACAGATCAACAAGGCAAAAACTCAACAGAGAAACCTTAGAACTGAACAACTATATAGACCAACTAGATCTAACAGACATCTGCAGAATATTCCACCCAGTAACACCACAATATACGTTTTTCTCAGCAGCACATGGAACATTTTCCAAAATAGACCACATCTTAGGCCATAAAGCAAACCTGGACAGATTCAGAAACACTGAAATTATTCCATGCACACTCTCAGACCATAAAGGCATCAAATTGGAGCTGAACACACATCTCCACCAAAGAAAACCCTGTAACTCATGGAGACTGAACCACACATTGTTGAATCAAAAACAATGGGTAATCGAAGAGATCAGAACAGATATCAAACTGTTTATGAAATTTAACAATAAGGAGCACACAAATATCAACTCCTTAGGGACACAACAAAGGCAGTACTCAGACGAAAATTTATAGCGGTGAGTGCCTACAACAGCAAGTTGGAAAAATGGCAAACCAACTGGTTAATGTCTCACCTTAACCTCCTGGAAAAAGAGCAACAAACCAACCCTAAACCCATTAGGAGAAAGCAAATTATTAAAATCAAAGCAGAATTAAATGATTTGGAATAAAAAAACTATAGAAAGAATCAACAAAAAAAGGAGTTGGTTCTTGAAAGAATTAACAAAATTGACAAGCCCTTAGCAAATCTTACCAAAAAAAGAAGAGAGCATATCGAAATAAACAAAATCGCAGATGAAAATGGTAATATCACGACAGAAATTACCAAGATCCAGAATATCATGAGGGAATACTTCTCAAACATTTACGCCAACAAATTTGAGAATCTAGAAGAAATGGATGAATTCCTAGACAATATTAACATACCCACACTGAACCAAGAAGAGCTAACCCAACTCAACAGGCCTATTTCAAGCTCTGAAATAGAAATGGAAATTAGACAACTTCCACTTAAAAAGAACCCAGGGCCAGATGGATTCACAGCTGAATTCTATAAGTTCTTCAAAGCAGAGCTCACACCAATACTCCTCAAGCTCTTCAACGAAATTGAAAATGAAGGTTCTTTACTACACTGATTCTGTGAAGCCAGCATATCCCTCATCCCCAAACCAGACAGAGATTCATCAAAGAAAGAGATCTATAGACCCATTTCTTTGATGAACATCGATGCAAAACTTCTCAACAAAATACTGGCCAACCGTCTACAACAACTCATCAAAAAAATTATACACTATGATCAAACTGGATTCATCACAGGGAGGCAAAGCTGGTTCAACATACACAAATCAATTAATATAATTCAACACATCAACAGGAGCAGGGATAAAATCACATGATTGTCTCAATAAATGCGGAAAAGGCATTTGACAAGATCCAAAACCCCTTTATGTAAAAAGATGTGGAGAAACTAGGAATCCATGGAACATTTCTCAATGTAATAAAGGCTGTGTATGAGAAACCCACTGCTAGTATTATACTTAATGGTGAAAATCTAAAGCCATTCCCTGTAACATCAGGAACGGGACAAGGATGCCCACTCTCTCAATCCTTTTTAACATAGTACAAGAATTCCTAGGCAGTGCAATAAGGCAAGAAGCAAGCATAAAGGGGATCCAAGTAGGGAAAGAGGAAATAAAACCATCCCTCTTTGCCAATGACATGATTCTGTATTTAAAGAATCCGATAGACTCTACTCCCAAGCTCCTTGAGCTGATTCAAACTTTGGAAGGGTAGCAGGCCATAAAATCAACCCTCACAAATCAACTGCCTTACTTTACGCCAACACTGAGAGGAACGAGGCAATAATCAGGAAAGAAAATCCTTTCACAATAGCCTCAAAGAAAATAAAGTACCTAGCAATTACCTTAACTAAGAATGTAAAGGACCGTTTTGATGAAAACTTTAAAACCCTAAAAAAGGAAATTAAAGCAGAACTAAGGAAATGGAAAAACCTCCCATGCTCCTGGATTGGAAGAATCAACATTGTGAAAATGACAATCTTGCCAAGGGCTATCTACAAATTCAATGTAATACCCATCAACATCCCAATGTCATTCTTTAAAGACATAGAAGAGGCAATTCAAAATTTCATATGGAATAATAAAAGACCCCGTATAGCAAAAACACTTCTTAGCAGAAAGAACAGCGCTGGAGGAATTTCAATTCCAAACTTTAGACTCTATTACAGAGCTATAATTCTCAAAACAGCTTGGTACTGGCACAAGAACAGGCCTGAAGTCCAATGGAGTAGAACTGCGGACCCAGATATTAAACCACAGACCTATGGCCACCTAATCTTTGACTAGGGAGCCAAAAAAATAGAATGGAAGAAAGATAGCCTCTTCAACAAGTTGTGCTGGCAGAACTGGTTAAACACCTGCAGAAAACTAAAGTTGGTTCCTTCTTTGTCACCTTGCACTAGAATTAACTCCAAATGGATCAAAGACGTGGAGGTAAAAGCTGACACACTGAAAACTTTACAGGAAGGAATAGGAGATACACTAGGCCTCCTTGGCACAGGTCGAAACTTTCTTAATAAGGACCAAGAATCACAACAAATCAGAGAAAGGCTGGATAAGTGGGACTGCATTAAACTGCAGAGCTTTTGTATGGCAACGGATATAGCTAGTAAACTAATCAGGAAGCCTACAGAGTGGGAGAAGATCTTCACCAACCAAACAACGGACCAAGGCCTCATATCTAAAATATATCAACAACTCAAAAAATTGAATCAGTCCAAAACTAACCTCCAAAGTAACACCCATCCCATTACAAAATGGGCCAAAGGCTTAAAGAGAGTCTTCTCTGAAGAAGAAACAAAAATGGCCTATAGACACATGAAGAAATGCTCCTCATCTCTGGTCATAAAAGAAATGCAAATCAAAACAAGTCTAAGATTCCACCTAACTCCAATTAGAATGGCCAGGATCAGGAAAACGAATGACAACAGATGCTGGAGGGGATGTGGTCAGGAGGGATCACTACTACACTGTTGGTGGGAGTGAAAACTCGTTAAACCACAATGGAAAGCAGTACGGCAGTGCCTCAAAACGCTAAACATACAACTCCCCTATGACCCAGCAATTCCAGTACTTGGCATTTACCCAACAATCCAGAAACAAGGGCATACTAAACCCACTAGCACAACAATGTTCATTGCAGCACTATTCACCATAGCAAAGATATGGAACCAACCCAGATGTCCCTCAGTTGATGAGTGGATCAACAAGTTGTGGTATTTGTACACAATGGAATTCTATGCTGCTGTCAGAAAGAATGACATCGCCCCATTTGTTAGGAAATGGAAAGACTTAGAACAAATCATATTAAGTGAAGTAAGCCAGACTCAAAGGAACTTAGGCTCAGTGGTTTCCCTCATTCGTCATAATCAGTAGAAACCTTGGGCTCTACTAGCAGAGATTGTCAATAGAGCAAAAGGCCATATATAAGGCCATATAATGTGAAGCTAATTGAAAGGACCTCCAGGATATTGACACAAAAGCCATATAATGAATGACTGTTGTCCTTAATGTACTATGTTGTCTTTCATCTCGTTTGCTGTCCCTTGGTTATCCCATATTGGTATAGTATCTCACTTTGTTATCTGATATATTGAATTTATTTGTATTTGGATATTTGAAATTTGATAGGGAAGGGGGGAAAACCAAGATGGGTGGGGGGTGTGGGGTTGGAGGGAAATGGGTACCAAGACATGTGAAAGGGTATCAATGTATGTGAATTAATGCACTTTCTATCTGGCAAATATCATCTAACCCTTTTACTAATTACAATAAAAAAATTTAAAAAAAAGAAAGTTGTAGTGTGTGGGGAGGATGATGGGGTCAAATACATTTCTTCTTAGAAATATACCTCATCTGGTTGCCCTGGATTTTCCTGGCCTTCTTCTTAGAGAAAGTTCTGTTATACTGGATTTGTGGCTTGGCAATGATCTAGCTTGTACATCTTCGAGTAAGACATCCACAACTTCCATGCCTGAGACTCGAGTTTCCTGACTTTTGGCAACAGCACAGCAACATGTTTCTTCCTCCTGAGCCACAGGCCAAGTGAGCTGGCTTGAGCTGGTTGTTAGTTACAGTGGCTTGGTTACCAGGGTTCCATATTCTGTTCCATTGTGAGGGAGGCAGGGTCACCTTTCATGGCCCAATGACCAAAGATCCTTGCTCACAAAAGACCTCACCAAAGACATACTGGAGGCTGAATCTCTCCTCCAATCTCACAATATACATGTGGATGTAGTATACAGCACACCTTATTGGTCCAATCCCAATGTCTTCCACTAGGCCCAACTACCAGTCTGGTCTCAGGCTCAAGGAGCCTTTCTTAGGTAAGATCCAAACTTAAGGGTCAAAATTGCCCTCATCCTTTACAAAACATTTGCTTCACAGTGCCTTCTCTGCCTGCATTTTGCCCCTTGTCGAATTTTTTTTGTTTTTGCTAGTCTTGGGACTTGACCTCAGAGTGTGAACATTGTTCTTGGGCTTTCTTTAGGCTTTAGCTGTCCCACCGAGCCACAGCACCACTTGCAGCGTTTTCTATGTATGTGGTAATGAGGAATCAAACCTGAGGCTTACTGCTTGGTAGCCAAGGACTCTCCCACTAGGCCAAACACACAGGGCATCTTGCACATATTTTTGACGTCAATCTACTAGGATATTATTAGGTTTCTGTATCCTAATCAATTTTTTCCTGATGATTAGCTTTTCGTCATGTGTAAAAAATGCAAGAGGGAAAAACACAGAAGAATTAGTGAAATTAAAAAAAAGCATTAGACACAGTTAAGTGTTCATTCTTTGTAGGACAAAGGATATTTGGATATGATGATGATGACTTTATAATTACTATGTCAGGGTTAAGAGTTTGGCATAGTGGTAGAGTGCTTGCCTAGCATCCATGAAGATCTGGGTTTGATTGCTCAGTATGACATAGATAGAAAATCTAGATGTGGCACTGTGGCTCAAGTGGCACAGGGCTAGACTTGAGAAAACCCGAGGACAGTGGTCAGGCCCTGAATTCAAGCCCCAAGACTGGCAGAAAGATAAAAGAAAATAAAAGTGCTTTTTACGAGCTAATTCACTCACAGCATTTGCTTCTGAAATCTTCGCTTCTGCATCTTGTGAAATACCCCTTTCCCTCAACGTAGACAAGAAAAACAGATCCATCCCATGGTCCACTGTGAGGCCACTGGTTGGGCTAAGAGCTAGTCTTGCAGCAACACATAAGTTTTATTCTAATACTTTCCAAACTTTGTACTCAAATATGCTACCTACTTACCAACTTATGTCAGTTATCCTTATGCTATAACTTTTCTTCATTACTACAATATTCTTACACTCCTACGTTAATCCTCTTGAACCTCCCCTGACCTCTCTCATTCTTTTTTTCTATCTCTGGACCTCTGCTCGTCTTTCAACCCTTATACTGCACGGATCTACACTTGATGGCTGTTGAGCAATATTGTATATGTAGGTGGTTAATTATTCTCTAGGCTCAGAGGGACTTAAAGACAATAGAGATTGGATTGAGAGGCTTATTGTTTTGGGTATAAATCGCTTATCAGTGGTTGTATTAGGCTGGTCTGTAAGTGCACAAAAAGAAAGTGTGATAATGCCAATCAAAACTTGTGAACATCTAGTGTCTGCCAGCTACAGAGGTCTTGATTGGTTATATCTGAAAAACTATAATCGTATTTAGTAGTAATCTTGCTCCCATTTTCAAATGGGCAGAACAAGAAACTCAAGAAAAATGTCAAATCAAGAAACAACATCCCCCACCCAATGTAAACAGACAATGGAACAGTCACTGAAAACCTAGAGGAGAGTCTTCCAATTGCTACACAAATGCAATTGATAAACATCATTAATGACAAATGTGAAAATATAAAGAAAGAGATAGTGGAGGAAGCCATACCTGAACAAGAGGAAAGCAAAAACAAGGTGATAAGTGAAAAAGAAGAAGCCATAAAGGAGGCCATAATAAAGGTTTTTCAAAGAAAGATAGATGAATTCAAAGAATCCACAAATAAAATCGTGACCAAACTCCAGCAAATGTCCAAAGAAAATAAAGCTACTGAGCTAACCACTCAAAAGGAAATCAAGGAGATAAAGAAATCCATACATGATCTAAAACAAGGGAAGCAAGGCATCAAAAGTGAGCAATTAGAAGCAAGGGAGATGGAAATAAAGTAGATAGCTTTGATAGCAGGTTAGACATTGCAGAGGAGAGAATTTCCGTGGCTGAAGATAATATAGGTATTATAAAGAACAGATGATGAGTCAATCCAAATCTAGGAAATATGAGTTAGCGCTTCAGGATGTCCAAGATACAATTAGGAAGCCTAATTTAAGGCTAGTTGGTATTGAGGAGGGCGTGGAGAAAGAGGTCAATGGTATTGGAAATATACTTCAGGGAATCATCTCAGAGAATTTCCCAAATATCCAGAAGGGCAGGCCCATCCAGATACGAGAAGCTTTTAGAACCCCAAACAGACCTGACCAGAAAAGAACATCCCACCGCCACATTGTGATCCGAACTGGATCAATAGAAACGAAAGAAAAGATCCTAAAAGTAGCCAGGGAAAAGGGATCAGTAACCTATAAAAGCAAACCATTCAGAATAACCCCAGATGTCTCAGAAGGGACCATGCAAGCACAAAGTGACTAGAAGCATATATGTCATGCCCTTAAATCAAATAACTACCAACCAAGAATACTGTAGCCAGCTAAGCTCTCATTCATAACTGAGGGAACAAGAAAAACATTCCATTCCAGGGAAAAGCTGCAACAATATGTCGAAACAAAACCAACACTACAGAGAATTCTCAAAGATGCTCTATACATAGAAAACCAAAATAAATGCAATATAGGGAAAGAAATGGCACCTAAACAGCATACCGTCTAAGGAACACAAGAACTGTCAAGACACAGGCCCTACTAAAAGCTTTTTAAAATGGTAGGAACTAATAAATATCTCTCAATCCTAACTCTCAATATCAATGGACTGAACTCTCCAATTAAACGGCATAGGCTGTCTAGTTGGATCAAAAAGCAAGAGCCATCGTTCTGCTGACTTCAAGAGATACATCTTACCCCAAAACAATCATCTTTTGAAAGTGAGAGGTTGGAATAAACTCTATCAAGCTTACTGCCCCCATAAACAGGCTGGAGTTGCCATCCTCATATCAGATACAATAGACTTCAAACTAAAATTAGTAAGAAAAGACAAAGAAGGTTACTACATACTACTAAAGGGATCTTTCCTCCCGGAAGACATAACGATCCTAAATATTTACACACCCTTTTGAAGATTCTCAAAAGATTGAAGATTCTGCCAGTGTAAGTTAGATTCCGGCATTGATATTAAATAATGCAATGAGTAGGGATTTATATTTGAAATATCACTGTTGACAAAATCTAACACACATTTGCTTAGTATTTGCTTTTGATTTCCCAAGAAGTACAGTACAAGCTAACACTTGTGGCATATATCGACTGGGAGAAATGATTCAGAATATGTGACTCATTTGAACAGGAGTCAGTGAAAGATACAGAAGCAGGATACCCATATTGTGATAATTTGTATCTTTTGCATATTTTGTGTTTGTTATTAATTCCATTTGTGGTGTACATTTCTAGGTAAAAACTTTTAAAATGTTTCCTAACAATTTGTTATTTCAACAGCAAAAAAAGACATTTATATGCCTGATAAAATTCATAGAATCCAAATTTTTCCATATTATTTTTTGTTTTTTCTTTTTTTTGGTGGGTCATAGATCTTGAACTCAGCTTGGGCACTATCCCTGAGCTCTTCAGCTCCAGGCTACCACCTTACTCTGGAGCCAAGCCCCACTTCCCATTTTCTAAAGGTAAATTGGAGATAAGTGTCTCAGGTCTTTTTGTGCCAGGATGGCTTTAAACCTTGATCCTCAGATCTCAGCCTGCTGAGTAGCTAGGATTATAGAAGTGAGCCACCACCCCATCATGCTCAGCTTTCTGTTTTTTTTTTAAACAAGCCCTTTGGCTGGAACTCGGTCTGAGCACTGTCCTTCAGCTTTCCTCAAGCCTAGTGATCTTCTACTTGAGCCACAGCACTACTTCTGGTTTTTTCTGTGTATGTGGTACTGCGGAATTGAAACTTCGTCTTCATACAAGCACTCTACAACTATGCCAAACTCCCAGCCCCTCCACATTAGTTTTTATGATAGATCTTTCCATGCATCTAGGATGGCTAGAAATCCTTCTTGAGTTTCCCAAGATCAGGGAGTATAGGTGTGTCCCATCCTGTGTGGCTACATAACCATTGTTTAGGGTACAGTTCTCTCTTCATTCTACCCATCTAGAGCAATTTTCATCTTCCATGTATAATCATTAAACATTCAGCTCCTGTTCCTCTCTACTCCATTCTCTGGAACCATCGTGCTTTTTGGCTCTAAGGGTTTGTTGATCCTTGGAAGCTCTGGATGGAAAAACATACCCTAGCTCTTCCTTTATGACTGCTGTATTTTTAGTTTACTGTAATCAAGATTCATCTGTAAAATATAGTAAAATGTTCTTCCTTTTCAATGCATTGTTTTGCATATTTCTACCTTTTGATTATTATTAATAGTTGTGAATGGATTCTCCACATATTTGTTCTAGTCTCTGCTTTCTCTTCCGTTAGGTACAAATCTAGAAATAGAAGTGTTGGACCATATTTCTATGTAATTCTATATTTAGTACTTTTTAGCACTCTCCACGCAATTTTTGATTGTTTTATATTCCTTGCAGAACTATTCCAAAGTTCTACTTCTTCTCACTACCTTCCCAGTAATAGTTAGACTTTGAAAGTTGTTTTTTTGTATGCGTGTGTGTGTGTGTGTGTGTGTGTGTGTTTGTGTGTGTGTATGTGGATCTTTTTGTTTAAAACTATATTTATATTAACATATTTAAAGTAATGATTTCATTGTTAATTTTGAACTTCTTTCTACATTTTGAACTACTACTTCTATATATTCTTTTGTGAAAATCCTCTCCAATCTCCAATTTTTTTCCCTTTTTTTTGTGGGGTAGTGGGGAAAGTCATGGGGCTTGGACCTTGGGCCGTGAGCTCTTTAGTTTAAGGCTATTGTCCTACCCTGAGTATTGCCCCTCAGCTCTTCTGCTCACAGCTCCCTACCCCTCTTCCCATTATATACAGAACAAAGGTCATCCTCAGTCTTTTTGAAAAAGTAAAACATACAGTAAATTTGTAGTATAAAACAGCAAGAAATAAATTTCTTGCCAGGTGCAGTGACTTCTACCTGTAATCCTAGCTACTCAGATATCAGGCTGATATCTAAAGATTTGGTTCAAAGCCAGCCTGGGCATTAGAAAGTCTATGAGACTCTCATCTACAGTTAACCACTAGAATATGGGAAATGGCACTGTGGCTTCATAGGTAGGGTGATAGCCTTGAGTTGAAGAGCTCAGGAACAGTGCCCAGGCCCAGAGTTCAAGCCTTACAAATCCCCCAGCCAAAAAAAAGAAAAAAAAGTTTCTTCCCCAAGTGATTATTATGCCAGACATAGAACATTAACATTCTGGGTGTACTTCACAATATTATTACTTGATACCCTAAGATTTTGCAATATCCTCTCAGTATCAGCATATGTCATCATATAATGTAGTTCCTTTTCAATGGAATAATTCCATTTATAACCTAAATCTACTCCCCCGACTTATTTTTGTCGATACCACAATTGCTCTACCATGATATGCCACGAGCCATTAAACACTTTATGGTGGGTAATTGGAAAGGAGTCTCATGGAATTTTGTGCCAGGCTGGCTTTGAAACCATGGTCCTCAGATCTCGGTCAGCTGAGTAGCTAGGATGACAGGCGTGAGCCACCAACACCTGGCTTGCCTTTTTATTTTTTTGTGGGTCTTGGGACTTGAACTCTGGGCCTAGGCACCATCCCTAAACTTTTCAGGTCAATATTTCATGTAAGTCTAATGATTTAAGTAAAGGAATACAATTCCAACAAAAAAAAGAATAAAATTCCAGACATGGTGTGTTTATAACTCAGTGCTAATCACTTGATGAAAATGTGCCATTCCAGAAGCTGGTGTCATTTGATGATGTAGCTGTGGATTTCAGGTGGGAGGAGTGGCAGCATCTGGATAATGCTCAGAGGACCCTGTACAGAGATGTAATGCTGGAGACCTACAGCAACCTGGTGTCCTTAGGTGAGCAAAAGTCAAATTCACTTGCAAGGCCAAGTGCCTTGTTATTTTGCAGATACGTGAATGTTTATCAAACTTTCAATACTATTTAAATGAAAGATTCCAGGCTCTGAGAAGTATCATTACTTTCTAAAGAAAACCTAAGGTAATTTTGTACTCATTCTTCAGGATACCTTCAGGATACTTTGACAACAGTTCTAAATTATGTTTCCTCTAATGGAGACGACATTCCAAACTTACACAGTAATTGTAAGTGGATAAACCATCCAGAATAGAATATATATCATTATTGGAAATAGGATCTACATATCACTAAACAGTGAGTTTATAATGGAAACCTCGCACTAGGTGCAATGTTTCATGCCTGTAATCTTAAAATATTCAGGAGGAAGAAATCTAAGAAGTCTAATTTGAAGCCAGCAATGGCATAAAAATTGCCATGAAACTCTATAACTCCAAGTAACCCCTCAAAAATGTTAGTGGAGTGTCAAGAGTTTGACTTTGTGGTTGAGTGCTTGCCTAGCATGCATGAAGACCTATGCATGTAAGTGGAGCTGGGACTCAAACTGGTATTTTTCTAGCCTTGAGCAAGACAGCTAAGTTTATGCCATAGAAAATGAATCCAGAGCTGGGGAAAAGTCAACCATGGAGCCAGTGAGAAATGAGAGAAAAGATTTAATAGATTACTTGTGAGTAGGATATCTGCGAACTTAAAGCAATGATGACACAGCATAAGCAATAATTCTCTACTGTTTCTAATTTACAGGGCCCTGTGTTCCCAAACCTGTATTAATTGACAAGCTAGAGCACTGTGCAGAACTCTGGATAGGAAATTCCTCTGACAAGAATATCACAGATGAGTGAATGCATCTTCATATTGATGTTGGAGCCTGAGCCCCATTGGTAAGTTCATGTTGTGATGTACTGAGCAATAATATTCTTAGTTACCCTAAATCCTGTGTGGAACCTATGGAATTCTTTGTGAATGAATCAAGAATCATTTTCTTTTCCCAATCCTATGCTTGGTCTCAGGGCCTGAGCATGGTTCTTGGGTTTTGTCAAGGCTAGCTCTCTACTTCTTGAGTCATAGCACCACTTCTGGCTTTTTCTTTGTATGTAGTACCAAGGAACTGAACCAGGTCTTTGTGCATTCTAGCCCAAACCCCCGGCACCAAGAATCATAGGGTGATATGATGAATTCTATGTGGCAGTAGAGTTAAAGTTAGATTTCTCTGTAGAAATCACTGTGAAACAAAATAAAATGAGAAAGCCATGAGCCCGTGGTTCATGCCTGTAATCCTAGCTACTTAGGAGGCTGAGATCTGAGGATCAAGGTTCAAAGACTGACCTATCACAAAAACACCTTAGACTCTTCTCTCCAATGAACCAATAGAAAATGAGAAGTGGGGTTGAGTCTAAAGACATAGGGCAGTAGCCTTGAGCTGAAGAGCTCAGGAAGAACAGCCAGGTCTAGAGTTCAAGTCCCATGACCGCAAAACAAGAAAGAAAGAAAGAAAGAAAGAAAGAAAGAAAGAAAGAAAGAAAGAAAGAAAGAAAGAAAGATAGGAAGAAAGATAGGAAGAAAGAAAGAAGAAAGAGGGAAGAAAGAGGGAAGGAAGGAAAGGAAGAAAGAAAGAAAGAAAGAAAGAAAGAAAGAAAGAAAGAAAGAAAGAGTGATATTTCATTTCTTTAAAACTAAGGCTATAAATGATTGAGCAAACAAGGAATAAGTCAGGGCATTATTCTCTGATAAGGATAATATCTTTATGCTGGTAGGAAGAGACTGGTATTCAAAACCAGACGTTTCCACCAGAAATTGAGCCTAGTGGTAGAGTGCTTGCCTAGCATGCACAAAGACACAGGTTTTATTCCTTATTACAACATACATAGAAAAAGCCAGAAGTAATGACTTCATTGGTAGGGTTCTAGTCTTGAGAAAACCCAAGGACAGTGGTTAGGTCCTAAGTTCAAACCCAGGAATGGAAGGAAAAAAAAAACAACAAAGTTTCAATCAACATAAGAAAATTAACTAGACAATGAGCTGGGGATTTTCTGGTCTTCCATGGTTCTGAGGGACAGGAGTGTTAGAAAAGGAATTTTTATAAGACTTCAAATGGAAAGAAATAAATTTCAAAATTCCCACAAATACCTAAATTGAGATTTTAGTGAGAAGTTGTAACTGAAGGGATATAGGTGTAAGTCCTTACTCTCAAGAATCGTTCTTGCTTGGATCAAAGGCAAACAGACATATAAACCAAACTTGTGGCCGCTGAATCTAGAAAAAATTCGTGTTCCTCACTTAATGGTTAATAAGCAAACAGCATTGAAACTGGGTAAGGTAATCCTATCTGGTACTCAGGACCTGAGACTCTTATCAGTAGTTAACTCTAGAAAACAGGAAGTGGGGCTGTAGCTCAAGGATAGGGGTTATAGTCTTCTGCTGAAGTGTTCAGGGACAGGGCCGAGGCCTATGAACTACAAAAAAAAGAAAAGAAAAGAAAAGAAAGTTTTAAAAAGATGCAAAACAGCACAATATTTAGAGTATTTCTCAAAAATAAAAGAAAGGCAGCTATTCCTCAATGTATAAACAAAACAGTATTTGAAAAAAAACAGCTGCAGGTATATTATAGGTAGTATTCAGCTTAAAACTGTAGCAATACATAGATGGGTAATTTCAATAAATATTTCCTGTGATATAAAAAGAGAACTAAAACACAGAAAAACATTATTGGTCATTGTAAAATATCATTTTCTTAATAGGTTAGGGAGAAAAGCATATATTTCTCACAAATCAATTTCCACTTTTATATTTTAAAATATCTAACACTTAGGATGGGAAAGTAAAGTCATTACCTTTACAGTAAGGAATATTTGTATCTCATGTTTGTTTGTGTCTTTTTTTCTATGACTCATTTTAGATGTCCAGGTAATGGAAAATGTGTTCAAGACCTGCCAGGAAAGTCCACATGAATGTCTTTGTGAAGTAGCAGTTGCAAGTAGTATCGAAGTGGAGGAAAACGTGAGATTAGCAACAACTTTAAATTTGAGCTCTACACATAATCCAGAGCTGATTAGTAATAACGGTAACAACTTAGGGGTGAGGACTGAGGAGTTCATTAAGTGTCAGAACATGCTTCTGTCTCCTAAGCCTGATGAGATGCATACTGCATATAGATCTCGTATGTCTCCTGTTCTTAAAAAATCCATGGGATATTCAGAGCATTTTATTCATGATTGTGACAGTCCAAAAGATCTGCAGTATCATAATTCTGTTCTCCCTGCCCAAGAAATTCTTCAGGGAGGGAGGAAAACTGCTAAATGTACTGTGTGATGAAAAATATTGTACTTAACACCGACCATCACTACACATCCGAAAATGTACACAGGAGAGACTCCTCATATATGTAGTGAATGTGAGAAATCTTTCAGTAATGAAATACGCCTTACAATACCTCAGAGCAAATATCCTGAGATATGTGATGCGTACATCAAGTGTGAAAATTAATTTCTGAGGAGTCAGACCTGACGCTCCAACCTCGATCTCCAAGAGAAGACAAACCTTATGAATATGAGGAACGTAATAAAATTTCTGCCCAGAATTCAGCTCTCAGCACACATCAGAGATCTCACACAGAAGAGAAATCTTATGAATGGGATAAATGTGGGAAGACTTTTAGACTGAAATCATACCTCACTTTGCACCAGAGAAGACACACAGAACAGAAACCTTATGAATGTAACAAATGTGAAAAGTATTTCACCCAGAAGATACACCTTCGAGTTCATCTAATAACACACACAGGAGAGAAATCTTATAAGTGTAATGAATGTGGAAAGTCTTTCCAAGGGAAGGGAAAACTTCGTGTTCATCAGAGAATACACACAGGAGTGAAACCTTATGAATGTAACCAATGTGTAAAGTCTTTCAGACAGAAATCTTCCCTCAAATTGCATCAAAGAACACACACAGGAGAGAAACCTTATGTGTGCAACAAATGTGCAAAGACCTTCAAGTGGAAGTCATATCTTGATGGGCATAATAGAACACACACAGGAGAGAAAACTTATGCATGTAGTGAATGCGGAAAGTCTTTCATATGGAAGGTAAAACTCCATGTTCATCAGAGAATATACTCAGGAGAAACACCTTATGAGTGTAACATATGTGGAAAGTCCTTCACACAGAAGCCAAACCTCAACATGCATAAGACAATTCAAACAGGAGAAAAACCTTATGAATGTAGCCAATGTGGAATGTCTTTCAAATGGAAGTCTTCCCTCAAATTGCATCAGAGAACACACACAGGAGAGAAACTGTACGAGTGCATCAAATGTGGTAAGACCTTCAGATGGAAGTCACATTACAGGAGGCATAACAGAATTCACACATATTAGAAACCTTAGGAATATAACCAAAGTTGAAAGTCTTTCGTGCAGTATTCACCCTTCAGGAAGCGTAAGAGAGTTCACACATATGAGAAGCCTTAGCAATGTAATAAATAGGAAAGACTTTTTAGTCTGTGGAAGAAAACTCAGCTTGTGTCACAGAACCAACACAAGATAAAACCCTTAATGAATGTAGCAATTGTTCAGTCTTTTCCCCAGAAGGCACAACTCAAGATTTATCACTAAACACCCACAGGATAGAATCCTATGAATAAAATGAAAGGGAAATTTTTTTGAAGAACTCATAGTTGAGTTTGCATGATACCACACAGACACAGGATAAAAATCGGATGAATATAAGAATATGAAAAATCCATCATGAACGTATGACTAAGTATAAAATGCACATAGGAGAGAAAAACCTTATGAATATTACAAATGTGGAAAGTGTTTGACCTCGAGAGAGAGAGAGAGAGAGAGAGAGAGAGAGAGAGAGAGAGAGAGAGAGATAGAGAGAGAGAGACAGAAAGAGAGAGAGAAAGAGAGAAAAGAGAGAGAAACAGGAACTTCTAAATTTTACAGAGATAGAGAAGGAGAGAGAGAAGGAGACAGAAACTAATTTCTAAACTTTACAGTCTTTCTATTTCCTTACAAATTCGTCTATGTCATTCTTTCTGACAAAAGCACAGAATTCCATTGTGTAAAAATACCATATTTGATCTACTCATCAACTGACGGGCATCTCGTTGGTTCCATAGCTTTGTTATAGTAAATAGTGCTGTGATAAATGTTATTGTTCTAGTGAATTTAGTGTGTCCTATCTGGACGATTAGCAAGTAGTGAAATTGCTGGATCACAGGGGAGCTCTATGTTTAGTCTTTTTGGGATACTGCCATAGTGCTTTCCATAGTGGTTGAACGAGTTTGCAATACCACCACAGTGTAGTAGTGATCCCTCCTGGCCACATCCCCTCCAGCATACGTTATTAGATTTCTGGATCTTGGCCATTCTAACTGGAGTGAGGAGGAAAAGGGAAAGAGGAACTGAAACTTTCTCTCCTTACAGATGACATGATTCTGTATTTAAAGAACCCTATAGACTCTACTCCAAAGCTGCTTGAGCTGATATAAAACTTTGGCAATGTAGCAGGGTATAAAATTAACCCTCAATGTCAACTGCCTTCCTATATGCCAACAAATGAGAGGAATGAGGCAAGAATCAGGATAGCAACTTATTTTGCTACCAAAGAAAATAAAATACCTAGGAATTAACTTAGAATGTAAAGCCCCTTTTTGATGGAACTATAAACCCTGGAGAAGGAAATTAACGCAGAACTGAGGAAATGCAAAAACCTATGCTCCTGGTTTGGAAGAAGTAATATTGTAAAAATGGTAATCTTGATAAGGTCTATCTACAAGTTCAGTGCAATTTTCATCAATATCCCAATGTCATTCTTTAAAGAAACAGAAGAGGAAATCCAAAAGTTCACTTGGAATAATAAAAGACCCCTTATAGTCTGTCTTCTTGCATAATACATAATGTTTAATCTCACCTTCTCCACCAAAATCTCACCTTTCTCACTGAGACATAGGTGGCCCTGTTTACTAGCAGCAAAGGCTCAAACGCGCAGTTTCAGGTGTCACCACTGCCTCTGTTACTGGGTAGATCCAACTCTGTCATTGATTCTGAGGTCTGCTCTGGGAGTCTTGGTCACAAGTTGTTCTGTGGCATCTGCTGCCAGCCTGTGCCTATTTGCTTCCTTTTCCTCCAGCAGCCTACAACAGGGAATGAAGTTCAGGCACTGATGCTCTCCTTCATATGCAGGGCAGGATGAGCCCAACCCTCCCACATCTTCCTCTACTAATTTTTGGGAAAAAATGGGCTGGCAAAAGTCCTCAGGTGTGGCGCATGGCTGATCCACACTTTTAATCCAGGCTGGTCAGGAGGCTGAGATCTGAGTATGGAAGTTCCAAGTCACCTAGAACAGGAAAGTCTGATAGATTCTTACTACCAAAAATAAAAACAGCTGGGAATGGAATTTGGGCTCAAGTGGTAAAGGGCTAGTCTTGAGTACAAATGCTTAGTGCCCAGGCCCTGAGTTCAGGCTCCAGCACTGCCAACAACCTCACTTTAGTGAGATTTTAGCTTTATCCATGTAGGCACATCTCACTGGAATCTTTGCTGGTAGAGATAGTCTTCATAATTTTGTCTCAAGGTAAAGGTCCTCCTGGGGTAGTACACAATAGATGTCATTTAGAGAGGAGCCCCACTTGCTCCAGGTTTGAAGATGGCATAGGTCAAGCCAGCATGGAATTGGCACATCAGTCTTTTTCCTAGCACCACCTACCAGTGAATGTGAAATGACATTGATTGTTGTGGGATTGTGTGATTGAAGTGCCCCATTAAGGGCAGTGTAAGCACATCAAAACTTGGATAACAGGAATGCTGAAATCTCAAAGCTAAGATTTCTGTTGGCTACAGAAATGCTGGTGTGTCTGTGATTCACTAAAAGTTCAGGTGCAAAGATTCTGAAGCTTGATGCCATGTGTTTATTCCATTTAGTAAAATTATTTTAATGCACTGTATAAGTTAAAACATTTGATAAGAGTCAGGGGTAGTGAAAACATTGTTCTTGAATTCAGGTGTCTGGCAGGGTAATGGGGGGGTGTTTGTGGCTGGGACTATGAAGCTGGAGCTGCTATCAAACCATGGATCATATTCCTCTTTGTCTGGGAGAAATGACTCAAAAGATGAAATTTGAATGGTGAGGAAAACATGATGATGTACTCAGGAAATTTCTCCTAAACAAATGCTCATGTGGAAGTGGGATGGGGGCTGGGCATATCTGAGGCAGAGCTTAAGGGGGCTTCTCATGGCGTTGAGAACGTTCCTTGCGACTTCAGGCATGCAGCAGGGTGTTTTAGATGACCATTGTGAGATGGATGGAATAAGACTGAAGACAAGATGAATGCTGGGATCGTGCAATGCTCTTGCATGAGTGGCTGGTGGCTCACCTGAAAGAACTAATTATGTCTAAAAACGAAATAAGGAATTTGTTTTGATTAGATAATACCTGTAATCCGAGGCATATTCAGGATCCTGATCTTAGTATTGTGGTTTAAAACCAACCCAGCAAAGGGAAAAATGCATGAGACTCATACTCCCAGTTTAGAGCAAGAACAAAGATTGAAGTAGAGCTGTGGCTCAAGAGCTAGAGTGCTACCTTGAGCAAAGAAAAGCTAAGAAAAAGCTGCAGGTCTTGAGTTCAAGGCCAGGAATGAAAGAAGGAAGGTAAAAAAGGGAAGTATGTGAGGAAGGGAAATATATAAATGAAAGAGAGAAGGAACTAGAAATTTAAAACTAGAGAATATTTAAAAGTCATCAGTCCTTCTAAGAAAAGTGTTGGAGTATGGGTTCTATATGTGGTGAACTGGAAGCCCAGCAGTGACTTGTTAACCAAAGAGTCACCATGATGAGCAAAGGATAGAAATCTGCATGAGCCTCTTAGCGGATGGAGTCACAGAAGAGAAACTCAGCTCCCATCCCATAGTTAGAAGGATATAGAGATGGGGAAGTTGGCATCACCTTGATGTCATTGTGTCCATGGAGACTGGAAGCCATGGCTCTGTGAAAGCACAATGTTCTGGTTACTGAGCTGGGAGGCTGAGGAGAGCCAAGTCCTGGCCATGAAGAAATCAGGGTGGCAGCAGAGCAACTCTGCTGCAGTGTGTGCCTGCTTGGCTGTTCTTATTCTGTGGTGGATCAGGCCGGAGCGGGTGATAGTAACTGTTTTGTGGTCACAAGCCCTTCACCAAGAGCTTCCTCTGGGATCCTCATAAGCTACAGGGTGGCTGGTGGTGGGATGTGTGTGGGGTGGAAGTGACAGAGGGATGGACGCATGGCAAGGTGGGTGAAGAGATGAGAGGAATGATGAGAGCCCAGTTCATTGGTTTCCAAGGTTAATGGGTGGGAGGTAGAGAGGCATGATGGAGGAATGATGGAGGGAGGGGAAGGTGGTGACAGAGTGAGGCCATCTGTAGTGCCAGCCTGGCCATCATCTGAAGCCCATAGGCAGCTTCCTGATCCTTCACTTAGTCCTGCTCCTTGTGGAGGGAATGTCACGTGTACCCAGAGCTAGGGGTTGGGCAATGTTAGTAGCACCTGGAGAACCATTGGCCTCTACCTGGGTGAGGGGTGGTTATGGCTCCCATGCTGGGTGGCCTGATAGCTATGGAACAGATCTCTCCTTAGCTACCACAGTCAGTGGCTGCTCTCCATCTAGGGTTAGGGCACCTGCTCAGCCATCAGGACACCCCATGCCAGGACAGAGGCCTACAATTCAGATGGCAGCACAGGGGTGAAGATGATCTCACCGTAGCCCTAGTTACATGGCTGTCCCAGCATGCAGGACAGGATGAGCTGGGGGAAGATGTTCTCTGTGTTTTTCCACAGCCTATCCCGGCCTCTTCTTGTGTCTGATTAGACCAAGAGAGTACCAGGTTCCCTCGCATAGTCCTGGTTCTTTTTCTTTTACAGTCATGAGGCTTGAACTCAGGTCCTGGGTAATGTCCCTGAGCTCTTTTGCTCAAGGTTGATGCTCTACCATTTGAACCATAGTGCCATTTCCAGCTTTTCCTTTTCATGTGGATCTCTGATATGTCCAGTACTGTGCCTGCAGGGAGGCACTCACCCCACAGACAGAGCCACCTCTGCCGTGACTGTGACTGCCCACAACCCTCACACCCACTCCTTGCACACCCCTCGACTCCAGTTTTAGCTCCTCTTGGACTGGGTGTCCAGCCTACCCCTTCCTACATTCACAAAGGGTCTACAATTGTCTTCCCAGGGTCCTTTCTTCTATCAGCCCGAGTACAGACTGTGCACATCTTGACGATCACAGAGCTCAAAGCCAAAGGCTGAGATGCAGAAGGGGGTGACCCAGTAGCTGCACAGGGCCCATGGATCATCCTGTGCATCCCCCAGCATGTGACTTCCCCCACCCCCTTGGCAGGGAACCTCCATGCCCACATCCTGATCCCTGGTCCCCTCCAATTCCATTCTCCCTTGGATTTTGCAGACTGTCTACCATCAGGATCTAAAGTTCTATTCATCACTTTATGTCCTTATCACTGGTTTGCTACTTTGGCAGGATCTCCCCGTGCCTGGAGAGTGGGCATGTCATGTACTCTCTGTGGAGAAGTTGCCCCAGGAGAAGAAATATGCACTTCATGTGAGTGTTGGACAGGGCAGGAGGGCTCCCTAGGATCAGAAGCCACAGGAGGGGTGCAGATGGGGGAATGCTAGTGGCCCCAGGGGACAGTGGGAGTTAGGGCACAGATGGTTCCTTCTGCAGGGTTGACACCGCTTCACAAACCCAACAGAATGAGGTTCACATTACAGATGTCAGAGACAGTGCAGATTGCCAATGGGCACAGGGGTCACTGTCACCCCCAGATGCTGGCTGCATGCTGGGATGCACGCAGAGATGTTTTCAAGATCAGATAATGAGGATGTTGCAGGGTGTAACCATTCTTTTCAGATGGCTCTCTAGCTCTCTTGAGCTTCATCTCTATCTTTGGCTTTTTCTTGGCAGTTAACTGGAAATGAGAGTTTCATGGACTTTCCTTTCTGGACTGGCTTCAAACAGAAGCTATGCACAATTTTCAAACCATACCCTACTGAAGAAGGGAAGCTTGATCTGGTGCTTAACAGGGTTCCACTTTGGCTCCGTTTGCTATGCCTCATGGGAGGGGGCTCATCATTTGTAGACTAAGATCTCATGACCTTCAAAGCCAAATGCTACCTGAAAGTTCAGGGTCCCAGCCTATGTGTTGGGCCGGGGTGAATACATTCTCTGTTATGCTGGGTCATCAACCCATGTTTTAAGCTGGAAGTAGGCAGTGCCACATTTGATAAGAACATCTGCCAGAGATTGTCACCTCATGAAAGCAGATTCTAAATTTGTATTCCATTTCCTGTGGTGGAGAAATCCCCTCCAAGTTAGACAGGCTCACATCCACCTGCAGGTCATACTCCTAATGCACCCTTGAGTCTCCTCATGGTATTGGGATCTAAGTTTCTAGGGAATGCTGGTTTAGTCCATGAATTAGCTGGACAAGTGATGACAAACGTGTTGTGGATTAATATGAGAACAATTTAAGAAGCCCTGGAGGAGCATCAACCTGACCCTCTGTGGTGCTATAAATCTGATAGGATGTTCCAGACTGAGAAACAATCACATGGCTTTGTGTTTGGCATCCAGACAAGTGAGTGCATGTCTTAGCTGTCAGCCAATACAGAGGAGGACATGAATAAGTGGGTGGAAAGCATCTGTCAGACCCCTGTCTGGGGGCAGGTGGAGAGAACATAGGAAGGTAGATACCATGGCTGTGGTGGGGCAAAAAAAAGGGTAAAAGAGGCAAAGGAACCAGGTACTGGTAGCTCAAGACTGTCATCCTAGCTACTCAGGAGTTTGAGATCTGAGGATCACAATTCAAAGCCAGCCCAGGACAGAAACTCCATGAGACTCTTATCTGCAATAAACTACTGAATTCAAGAAGCTCAAGCTCAGTGACAGCATCCAGGCCTAGCGTTCAAAACCCAGGACTGGCAGAAAAAAGTATCAAAGGACAAGAAGCTGGCCAAAAGTTAGAGGGACTCTATCTTGACAAACAATACAATGATAAGTTGCACTCAGAAGACTTGCACAAAATCTGGAAATGCGTGAGACATATCTATGTATGTTTCCTGTTTGTCTAAATATATATGTTTATGCATTTATATATTAGTATAGAGAGACAGATCAATACATATGACTATACATATATACATAGCCAGACACTTATGGGTGGGTGGTATACTGTGTGAGAGTTTGTGTTTGTGTTTTGTGGATGGCTATCTCTGTTTAAGAAAGATAGAAAATATGTAAATGTCTTAAAAAAAACTTGATAAAATATAGAGAGACCTAAGCTCTTGAGGGAATCGGAAATGACAAGATTATTCACAGGCACGTTTATCCTTATGGATTCCTGAGGAAGTTTTAATTTTTTTCATTATTTTCTTTCTTTTTTTGAACCAGTGCTAAGGATTTCTCTCAGGGACCAGGTGCTGCCAATTACTAATTTTCTCATGGCTGCTACAAGAGGAACTGAGCCACAGTTCCACTTTTGCCTTATTTATTCGTGCTTAACTGAAGATAAAGATTTCTATCAGTGACTTACTTTCAGGGGCTGGATTCTAACGAGGATCTCCAGAACTCAGGCTTCTCTATAGCTACAATTAACAATATGAGAACCCAGCACTGGGTTCCAATGCACAGGGCAAGAAATTGAGTGAATCTCTCAACTCCAATTAGCTATAATAAGCTAGAAGTGAAAGACCAATACCTTTGAGGAAAAGATGCTGAGGGTTATCACACAGGCCCTATGAGTAAGCCCTAAACCCTGTACACATGTGTGCATGCACACATTGGCAGATACACACACACATGCACACACACAATATCTCAGGCAATATTATATTTTGAATTAATATCCAAAGATTGGACAAAGAATAGCAAGTAATAAAATCTGTTTTTCTTGTCTACATTGAGGGAAAGGGATAAGTCACAAGATGCAGAAGCGAAGAATTCAGAGGCAAATGCTGTGAGTGAATAACTTGTAAAAAGCACATTTCTTTTCTTTTCTTTTCTTTTGTTTTTTCTGCCATTCCTGGGGCTTGAACTCAGGGCCTGAGCACTGCTCTTGGCTTTTCCCAAGTCTAGCCCTCTGCCACTTGAGCCGCATTGCCATATGGATTTTTATATCTGTGTGATATGAAGGACTCAAACCTAGATCTTCATGGATGCTAGGCAAGCACTCTACCACTGGGCCAAACTCTAAACCCCGATAAAGTATTTATAAATAGTCATCATCATCATATGAAAATATCCTTTCTCCTACAAAGAATGAACACTTATCTATGTCTGTAAGACTTTTTTTATGTCACCAATGCTTCTGTGATTTTCCCACTTGCATTTTTACAGATGACAGCACAGATATTCATCAGGAAGAAAAATAGATTACGATACAGAAACCTAACAACGTCCTAGTAGATTGAAGTGAATAATATGTGCAAGATGGCCTGGGTGTTTCATCTATTTGTGGAGTGCTTGGCTACCACACAAAAAGACTCTGGTTTGATTCTGGAGTACTATATACATAGAAAACGCTGGAAGTGGTGCTGTGGCTTGGTGGGACAGCTATAGCCTAAAGAAAGCCTAAGAACAATGCTCAGGCTCTGAGGTCAAGTCCCAGGACTAGCAAAGAAAATGTGCAAGAGGCAAAATGCAAGCTGAGAAGGCACTGTGAAGCAAAATGTCTTGTGAAGGGTAAGGGGAATAGTGACAGTTAAGTTTGGATCTTACCTAAGAAAGGCTCCTTGATCCTGAGACCAGGCTAGCACTTACGCCTAGTTAATAACTTGGGATTTGAACAAAAAGGTGTGCTGTTCACTACATCCATATGTGAGGTGGGAAGGGAGATTCAGCCTCCAGTATGTCTTTGGGGAGTTGTTCTGTGAGCAAGGAGCTTTGGTCATTGGGCCTTGAAAGGTGACCCTACCTACCTCACAATGGAACAGAATATGGAACCCTGGTAACCAAGCCACTGCATGTGACAACCAGCTCAAGCCAGCTCCCTTGGCCTGTGGCTCAGGAGGAAGAAAGATGTTGCTGTGCTGTTGCCAACGGTCAGGAGGCTCGGATCTCAGGCATGAGAGATATGGATCTCTCTCTTGAAGAAGTAGATTCTGGACCAGTGCGAAGCCAAAATTCCCGTATATCAGGCATTTCTCTAGGAAGAAAGCCAGGAAACTCCAGGGCAACTCAGATGAGGTATATTGAGAGGAAACCTATTTGAACCCATCATCCTGCCCACACACTACAACCTTCTTGTGTGCTTTCAAGTGACTATACTGAGATTAGAGTGTGTCATTTCCAATCTACTCTATTCCAATTCCTCAGTGTGAAGTGTGGTCCCATTCCTACGTTTGAAATATCCACTGTTTTGCCAACATAATGTGATGGTAAGTCAGCTCAGACTCTGAATGAGCCTTGTAACCTATGGATCCTGGAGGAAGGCCTGTTGGAGATGCTGCTGACAAAGCTGATCGCTGCCTACCAGAAAGGTGATCTCTTTTATGTGGGAAACTTCCTGCACAATTTCAAATAGTGGAGGACAATGTAGTAGTTGCTGGAAATTCTCTTGAAAAAGTGAGTGTTCCCCCGCAAACCCAGGTTTGCTCACCCCTCCTGGCCAAGCCTTGGAATACTTGGCTCCTCTCTGAGCCTGTTTGGTTCACTGGGGTGTTCACAGGGGAGCTAAGCATGATACAAGTGCACAAACTACTTCATTATGACTGGGACACCATGCCATTTCATTTCCCTCACAAGCTACTGGAGTCTCAACAGTGTGCTTACTGAGAAGTTGGATTTCAGGCATGAGTAAGTGGCTCCCAACTGCAGCCCTCACCTAGGTGACATCCTAGGAAATCCCATTTCCCAGTAAGAAATGAGGTGTCAATACTAATGGCGGAGGCCTGTGAAATACTGGCGTCAGAGGAAAAGCTGGGGGCTGAATCACTTTTGAGCCATCAGGGAGGGATTGTGATAGCTTTGCCTGTTAGAACCTGAAAGCATTTACATTTTGGTGTGTGGTCCAGTGCTGCCACTTGAACCTGAACCCAGGTCTAAATACCATTCCTTTGGTGTTCAAAAATTTACACTGTACCATTTGAGTCATAGGTCAAGTTCTGGCTTTTTGCTGCCTAATTGAAGACAAGTGCCTTTAGACTTTTACTGACTAGACTGGCTTTCCACTGTGATCTTCAGAGCTCAGCCTGCTGGGTGTCTAAGATTAGAGGAATGAGCATTTAGTTCTTTATTTAGAGCATTCACTTATTGATTTATTTAGAGCATTTACTTAGTTAATTTAAGGTGCGTTTATTTGGACAGATGCATAGAGGCCTCTCTCAGAAGCTTCTGGAAGTGGGGTGTAAAAGTCATCCTGTTCTCGAGTGTCTCTTACCCCCCTCCCAGCACATAAGTGCACATCTCTGAGGACAGCCACAGCATTAGAGTCCTGCAAGAAAGCGGCTTTGGTAAAAGGCTCAGGATGGAGAGAGAGGGCTCTCACTTTCCTTGTACCGAATGTGCCCACAGCATCATGTGTTCCATCTATACGATGTGAATGGACTTCTACCCCAGTGATTTCTACGAGTTCAAGAACTGCCACACCCTGACACAACTCAAGCTCTATATGAGGCTCCACATGCCGGCTTTGAATCTGCTCTTCTAAACACATACTTTTTGACCAGCTGGAGGAATGTGCGACCAGTAAGACCAAGAAAAAGTAGAAGTCCTGGTGTGGGTGCCTCAGAGCCTGTGAGTAGGAAGCCCATGTGGTCTAGATATTGGTTGGCCCTTACTTCTACAGAGCTTGGCAAAAATGCCCTTTATGGGTGGTGTCACCCAGGTAATGTCTGTCCTCTGAAAGGACTTGGGAATAAGCACTTATTAGAAAGACCCTACACCTCCTCAGTGTTCAGTCCAAACTCCAGTTCTACAGGTTCCTCCATTAGATCCTCATGGAAGTTGAGTGACACTTCAACTTGCAGAGTCCACTCTGTCCACTCTGTACCTATTTCCATTCTTAGGTTTGGGTCATCGTGGAAGAGCTTATCCTGAACTCCGGATGAAAAACCCACCAATGGAGCTGGTGACTGATGGAGACTGAGAATCATTACTGCACTCCAGAAAGCATGGGCCTTCTGTAGAAATTACCAAACAGGTTTAGAGTCCTGTGGATATACCTTTTGCTCTGAACCCCATGTGTGACACAGTTGAACCTGCAGATACTATGGAGGAAGAAAAAGAGCAGCCAGATTTCCTTCCATTTCCTTTCACACTCCACCCAGAGTCAGTCCATCTGAGTCAGAGTAACACTCCACATATTTTGCAAGCTGAAGGGGCACACGCTGGGCTCATGGAAAATGTCCCCATGGGAAGCAGCAAGTGTACTCTCAATACTGGATTCATTGGAGGAAAATGAATCCATCCTCACAGAATATCCAGACCCATCCATCTCACTAAAGGAGACTCAATCTCCATTCGACAACCCAGAATCCATCCCCCTCTTAACTCAGGAAGGACATTCTGTTTCTCATGAGGAAGGAGACCCTTCTGAGGACTCTGAAGGAGAATTACTGTCTGAAGGCAACTTGGAGGCCAGTCTGGATTTAGAGCTTCCCTGTCCCCTTCCTAAAAAGACATCTCTTTATCTTGCTCTCATGATTCTTGTCAAGTATTCATTGTATTTACTTTGCTAACTATTAAACTCTCATTGTTAATATTATGGTGTGCAGTTCTTCAGTGCTTATTATACTGTGTTTTATTTTCCACTTATAATGTGAGACCTCAGACACATAGGTCCTGGGTGGGCCAAAAACCAGACAGGTCTGGTCCCATAGAAGACAACCTTACTGGATATACAGGGAACTATGAAATGCATGGAATCACCAGGAATCCAGGCCAGGCCTCCATGGAAAGACAAGTCAGCTACCAAAGCTTAAGGACAGAGCAGATGCCTGGAAATGTGTTTTGTCAATCGGGAGAAGTGCCAGAGTAACTGTAATATTATGTGGGACTCTGTTCTGTGAGTTCAAGTCTGTTTATATATCCATTGTGCTTTGTACAAATATTTAAGAAAATTAAAACTCCACAATAGCATCACAAATCTACTTTGGCTTTGAATGTGGCCTAGTTGTAGAGTGCTCGCCTAGTATACAAGAAGACCTTGATTCAATTCCTCAGCACTGCATACACAGAAAAAGCAGATGGGGCACTGTGGCTCAGGTGTCAGAGTGCCACCCTTGAACAAATGTGGCCAAGGACAGTTCCTGGTCCCTCAGTTCAAGCCCCAGGACTAGCCAAACAAGAAATCATACCATTTTCCACACATTTGGAAATGAATCTGTTTTATCTAACCCTACTTCTTTTTAGCCAGTCCAGAGTCTCTGCCACCAAGCCAAACTACTGGCCCCCAACCTTACTATTTTTAATCATTTAATTTTTTTACATAATCATATTTCATGCTGTCTGTATTAATAGCATAAACAGTATGCTTAGTGTAATAATGTTAAAGGTAAAACATAAGGAATTAATAACTAAAATTCCTTTCTTATTATTTTTATAGCATTACTACAATTTTATGAGAAAAATTACCTAGAATGTTTATTTTAGAGTTCAAGTAATCCATTTTGATAAATATATCAACCTACATCATTTATTTGAACACATTTTAAACTATTTTTTTCAGGAATGAAAATACATACATATTTGTTGTAAATGAAATTTATGACTTGGGGGGAAGGGAAAAAGAAAAGGGGGAAGGGGGTAACAGTGTTTACAAGAAATGTACTCATTACATATGTAACAGCAATCTCTTTGTATATCACCTTGACAACAAATTTTTTGAAAAGTGCAATGAGTTTAAATGTCTACTTTGAGCAGAATTTTTTTTTTGCCAGTACTGGGCTTAGACTCAGGACCTGAGCACGATCCTTGTTTTTGTTTTTGTTTATTCTTAAGGCGCAAGTTCTATCACATGTGCCACAGCACCACTTTTATCTTTTTTTATCTATGTTGTGCTGAGGAATTGAACTTGGGTCTTCATTCATGCTCGGCAAGAACTCTTCCACTAGGCTTAACTTATGGCCCCAGTGGGAAGGAAGTTTTCCATAAAATATGTAGGAAATATGTACACTAAGGAAAGCCATTAAAAATAGAAGAAAAATTATATACTTAGATAACGACATGCCAGTATTATGGCAGATCTCTGTAATTCTAGCTTCAAGAGTGGCCTATTTGGATCGGGAGTTGGCTGGCTGAAGTAAAGTGCTATCCTTGAGCAAGCCCTAGGACAGTGCTCTGGCCATGAGTTGAAGCCATAGGACATGCAAAAAATAATAATTTAATGCCCGTGACTGGTGGCTCACCCTGGTAATCCTAGCTACCCTGGAGGATCGAGGTTCAAAGACGGCCCAGGCATAAAAATCTGTGAGAATCTTATTTCCAAATAATCCAGAAAATTCAAAATGACAATGTGCCTCAAGTGGTAGAGCTCTTGCCTTGAGCTGAAGAGCTTAAGGTAAACATCCAGGCCCAGAGTTCAAGCCCCATGAGTGAAAAAAAGAAAAAGAAAAAGAAAGCCCTTATCTAAGGCTGGAGTGCACACTAGTGGTAGTTTGCTTGCCTAGTATGCACAAAGCCCTGTGTTCAATTACTCTGTACCACTTACACCAAAAAAAAGCTGGAAATGATCTCAGAAGGTTGGGTTGTGAGGATCACAGTTCAAAGCCAGGCCAGACACTAAAGTCCATGAAACTCTTACTTCCACTTAAGCACCAGAAAACCAGAAGTGACACTGTGGCTCAAGGTGTTTAAGGTTGTAGCCTTGAGCTGAAGAGCCCAGGGACACTGCCCAGGTGCACAATTAAAGTCTTACAACCAAGAGAGAGAGAGAGAGAGAGAGAGAGAGAGAGAGAGAGAGAGAGAGAGAGAGAGAGAGAGAGAGAGACAGAGAGAGAGAGACAGAGACAGAGAGAGAGACAGAGACAGAGAGACAGAGACAGAGACAGAGACAGAGAGACAGAGAGAGAGAGACAGACAGACAGAGAGAGAGAGAGAGGCAGACTGACAGAGACAGACAGAGACAGAGAGACAGAGACATCAAACTGTCAGGCACTGCTGGCTGAAGCGTGTAATTCTACGTACTATGGAGGCTGAGATTGGAGGATCTTGGTTCAAAGCCCAAAGCCAGCCTGGACACATATGTTTGTGAGACTTACATCACCAATTAACTGCCAGAAACCATAAATGGAGCTGTAGAGGAAGAGCGCTAGCCTTGAGCTGAAGAGGTCAGGGACAGTCCAGGCCCAAAGTCCAAGCACCATGACGAATCAATAATAAAAAAAGAAGATAGCTAATAGTAATGATGAATAATTTTGGGCTGGGAGTTTGGCCTAGTGGTAGAGTGCTTGCCTAGCATGCACGAAGACCTGGGTTCAATTCCTCAATATCACATACATAGAAAAATGCTGGAAGTGGTGCTGAGGCTGAAGTGGTAGAGCCCTAGCCTTGAGAAAATATAAGGACAGTGCTCAGTCCCTGAGTTCAAGCCCAGGACTGGCCAAATCAAAAGTAGTAGAGCACTGGCATTGAACTGAAGATCTGAGGAACAGCCCAGGCACAGAGTTCAAGCACCACAAACAACAACAACAAAATCTATGAAATGGCAGTGGTGGTTTTAAGCTAAGCAAAAATAGAGTAGAAACTGGTAAAATACATATTTGTGTGTAAGCAAAATAGCCAGACTTATGCATTAGAACAGGATAGCAACTTGAAAAAAAATTTTGTTTTCCATCTCACTAGGTCCTGTCTCTTAATTTATTCAAGTAAGTAAAATGCTGGGTTTTATAATCGTTGCTCTGAATATTAGAAAATCATAATATCTCTCATTAACCAACAAAGACCAGGAACTGGGGCTTCGTTCAAATGGCAAAGTATCAGGCAAGAGAAGAAAAAATTGAAGTAAGAACTTGAAGTTCTTGATCCAGAACCTGCATAGTAACAGAGCAGCAGCCTGGTGATGGTACCTCACACCTATAATCTTAGCTACTCAGGAGGCTAAGATCTGAGAATCAAAGTTTAAAGCCAGCCAAAGTACCCAGTTAACTGCCAGAAAAACCAGAAGTGGCACTGTGGCTCACAGATTAAAGCACTAGGCTTGAGCTGAAGAGCTCAGGGACAGTGCCCAGGCCCAGAGTTCAAGCCCCACAATTGACAAAAATCAAACAAGCAAACAAAATTCACAAAGAAGCCTGCAGACCACAGTGGTTCTGCTGAGTCTCTTCTCTATGGGGATCAGGAAACATTTCACTTTTTCTATCTCTTCCCATCTCAACATTCATACTAAAATAAGACTGTGTTGAAAGTTTCAATTTATAAAAATGTTTTTCATGAAGCACCCTGAAATATTCATCGCTTATATCTCAATTGAAGATAGTTGATTTGGGGCTGCATTGGTACAGTGCTATCCTTGAGCAGAAAAGATCAGGGATAGAGCTGAAGCACTCAGTTGAAGACCCAGTGCCAACACACAAAAGAAATTATGCACTTTATACATATTTTCTAATTTCTTAATGAATTTTTCAGTCTGTATAAATATAGGGTACATTCCTTGTTACTTAAGTAAGATTTCTCTTTTTTTTTTCTTTTTGCCAGTCCTACGGCTTGGACTCAGGGCCTAGACATTTTCATTGGACTCGCTTGCCCAAGGTGAGTGCTCTGCCTCTTGAGACACAGCGCCACTTCTAGCTTTTATTCTGAGTATGCGGTACCGGTGAATAGAACCTAGGTCTTCATGCATTCTAGGTGAGCACTCTACCATTAGGCTACATTCCCAGGCAGTGAGATTCCTCTTACAGTCATTGTGTGTTCACAGAGTTTGATCTCACACACTGTAGGGCCCTGGTTGGCTTTGACCTGTGATCCTAAACCCTGAGCATCCTAAGTAGCTGAAATTAAATTGTGAGCCAGCATGATCACTTCCATTCTTTTTTCTACAAAAATATATGTAGTTATCTAAAATATATCTATAGCTGAAGAAAATGAATCTCTCCCAAACAAATCTTCAAAGAAACAACCATCCTATTAAAAGGTGGGCTAAAGACTTAAAAGAGTATTCTCTGGAGAAAAAATTAAAATGGGCTTTAGACACATGAAGAAATGCTCCATATCTCTAGCAATAAGGGAAAGAAAATCAAAACAACTTTGAGATTCCTCCTGACTCCAGTCAGAATGGCCATTATCAAAAAATCTAATAAGAGATACTGGTGGGGAAGTGACCAGGGGGGATCACACCTACACTGTTGGTGTGAGTGTAAACTCGTTCAACCACTAGGGAAAGCAGTGTGGTGGTTCCTCAAAAGACTGAACATAGAGCTCCCCTATGATACAGCAAATCCACTACTTGGCATCTACCCAATTGTCCAGAAAAAAGGACATTCTAAAGCCACTAGCACAATGATGCTCATTGCAGCAATATTTACCATAGCCAAGCTATGAAACCAACCCAGATGCCACTCAGTAGATGACTGAATCAAGAAGATGTGGTACTTATACACAATGGAATGCTATGCTGCCATCAGAAGGAAAGACATCGCCCCATTTGTAAGGAAATGGAAAGACTTGGAAAAATTCATATTAAGTGAAGCAAGCCAGACCCAAAGAAACATAAGCTCAATGGTTTCCCTCATTTGTAACAATTAGTTCACATCTAGGACTCTCCTAGCAGAGGATTACAATAACTCAAAAACCTAGGTATATAAGGTCATATAGGATGAGACTAAATGAAAGGATCTTTAGGATATGGGAACAAGAGCTATATCTTGTGTCATCGTTGCTCTTAATCTTGTGTGATTTTTGTCCTTAAACTACTATGTTATTTCTCATCTCTTATTTTGCCCTTTGGTTATTGTCAGATTGTTACTGTATCTGAATTTTCCCTGGCATATTTTATATATGTTTATTTGTTTATGTCAAATAGGAAAGGGAAGAGGGGAAACAAGATGATTGGAAAGGGGAGGGGAGAGGTAACTGGGGACAAAAACATGTGGAGTGGAATAAATGTGTGAGAAGTAATGCAGTCCACTACCTGTAAATGTAATCGTAACCCCTCTATACATTACCCTGAAAATAAAAAAGAGACTATAAAAATATCTGTAGAAAATGAGGCTGGATGATGGAAACAACCAGATGCCCTACTACAAAAAATGTGATACACGCACACACACACACACACACACACACACACACACACACACACAATGGAATGATACATAGCCAACCGACAAGATAAAATAATGGCATTCTCGGGAAGTGGATGAAAAGGAAAAAAAATCATATTAAGTGAAGTAAGCCAAACTCAAAGGAACATAGGCCCAAGAGTCTCCCTCATTTGTCAAATTCAGTAGAAACCTTGGGTTCTGCTACCAGAGATTTATAATAGAACAAAATCTGGAGACATCGTGACAAATAGTATGACACTAAATGTAAGGACCTCCAAGATAAAGAAACAAAACTCATATAATGAGTGATTGTTGTCCTTAATGAACTATGTGATCTCTTATCTCTTTTGCTATCCCTTGGTGATATCATATTGTTACAATATTTCACCTTGTTTTCTGATATATTTCATATGTGCCTAATTGGTTATTTGAAATTGGATAGGGAAGGGGGGAAATGAACATGAGTGGGGGTAGGGGAAGGGAAATGGGGACCATATCATTACATGGGGTATCAAAGTTTGAGAAGTAATGCACCTTCTATCTGGTGAATATAATGTAACCCTTCTATAAATTACAATAAAAATAAATACATAAAAAGAAGATCTGCACAGAAAAAAATAATAATGGCATTTTTGGGGTAGTGGATGAAATTAGAGTGAATCCTGTTGAGTGAGATAAGTCAAGACCAAGGAACAAAAGGTACATGGTATCCTTAATATATAGATATTAGTTTCAAACAGTAGTAGAGCGATGATTGAATAGTTGATACCCAAAGTTCTGGACATAATTTTGGAGATATAAACATAACTACATAGACATAAAAATTTAGGATAGACTATACACTCTATAGACATGTGTTTTATTATAGATTAATCTGTATCTATGACATACAATGACTCAGCTTAACTTTTACTATATTCTAAAATCTATGTGCCAGTGATTGTATAGCGATTCCCTTCTTGAATACTTGTTGGTTAAACATGACATTTGAAATATGATGTAAATTTCAATGTTAATAATTTTTTTAAAAAAGAGGCTAGAGGTAAATACCACTAATGTACTTGCTCTAAGTGGTACAGAAATTTTCTTAATGAATCAAGGGGTTTTATTACATCTTTATGCAATTATTTTAGTTCTGAGTGTTCTACACTCAATGATACTTCTGGAAAGATGATATAGCTGACTGTGTAGATGGTATGAAGACATACTGGTCTAAACGTAGAATAAAGCATTGGTAAGTGGCTGTTAGCTGTCCAGATTCTCCTGGAATATGTGGAATGAATTTATTAAGCACAATGCAGGCTCTTAGTCAGATCAGGATCAAGATTATGTGGTTCCATGAGATGAATGAGGAAAGATCAGAAAAATCTACTAAGATATCCAGATATACTTTTGAAACTAAGGTATCTGGACTCCTTTTTTTTTCTTTCTTGGTGGGGAGCTTGAACTTTGGACCTGGGCAAGGTCTCTTAGTTCTTTTTCCTCAAGGCTAATGCTGTACCAGTTTTAGCCACAACTCCACTTAGTTTTTGGGTGGATAAGTGGAGAGTAGAATCTTACAGGTTTTTTTTGTTTTCGTTTTTTTGCTTGCAAAGGCTTTGATTCACCTTCTCCCTGGCTAGTAGAATGACAATTATGACCCTCCAGCGCCTGGCTAGTGATTCTTTGAAAATTGGACTTTCTTCCAAATCACGTAACTGGTTCCTAGCAAAGTTTTGAAGCCTGACTTAAATGTGACAGATTTTTGTCACTTGAAGACACTCTGTGCTGAACGTTAGAAATCTACCAGCTGAGTCACAGTGGCACTTCCAGTTTTTTGTTTATGTGGTGCTGAGGAATGGAATCCAGGGTTTCATACATGCTAGGCAAGCTTCATTTTCAGCCCAAGGTTTTATGTTTTGTTTTTTCAGTGTTGTTGCTTCTGTATGATGTTCTTTCATTTTCTTTGCTTTTTACCTCTTTTCTTCTTTTTCCCTTTAGTTTTATTCTCTGTACTCACTGTGTTGAATTCGGGTACCCTGTGTCTTGTACATAGGTTTATGTGATTTGGAATGGAGAGGGTATAATAAAATGGTAAAAAAAAAAACAAAGGAAAAAGGGTGAACCAATTGAACAGTGATACTTGGAAGACACTAAACGGAAACGAACTGAACAATCTGGGTGGAGAGGGGGCTGAGGGTAGGAAAACAGAGAAAAAGGAGGGAGGGGATAACAATTTTCTTAAGAAATGTGTTCATTACTTATGTAACCGTATGCCTAGTATATATTGACTTAACAAAAAAAATTAACTTAAAAAATAATTTAGCTTGGTATGGTGGCTCACACTTGTAAATGTAGCTACTCAAGAGGCTGGGATCCAAGGATAGCAGTTCAAAGTCAGCCTGGGCACTGAAGTCCATGTGACTCTTATCTCCAATTAACCACCAGAAACCCAGAAGTGGCCCTATGGCTCAAGGGATAGGGCAGTAGTCTTGAGCTGAAAAGCTCAGTGACAAGACCCAGGTGCAGAATTGCAGTCCCATGACTTGAATGATGAATGATACTAGCCAGGCTCTGTGCGCTCACACTTGGAATCCTATCTACACAGAATCAGGTTTGAATCCAGCCCAAACAAATTGCATGATATTCTGATTTACAGTTCATTACCAAAAATCTGGAGGTAGAGCTGTGGATCAAGTGGTAGAACACTAGCCTGAAGCAAAAAAAAACATTTAAGGACAGTTCCCAGGCCCTGGGTTCAAGTCCCAAGACTTGCATAAAACAAACATAATGTGACGCTGAGTCGTCCATCATTTGGTGTTATACTTCAATATTCTTGATATGCGTCTTAGAAATTAAGTCCCTAGCAAATACTCTCCCCTGAAATTCTGCTTCATAGCTGATTCATAGAATTTCAGCATCATTACTATCACCTTCCCTGTTAGCATAGCAGTCTACTACTGAAAATTTGAACAAAACTTTTGAGTAATCCCAATTAATCTGTGTATCATCTGCACACACATCAAATCAGCAGCAGCTATGATCTACTATTATCTAAATGTATTTAATCCCTTCTTGAGTTAATGAGCCTTAAAGAGTAAAAAATATGAAATAGTTATGAAACTAACAGTCACCATTCTTCTACCTAATATTGTAATATAAGTTTATAAATGCAAGGACTATTCTGAAGTGTGCAGAAGATAGATTCTAATTATAATATTCTCATGAAGTATAGTTTTTAAGAAACATGTTGCTTGCTTTGGGAAAGCAAAGGCAAGGAAAAATGATATAAGTAAGTTCCCTATTTATCAGAAGGAAAATGCTATTGGGTTTAGATCAACTTTCATTCATTCCGTGCTGATGAAACAAATATTTGCAATTCCTGAGGCCAATCACTTCATTGTGATGCACAATCAGCCAGCTTAGATCAATCTTCCAAAAAAGGAAAGGAACAAATGAGAAGCAATTAAGGTTTCCAAAATGAACCAGGTGGTGGTGGCAGCTCACACTTGTAATTCTATCTACTCAAGGCCTGAAATCCAAGGATCTGGACTAAGTCTGTCTGTTATGAAAACATCATCTCTGTTATCACATCCCAGCTGATACACTCTGCCCAACAGGTTCCAAACACCAAAGTCCATCTCCTATCTGAAATACTAGCAAACGTACTCACACATTATTTCCTCTTTGGGAGATAGTTGAAACAAGTACCAGAAACATTTCCCTGGCTTCAGAGTGGAAGTGGAAATATATACTCACTAGAAGCCCATCTAGTAAATTACAGTCAATCATCTTTCCTCACATCTTGTTAGTTAAATTGAAAAATGAGTGTTTGGATTAGAAGCGATGTGTATGAGCATACAGGTTGTAAAAGTACTGTAATCCTAGCTACTCAAGATAAGCTGAGACCTGAGGATTCCAGTTCAAAATCAGCCAAGCAATAAATTCCATAAGATTTTTACCTCTAATTAACCAGCAAAAAACAGAGCGTTGAATTGTGCGTAAAATGCCACAGGCCTAAGCTTTGCATAAAAGTGGTAAGGGGTAGCATTCAGGATGCCCACTCTCTCCACTCCTTTTTAACATAGTACTAGAATTCCTAGGCAGTGCAATAAGGCAAGAAGCAAGCATAAAGGGGATCCAAGTGGAGAAGGAGGAAATAAAACTATCCCTCTTTGCAGATGACATGATTCTGTATTTAAAGAATCCTATAGACTCTACTCCCAAGCTCCTTGAGCTGATTCAAAGCTTTGGAAGGGTAGCAGGCCATAAAATCAACCCTCACAAATCAACTGCCTTCCTTTACGCCAACACTGAGAGGAACGAGGCAATAATCAGGAAAGAAACTCCTTTCACAATAGCCTCAAAGAAAATAAAGTACCTAGGAATTAGCTTAACTAAGAATGTAAAGGACCGTTTAGATGAAAACTTTAAAACCCTAAAAAAGGAAATTAAAGCAGAACTAAGGAAATGGAAAAACCTCCCACGCTCCTGGATTGGAAGAATCAACATTGTGAAAATGACAATCTTGCCAAGGGCTATCTACAAATTCAATGCAATACCCATCAACATCCCAATGTCATTCTTTAAAGAAATAGAAGAGGCAATTCAAAATTTCATATGGAATAGTAAAAGAGCCGTATAGCAAAAACACTTCTTAGCAGAAAGAACAGCGCTGGAGTAATTTCAATTCCAAACTTTAGACTCTATTACAGAGCTATAATTCTTAAAATAGCTTGGTACTGGCACAAGAACAGGCCTGAAGTCCAATGGAATAGAACTGCGGACCCAGATATTAAACCACATACCTAGGGCCACCTAATCTTTGACAAGGGAGCCAAAAAAATAGAATGGAAGAAAGATAGCCTAGTAAACTAATCAGGAAGCCTACAGAGTAGGAGAAGATCTTCACCAACCAAAAAACGGACAAAGGCCTCATATCTAAATGTATCAACAACTCTAAAAATTAAATCACTCCAAAACTAACCTCCAAAGTAACACCCATCCCATTACTAAATGGGCCAAAGACTTAAAGAGAGTCTTCTCTGAAGAAGAAACAAAAATGGCCTACAGACAAATGAAGAAATGCTCCTCATCTCTGGTCATAAAAGAAATGCAAATCAAAACAACTCTAGGATTCCACCTCATTCCAGTTAGAATGGCCAGGTTCAGGAAAACGAATGACAACAGATGCTAGAGGGGATGTGGCCAGGAGGGATCATTACTACACTGTCGGTGGGAGTGCAAACTCGTTCAACCACTATGGAAAGCAGTGTGGCAGTGCCTCAAAAGGCTAAACATAGAACTCCCCTATGACCCAGCAATTCCACTACTTGGCATTTACCCAACAATCCAGAAACAAGGGCATACTAAACCCACTAGCACAACAATGTTCATTGCAGCACTATTCACCATAGCAAAGATATGGAACCAACCCAGATGTCCCTCAGTTGATTAGTGGATCAACAAGTTGTGGTATTTGTACACAATGGAATTCTATGCTGCTGTCAGAAAGAATGACATCGCCCCATTTGTTAGGAAATGGAAAGACTTAGAACAAATCATATTAAGTGAAGTAAGCCAGACTCAAAGGAACTTAGGCTCAGTGGTTTCCCTCATTCTTCATAATCAGTAGAAACCTTGGGCTCTACTAGCAGAGATTTGCAATAGAGCAAAAGGCCATATATAAGGCCATATAATGTGAAGCTAAATGAAAGGACCTCCAGGATATTGAAACAAAAGCCACATAATGAATGATTGTTGTCCTTAATGTACTATGTTGTCTCTCATCTCGTTTGCTGTCCCTTGGTTATCCCATATTTGTATAGTATCTCACTTTGTTATCTGATATATTGAATTTATTTGTATTTGGATATTTGAAATTTGATAGGGAAGGGGGGAAAACCAAGACGGGTGGGGAGTGTGGGGTTGGAGGGAAATGGGTACCAAGACATGTGAATGGGTATCAATGTATGTGAATTAATGCACCTTCTATCTGGCAAATATCATCTAACCCTTTTACTAATTACAATAAAAAAATTTAAAAAAAAGAAAGTTGTAGTGTGTGGGGAGGATGTTGGGGTCAAATACATTTCTTCTTAAAATATACCTCATCTGGTTGCCCTGGATTTTCCTGGCCTACTTCTTAGAGAAAGGCCTGTTATACTGGATTTGTGGCTTGGCAATGATCTAGCATGTACATCTTCGAGTAAGACATCCACAACTTCCATGCCTGAGACTCGAGTTTCCTGACCTTTGGCAACAGCACAGCAACATCTTTCTTCCTCCTGAGCCACAGGCCAAGTGAGCTGGCTTGAGCTGGTTGTTAGTTACAGTGGCTTGGTTACCAGGGTTCCATATTCTGTTCCATTGTGAGGGAGGCAGGGTCACCTTTCAGGGCCCAATGACCAAAGATCCTTGCTCACAGAAGACCTCACCAAAGACATACTGGAGGCTGAATCTCTCCTCCAATCTCACAATATACATGTGGGTGTAGTAAACAGCACACCTTATTTGTCCAATCCCAATGTCTTCCACTAGGCCCAACTACCAGTCTGGTCTCAGGCTCAAGGAGCCTTTCTTAGGTAAGATCCAAACTTAAGGGTCAATATTGCCCTCATCCTTTACAAAACATTTGCTTCACAGTGCCTTCTCTGCCTGCATTTTGCCCCTTGTCGAATTTTTTTTTTGTTTTTGCTATTCTTGGGAATTGACCTCAGAGTGTGAACTTTGTTCTTGGGCTTTCTTTAGGCTTTAGCTGTCCCACCGAGCCACAGCACCACTTGCAGCGTTTTCTATCTACGTGGTAATGAGGAATCAAACCTGAGTCTTTTTGCGTGGTAGCCAAGGACTCTACCACTAGGTCAAACACACAGGGCATCTTGCACATATTTTTGACGTCAATCTACTGGGATATTATTAGGTTTCTGTATCCTAATCATTTTTATCCTGATGATTAGCTTTGCTGTCAAGTGTAAAAAATGCAAGAGGGAAAAACACAGAAGAATTAGCGAAATTAAAAAATAGCATTAGACACAGTTAAGTGTTCATTCTTTGTAGGAGAAAAGATATTTGGATATGATGATGATGATGATGATGACTTTATAATTACTATGTCAGGGTTGAGAGTTTGGCATAGTGGTAGAGTGCTTGCCTAGCATCCAGGAAGATCTGGGTTTGATTGCTCAGTATCACATAGATAGAAAATCTAGATGTGGCACTGTGGCTCAAGTGGGAGAGGTTAGACTTGAGAAAACCTGAGGACAGTGCTCAGGCCCTGAATTCAAGCCCGAGGACTGGCAGAAAGATAAAAGAAAATAAAAATGCTTTTTACGAGCTAATTCACTCACAGCATTTGCTTCTGAAATCTTCGCTTCTGCATCTTGTGAAATACCCATTTCCCTCAACGTAGACAAGAAAAACCGATCCATCCCATGGTCCACTGTGAGGCCACTGGTTGGGTTAAGAGCTAGTCGTGCAGCAACACATAAGTTTTATTCTAATACTTTCCAAACTTTGTACTCAAATATGCTACCTACTTACCAACTTAGGTCAGTTATCCTTATGCTATACCTTTTCTTCATTACTACAATATTCTTACACTCCTACGTTAATCCTCTTGTACCTCCCCTGACCTCTCTCATTTTTTTCTATCTCTGGACCTCTGCTCGTCTTTCAACCCTTCTACTGCACGGATGTACACTTGATGGCTGTTGAGCAATATTGTATATGTAGGTGGTTAATTATTCTCTAGGCTCAGAGGGACTTAAAGACAATATAGATTGGATTGAGAGGCTTATTGTTTTGGGTATAAATCGCTTATCAGTGGTTGTATTAGACTGGTGTGAAGTGCACAAAAAGAAAGAGTGATAATACCAATCAAAACTTGTGAACATCTAGTGTCTGCCAGCTACAGAGGTCTAGTTGGTTATATATGAAAAACTATAATCGTATTTAGTAGCCATATTGCTCCAATTTTCAAATGGGCAGAACAAGAAACTCAAGAAAAATGTCAAATCAAGAAACAACATCCCCCACCCAATGTAAACAGACAATGGAACAGTCACTGGAATACCTATAGTAGAGTCTTCCAAGTGCTACACAAATGCAATTGATAAACATCATTAATGAAAAATATGAAAATATAAAGAAAGAGATAATGGAGGAAGCCATAGCTGAATAAGAGGAAAGCATAAACAAGGTGATAAGTGAAAAAGAAGAAGCCATAAAGGAGGCCATAGTAAAGGTTTTTCAAAGAAAGATGGATGAATTCATAGAATCCACAAATAAAAACGTGACCAAACTCCAGCAAATGTCCAAAGAAAATAAAGCTACTGAGCTAACCACTCAAAAGGAAATCAAGGAGATAAAGAAATAAATACAGGATCTAAAACAGGAGATGCAAGGCATCAAAAGTGAGCAATTAGAAGCAAGGGAGATGAAAAATAAAGTAGATAGCTTTGATAGCAGGTTAGACAATGCAGAGGAGAGAATTTCCGGGGCTGAAGATAATTTAGTTATTATAGAGAAAGAACAGAAAATGAGTCAATCGAAATCTAGGAAATATGAGAGAGTGCTTCAGGAGGTCCAAGATGCAATTAGGAAGCCTAATTTAAGGCTAGTTGGTATTGAGGAGGGCGTGGAGAAAGAGGTCAATGGTATTGGAAATATACTTCAGGGAATCATCTCAGAGAATTTCTCAAATATTCAGAACGGCAGGCCCATCCAGATAGTAGAAGCTTTTAGAACCCCAAACAGACCTGACCAGAAAAGAACATCCCACCGTCACATTGTGATCTGAACTGGATTAATAGAAATGAAAGAAAAGATCATAAAGGCAGCCAGGGAAAAGGGATCAGTAACCTATAAAGGCAAACCAATCAGAATAACCCCAGATTTCTCAGCAGAGACCATGCAAGCACAAAGTGACTGCAAGCATATATGTCATGACCTTAAATCAAATAACTACCAACCAAGAATACTGTAGCCAGCTAAGCTCTCATTCATAACTGAGGGAACAAGAAAAACATTCCATTCCAGGGAAAAGCTGCAACAATATGTCGAAACAAAACCAACACTACAGAGAATTCTCAAAGATGCTCTATACATACAAAACCAAAATAAATGCAATATAGGGAAAGAAATGGCACCTAAACAGCATACCATCTAAGGACCACAAGAACTGTCAAGACACAGGCCCTACTAAAAGCTTTTAAAAATGGTAGGAACTAATAAATATCTCTCAATCCTATCTCTCAATATCAATGGACTTAACTCTCCAATTAAACGGCATATGCTGTCTAGTTGGATCAAAAAGCAAGAGCCATCGTCCTGCTGTCTTCAAGAGACACATCTTACCCCCCAAACAGTCATCTTTTGAAAGTGAGAGGTTGGAATAAACTCTATCAAGCTAACTGCCCCCATGAACAGGCTGGAGTTGCCATCCTCATATCAGATAAAATAGACTTCAAACTAAAATTAGTAAGAAAAGACAAAGAAGGTTACTACATACTACTAAAGGGATCTTTCCTCCAGGAAGACATAGCGATCCTAAATATTTACCCACCCTTTTGAAGATTCTCAATAGATTGAAGGTTCTGCCAGTGTAAGTTAGATTCCGGCATTGATATTAAATAATGCAATGAGTAGGGATTTATATTTGAAATATCACTGTTGACAAAATCTAACACACATTTGCTTAGTATTTGCTTTTGATTTCCCAAGAAGTACAGTACAAGCTAACACTTGTGGCATATATCGACTGGGAGAAATGATTCAGAATATGTGACTCATTTGAACAGGATTCAGTGAAAGATACAGAAGCAGGATACCCATATTGTTATAATTTGTATCTTTTGTATATTTTGTGTTTGTTGTTAATTCCATTTGTAGTGTACATTTCTAGGTAAAAACTTTTTTCCAAACAATTTGTTATTTCAACCGTAAAAAAAGACATTTATATGCCTGATAAAATTCCGAGAATCCAATTTTTTCATCTTATTTTTTGTTTTTTGTTTTTTTTTTGGTGGGTCATAGATCTTGAACTCAGCCTGGGCACTATCCCTGATCTCTTCAGCTCCAGGCTACCACCTTACCCTGGAGCCAAGCCCCACTTCCCATTTTCTAAAGGTAAATTGGAGATAAGTTTCTCAGGTCTTTTTGTGCCAGGATGGCTTTAAACCTTGATCCTCAGATCTCAGCCTCCTGAGTAGCTAGGATTATAGAAGTGAACCACCACCCCATCATGCTCAGCTTTCTGGTCTTTTTTTAAACTCGGTTTGAGCACTGTCCTTCAGCTTTCCTCAAGCCTAGTGATCTTCTACTTGAGCCACAGCACTACTTCTGGTTTTTTCTGTGTATGTGGTACTGCGGAATTGAACCTTCGTCTTCATACAAGCACTCTACAACTATGCCAAACTCCCAGCCCCTCCACATTAGTTTTTATGATAGATCTTTCCATGCATCCAAGATGGCTAGAAATCATTCTTGAGTTTCCCAACATCAGGGAGTATAGGTTTGTCCCATCCTGTGTGGCTACATAACCATTGTTTAGGGTACAGTTCTCTCTTCATTCTACCCATCTAGAGCAATTTTCATCTTCCATGTATAATCATTAAACATTCAGCTCCTGTTCCTCTCTACTCCATTCTCTGGAACCATCGTGCTTTTTGGCTCTAAGGGTTTGTTGATCCTTGGAAGCTCTGGAAGGGAAAACATACCCTAGCTCTTCCTTTATGACTGCTGTATTTTTAGTTTACTGTAATCAAGAATCATCTGTAAAATATTCTTCCTTTTCAATGCATTGTTTTGCATATTTCTACCTTTTGATTATTATTAATAGTTGTGAATGGATTCTCCACATATTTGTTCTAGTCTCTGCTTTCTCTTCCGTTAGGTACAAATCTAGAAATAGAAGTGTTGGACCATATTTCTGTATAATTCTATATTTAGTACTTATTTAGCACTCTCCACGCAATTTTTGATTGTTTTACATTCCTTGCAGAACTATTCCAAAGTTCTACTTCTTCTCACTACCTTCCCAGTAATAGTTAGACTTTGAAAGTTGTTTTTTTGTATGTGTGTGTGTGTGTGTTTGTGTGTGTGTATGTGGATCTTTTTGTTTAAAACTATATTTATATTAACATATTTAAAGTAATGATTTCATTGTAATTTCCACAAATGTGGAAAGTGTTTGACCTGGAAGGCATACTTCTGTGTTCATCACAAACCTGATTCCCATAGAAGAAAAGAAAACTAATGAATACAACAAATGTGCAATGACTTTTAATCAGAAGTCAGTCTTCAGTACATTTCAGAACATACACAATAGAGAAATTCTGAGTAATGAAAAACATTTAGCTATATATAGAATCTCTGTATATGGGAGCATTAGGGTAAGTCTTCTAAACAAAGTCAACCTTCAGCAAGCATTAAGAGCACTCACAGAAGAAATAATAGCATGTAGGAAAACCTTTGTCAGAAACCTCTAAAAGCTGACTGTGTGGCTTAGTGGTAGAGTGCCAACCTATCAAGGATGAAGGCCTGGGTTAGATTCCTCAATACTACGTGAAAAGAGCAAGCCAGAAGCAGCACTGTGGTTCAAATGGTAGAGTGCTAACCTTGAGCAAAAGTAGCTCAGGCCCTGAGTTCAAGCCTAAGGATTGGAGAGAGAGAAAGAGAGAGAGAGAGAGAGAGAGAGAGAGAGAGAGAGAGAGAGAGAGAGAGAGAGAGAGAGAGAGAGAGAGAGAGAGAGAAAATAGACAGAAAGAGAAACAGGAACTTCTAAATTTTACAGAGATAGAGGAGAGAGAGAAGGAGACAGAAACTAATTTCTAAACTTTACAATCTTTCTATTTCCTTACAAATTCGTCTATGTCATTCTTTCTGACAGAAGCACAGAATTCCATTGTGTAAAAATACCATATTTGATCTACTCATCAACTGACGGGCATCTAGCTTGGTTCCATACCTTTGCTATAGTAAATAGTGGTGTGATAAATGTTATTGTGAATTATAGTGATTTTAGTATGTCGTATCTGGACGATTGGCAAGTAGTGAAATTGCTGGATCACAGGGGAGCTCTATGTTTAGTCTTTTTGGGATACTGCCATAGTGGTTTCCATAGTGGGTGAACGAGTTTGCAATCCCACCAGCAGTGTAGTAGTGATCCCTCCTGGCCACATCCCCTCCAGTATACGTTATTAGATTTCTGGATCTTGGCCATTCTAACTGGAGTGAGGAGGAAAAGGGAAAGAGGAACTGAAACTTTCTCTCCTTACAGATGACATGATTCTGTATTTAAAGAACCCTATAGACTCTACTCCAAAGCTGCTTGAGCTGATATAAAACTTTGGTAAGGTAGCAGGGTATAAAATTAACCCTCAATGTCAACTGCCTTCCTATATGCCAACAAATGAGAGGAATGAGGCAAGAATCAGGATAGCAACTTATTTTGCTATCAAAGAAAATAAAATACCTAGGAATTAACTTAGAATGTAAACCACTTTTTGATGGAACTATAAACCCTGGAGAAGGAAATTAACGCAGAACTGAGAAAATGCAAAAACCTATGCTCCTGCTTTGGAAGAAGTAATATTGTAAAAATGGCAATCTTGATAAGGACTATCTACAAATTCAGTGCAATATTCATCAATATCCCAATGTCATTCTTTAAAGAAACAGAAGAGGAAATCCAAAATTTCACTTGGAATAATAAAAGACCCCTTATAGTCTGTCTTCTTGCATGATACATAATGTTTAATCTCACCTTCTCCACAAAATCTCACCTTTCTCATTGAGACATAGGTGGCCCTGTTTACTAGCAGCAAAGGCTCAAACACGCAGTTTCAGGTGTCACCACTGCCTCTGTTACTGGGTAGATCCAACTCTGTCATCGATTCTGAGGTCTGCTCTGGGAGTCTTGGTCACAAGTTGTTCTGTGGCATCTGCTGCCAGCCTGTGCCTATTTGCTTCCTTTTCCTCCAGCAGCCTACAACAGGGAATGAAGTTCAGGCGCTGATGCTCTCCTTCATATGCAGGGCAGGATGAGCCCAACCCTCCCTCATGTTCCTCTTCCAATTTTTGGGAAAAAGTGTGCTGGCTGAAGTCCTCAGGTGTGGTGCATGGCTGATCCACACTTTTAATCCAGGCTGGTCAGGAGGCTGAGATCTGAGTATGGAAGTTCCAAGTCACCTAGAACAGGAAAGTCTGATAGATTCTTACTACCAAAAATAAAAACAGCTGGGAATGGAATTTGGGCTCAAGTGGTAAAGGGCTAGTCTTGAGTACAAATGCTTAGTGCCCAGGCCCTGAGTTCAGGCTCCAGCACCGCCAACAACCTCACTTTAGTGAGATTTTAGCTTTATCCATGTAGGCACATCTCACTGGAATCTTTGCTGTTAGAGATAGTCTTCATAATTTTGTCTCAAGGTAAAGGTCCTCCTGGGGTAGTACACAAAAGGTGTCATGGAGAGAGGAGCCCCACTTGCTCCAGGTTTGAAGATGGCATAGGTCAAGCCAGCATGGAGTTGGCACATCAGCCTTTTTCCTAGCACCACCTACCAGTGAATGTCAAATGACATTGATTGTTGTGGGATTGTGTGATTGAAGTGCCCCATTAAGGGCAGTGTTAGCACATCCAAACTTGGATACCAGGAATGCTGAAATCTCAAAGCTAAGATTTCTGTTGCCTACAGAAATGCTGGTGTGTCTGTGATTCACTAAAAGTTCAGGTGCAAAGATTCTGAAGCTTGATGCCATGTGTTTATTCCATTTAGTAAAATTATTTTCATGCACTGTATAAGTTAAAACATTTGATAAGAGTCAGGAGTAGTGAAAACATTGTTCTTGAATTCAGGTGTCTGACAGGGTAATGGGGGGGTGTTGGTGGCTGGGACTATGAAGCTGGAGCTGCTATCAAACCATGGATCATGTTCCTCTTTGTCTGGGAGAAATGACTCCAAAGATGAAATTTGAATGGTGAGGAAAAGATGATGATGTACTCAGGAAATTTCTCCTAAACAAATGCTCATGTGGAAGTGGGATTGGGGCTGGGCATATCTGAGGCAGAGCTTAAGGGGGCTTCTCATGGCGTTGAGAACGTTCCTTGCGACTTCAGGCATGCAGCAGGGTGTTTTAGATGACCATTGTGAGATGGATGGAATAAGACTGGAGACAAGATGAATGCTGGGATCCTGCAATGGTCTTGCATGAGTGGCTGGTTGCTCACCTGAAAGAACTAATTATTTCTAAAAAAGAAATCAGGAATTTGTTTTGATTAGATAATACCTGTAATCCGAGGCATATTCAGGATCCTGATCTTAGTATTGTGGTTTAAAACCAACCCAGCAAAGGGAAAAATGCATGAGACTCATACTCCCAGTTTAGAGCAAGAACAAAGATTGAAGTAGAGCTGTGACTCAAGAGCTAGAGTGCTACCTTGAGCAAAGAAAAGCTAAGAAAAAGCTGCAGGTCTTGAGTTCAAGGCCAGCAATGAAAGAAGGAAGGTAAAAAAAGGGAAGTATGTGAGGAAGGGAAATATATAAATGAAAGAGAGAAGGAACTAGAAATTTAAAACTAGAGAATATTTAAAAGTCATCAGTCCTTCTAAGAAAAGTGTTGGAGTATGGGTTCTATATGTGGTGAACTGGAAGCCCAGCAGTGATTTGTTAACCAAAGAGTCACCATGATGAGCAAAGGATAGAAATCTGCATGAGCCTCTTAGCAGATGGAGTCACAGAAGAGAACCTCAGCTCCCATCCCATAGTTAGAAGTATATAGAGATGGGGAAGTTGGCATCACCTTGATGTCATTGTGTCCATGGAGACTGGAAGCCATGGCTCTGTGAAAGCACAATGTTCTGGTTACTGAGCTGGGAGGCTGAGGAGAGCCAAGTCCTGGCCATGAAGAAATCAGGGTGGCAGCAGAGCAACTCTGCTGCAGTGTGTGCCTGCTTGGCTGTTCTTATTCTGTGGTGGATCAGGCCGGAGCGGGTGATAGTAACTGTTTTGTGGTCACATGCCCTTCACCAAGAGCTTCTTCTGGGATCCTCATAAGATACAGGGTGGCTGGTGGTGGGATGTGTGTGGGGTGGAAGTGACAGAGGGATGGACGCATGGCAAGGTGGGTGAAGAGATGAGAGGAATGATGAGAGCCCAGTTCATTGGTTTCCAAGGTTAATGGGTGGGAGGTAGAGAGGCATGATGGAGGAATGATGGAGCAGGGGAAGGTGGTGACAGATTGAGGCCATCTGTAGTGCCAGCCTGGCCATCATCTGAAGCCCATAGGCAGCTTCCTGATCCTTCACTTAGTCCTGCTCCTTGTGGAGGGAATGTCACGTGTACCCAGAGCTAGGGGTTGGGCAATGTTAGTAGCACCTGGAGAACCATTGGCCTCTACCTGGGTGAGGGGTGGTTATGGCTCCCATGCTGGGTGGCCTGATAGCTACGGAACAGATCTCTCCTTAGCTACCACAGTCAGTGGCTGCTCTCCATCTAGGGTTAGGGCACCTGCTCAGCCATCAGGACACCCCATGCCAGGACAGAGGCCTACAATTCAGATGGCAGCACAGGGGTGAAGATGATCTCACCGTAGCCCTAGTTACATGGCTGTCCCTGCATGCAGGAGAGGATGAGCTGGGGGAAGATGTTTTCTATGTTTTTCCACAGCCTATCCTGGCCTCTTCTTGTGTCTGATTAGACCAAGAGAGTACCAGGTTCCCTCTCATAGTCCTGGTTCTTTTTCTTTTACAGTCATGAGGCTTGAACTCAGGTCCTGGGTACTGTCCTGAGCTCTTTTGCTCAAGGTTGATGCTCTACCATTTGAACCATAGTGCCATTTCCAGCTTTTCCTTTTCATGTGGATCTCTGATATGTCCAGTGCTGTGCCTGCAGGGAGGCACTCACCCCACAGACAGAGCCACCTCTGCCGTGACTGTGACTGCCCACAACCCTCACACCCACTCCTTGCACACCCCTCGACTCCAGTTTTAGCTCCTCTTGGACTGGGTGTCCAGCCTACCCCTTCCTACACTCACAAAGGGTCTACAATTGTCTTCCCAGGGTCCTTTCTTCTGCCAGCCAGAGTACAGACTTTGCACATCTTGACGATCACAGAGCTCAAAGCCAAAGGCTGAGATGCAGAAGGGGGTGACCCAGTAGCTGCACAGGGCCCATGGATCATCCTGTGCATCCCCCAGCATGTGACTTCCTCCACCCCCTTGGCAGGAAGGCTCCATGCCCACATCCTGATCCCTGGTCCCCTCCAATTCCATTCTCCCTTGGATTTTGCAGACTGTGTACCATCAGAATCTAAAATTCTATTCATCGCTTTATGTCCTTATCATTGATTTGCTACTTTGGCAGGATCTCCCCGTGCCTGGAGAGTTGGCATGTCATATACTCTCTGTGGAGAAGTTGCCCCAGGAGAAGAAATATGCACTTCATGTGAGTGTTGGACAGGGCAGGAGGGCTCCCTAGGATCAGAAACCACAGGAGGGGTGCAGATGGGGGAATGCTAGGGGCCCCAGGGGACAGTGGGAGTTAGGGCACAGTTGGTTCCTTCTGCAGGGTTGACATCACTTCACAAACCCAACAGAATGAGGTTCACATTACAGATGTCAGAGACAGTGCAGATTGCCAATGGGCACAGGGGTCACTGTCACCCCCAGATGCTGGCTGCATGCTGGGATGCACGCAGAGATGTTTTCAAGATCAGATAATGAGGATGTTGCAGGGTGTAACCATTCTTTTCAGATGGCTCTCTACCTCTCTTGAGCTTCATCTCTATCTTTGGCTTTTTCTTGGCGGTTAACTGGAAATGAGAGTTTCATGGACTTTCCTTTCTGGACTGGCTTCAAACAGAAGCTATGCACAGTTTTCAAACCATACCCTACTGAAGAAGGGAAGCTTGATCTGGTGCTTAACTTGGTTGCACTTTGGCTCTGTTTGCTATGCCTCACGGGAGGGTGCTCATCATTTGTAGACTAAGATCTCATGACCTTCAAAGCCAAATTCTACCTGAAAGTTCCGGGTCCCAGCCTTTGTGTTGGGCCGGGGTGAATACATTCTCTGTTATGCTGGGTCATCAACTCATGTTTTAAGCTGGAAGTAGGCAGTGCCACATTTGATGAGAATATCTGCCAGAGATTGTCACCTCATGAAAGCAGATTCTAAATTTGTATTCCATTTCCTGTGGTGGAGAAATCCCCTCCAAATTAGACAGGCTCACATCCACCTACAGGTCACACTCCTAATGCAACCTTGAGTGTCTTCATGGTATTGGGATCTAAGTTTGTAGGGAATGCTTGTTTAGTCCATGAATTAGCTGGACAAGTGATAACAAACGTGTTGTGGATTAATATGAGAACAATTTAAGAAGCCCTGGAGGAGTATCAACCTGACCCTCTGTGGTGCTATAAATCTGATAGGATGTTCCAGACTGAGAAACAATCACATGGCTTTGTGTTTGGCATCCAGACAAGTGAGTGCATGTCTTAGCTGTCAGCCAATACAGAGGAGGACATGAATAAGTGGGTGGAAAGCATCTGTCAGACCCCTGTCTGGGGGCAGGTGGAGAGAACATAGGAAGGTAGATACCATAGCTGTGGTGGGGCCAAAAAAAAGGGTAAAAGAGGCAAAGGAACCAGGTACTGGTAGCTCAAGACTGTCATCCTAGCTACTCAGGAGTTTGAGATCAGAGGATCACAATTCAAAGCCAGCCCAGGACAGAAACACCATGAGACACTTATCTGCAATAAACTACTGAATGCAAGAAGCTCAAGCTCAGTGACAGCATCCAGGCCTAGCGTTCAAAACCCAGGACTGGCAGAAAAAAGTATCAAAGGACAAGAAGCTGGCCAAAAGTTAGAGGGACTCTATCTTGACAAACAATACAATGGTAAGTTGCACTCAGAAGACTTGCACAAAATCTGGAAATGCCTGAGACCTATCTATGTATGTTTCCTGTTTGTCTAAATACATATGTTTATGCATTTATATATTAGTATAGAGAGACAGATCAATACATATGACTATACATATATACATAGCCAAACACTTATGGGTGGGTGGTATACTGTGTGAGAGTTTGTGTTTGTGTTTTGTGGATGGCTATCTCTGTTTAAGAAAGATAGAAAATATGTAAATATCTTAAAAAAAACTTGATAAAATATAGAGAGACATAAGCTCTTGAGGGAATCTGAAATGACAAGATTATTCACAGGCATGTTTATCCTTATGGATTCCTCAGCAAGTTTTAATTTTTTTCATTTTTTCTTTCTTTTTTTCAACCAGTGCTAAGGATTTCTCTCAGGGACCAGGTGCTACCAATTACTAATTTTCTTATGGTTGGTACAAGAGGAACTGAGCCACAGTTCCGCTTTTGCCTTATTTATTCGGGCTTAACTGAAGATAAAGATTTCTATCAGTGACTTTCTTTCAGGGGCTGGATTCTAACGAGGATCCCCAGACCTCAGCCTTCTCTATAGCTACAATTAACAATATGAGAACCCAGCACTGGGTTCCAATGAACAGGGCAAGAAATTGAGTGAATCTCTCAACTCCAATTAGGTATAAGAGAATATCGAAATAAACATAATCGCAGATGAAAATGGTAATAGCAGGACAGAAATTACCAAGATCCAGAATATCGTGAGGGAATACTTCTCAAACGTTTACGCCAACAAATTTGAGAATCTAGAAGAAATGGATGAATTCCTAGACAATATTAACATACCCACACTGAACCAAGAAGAGCTAACCCAACTCAGCAGGCCTATTTCAAGCTCTGAAATAGAAATGGAAATTAGACAACTTCCACTTAAAAAGAGCCCAGGGCCAGATGGATTCTCAGCAGAACTCTATAAGGTCTTCAAAGCAGAGCTCACACCAATATTCCTCAAGCTCTTCAACGAAATTGAAAATGAAGGTTCTTTACCAAACTCATTTTGTGAAGCCAGTATATCCCTCATGCCCAAACCAGACAGAGATTCATCAAAGAAAGAGAACTATAGACCCATTTCTTTGATGAACATCGATGCAAAACTTCTCAACAAAATACTGGCCAACCGTCTACAACAACTCACCAAAAAAATTGTACACTATGATCAAACTGGATTCATCACAGGGAGGCAAACCTGGTTCAACATACACAAATCAATTAATATAATTCAACACATCAACAGGAGCAAGGACAAAAATCACATGATTGTCTCAATAGATGCGGAAAAGGCATTTGACAAGATCAAAAACCCCTTTATGTTAAAAGATGTGGAGAAACTAGGAATCCATGGAACAATTCTCAATGTAATAAAGGCTGTGTATGAGAAACCCACTTCCAGTATTATAGTTAATGGTGAAAATCTAAAGCCATTCCCTCTAAAATCAGGAACGAGACAAGGATGCACATTTTCTCCACTCCGCTTTAACATAGTAATAGAATTCCTAGGCAGTGCAATAAGGCAAGATCAAGCATAAAGGGGATCCAAGTAGGGAAAGAGGAAATAAAACTATCCCACTTTGCAGATGACATGATTGTGTATTTAAAGAATCCTATAGACTCTTCTCCCAAGCTCCTTGAACTGAATCCAAGATTTGGAAATGTAGCAGGCCATAAAATCAACCCTCACAAATCAACTGCCTTCCTTTACGCCAACAGTGAGAGGAACGAGGCAATAATCAGGAAAGAAACTGCTTTCACAATAGCCTCAAAGTAAATAAACTACCTAGGAATTAGCTTAAATAAGAATGTAAAGGACCGTTTAGATGTAAACTTTAAAACCCTAAAAAAGGAAATTAAAGCAGAACTAAGGAAATGGAAAAACCTCCCATGCTCCTGGATTGGAAGAATCAACATTGTGAAAATGACAATCTTGCCAAGGGCTATCTACAAATTCAATGCAATACCCATCAAAACCCAATGTCATTCTTTAAAGAAATAGAAGAGGCAATTCAAAATTTCATATGGAATAATAAAAGACCCCTTATAGCAAAAACACTTTTTAGCAGAAAGAACAGCGCTGGAGGATTTCAATTCCAAACTTTAGAAACTATTACAGAGCTATGATTCTCATAACAGCTTGGTACTGGCACAAGAACAGGCCTGAAGTCCAATGGAATAGAACCGCGGACCCAGATAATAAACCACAGACCTATGGCCACCTAATCTTTGACAAGGGAGCCAAAAACATAGAATGGAAGAAAGATAGCCTCTTCAAGAAGTTGTGCTGGCAGAACTGGTTAAACACCTGCAGAAAACTAAAGTTGCATCCTTCTTTGTCACCTTGCACTAGAATTAACTCCAAATGGATTTCAGACACACTGAAAAGTTTACAGGAAGGAATAGGAGATACACTAGGCATCCTTGGCAAAGGTCGAGACTTTCTTAATAAGGACCCACAAATCAGAGAAAGTCTGGATAAGTGGGACTGCAGAGCTTTTGTATTTCAACGGATATAGCTAGTGAACTAATCAGGAAGCCTACAGAGTAGGAGAAGATCTTCACCAACCAAACAACGGACAAAGGCCTCATATCTAAAATATATCAACAACTCAAAAAATTGAATCACTCCAAAACTAACCTCCAAAGTAACACCCATCCATTACAAAATGCGCCAAATACTTAAAGAGAGTCTTCTCTGAAGAAGAAACAAAAATGGCCTATAGACACATGAAGAAATGCTCCACATCTCTGGTCATAAAAGAAATGCAAATCAAAACAACTCTAAGATTCCAACTCACTCCAGTTAGAGTGGCCAGGATCAGGAAAACGAATGACATCAGATGGTGGAGGGGAAGTGGCCAGAAGGGATCACTACTACACTGTTGGTGGGAGTGCAAACTCGTTCAACCACTATGGAAAGCAGTGTGGCAGTGCCTCAAAAGGCTAAACATAGAACTCCCCTATGACCCAGCAATTCCACTACTTGGCATTTACCCAACAATCCGGATACCAGGCCATACTAAACCCACTAGCACAACAATGTTCATTGCAGCGCTATTCACCATAGCAAAGATACGGAACCAACCCAGATGTCCCTCAGTTGATGGGTGGATCAACAAGTTGTGGTATTTGGACGCAATGGAATTCTATTCTGCTGTCAGAAAAATGACATCGCCCCATTTGTTAGGAAATGGAAATACTTAGAACAAATCATATTAAGTGAAGTAAGCCAGACTCAAAGGAACTTAGGCTCAGTGGTTTCCCTCATTCGTCATAATCAGTAGAAACCTTGGGCTCTACTAGCAGAGATTGGCAATAGAGCAAAATGCCATGTGTAAGTCCATATAATGTGAAGCTAATTGAAAGGACGTCCAGGATATTGAAACAAAAGCCATATAATGAATGATTGTTGTAATTAATGTACTATGTTGTCTCTCGTCTCCTTTGCTCTTCCCTTGGTTTTCCCATATTGGTATAGTATCTCACTTTGTTATCTGATATATTGAATTTATTTGTATTTGGATATTTAAAATTTGATAGGGAAAGGGGGAAAACCAAGACGGGTGGGGGGTGTGGGGTTGGAGGGAAATGGGTACCAAGACATGTGAAAGGGTATCAATGTATATGAATTAATGCACCTTCTATCTGGAAAATATCATGTAACGCTTTTACTAATTATAATAAAAAATGAAAAAAAAAGAAAGTTGTAGTGTGTGGGGAGGATGATGGGGTCAAATACATTTCTTCTTAGAAATATACCTCATCTGGTTGCCCTGGATTTTTCCTGGCTTCTTCTTAGAGAAAGGCCTGTTATTCTGGATTTGTGGCTTGGCAATGATCTAGCATGTACATCTTCGAGTAAGACATCCACAACTTCCATGCCTGAGACTCGAGTTTCCTGACCTTGGCAACAGCACAGCAACATCTTTCTTCCTCCTGAGCCACAGGCCAAGTGAGCTGGCTTGAGCTGGTTGTTAGTTACAGTGGCTTGGTTACCAGGGTTCCATATTCTGTTCCATTGTGAGGGAGGCAGGGTCACCATTCAGGGCCCAATGACCAAAGATCCTTGCTCACAGAAGACCTCACCAAAGACATACTGGAGGCTGAATCTCTCCTCCAATCTCACAATATACATGTGGATGTAGTAAACAGCACACCTTATTTGTCCAAACCCAATGTCTTCCACTAGGCCCAACTACCAGTCTGGTCTCGTGCTCATGGAGCCTTTCTTAGGTAAGATCCAAACTTAAGGGTCAATATTGCCCTCATCCTTTACAAAACATTTGCTTCACAGTGCCTTCTCTGCCTGCATTTTGCCCCTTGTCGAATTTTTTTTTGTTTTTGCTAGTCTTGGGACTTGACCTCAGAGTGTGAACATTGTTCTTGGGCTTTCTTTAGGCTTTAGCTGTCCCACCGAGCCACAGCACCATTTGCAGCGTTGTCTATGTATGTGGCACTGAGGAATCAAACCTGAGTCTTTTTGCGTGGTAGCCAAAGACTCTACCACTAGGTCAAACACACAGGGCATCTTGCACATATTTTTGACATCAATCTACTAGGATATTATTAGGTTTCTGTATCCTAATCACTTTTTTCCTGATGATTAGCTTTGCTGTCATGTGTAAAAATGCAAGAGGGAAAACACAGAAGAATTAGTGAAATTAAAAAAAAGCATTACACACATAGTTAAGTGTTCATTCTTTGTAGGAGAAAGGATATTTGGATATGATGATGATGTCTTTATAATTACGATGTCAGGGTTGAGAGTTTGGCATAGTGGTAGAGTGCTTGCCTAGCATCCATGAAGATCTGGGATTGATTGCTCAGTATCACATAGATAGAACATCTAGATGTGGCACTGTGGCTCAAGTGGCAGAGGGCTAGACTTGAGAAAACCCGAGGACAGTGCTCAGGCCCTTAATTCAAGCCCCAAGACTGGCAGAAAGTTAAAAGAAAATAAAAATGCTTTTTACGAGCTAATTCACTCACAGCATTTCCTTCTGAAATCTTCGCTTCTGCATCTTGTGAAATAGCCATTTCCCTCAACGTAGACAAGAAAAACAGATCCATCCCATGGTCCACTGTGAGGCCACTGGTTGGGCGACGAGCTAGTCGTGCAGCAACACAAATGTTTTATTCTAATTCTTTCCAAACTTTGTACTCAAATATGCTACCTACTTACCAACTTAGGTCAGTTATCCTTATGCTATACCTTTTCTTCATGACTACAATATTCTTACACTCCTACGTTAATACTCTTGTACCTCCCCTGACCTCTCTCATTCTTTTGTTGTATCTCTGGACTCCTGCTCGTCTTTCAACCCTTATACTGCACGGATCTACACTTGATGGCTGTTGAGCAATATTGTATATGTAGGTGGTTAATTTTTCTCTAGGCTCAGAGGGACTTAATTCAGAGATTGAATTGAGAGGCTTATTCTTTTGGGTATAAGTCGCTTATCAGTGGTTGTATTAGACTGGTCTGTAAGTGCATAAAAAGAAAGAGTGATTATACCAATCAAAACTTGTGAACATCTAGTGTCTGCCAGCTACAGAGGTCTAGGTTGGTTATATCTGAAAAACTATAATCGTATTTAGTAGTAATCTTGCTCCCATTTTCAAATGGGCAGTACAAGAAACTCAAGAAAAATGTCAAATCAAGAAACAACATCCCCCACCCAATATAAACAGACAGTGGAACAGTCACTGGCAAACCTAGAGGAGAGTCTTCCAAGTGCTACACAAATGCAACTGATAAACATCATTGATGAAAAATGTGAAAATATATAGAAAGAGATAATGGAGGAAGCCATAGCTGAACAAGAGCAAAGCAAAAACAAGGTGATAAGTGAAAAAGAAGAAGCCATAAAGGAGGCCATAATAAAGGTTTTTCAAAGAAAGATGGATGAATTCATAGAATCCAGAAATGAAATCGTGATCAAACTCCAGCATATGTCGAAAGAAAATAAAGCTACTGAGCTAACCACTCAAAAGTAAATCAAGGAGATAAAGAAATCCATACATGATCTAAAAGAAAAGATGCAAGGCATCAAAAATGAGCAATTAGAAGCAAAAAAGATGAAAAATAAAGTAGATAGATTTGATAGCAGATTAGACAATGCAGAGGAGAGAATTTCCGGGGCTGAAGATAATTTAGTTATTATAGAGAAAGAACAGAAAATGAGTCAATCCAAATCTAGGAAATATGAGACAGCGCTTCAGGAGGTCCAAGATACAATTAGGAAGCCTAATTAAAGGCTAGTTGGTATTGAGGAGGGCGTGGAGAAAGAGGTTAATGGTATTGGAAATATACTTCAGGGAATCATCTCAGAGAATTTCCCAAATATCCAGAAGGGCAGGCCCATCCAGATACGAGAAGCTTTTAGAACCCCAAACACACCTGACCAGAAAAGAACATCCCACCGCCACATTGTGATCCGAACTGGATCAATAGAAACGAAAGAAAAGATCCTAAAGGCAGCCAGGGAAAAGGGATCAGTAACCTATAAAGACAAACCAATCAGAATTAACCCAGATTTCTCAGCAGAGACCATGCAAGCACGACGTGACTGGAAGCATATATGTCATGACCTTAAATCAAATAACTACCAACCAAGAATACTATAGCCAGCTAAGCTCTCATTCATAACTGAGGGAACTATAAAAACATTCCATTCCAGGGAAAAGCTGCAACAATATGTCGAAACAAAACCAACACTACAGAGAATTCTCAAAGATGCTCTATACATAGAAAACCAAAATAAATGCAACATAGGGAAAGAAATGGCACCTAAACAGCATACCATCTAAGGACCACAAGAACTGTCAAGACACAGGTCCTACTAAAAGCTATTAAAAATGGTAGGAACTAATACATATCTCTCAATCCTAACTCTCAATATCAATGGATTTAACTCTCCAATTAAACAGCATAGGCTGTATAGTTGGATCAAAAAGGAAGAGCCATCATTTGGCTGACTTCAAGAGACACATCTTACCCCAAAACAATCATCTTTTGAAAGTGAGAGTTTGGAATAAACTCTATCAAGCTAACTGCCCCCATAAACAGGCTGGAGTTGCCATCCTCATATCAGATACAATAGACTTCAAACTAAAATTAGTAAGAAAAGACAAAGAAGGTTACTACATACTACTAAAGGGATCTTTCCTCCCGGAAGACTTAACGATCCTAAATATTTACACACCCAATCCCGGCGCTCCAAACTTCATCAAGCAAACTTTACTTACACTGAAACCATACATAGATCGAAATACAGTGATTGTTGGTGAGTTTAACACACCACTCTCACCTATGGACAGATCAACAAGGCAAAAACTCAAAAGAGAAACCTTAGAACTGAACAACTATATAGACCAACTACATCTAACAGACATCTGCATAATATTCCACCCAGTAACAACATGATATACAATTTTCTCAGCAGCACATGGAACATTTTCCAAAATAGACCACATCTTAGGCCATAAAAGAAACCTGGACAGATTCAGAAATACTGAAATTATTCCATGCACACTCTCAGACCATAAAGGCATCAAATTGGAACGAAAACCCTGTAACTCGTGGAGACTGAACAACACATTGTTGAATCAAAAACAATGGGTAAAAGAAGAGATCAGGTAGATATCCAACTGTTTATGAAATTTAACAATGAGGAGCACACAAATATCAACTCCTTAGGGACACAACAAAGGCAGTACTCAGAGGAAAATTTATAGCGCTGTGCCTACAACTGCAAGTTGGAAAAATGGCAAACCAACTAGTTAATGTCTCACCTTAACCTCCTGGAAAAAGAGCAACAAACCAACCCTAAACCCATTAGGAGAAAGCAAATTATTAAAATCAAAGCAGAATTAAATGATTTGGAATAAAAAAACTATAGAAAGAATCAACAAAACAAGGAGTTGATTCTTTGAAAAATTAACAAAATTGACAAGCCCTTAGCAAATCTTACCAAAAAAAGAAGAGAGCATATCGAAATAAACAAAATCGCAGATGAAAATGGTAATATCACGACAGAAATTACCAAGATCCAGAATATCATGAGGGAATACTTCTCAAACCTTTACGCCAACAAATTTGAGAATCTAGAAGAAATGGATGAATTCCTAGACAATATTAACATACCCACACTGAACCAAGAAGAGCTAACCCAACTCAACAGGCCTAGTTCAAGCTCTGAAATAGAAATGGAAATTAGACAACTTCCACTTAAAAAGAGACCAGGTCCAGATGGATTCACAGCTGAACTCTATAAGGTCTTCAAAGTAGAGCTCACACCAATACTCCTCAAGATCTTCAACGAAATTGAAAATGAAGGTTCTTTACCAAATTCATTCTGTGAAGCCAGCATATCCCTCATCCCAAAACCAGACAGAGATTCATCAAAGAAAGAGAACTATAGACCCATTTCTTTGATGAACATGGATACAAAACTTCTCAACAAAATACTGGCCAACCGTCTACAACAACTCATCAAAAAATTATACACTATGATCAAACTGGATTCATCACAGGGAGGCAAAGCTTGTTCAACATACACAAATCAATTAATATAATTCAACACATCAGTAGGAGCAAGGACAAAAATCACATGATTGTCTCAATAGATGCGGAAAAGGCATTTGACATGACCCAAAACCCCTTTATGTTAAAAGATGTGGAGAAACTAGGAATCCATGGAACATTTCTCAATGTAATAAAGGCTGTGTATGAGAAACCCACTGCTAGTATTATACTTAATGGTGAAAATCTAAAGCCATTCCCTCTAAAATCAGGAACGAGACAAGGATGCCCACCCTCTCCACTCCTTTTTAACATAATACTAGAATTCCTAAGCAGTGCAATAAGGCAAGAAGCAAGCATAAAGGGGATCCAAGTAGGGAAAGAGGAAATAATACTATCCCTCTTTGCAGATGACATGATTCTGTATTTAAAGAATCCTATAGGCTCTACTCCCAAGCTCCTTGATCTGATTCATAGCTTTGGAAGGGTAGCAGGCCATAAAATCAACCCTCACAAATCAACTGCCTTCCTTTACGGCAACAGTGAGAGGAACGAGGCAATAATCAGGAAAGATACTCCTTTCACAATAGCCTCAAAGAAAATAAAGTACCTAGGAATTAGCTTAAGTAAGAATGTAAAGGACCGTTTAGATGAAAACTTTAAAACACTAAAAACGGAAATTAAAGCAGAACTAAGTAAATGGAAAAACCTCCCATGCTCCTGGATTGGAAGAATCAACATTGTGAAAATGACAATCTTGCCAAGGGCTATCTACAAATTCAATGCAATACCCATCAAAACCCCAATGTCATTCTTTAAAGAAATAGAAGAGGCAATTCAAAATTTCATATGGAATAATAAAAGACCCCGTACAGCAAAACACTTCTTAGCAGAAAGAACAACGCTGGAGGAATTTCAATTCCAAACTTTAGACTCTATTACAGAGCTATAATTCTTGTACAGACACAAGAACAGGCCTGAAGCCCAATAGAATAGAACTGCGGTCCCAGATATTAAACCACAGACCTAAGGCAACCTAATCTTTGACAAGGGAGCCAAAAAAATAGAATGGAAGAAAGATAGCCTCTTCAACAAGTTGTGCTGGCAGAACTGTTTAAGCACCTGCAGAAAGCTAAAGTTGGATCCTTCTTTGTCACTTTGCACTAGAATTAACTGCAAATGGATCAAAGACCTGGAGGTAAAAGCTGACACACTGAAAAGTTTACAGGAAGGAATAGAAGATACACTAGGCCTCCTTGGCACAGGTCGAAACTTTCTTAATAAGGACCAAGAATCACAACAAATCAGAGAAAGGCTGGGTAAGTGGGACTGCATTAAATGCAGACCTTTTGTATGGCAACGGATATAGCTAGTAAACTAATCAGGAAGCCTACAGAGTGGGAGAAGATCTTCACCAACCAAACAACGGACCAAGGCCTCATATCTAAAATATTTCAACAACTCAAAAAATTGAATCACTCCAAAACTAACCTCCAAAGTAACACCCATCCCAATAAAAATGGGCCAAAGACTTAAAGAGAGTCTTCTCTGAAGAAGAAACAAAAATGGCCTATAGACACATGAAGAAATGCTCCACATCTCTGGTCATAAAAGAAATGCAAATCAAAACAACTCTAAGATTCCACCTCACTCCAGTTAGAATGGCCATGATCAGGAAAACGAATGACAACAGATGCTGGAGGGGATGTGGCCAGGAGGGTTCACTACTACACAGTTGGTGGGAGTGCAAACTCATTCAACCACTATGGAAAGCATTGTGGCAGTGCCTCAAAAGGCTAAACATAGGACTCCCCTATCACCCAGCAATTCCACTACTTGGCATTTACCCAACAATCCAGAAACAAGGACATACTAAACCCACTAGCACAACAATGTTCATTGCAGCACTATTAACCATAGCAAAGATATGGAACCAAGCCAGATGTCCCTCAGTTGATGAGTGGATCAACAAGTTGTGGTATTTGTACACAATGGAATTCTATGCTGCTGTCCAAAAGAATGACATCGCCCCATTTGTTAGGAAATGGAAAGACTTAGAACAAATCATAATAAGTGAAGTAAGCCAGATTCAAAGGAACTTAGGCTCAGTGGTTTCCCTCATTCGTCATAATCAGTAGAAACCTTGGGCTCTACTAGCAGAGATTTGCAATAGAGCAAAAGGCCATATATAAGGCCATATAATGTGAAGGTAATTGAAAGGACGTCCAGGATATTGAAACAAAAGCCGTATAGTGAATGATTGTTGTCCTTAATATACTATGTTGTCTCTCATCTCCTTTGCTGTCCCTTGGTTATCCCATATTGGTATAGTATCTAACTTTGTTATCTGATATATTGATTTATTAGTATTTGGATATTTGAAATTTGATAGGGAAGGGGGTAAAACCAAGACGGGTGGGGGATGGGTACCAAGACATGTGAATGGGTATCAATTTATGTGAATTAATGCACCTTCTATCTGGCAAATATCATGTAACCCTTTTACTAACTACAATAAAAAAATTTAAAAAAAGAATGTTGTAGACTGTGGGGAGGATGATGGGGTCAAATACATTTCTTCTTAGAAATATACCTCATCTGGTTGCCCTGGATTTTCCTGGCCTTCTTCTTAGAGAAAGGCCTGTTATACTGGATTTGTGGCTTGGCAATGATCTAGCATGTACATCTTCGAGTAAGACATCCACAACTTCCATGCCTGAGACTCGAGTTTCCTCACCTTGGCAACAGCACAGCAACATCTTTCTTCCTCCTGAGCCACAGGCCAAGTGAGCTGGCTTGAGTTGGTTGTTAGTTACAGTGGCTTGGTTACCAGGTTTCCATATTTTGTTCCATTGTGAGGGAGGCAGGGTCACCTTTCAGGGCCCAATGACCAAAGATCCTTGCTCACAGAAGACCTCACCAAAGACATACTGGAGGCTGAATCTCTCCTCCAATCTCACAATATACATGTGGATGTAGTAAACAGCACACCTTATTTGTCCAATCCCAATGTCTTCCACTAGGCCCAACTACCAGTCTGGTCTCAGGCTCAAGGAGCCTTTCTTAGGTAAGATCCAGACTTAAGGGTCAATATTGCCCTCATCCTTTACAAAACATTTGCTTCACAGTGCCTTCTCTGCCTGCATTTTGCACTTGTCGAATTTTTTTTGTTTTTGCTAGTGTTGGGACTTGACCTCATAGTGTGAACATTGTTCTTGGGCTTTCCTTGGGCTTTAGCTGTCCCCCCAAGCCATGGCACTACTTGCAGCGTTTTCTATGTATGTGGTAATCAGGAATCACACGTGAGTCTTTTTGTGTGGTAGCCAAGGACTCTACCACTACATCAAACACACAGGGCATCTTGCACATATTTTTGACGTCAATCTACTAGGATATTATTAGGTTTCTGTATCCTAATCAATTTTTTCCTGATGATTAGCTTTGCTGTCATGTGTAAAAAATGCAAGAGGGAAAACACAGAAGAATTAGTGAAATTAAAAAAAAAGCATTAGACACAGTTAAGTGTTCATCCTTTGTAGGAGAAAGGATATTTGGATATAATAATGATGATGATGACTTTATAATTACCTTGTCACGGTTGAGAGTTTGGCATACTGGTAGAGTGCTTGCCTAGCATCCATGAAGATCTGGGTTTGATTGCTCAGTATCACATAGATAGAAAATCTAGATGTGGCACTGTGACTCAAGTGGCAGAGGGCTAGACTTGAGAAAACCCGAGGACAGTGCTCAGGCCCTGAATTCAAGCCCCAAGACTGGCAGAAAGATAAAAGAAAATAAAAATGCTTTTTACGAGCTAATTCCCTCACAGCATTTGCTTCTGAAATCTTCGCTTCTGCATCTTGTTTAATACCCCTTTCCCGCAACGTTGACAAGAAAAACAGATCCATCCCATGGTCCACTGTGAGGCCACTGGTTGGGCTAAGAGCTAGTCGTGCAGCAACACATAAGTTTTATTCTAATACTTTCCAAACTTTGTACTCAAATATGCTACCTACTTACCAACTTAGGTCAGTTATCCTTATGCTATACCTTTTCTTCATTACTACAATATTCTTACACTCCTACGTTAATCCTCTTGCACCTCCCCTGACCTCTCTCATTCTTTTTTTCTATCTCTGGACCTCTGCTCGTCTTTCAACCCTTATACTGCACGGATCTACACTTGATGGCTGTTGAGCAATATTGTATATGTAGGTGGTTTATTATTCTCTAGGCTCAGAGGGACTTAAAGACAATAGAGATTGGATTGAGAGGCTTATTGTTTTGGGTATAAATCGCTTATCAGTGGTTGTATTACACTGGTCTGTAAGTGCACAAAAAGAAAGAGTGATAATACCAATCAAAACTTGTGAACATCTAGTGTCTGCCAGCTACAGAGGTCTAGGTTGGTTATATCTGAAAAACTATAATCGTATTTAGTAGTAATCTTGCTCCCATTTTCAAATGGGCAGAACAGGAAACTCAAGAAAAATGTCAAATCAAGAAACAACATCCCCCACCCAATATAAACAGACAATGGAACAGTCACTGGCAAACCTAGAGGAGAGTCTTCCAAGCGCTACACAAATGCAATTGATAAACATCATTAATGAAAAATGTGAAAATATAAAGAAAGAGATAATGGAGGAAGCCATACCTGAACAAGAGGAAAGCAAAAACAAGGTGATAAGTGAAAAAGAAGAAGCCATAAAGGAGGCCATAATAAAAGTTTTTCAAAGAAAGATGGATGAATTCATAGAATCCACAAATAAAAACGTGACCAAACTCCAGCAAATGTCCAAAGAAAATAAAGCTACTGAGCTAACCACTGAAAAGGAAATCAAGGAGATAAAGAAATCCATACATGATCTAAAACAAGAGATGCAAGGCATCAAAAGTGAGCAATTAGTAGCAAGGGAGATGAAAAATTAAGTAGATAGCTTTGATAGCAGGTTAGACAATGCAGAGGAGAGAATTTCCGTGGCTGAAGATAATTTAGGTATTATAAAGAACAGAAAATGAGTCAATCCAAATCTAGGAAATATGAGAGAGAACTTCAGGAGGTCCAAGATACAATTAGGAAGCCTAATTTAAGGCTAGTTGGTATTGAGGAGGGCGTGGAGAAAGAGGTCAATGGTATTGGAAATATACTTCAGGGAATCATCTCAGAGAATTTCCCAAATATCCAGAAGGGCAGGCCCATCCAGATACAAAAAGCTTTTAGAACCCCAAAGAGATCTGACCAGAAAAGAACATCCCACCACCACATTGTGATCCGAACTGGATCAATAGAAACGAAAGGAAAGATCCTAAAGGCAGCCAGGGAGAAGGGATTAGTAACCTATAAAGGCAAACCAATCAGAATAACCCCAGATTTCTCAGCAGAGACCATGCAAGCACGAAGTGACTGGAAGCATATATGTCATGACCTTAAATCAAATAACTACCAACCAAGAATACTGTAGCCAGCTAAGCTCTCATTCATAACTGAGGGAACAATAAAAACATTCCATTCCAGGGAAAAGCTGCAACAATATGTCGAAACAAAACCAACACTACAGAGAATTCTCAAAGATGCTCTATACATAGAAAATCAAAATAAATGCAATATAGGGAAAGAAAAGGCACCTAAACAGCATACCATCTAAGGACCACAAGAACTGTCAAGACACAGGCCCTACTAAAAGCTTTTAAAAATGGTAGGAACTAATAAATATCTCTCAATCCTAACTCTCAATATCAATGGACTTAACTCTCCAATTAAACGGCATAGGTTGCTAGTTGGATCAAAAAGTAAGAGCCATCGTTCTGCTGTCTTCAAGAGACACATCTTACCCAAAAACAATTATCTTTTGAAAGTGAGAGGTTGGAATAAACTCTATCAAGCTAACTGCCCCCATAAACAGGCTGGAGTTGCCATCCTCATATCAGATACAATAGTCTGCAAACTAAAATTTGTAAGAAAAGACAAAGAAGGTTACTACATACTACTAAAGGGATCTTTTCTCCCGGAAGACATAACGATCCTAAATATTTACACACCCAATCCCGGAGCTCCAAACTTCATCAAGCAAACTTTACTTACACTGAAACCATACATAGATCGAAATACAGTGATTGTTGGTGAGTTTAACACACCACTCTCACCTATGGACAGATCAACAAGGCAAAAACTCAAAAGAGAAACCTTAGAACTGAACAACTATATAGACCAATTAGATCTAACAGACATCTGCAGAATATTCCACCCAGTAACACCACAATATACGTTTTTCTCAGCAGCACATAGAACATTTTCCAAAATAGACCACATCTTAGGCCATAAAGCAAACCTGGACAGATTCAGAAACACTGAAATTATTCCATGCACACTCTCAGACCATAAAGGCATCAAATTGGAGCTGAACACACAACTCCACCAAAGAAAACCCTGTAACTCATGGAAACTGAGTTGAATCAAAAACAATGGGTAATCGAAGAGATCAGAACAGATATCAAACTGTTTATGAAATTTAACAATAAGGAGCACACAAATATCAACTCCTTAGGGACACAACAAAGGCAGTACTCAGAGGAAAATTTATAGCGCTGAGTGCCTACAACAGCAAGTTGGAAAAATGGCAAACCAACTAGTTAATGTCTCACCTTAACCTCCTGGAAAAAGAGCAACAAACCAACCCTAAACCCATTAGGAGAAAGCAAATTATTAAAATCAAAGCAGAATTAAATGATTTGGAATAAAAAAATCTATAGAAAGAATCAACAAAACAAGGAGTTGGTTCTTTGAAAGAATTAACAAAATTGACAAGCCCTTAGCAAATCTTACCAAAAAAAGAAGAGAGCATATGGAAATAAACAAAATCGCAGATGAAAATGGTAATATCACGACAGAAATTACCAGATCCAGAATACCATGAGGGAATACTTCTCAAACCTTTACGCCAACAAATTTGAGAATCTAGAAGAAATGGATGAATTCCTAGACAATATTAACATACACACACTGAACCAAGAAGAGCTAACCCAACTCAACAGGCCTATTTCAAGCTCTGAAATAGAAATGGAAATTAGACAACTTCCACTTAAAAAGAGTCCAGGCCCAGATGGATTCACAGCTGAATTCTATAAGGTCTTCAAAGCAGAGCTCACACCAATACTCCTCAAGCTCTTCAACGAAATTGGAAATGAAGGTTCTTTACCAAACTCATTCTGTGAAGCCAGTATATCCAGCATCTCCAAACCAAACAGAGATTCATCAAAGAAAGAGAACTATAGACCCATTTCTTTGATGAAAATCGATGCAAAACTTCTCAACAAAATACTGGCCAACCGTCTACAACAACTCATCAAGAAAATTATACATTATGATCAAACTGGATTCATCACAGGGAGGCAAAGCTGGTTCAACATACACAAATCAATTAATATAATTCAACACATCAACAGGAGCAAGGACAAAAATCACATGATTGTCTCAATAGATGCGGAAAGGCATTTGACAAGATCCAAAACCCCTTTATGTTAAAAGATGTGGAGAACCTAGGAATCCATGGAACATTTCTCAATGTAATAAAGGCTGTGTATGAGAAACCCACTGCTAGTATTATACTTAATGGTGAAAATCTAAAGCCATTCTCTCTAAAATCAGGAACATGACAAGGATGCCCACTCTCTCCACTCCTTATTAACATCCTACTAGAATTCCTAGGCAGTGCAATGAGGCAAGAAGCAAGCATAAAGGGGATCCAAGTAGGGAAAGAGGAAATAAAACTATCAAACTTTGCAGATGACATGATTCTGTATTTAAAGAATCCTATAGACTCTACTCCCAAGCTCCTTGAGCTGATTCAAAGCTTTGGAAGGGTAGCAGGCCATAAAATCAACCCTCACAAATCAACTGCCTTCCTTTACGCAAACAGTGAGAGGAACGAGGCAATAATCAGGAAAGAAACTCCTTTCACAATAGCATCAAAGAAAATAAAGTACCTAGCAATTAGCTTAACTAAGAATGTAAAGGACCGTTTCGATGAAAACGTTAAAACCCTAAAAACGGAAATTAAAGCAGAACTAAGGAAATGGAAAAACCTCCCATGCTCCTGGATTGGAAGAATCAACATTGTGAAAATGACAATCTTGCCAAGGGCTATCTACAAATTCAATGCAATACCCATCAACATCCCAATGTCATTCTTTAAAGAAATAGAAGAGGCAATTCAAAATTTCATATGGAATAATAAAAGACCCCGTATATTAAAACACTACTTAGCAGTAAGAACAGCGCTGGAGGAATTTCAATTCCAAACTTTAGACTCTATTACAGAGTTATAATTCTCAAAACAGCTTGGTACTGGCACAAGAACAGGCCTGAAGCCCAATGGAATAGAACTGCGGACCCAGATATTAAACCACAGACCTATGGCCACCTAATCTTTGACAAGTGAGCCAAAAAATAGAATGGAAGAAAGATAGCCTCTTCAACAAGTTGTGCTGGGAGAACTGGTTAAACATCTGCAGAAAATTAAGTTGGATCCTTCTTTGTCACGATGCACTAGAATTAACTACAAATGGATCAAAGACCTGGAGGTAAAAGCTGACACATTGAAAAATTTACAGGAAGGAATAGGAGGTACACTAGGCCTCCTTGGCACAGGTCGAAACTTTCTTAATAAGGACCAAGAATCACAACAAATCAGAGAAAGGCTGGATAAGTGGGACTGCATTAAATGCAGACCTTTTGTATGGCAACGGAAGTATCTAGTAAACTAATCAGGAAGCCAACAGAGTGGGAGAAGATCTTCACCAACCAAACAACGGACCAAGGCCTCATATCTAAAATATATCAACAACTCAAAAAATTGAATCACTCCAAAACTAACCTCCAAAGTAACACCCATCCCACGAAAAATGGGCCAAAGACTTAAGAGAGTCTTCTCTGAAGAAGAAACAAAAATGGTCTACAGACACATGAAGAAATGCTCTACATCTCTGGTCATAAAAGAAATGCAAATCAAAACAACTCTAAGATTCCACCTCACTCCAGTTAGAATGGCCAGGATCAGGAAAACGAATGACAACAGATGCTGGAGGGGATGTGGCCAGGAGGGATCACTACTACACTGTTGGTGGGAGTGCAAACTCGTTCAACCACTATGGAAAGCAGTGTGGCAGTGCCTCAAAAGGCTAAACATAGAACTCCCCTATGACCCAGCAATTCCACTACTTGGCATTTACCCAACAATCCAGAAACAAGGGCATACTAAACCCACTAGCACAACAATGTTCATTGCAGCACTATTCACCATAGTTAAGATATGGAACCAACCCAGATGTCCCTCAGTTGATCAGTGGATCAACAAGTTGTGGTATTTGTACACAATGGAATTCTAAAGAATGACATCGCCCCATTTGTTAGGAAATGGAAAGACTTAGAACAAATCATATTAAGTGAAGTAAGCCAGACTCAAAGGAACTTAGGCTCAGTGGTTTCCCTCATTCGTCATAATCAGTAGAAACCTTGGGCTCTACTAGCAGAGATTTGCAATAGAGCAAAAGGCCATATATAAGGCCATATAATGTGAAGCTAATTGAAAGTACGTCCAGGATATTGAAACAAAAGCCACATAATGAATGATTGTTGTCCTTAATGTACTATGTTGTCTCTCATCTCCTTTGCTGTCCCTTGGTTATCCCATATTGGTATAGTATCTCACTTTGTTATCTGATATATTGAATTTATTTGTATTTGGATATTTGAAATTTGATAGGGAAGGGGGGAAAACCAAGACGGGTGGGGTTGTGGGGTTGGAAGGAAATGGGTACCAAGACATGTGAAAAGGTATCAATGTATGTGAATTAATGCACTTTCTATCTGGCAAATATCATGTAAGCCTTTTACTAATTACAATAAAAAATTTAAAAAAAGAAAGTTGTAGTGTGTGGGGAGGATGATGGGGTCAAATACATTCTTTAGAAATATACCTCATCTGGGTGCCCTGGATTTTCCTGGGCTTCTCCTTAGAGAAAGGCCTGTTATATTGGATTTGTGGCTTGGCAATGATCTAGCATGTACATCTTCGAGTAAAACATCCACAACTTCCATGCCTGAGACTCGAGTTTCCTGACCTTTGGCAACAGCACAGCAACAACTTTCTTCCTCCTGAGCCACAGGCCAAGTGAGCTGGCTTGAGATGGTTGTTAGTTACAGTGGCTTGGTTATCAGGTTTCCACATTCTGTTCCATTGTGAGGGAGGCAGGGTCACCTTTCAGGGCCCAATGACCAAAGATCCTTGCTCACAGAAGACCTCACCAAAGACATAGTGGAGGCTGAATCTCTCCTCCAATCTAACAATATACATGTGGATGTAGTAAACAGCACACCTTATTTGTCCAATCCCAGTGTCTTCCACTAGGCCCAACTACTAGTCTGGTCTCAGGCTCACGGAGCCTTTCTTAGGTAAGATCCAAACTTTAGGGTCAATATTGCCCTCATCCTTTACAAAACATTTGCTTCACAGTGCCTTCTCTGCCTGCATTTTGCCCCTTGTCGAATTTTTTTTTTGTTTTTGCTAGTCTTGGGACTTGACCTCAGAGTGTGAACATTGTTCTTGGGCTTTCTTTAGGCTTTTGCTGTCCCACCGAACCACAGCACCAGTTGCAGTGTTTTCTATGTATGTGGTAATGAGGAATCAAACCTGTGTCTTTTTGCGTGGTAGCCAAGGACTCTACCACTAGGTCAAACACACAGGGCATCTTGCACATATTTTTGACGTCAATATACTAGGATATTATTAGGTTTCTGTGTCCTAATCAATTTTTTCCTGATAATTAGCTTTGCTGTCATGTGTAAAAAATACAAGAGGGAAAAACACAGAAGAATTAGGGAAATTAAAAAAAAACATTACACACATAGATAAGTGTTCATTCTTTGTAGGAGGAAGGATACTTTGATATGATTATGATGACTTTACAATTGCTATGTCAGGGTTGAGAGTTTGGCATAGTGGTAGAGTGCTTGCCTAGCATCCATGAAGATCTGGGTTTGATTGCTCAGTATCACATAGATAGAAAATCTAGATGTGGCACTGTGGCTCAAGTGGCAGAGGGCAAGACTTGAGAAAACCCCAGGACAATGCTCAGGCCCTGAATTCAAGTCCCAAGACTGGCAGAAAGATAAAAGAAAATAAAAATGCTATTTACGAGCGAATTCACTCACAGCATTTGCTTCTGAAATCTTCGCTTCTGCATCTTGTGAAATACCCCTTTCCCTCAACGTAGACAAGAAAAACAGATCCATCCCATGGTCCACTGTGAGGCCACTGGTTGGGCTAAGAGCTAGTCGTGCAGCAACACATAAGTTTTATTCTCATACTTTCCAAACTTTGTACTCAATTATGCTACCTACATACCAACTTAGGTCAGTTATCCTTATGCTATACCTTTTTTTCATTACTACAATATTCTTACACTCCTACGTTAATCCTCTTGCACCTCCCCTGACCTCTCTCATTTTTTTTTCTATCTCTGGACCTCTGCTCGTCTTTCAACCCTTATACTGCACGGTTCTACACTTGATGGCTGTTGAGCAATATTGTATATGTAGGTGGTTAATTATTCTCTAGGCTCAGAGGGACTTAAAGACAATAGAGATTGGATTGAGAGGCTTATTGTTTTGGGTATAAATCGCTTATCAGTGGTTGTATTAGACTGGTCTGTAAGTGCACAAAAAGAAAGAGTGATAATACCAATCAAAACTTGTGAACATCTAGAGTCTGCCAGCTACAGAGGTCTAGGTTGGTTATATCTGAAAAACTATAATCGTATTTAGTAGTAATCTTGCTCCCATTTTCAAATGGGCAGAACAAGAAACTCAAGAAAAATGTCAAATCAAGAAACAACATCCCCCACCCAATGTAAACAGACAATGGAACAGTCACTGGCAAACCTAGAGGAGAGTCTTCCTAGTGCTACACAAATGCAATTGATAAATATCATTAATGAAAAATGTGAAAATATAAAGAAAGAGATAATGGAGGAAGTCATAGCTGAACAAGAGGAAAGTAAAAACAAAGTGATAAATGAAAAAGAAGAAGCCATAAAGGAGGCCATAATAAAGGTTTTTCAAAGAAAGATGGATGAATTCATAGAATCCACAAATAAAAACGTGACCAAACTCCAGCAAATGTCCAAAGAAAATAAAGCTACTGAGCTAACAACTCAAAAGGAAATCAAGGAGATAAAGAAATCCATACATGATCTAAAACAAGAGATGCAAGGCATCAAAAGTGAGCAATTAGAAACAAGGGCATACTAAACCCACTAGCACAACAATGTTCATTGCAGCACTATTCACCATAGTTAAGATATGGAACCAACCCAGATGTACCTCAGTTGATGAGTGGATCAACAAGTTGTGGTATTTGTACACAATGGAATTCTAAAGAATGACATCGCCCCATTTGTTAGGAAATGGAAAGACTTAGAACAAATCATATTAAGTGAAGTAAGCCAGACTCAAAGGAACTTAGGCTCAGTGGTTTCCCTCATTCGTCATAATCAGTAGAAACCTTGGGCTCTACTAGCAGAGATTTGCAATAGAGCAAAAGGCCATATATAAGGCCATATAATGTGAAGCAAATTGAAAGGACATCCAGGATATTGAAACAAAAGCCACATAATGAATGATTGTTGGCCTTAATGTACTTTGTTGTCTCTCATCTCCTTTGCTGTCCCTTGGTTATCCCATATTGGTATAGTATCTCACTTTGTTATCTGATATATTGAATTTATTTCTATTTGGATATTTGAAATTTGATAGGGAATGGGGGAAAACCAAGACGGGTGGGGTTGTGGGGTTGGAAGGAAATGGGTACCAAGACATGTGAAAAGGTATCAATGTATGTGAATTAATGCAATTTCTATCTGGCAAATATCATGTAAGCCTTTTACTAATTACAATAAAAAAATTAAAAAAAAGAAAGTTGTAGTGTGTGGGGAGGATGATGGGGTCAAATACATTTTTTAGAAATATACCTCATCTGGTTGCCCTGGATTTTCCTGGGCTTCTCCTTAGAGAAAGGCCTGTTATATTGGATTTGTGGCTTGGCCTTGATCTAGCATGTACATCTTCGAGTAAAACATCCACAACTTCCATGCCTGAGACTCGAGTTTCCTGACCTTTGGCAACAGCACAGCAACAACTTTCTTCCTCCTGAGCCACAGGCCAAGTGAGCTGGCTTGAGTTGGTTATTACTTACAGTGGCTTGGTTATCAGGTTTCCAAATTCTGTTCCATTGTGAGGGAGGCAGGGTCACCTTTCAGGGCCCAATGACCAAAGATCCTTGCTCACAGAAGACCTCACCAAAGACATACTGGAGGCTGAATCTCTCCTCCAGTCTAACAATATACATGTGGATGTAGTAAACAGCACGCCTTATTTGTCCAATCCCAGTGTCTTCCACTAGGCCCAACTACTAGTCTGGTCTCAGGCTCACGGAGCCTTTCTTAGGTAAGATCCAAACTTTAGGGTCAATATTGCCCTCATCCTTTACAAAACATTTGCTTCACAGTGCCTTCTCTGCCTGCATTTTGCCCCTTGTCGAATTTTTTTTTGTTTTTGCTAGTCTTGGGACTTGACCTCAGAGTGTGAACATTGTTCTTGGGCTTTCTTTAGGCTTTTGCTGTCCCACCGAACCACAGCACCAGTTGCAGTGTTTTCTATGTATGTGGTAATGAGGAATCAAACCTGTGTCTTTTTGCGTGGTAGCCAAGGACTCTACCACTAGGTCAAACACACAGGGCATCTTGCACATATTTTTGACGTCAATATACTAGGATATTATTAGGTTTCTGTGTCCTAATCAATTTTTTTCCTGATAATTAGCTTTGCTGTCATGTGTAAAAAATACAAGAGGGAAAAACACAGAAGAATTAGGGAAATTAAAAAAAAGCATTACACACATAGATAAGTGTTCATTCTTTGTAGGAGGAAGGATATTTTGATACGATGATGATGACTTTACAATTGCTATGTCAGGGTTGAGAGTTTGGCATAGTGGTAGAGTGCTTGCCTAGCATCCATGAAGATCTGGGTTTGATTGCTCAGTATCACATAGATAGAAAATCTAGATGTGGCACTGTGGCTCAAGTGGCAGAGGGCTAGACTTGAGAAAACCCGAGGACAGTGCTCAGGCCCTGAATTCAAGCCCCAAGACTGGCAGAAAGATAAAAGAAAATAAAAATGCTTTTTATGAGCTAATTCACTCACAGCATTTGCTTCTGAAATCTTCGTTTCTGCATCTTGTGAAATAGCCCTTTCCCTCAACGTTGACAAGAAAAACAGATCCATCCCATGGTCCACTGTGAGGCCACTGGTTGGGCTAAGAGCTAGTCGTGCAGCAACACATAAGTTTTATTCTAATACTTTCCAAACTTTGTACTCAAATATGCTACCTACTTACCAACTTAGGTCAGTTATCCTTTTCTTCGTGACTACAATATTCTTACACTCCTACGTTTATCCTCTTGCACCTCCCCTGACCTCTCTCATTCTTTTTTTCTATCTCTGGACCTCTGCTCGTCTTTCAACCCTTATACTGCACGGATCTACACTTGATGGCTGTTGAGCAATATTGTATATGTAGGTGGATAATTATTCTCTATGCTCAGAGGGACTTAAAGACAATAGAGATTGGATTGAGAGGCTTATTGTTTTGGGTTTAAATCGCTTATCAGTGGTTGTATTAGACTGGTCTGTAAGTGCACAAAAAGAAAGAGTGATAATACCAATCAAAACTTGTGAACATCTAGTGTCTGCCAGCTACAGAGGTCTAGGTTGGTTATGTCAGAAAAACTATAATCGTATTTAGTAGTAATCTTGCTCCCATTTTCAAATGGGCAGAACAAGAAACTCAAGAAAAATGTCAAATCAAGAAACAACATCCCCCACCCAATGTAAACAGACAATGGAACAGTCACTGGCAAACCTAGAGGAGAGTCTTCCTAGTGCTACAGCAATGCAATTGATAAACATCATTAATGGAAAATGTGAAAATATAAAGAAAGAGATAATGGAGGAAGCCATTGCTGAACAAGAGGAAAGCATAAACAAGGTGATAAGTGAAAAAGAAGAAGCCATAAAGGAGGCCATAATAAAGGTTTTTCAAAGAAAGATGGATGAATTCATAGAATCCACAAATAAAAACGTGACCAAACTCCAGCAAATGTCCAAAGAAAATAAAGGTACTGAGCTAACCACTCAAAAGGAAATCAAGGAGATAAAGAAATCCATACATGATCTAAAACAAGAGATGCAAGGCATCAAAAATGAGCAATTAGAAGCAAGGGAGATGAAAAATAAAGTAGATAGTTGGATAGCAGTTTAGACAATGCAGAGGACAGAATTTCCGGGGCTGAAGATAATTTAGTTATTATAGAGAAAGAACAGAAAATGAGTCAATCCAAATCTAGGAAATATGAGAGAGCGATTTGGGAGGTCCAAGATACAATTAGGAAGCCTAATTTAAGGCTAGTTGGTATTGAGGAGGGCGTGGAGAAAGAGGTCAATGGTATTGGAAATATACTTCAGGGAATCATCTCAGAGAATTTCCCAAATATCCAGAACGGCAGGCCCATCCAGATACGAGAAGCTTTTAGAACCCCAAAGAGATCTGACCAGAAAAGAACATCCCACCACCACATTGTGATCCGAACTGGATCAATAGCAACGAAAGGAAAGATCCTAAAGGCAGCCAGGGAGAAGGGATCAGTAACCTATAAAGGCAAACCAATCAGAATAACCCCAGATTTCTCAGCAGAGACCATGCAAGCACGAAGTGACTGGAAGCATATATGTCATGCCCTTATATCAAATAACTAAAAACCAAGAATACTGTAGCCAGCTAAGCTCTCATTCATAACTGAGGGAACAATAAAAACATTCCATTCCAGGGAAAAGCTGCAACAATATGTCGAAACAAAACCAACACTACAGAGAATTCTCAAAGATGCTCAATACATAGAAAACCAAAATAAATGCAATATAGGGAAAGAAATGGCACCTAAACAGCATACCATCTAAGGACCACAAGAACTGTCAAGACACAGGCCCTACTAAAAGCTTTTAAAAATGGTAGGAACTAATAAATATCTCTCAATCCTAACTCTCAATATCAATGGACTTAACTCTCCAATTAAACGGCATAGGCTGTCTAGTTGGATCAAAAAGCAAGAGCCATCGTTCTGCTATCTTCAAGAGACACATCTTACCCCAAAACAATCATCTTTTGAAAGTGAGAGGTTGGAATAAACTCTATCAAGCTAACTGCCCCCATAAACAGGCTGGAGTTGCCATCGTCATATCAGATTCAATAGACTTCAAACTAAAATTAGTAAGAAAAGACAAAGAAGGTTACTACATACCACTAAAGGGATCTTTCCTCCAGGAAGACATAACGATCCTAAATATTTACACACCCTTTTGAAGATTCTCAAAAGATTGAAGATACTGCCAGTGTAAGTTAGATTCCGGCATTCATATTAAATAATGCAATGAGTAGGGATTTATATTTGAAATATCACTGTTGACAAAATCTAACACACATTTGCTTAGCATTTGCTTTTGATTTCCCAAGAAGTTCAGTACAAGCTAATATGTGTGGCATATATCGACGGGGAGAAATGATTCAGAATATGTGACTCATTTGAACAGGAGTCAGTGAAAGATACAGAAGCAGGATACCCATATTGTGATAATTTGTATCTTTTTCATATTTTGTGTTTGTTATTTATTCCATTTGTAGTGTACATTTCTAGGTAAAAACTTTTAAAATATTTCCAAACAATTTGTTATTTCAACAGCAAAAAAACATTTATATGCCTGATAAAATTCACAGAATCCAAATTTTTCCATATTATTTTTTGTTTTTTGGGTTTTTTTTGGTGGGTCATAGATCTTGAACTCAGCCTGGGTACTACCCCTGAGCTCTTCAGCTCCAGGCTACCACCTTACCCTGGAGCCAAGCCCCACTTCCCATTTTCTAAAGGTGAATTTGAGATAAGAGTCTCAGGTCTTTTTGTGCCAGGATGGCTTTAAACCTTGATCCTCAGATCTCAGCCTGCTGAGTAGCTAGGATTATAGAAGTGAGCCACCACCACCCCATCATGCTCAGCTTTCTGGTTTTTTTTTAAACAAGCCCTTTGGCTGGAACTCGGTCTGAGCACTGTCCTTCAGCTTTCCTCAAGCCTAGTGATCTTCTACTTGAGCCACAGCACTACTTCTGGTTTTTTCTGTGTATGTGGTACTGCGGAATTGAACCTTCGTCTTCATACAAGCACTCTACAACTATGCCAAACTCCCAGCCCCTCCACATTAGTTTTTATGATAGATCTTTCCATGCATCCAGGATGGCTAGAAATCCTTCTTGAGTTTCCCAAGATCAGGGAGTATAGGTGTGTCCCATCCTGTGTGGCTACATAACCATTGTTTAGGGTACAGTTCTCTCTTCATTCTACCCATCTAGAGCAATTTTCATCTTCCATGTATAATCATTAAACATTCAGCTCCTGTTCCTCTCTACTCCATTCTCTGGAACCATCGTGCTTTTTGGCTCTAAGGGTTTGTTGATCCTTGGAAGCTCTGGAAGGGAAAACATACCCTAGCTCTTCCTTTATGACTGCTGTATTTTTAGTTTACTGTAATCAAGATTCATCTGTAAAATATAGTAAAATGTTCTTCCTTTTCAATGCATTGTTTTGCATATTTCTATCTTTGGATTATTATTAATAGTTGTGAATGGATTCTCCACATATTTGTTCTAGTCTCTGCTTTCTCTTCCGTTAGGTACAAATCTAGAAATAGAAGTGTTGGACCATATTTCTATGTAATTTTATATTTAGTACATTTTTAGCACTCTCCACGCAATTTTTGATTGTTTTATATTCCTTGCAGAACTATTCCAAAGTTCTACTTCTTCTCACTACCTTCCCAGTAATAGTTAGACTTTGAAAGTTGTTTTTTTGTATGCGTGTGTGTGTGTGTGTGTGTGTGTGTGTGTTTGTGTGTGTGTATGTGGATCTTTTTGTTCAAAACTATATTTATATTAACATATTTAAAGTAATGACTTCATTGTAATTTTAATTTTTCTCATGACTGTTAATATTGAACTTCTTTCTACATTTTGAACTACTATTTCTATAAATTCTTTTTAGAAAATCCTCTCCAATCTCCAATTTTTTTCCCTTTTTTTCTGGGGTAGTGGGGAAAGTCATGGGGCTTGGACATTGGGCAGTTAGCTCTTTAGTTTAAGGCTATTGTCCTACCCTGAGTATTGCCCCTCAGTTCTTCTGCTCACAGCTCCCTACCCCTCTTCCCATTATATACAGAACAAAGGTCATCCTCAGTCTTTTTGAAAAAGTAAAACGTACAGTAATTTTGTATTATACAACAGCAAGAAATAAATTTCTTGCCAGGTGCAGTGACTTCTACCTGTAATCCTAGCTACTCAGATATCAGGCTGATATCTAAAGATTTGGTTCAAAGCCAGCCTGGGCATTAGAAAATCTATGAGACTCTCATCTACAGTTAACCACTAGAATATGGGAAATGGCACTGTGGCTTCATAGGTAGGGTGATAGCCTTGAGTTGAAGAGCTCAGGAACAGTGCCCAGGCCCAGAGTTCAAGCCTTACAAATCCCCCAGCCAAAAAAAAGAAAAAAAGTTTCTTCCCCAAGTGATTATTATGCCAGCCATAGAACATTAACATTCTGGGTGTACTTCACAGTATTATTACTTGATACCCTAAGATTTTGCAATATTCTCACAGTACCAGCATATGTCATCATATAATGTAGTTCCTTTTCAATGGAATAATTCCATTTATAACCTAAATCTACTCCCCCGACTTATTTTTGTCGATACCACAATTGCTCTACCATGATATGCCACAAGCCATTAAACATTTTATGGTGGATAATTGGAAAGGCGTCTCATGGAATTTTGTGCTAGGCTGGCTTTGAACCATGGTCCTCAGATCTCAGTCTCCTGAGTAGCTAGGATGACAGGCGTGAGCCACCAACACCTGGCTTGCCTTTTTATTTTTTTGTGGGTCTTGGGACTTGAACTCTGGGCCTAGGCACCATCCCTAAGCTTTTCAGGTCAATATTTCATGTAAGTCTAAACATTTAAGTAAAGGAATACAATTCCAACAAAAAAAGAATAAAATTCCAGACATGGTGTGTTTATAACTCAGTGCTAATTACTTGATGAAAATGTGCCATTCCAGAAGCTGGTGTCATTTGATGATGTAGCTGTGGATTTCAGCTGGGAGGAGTGGCAGCATCTGGACAATGCTCAGAGGACCCTGTACAGAGATGTAATGCTGGAGACCTACAGCAACCTGGTGTCCTTAGGTGAGCAAAAGTCAAATTCACTTGCAAGGCCAAGTGCCTTGTTATTTTGCAGATACGTGAATGTTCATCAAACTTTCAATACTATTTAAATGAAAGATTCCAGGCCCTGAGAAGTATCATTACTTTCTAAAGAAAACCTAAGGTAATTTTGTACTCATTCTTCAGGATACCTTCAGAATACTTTGACAACAGTTCTAAATTATGTTTCGTCTAATGGAGACGACATTCCAAACTTACACAGTAATTGTAAGTGGATAAACCATCCAGAATAGAATATATATCATTATTGGAAATAGGATCTACAAATCACTAAAGAGTGAGTTTATAATGGAAACCTGGCACTAGGTGCAATGTTTCATGCCTTTAATCTTAAAGTATTCAGGAGGAAGAAATCTAAGAATTCTAATTTGAAGCCAGCAATGGCATAAAAATTGCCATGAAACTCTATAACTCCAAGTAACCCCTCAAAAATGTTAGTGGAATATCAAGAGTTTGACTTCGTGTTTGAGTGCTTGCCTAGCATGCATGAAGACCTATGCATGTAAGTGGAGCTGGGACTCAAACTGGTATTTTTCTATCCTTGAGCAAGATAGCTAAGTTTATGCCATACAAAATGAATCCAGAGCTGGGGAAAAGTCAATCATGGAGCCAGTGAGAAATGAGAAAAAAGATTTAATAGATAACTTGTGAGTAGGATGTCTGCGAACTTAAAGCAATGATGACACAGTATAAGCAATAATTCTCTACTGTTTCTAATTTACAGGGCCCTGTGTTCCCAAACCTCTATTAATTGACAAGCTAGAGCACTGTGCAGAACTCTGGATAGGAAATTCCTCTGACAAGAATATCACAGGTGAGTGAATGCATCTTCATATTGATGTTGGAGCCTGAGCCCCATTGGTAAGTTCATGTTGTGATGTACTGATCAATAATATTCTTAGTTACCCTAAATCCTGTGTGGAACCTATGGAATTCTTTGTGAATGAATCAAGAATCATTTCTTTTCCCAATCCTATGCCTGGTCTCAGGGCCTGAGCATGGTCCTTGGGTTTTCTCAAGGCTAGCTCTCTACTTCTTGAGTCATAGCACCACTTCTGGCTTTTTCTTTGTATGTAGTACCAAGGAACTGAACCAGGTCTTTGTGCATGCTAGCCCAAACCCCTGGCACCAAGAATCATAGGGTGATATGACGAATTCTAAGTGGCAGTAGAGTTAAAGTTAGATTTCTCTGTAGAAATCACTGTGAAACAAAATAAAATGAGAAAGCCATGAGCCCGTGGCTCATGCCTGTAATCCTAGCTACTTAGGAGGCTCAGATCTGAGGATCAAGGTTCAAAGACTGACCTATCACAAAAACACCTTAGACTCTTCTCTCCAATGAACCAATAGAAAATGAGAAGTGGGGTTGAGGCTAAAACATAGGGCAGTAGCCTTGAGCTGAAGAGCTCAGGAAAAACAGCCAGGTCTAGAATTCAAGTCCCATGACTGCAAAACAAGAAAGAAAGAAAGAAAGAAAGAAAGAAAGAAAGAAAGAAAGAAAGAAAGAAAGAAAGAAAGAAGAAAAAGGGAAGAAAGAGGGAAGGAAGGAAAGGAAGAAAGAAAGAAAGAAAGAAAGAAAGAAAGAAAGAAAGAAAGAAGAAAAAGGGAAAGAAGAGGGAAGGAAGGAAAGGAAGAAAGAAAGAAAGAAAGAAAGAAAGAAAGAAAGAAAGAAAGAAAGAAAGAGAGAAAGATCTTTCATTTCTTTAAAATTAAGACTATAAATGATTGAGCAAACAAGGAATAAGTCAGGGCATTATTGTGTGATAAGGATAATATCTTTTTGCTGGTAGGAAGAGACTGGTATTCAGAACCAGACCTTTCCACCAGAAATTGAGCCTAATGGTAGAGTGCTTGCCTAGCATGCACAAATACACAGGTTTGATTCCTTATTACCACATACATAGAAAAAGCCAGAAGTAATGACTTCATTGGTAGGGTTCTAGTCTTGAGAAAACCCAAGGACAGTGGTTAGGTCCTAAGTTCAAACTCAGGAATGGAAGGAAAAAAAAACAACAAAGTTTCAATCAACATAAGAAAATTAAATATACAATGAGCTGGGGATATTCTGGTCTACCATGGTTCTGAGGGACAGGAGTGTTAGAAAAGGAATTTTTATAAGACTTCAAATGGAAAGAAACAAATTTCAAAATTCCCACAAATACCTAAATTGAGACTTTAGTGAGAAGTTGTAACTGAAGGGATATAGGTGTAAGTCCTTACTCTCAAGAATCGTTCTTGCTTGGATCAAAGGCAAACAGACATATAAACCAAACTTGTGGCCGCTGAATCTAGAAAAAATTCTTGTTCCTCACTTAATGGTTAATAAGCAAACAGCATTGAAACTGGGTAAGGTAATCTTATCTGCTACTTAGGACCTGAGACTCTTATCTGTAGTTAACTCTAGAAAACAGGAAGTGGGGCTGTAGCTCAAGGATAGGGGTTATAGTCTTCTGCTGAAGTGTTCAGGGACAGGGCCGAGGCCTATGAACTACAAAAAAAAGAAAAGAAAAGAAAAGAAAGTTTTAAAAACATGCAAAACAGCACAATATTTAGAGTATTTCTCAAAAATAAAAGAAAGTCAGCTATTCCTCAATGTATAAACAAAACAGTATTTGAAAAAAAACAGCTGCAGGTATATTATAGGTAGTATTCAGCTTAAAACTGTAGCAATACATAGATGGGTAATTTCAATAAATATTTCCTGTGATATAAAAAGAGAACTAAAACACAGAAAAACATTATTGGTCATTGTAAAATATCATTTTCTTAATAGGTTAGGGAGAAAAGCATATATTTCTCACAAATAAATTTCCACTTTTATATTTTAAAATATCTAACACTTGGGATGGGAAAGTAAAGTCATTACCTTTACAGGAAGGAATATTTGTATCTCATGTATGTTTGTGTCTTTTTTTCTATGACTCATTTTAGATGTCCAGGTAATGGAAAATGTGTTCAACACCTGCCAGGAAAGTCCACATGAATGTCTTTGTGAAGTAGCAGTTGCAAGTAGTATCGAAGTGGAGGAAAACGTGAGATTAGCAACAACTTTAAATTTGAGCTCTACACATAATCCAGAGCTGATTAGTAATAACGGTAACAACTTAGGGGTGAGGACTGAGGAGTTCATTAAGTGTCAGAACATGCTTCTGTCCCCTAAGCCTGATGAGATGCATACTGCATATAGATCTCGTATGTCTCCTGTTCTTAAAAAATCCATCGGATATTCAGAGCATTTTATTCATGATTGTGACAGTCCAAAAGATCTGCAGTATCATAATTCTGTTCTCCCTGCCCAAGAAATTCTTCAGGGAGGGAGGAAAACTGCTAAATGTACTGTGTGATGAAAAATATTGTACTTAACACCGACCATCACTACACATCCGAAAATGTACACAGGAGAGACTCTTACCAAAAAAGAAGAGAGCATATGGAAATAAACAAAATCGCAGATGAAAATGGTAATATCACGACAGAAATTACCAAGATCCAGAATATCATGAGGGAATACTTCTCAAACCTTTACGCCAACAAATTTGAGAATCTAGAAGAAATGGATGAATTCCTAGACAATATTAACATACCCACACTGAATCAAGAAGAGGTAACCCAACTCAACAGTCCTATTTCAAGCTCTGAAATAGAAATGGAAATTAGACAACTTCCACTTAAAAAGAGCCCAGGGCCAGATGGATTCACAGCTGCATTCTATAAGTTCTTCAAAGCAGAGCTCACACCAATACTCCTCAAGCTCTTCAACGAAATTGAAAATGAAGGTTCTTTACCAAACTCATTCTGTGAAGCCAGTATATCCCTCATCCCCAAACCAGACAGAGATTCATCAAAGAAAGAGAACTATAGATCCATTTCTTTGATGAATATCGATGCGAAACTTCTCAACAAAAAACTGGCCAATCTTCTACAACAACTCATCAAAAATTATACACTATGATCAAACTGGATTCATCACAGGGAGGCAAAGCTGGTGCAACATACACAAATCAATTAATATAATTCAACACATCAACAGGAGCAAGGACAAAAATCACATGATTGTCTCAATAGATGCGGAAAAGGCATTTGACAAGATCCAAAACCCCTTCATGTTAAAAGATGTGGAGAAACTAGGAATTCATGGAACATTTCTCAATGTAATAAAGGCTGTGTATGAGAAACCCACTGCTAGTATTATACTTAATGGTGAAAATCTAAAGCCATTCCCTCTAAAATCAGGAACGGGACAAGGATGCCCACTCTCTCTACTCCTTTTTAACATAGTACTAGAATTCCTAGGCAGTGCAATAAGGCAAGAAGCAAGCATAAAGGGGATCCAAGTAGGGAAAGAAGAAATAAAACTATCCCTCTTTGCAGATGACATGATTCTGTATTTAAAGAATCCTATAGACTCTACTCCCAAGCTCCTTGAGCTGATTCAAAGCTTTGGAAGTTTAGCAGGCCATAAAATCAACCCTCACAAATCAACTGCCTTCCTTTACGCCAACAGTGAGAGGAACGAGGCAATAATCAGGAAAGAAACTCCTTTCACAATAGCCTCAAAGAAAATAAAGTACCTAGGAATTAGCTTAACTAAGAATGTAAAGGACCGTTTAGATGAAAACTTTAAAACCCTAAAAAAGGAAATTAAAGCAGAACTAAGGAAATGGAAAAACCTCCCATGCTCCTGGATTGGAAGAATCAACATTGTGAAAATGACAATCTTGCCAAGGGCTATCTACAAATTCAATGCAATACCCATCAACATCCCAATGTCATTCTTTAAAGAAATAGAAGAGGCAATTCAAAATTTCTTATGGAATAATAAAAGACCCCGTATAGCAAAAACACTTCTTAGCAGAATTGCGGCGCCCGGCACCCCTGACCAGCAGGGAAGAACGGATACCACCCGAGGATCCTTCTCGTATCACGCTTTATTGAAGAGCAACTTGATTGAAGGGAGAGCTGAAGCAGAAGGGCCCAGGGCAGGGAAATGCAGCTGCTTATATACAATCAAGGAACACGGGGCTTTTGCCATTGGCTGCTCTGTTGCCAGGGCCATTTTAAAACTCGGGATTGGTCAGTCCTCTGACGTCATACGCGCAGACTCAGTGGAACGAGCAAAGGCTCCGCACTCACATACCAAATAAGGAGAACTAAGAAGTTGTTTACAAGGGGCGAGGCAGGGAACAGGCGCCATCTTGTAATGGCGGCTGCTCCGGCTCCCCACATCTCCCCCTTTTTGTTTTAATGCAGCAGGCCAACATACCCGTTGTGAAGAGAGTAGAGGTTCTGTCCTACAAAGTAAAACTTGAGGTCCTACTCTAGAGGAGTGACCCAGGCGATCAACTCTGGATCCCTCCCCTTCAGGTCCTCTTTTCCCTTTGAGGAGATGGGCTAGGGGCGCAGACCCATATGCTGACGCACATGCTCTCCCTGACCTGTTAGGGTCAGGAGTGGTACTTTGTCCATCATTTCACAACTTTTGGCTGCCTATACTCCTATTCCTCATGCAATAGACTAAGGTCTCGAGGGTGCAAAGGCAGTACAGGGCAGTTTTAGTTGGCCTTTAAAGCTGCAAGCCATATTTTGGGGGAGTGTCCCTGCTCCAAGGCAGTGAGTGCATGAACAAGCATTGCTCTCTCTCTCTTATTGCGAGACCTCATTTGGCAGAGCAACGAAAGGCTAAAGACACAAAACCCAAAACAAACTGCAACAAACATTCACAGGAACTGGAACAAATGTAGGCAACGGCTCCAGCATTGACTCAATTTACACTCTATGGCAGAACAATTTAAAATACTATCATTACTTGAAGCTTTAAAGAGTAAAAACATAAACAGGAAGGTCCGCCTCTGGAACAAGTGCAGAAAACCCCACAACCCTTCCCTTGCCAGAACTATACATTAATCAGAGCGACCCAATTTTTGAGAAACCAGCCTAACACAGAAGGACAGATTTTTTGACAGGGTAAGGCATAGGGAACCTTGCAGTCCTAGGGAAGTTGCAAGGAAGAATTGGTGGCACAAAGGGGAAAACGGAAGAAGCATTAGTCACAGGCATTGGTAATGGAAAGGTCTTCATCACTGCCCACATCATCTTTTCCTTGTTGCTTTTTCCCTTCTGTCTCTTCATCCAAAGTCGTGGCAGCAGAAGAATTATTAACAGGGTTATTCCCAGGATTTTGTTTCGCATCATCCTCTTTAGGCGTTTGATTTTCCTCCAATATCCTTACGAGGCGCTGCGGCACCCAATGGGGGGATTCCTGTCCCTGTGGAAAAACACAAACAGCTCCCCTGGATCTCTGAATTACAGGATCCGGTCCATACCATTTATTATCGATAACATTTTTCCACATTACTTTTTGTGTGGGTGGTATTGCCATTTTGCCAGCATGCCGATCAGCAGCTGATTGTCCATTGTCATCCACTGTTACATAATTTAAGGTAAACAGTGCAATGGCCAGCCTTTCTCTGGGGGACGCATCTGGGCCTATTCCCTCCTTTTGTTTAAATAAAAGTTGTTTAAGTGTTCTATTGGCGCGTTCCACAATTCCCTGACCCTGGGGATTGTAAGGGAGGCCAGTAGAATGAACTACCTGCATTTGAGTGCAAAAGGAGTGAAATCCGGCAGAGGCATAAGCAGGGCCATTATCTGTTTTCAATTTTAATGGTTTTCCCCATGCTGCCCAGGCTTCCAAGCAATGAACTTTAACATGGGACACCCTTTCCCCTGTAAGGGCTGTGGCATGCATTATGCCAGAGAAAGTATCCACAGAAACATGAACATATTTTGTTCGGCCAAACTCAGGCACATGGGTAACATCCATTTGCCATAAGGCATTAGAGCAAAGGCCTCTAGGATTAACTCCAATTATGAAAGAGGGGTGATATACTACACAGGATTGACAAGCTTTAACAATTTCTCTAGCCTGTTGGCGTGAAATGGAAAACTTATAACGAAGGGTTTTTGCAGAAACATGATAAAGTTGATGAAAATCTCGTGCTAATTGAACAGAATTATGGGAAAGGCCCACCAGGGCTCTGGCAGTCAAATCCACTAAGGCATTGGCCTCTGACATTGGACCAGGCAAGCCAGTATGTGCCTGAATATGACCAATGAAAAAAGGATTTTTCCTTTGTAAAATTAAACTCTGAAGTTGGGATAATATATTTGAAACTGTACTGCTACCTTTTATGGAGGCGGCGACTTCCAGGGATGCCACTGCATTAACTACATATTGTGAATCAGAATATAGGTTAAAAGGCTCAGAAAATTTCCCGAATACTTCTAAAACTGTTAGACATTCAACTACTTGTGGAGTTTCTGGTCGAAAATTTAAAGTTACTGGCTCTTTTCCTTGAACTACATAGGCACCTCGGCCTGTTTTTGACCCATCTGTAAATATAATTAGGGCATTACTCAGAGGCAGTTTTTCCGTAACTTTGGGGAAATACACCCAATCTTCACGCACAAAATTCAGCAGTGGATGTTTGGGATAATGATTGTCAATTATATTTGGAAAGGAGCACACCAAAACTGCCCACCAGTCAACAGAGGCAGCCAATATTTGTACTTGTTGCCGGGTATAAGGAATAATTAATTTGTCAGGAAATTTTGCAAAGTGAGTCAAACACGCCTTGCAACCTGTAAGAGCTAACAAAGCAACTAATTCTGGAAAATACTGAATAGTTTTTAAGCCATAAGAATTTCCATGCAACCATAACAATGGGCCTTCTTGCCATAATACTCCTGTAGGATAATTCTTTGTTTTAAATATACACAGTAAGATTGGCGCTGATGGATTTACGCGCAAAAGTTGTGCATTTTCTATGGCCTGTTCAAGACGCTGAATGGAACTCTTAGCCTGAACAGTCAATTTTCTAGGTGAGGTAACATCCAGGTCTCCCTCCAATAAGGAAAAGAGGGGCAACAATTCAGAGCGAGGGACATTAAGAAAATTTCGGACCCAATTTACGTCCCCCATTAATTTTTGAAAATCATGAAGGGTATGCAAATGATTTGTTTTCAAGACGACCTTTTGGGGTGTCACAGCTATGGGAGAAATTATGGAACCTAAAAACTGAACCTTTTCTGAAAATTGCACCTTTTCTGGTGCCAAGTTTAAGCCTGCCTTTGCAAGGAGTTTAGATAATTTACTAAATACTTGAAAAAGGATATTCTGCTCAGGGGCAGCTATTAGAATATCATCCATATAGTGAAGAATTCTAACAATGCGAAATTGCTGTCTCACAGGGAAAAGAACTGTGTCAACATATAGTTGGCATATTGTAGGGCTATTAGCCATTCCTTGTGGAAGAACCCTCCACTGAAATCGCGCATCAGGTTGTTCATGATTAACAGAAGGCAGGGTAAAAGCAAAACGTTCTCTATCCCTGGGATGCAAAGGAATAGAAAAGAAACAGTCCTTAATATCAATAGATATAATGGGCCACTTTTGGGGCAAAGCAGAAAGCAGTGGGAGGCCGCGTTGGACTGACCCTAATATTTGCATTTGAGCATTAATGGCTCTGAGATCATGTAATAATCTCCACTTGCCTGAGGCCTTTTTAATAACAAAATAGGGGTATTCCATGGAGAAACAGAAGGCTCCACATGTCCCAACCTTAGTTGTTCCTGTACCAATTGAGTTATAGCCTCCAGTTTTTCTTGGGACAGGGGCCACTGAGGCACCCACACCGCTTTATTTGTTAACCAGGGTATGGGTGTTGGACTGGCGGAGGCTAAATTTTCAGTGACCCCCAAGAAAAACCCAAGCCTTGCTTGTCTTTATTGGCAACTGGCTCCACAGGGGCATGCCGGCCCTGTAAATATTTTCCTAACCCACCAGTAGGGACAAAGCCCTGATTTTTCATTATAGTTTGTGCCGTTGAAGAATAATCAGTAGTTAGAATTAAACCCATTTGCTGTTGGATATCCCGGCCCCACAAATTAACTGGGACCTGGAGGACAAACGGCTGAAATTTTCCTTTTTGACCTTCCTCTGTGGACCAGGTCAACTGTTTTACGCTGACCCGAGGAGTATCTGCATAACCTAAACCTTGCAGGGTTTGTGAAGAAAATTGTAGGGGCCATGTCTTTGGCCATTGAGTTATTTGGATGATACTCCGGTCCGCTCCCGTGTCCACCAGACCATTAAAGGTCCTTCCTTCAATTGTTAATGTTAACATGGGATGGTTATTTAAGGCCATGGACAAGCAGACAAGGTCTGCTCCTGAGGTACTTAAACTTCTTTCCTTTTCTTGCACCGGGGAAACTTGATGATGGGAAGGCACTAAAATTAATTGAGCAACTCGATCTCCAGGAGCCACTGAAATGACCCCTCGAGAGACTGAACAGAGGACTTGGATGGCTCCCCTGTAATTAGGGTCAACAACTCCAGGGAACACTACAAGGCCTTTCATAGTATTGGAAGCGCGTCCCAACACTATTCCCACCATATTTTCAGGGAGGGGGCCCATTAGGTCAGGAGTTATGAGTTGAGCCCCCATGTCCTCAGTTATGACCACTCCGGCGGTGGCACGGAGGTTCAGCCCTGCAGATCCTGTGGTTGCTCTGCGGGAACAAATGGCTGTTGAAGATGAGGTGAGGGCCTCTGATAAGTTTCCTGGCACCGAATCCCCTGATTTTGCGGGCCCTGGGGCAATGGGCCCCTCTGCCCGTTTTTTGGCTCCAAGGCCTGAGGTTGTGGGATAGGCTGTCCATTCACATCTTTAACTGATCTGCACTCATTTGCCCAATGTTTTCCCTTTTTACATCGTGGACAAAGTCCCGGTTCGCGAGGGGGCCTCTGCTTTGAATATTTTAAATTGGGACACTGTCTTTTGAAATGTCCTGGCTGTTGACAATTGAAGCATAATCCTGAATTAATTCTAGTGGTCTCAGCTACCGCAGCAACAATTTTATCCAAGCTCACAGGGGCTCCCACCTCCCAACAGGCCCTAATCCAATCTTGTAAGGGCTTGTCTTTTATAGGAATAATAGCCTTTTGGCATTCAGGGAGGCTTTGTTCAAAAATAATTTGTTGAATTAAGAGCATGTGATCCTCTGGGTCCCCAAACAATTTATCTGCAGTTTCTAAGACTCGCCCAACAAAATCTGTAAAAGGCTCGGTAGGTTTTTGAACAACTTTGGTAAGGTTACCACGGCGTTCCCCTTGACTGGCAAGAGACTTCCAAGCCGTGTAAAAAATATTATTAATTTGTTGGTAAACCTCATTAGGGTACCCAGTCTGGTCCGCTGCATAAGGGCCTTTTCCTAATAACATTTCAGCTGACCAGTGAGGACGGCCCACCAGTGCATTCTCCCTATGTCGGGCAGCGGCCAAATCTGCTGCGGAAGCACAATAATCAAGGTACCGGCCATGCATCAGGCAAGAACGACCAACCTCATACCAGTCCGTTGGAGTCATGCTGGTAGTCTGCAATCGACGAACCAAAGCAATGGTGTAATTTGCAGAATGGCCATAATTTTGTACAGCGGCCATGAGATCCTTTAAAGCTTTATAAGAAACTGGCTCAAAAACTCTCTGTCCCATAAGGGAATCTTCAAAAACAGGAAAAGCAGAGGCCAACCGAGACCAGGTACGGGCCTTAATAAAGGAACTTCCCTTTTTTGGGACGTAGGGGGGCGGGGCAGAGGGGGCAGGGCGAATAACATCCTGGCCACTCCCCGCGCCTAGTCCTCCCCAGGGGCCGTATCTATCTGCCTCATACCTGGCAGCTTGCTCCTCTAATTCTTCCTCTTCATTTAAACTTAGTTCCTCCGGGGGCCCTTCCCCCTCATTTTCTGTGCTTTGATCTGACTCTCCTGCATCCTGATCATGTAAAGTCAGGGCAGAGAACTGGTTATCATCCTGAAATTCCTTCAAGGACGGGTAGAGGGAGCTCCTTGGTCCCTCCTGTTTTACTTTTCTCCTCTCTCCTCCTCCTGCACTGTACTTTGTGAGGGCTGCAGTCCCTCAATTCTTTTCTTTTGTTTTCTCTTATATTTTACTCCACTCTTGGTGGTCTCTCCTTCCCTGTACAATGACTCCGAGAGACTATCCTGGTGCTTAATTAATTCCTTCCTCCCTTCTTTAATGATATCAGTATTTATGCCCTCCTCCAAACAAGCACGCACCATTCTCCACATGGGCAACGTGGCGCCAGAGACCTCTCCCTTTTATTGAGCTCTATCCAGGTCCCGGCCTAATTTATCCCAACAGACCAGTGAGAGATCTCCAGACACCGTAAACCACGGGGCGTGTGTCTCAATGTCTGTTAACACTTTATTTATTGTGCCGTGGGAAATTTTCAGCACACGCTGTTTAAGAAGGGCCTGTAAGGGGGCACAGAAGTCCCTTGTACGGCACGCACTTCCTGAAGAGTTACCCATACTGATGTTACTCTTAGAGGGCTAACCCAAGCGGGTGAAACAAAGTGAAAGACCGAGTTACCTACCCCGGGCTTACTTTCACCTAGACCGAGAAGCTCTCTAGGCTCGCGGTCTATCACACCCGAGTGCACAAAAGCAAACAATAAAAAGCAGAAACCACAGAGGAAGAACAATAATAAGCACCCAGACAGGAATCTCCCAGAACAACATACCTAGAAGGAGTCCTCTTCACGTGTCAAGTTCTGTATCCTCTTCGGCCCCTCCGCAGGTCCCGGGTTTCGGCACCAGTTGCGGCGCCCGGTACCCCTGAGCAGCAGGGAAGAACGGACACCACCCGAGGATCCTTCTCGTATCACGCTTTATTGAAGAGCAACTTGATTGAAGGGAGAGCTGACGCAGAGGGGCCCGGGGCAGGGAAATGCAGCTGCTTATATACAATCAAGGAACACGGGGCTTTTGCCATTGGCTGCTCTGTTGCCAGGGCCATTTTAAAACTCGGGATTGGTCAGGCCTCTGACGTCATACGCACAGACTCAGTGGAACGAGCAAAGGCTCCGCACTCACATACCAAATAAGGAGAACTAAGAAGTTGTTTACAAGGAGCGAGGCAGGGAACAGGAGCCATCTTGTAATGGCGGCCGCTCCGGCTCCCCACACAGAAAGAACAGCGCTGGAGGAATTTCAATTCCAAACTTTAGACTCTATTACAGAGCTATAATTCTTGTACGGGCACAAGAACTGGCCTGATGTCCAATGGAATAGAAGTGCGGACCCAGATATTAAACCACAGACCTATGGCCACCAAATCTTTGACCAGGGAGCTAAAAAAATAGAATGGAAGAAAGATAGCCTCTTCAACAAGTTGTGCTGGCAGAACTGGTTAAGCACCTGCAGAAAACTAAAGTTGGATCCTTCTTTGTCACCTTGCACTAGAATTAACTCCAAATGGATCAAAGACCTGGAGGTAAAAGCTGACACACTGAAAAGTTTACAGGAAGGAATAGGAGATACACTAGGCCTCCTTGGCACAGGTCAAAACTTTCTTAATAAGGACCAAGAATCACAACAAATCAGAGAAAGGCTGGATAAGTGGGACTGCATTAAACTGCAGAGCTTTTGTATGGCAACGGATATAGCTAGTAAACTAATCAGGAAGCCTACAGAGTGGGAGAAGATCTTCACCAACCAAACAACGGAAAAAGGCCTCATATCTAAAATATATCAACAACTCAAAAAATTGAATCACTCCAAAACTAACCTCCAAAGTAACATCCATCCCATTAAAAAATGGGCCAAAGACTTAAAGAGAGTCTTCTCTGAAGAAGAAACAAAAATCGCCTATAGACACATGAAGAAATGCTCCACATCTCTGGTCATAAAAGAAATGCAAATCAAAACAACTCTAAGATTCCACCTCACTCCAGTTAGAATGGCCAGGATCAGGAAAACGAATGACAACAGATGCTGGAGGGGATGTGGCCAGGAGGGGTCACTACTACACTGTTGGTGGGAGTGCAAACTCGTTCAAACACTATGGAAAGCAGTGTGGCAGTGCCTCAAAAGGCTAAACATAGAACTCCCCTATCACCCAGCAATTCCACTACTTGGCATTTACCCAACAATCCAGAAACAAGGGCATACTAAACCCACTAGCCCAACAATGTTCATTGCAGCACTATTCACCATAGCAAAGATATGGAACCAACCCAGATGTCCCTCAGCTGATGAGTGGATCAACAAGTTGTGGTATTTGTACACAATGGAATTCTATGCTGCTGTCAGAAAGAATGACATCGCCCCATTTGTTAGGAAATGGAAAGACTTAGAAAAATCATATTAAGTGAAGTAAGCCAGACTCAAAGGAACTTAGGCTCAGTGGTTTCCCTCATTCGTCATAATCAGTAGAAACTTTGGGCTCTACTAGCAGAGATTTGCAATAGAGCAAAAGGCCATATATAAGGCCATATAATGTGAAGCTAATTGAAAGGACTTCCAGGATATTGAAACAAAAGCCATATAATGAATGATTGTTGTCCTTAATGTACTATGTTGTCTCTCATTTCCTTTGCTGTCCATTGGTTATACCATATTGGTATAGTATCTCACTTTGTTATCTGATATATGGAATTTATTTGTATTTGGATATTTGAAATTTGATAGGGAAGGGGGGAAAACCAAGATGGGTGGAGGGTGTGGGCTTGGAGGGAAATGGGTACCAAGACATGTGAAACGGTATCAATGTATGTGAATTAATGCACCTTCTATCTGGCAAATATCATGTAACCCTTTTACTAATTACAATAAAAAATGAAAAAAAAGAAAGTTGTAGTGTGTGGGGAGGATGATGGGTTCAAATACATTTCTTCTTAGAAATATACCTCATCTGGTTGCCCTGGATTTTCCTGGCCTTCTTCTTAGAGAAAGGCCTGTTATACTTGATTTGTGGCTTGGCAATGATCTAGCATGTACATCTTCGAGTCAGACATCCACAACTTCCATGCCTGAGACTCGAGTTTCCTGAACTTTGGCAACAGCACAGCAACATCTTTCTTCCTCCTGAGCCACAGGCCAAGTGAGCTGGCTTGAGTTGGTTGTTAGTTACAGTGGCTTAGTTACCAGGGTTCCATATTCTGTTCCATTGTGAGGGAGGCAGGGTCACCTTTCAGGGCCCAATGACCAAAGATCCTTGCTCACAGAAGACCACACCAAAGACATACTGGAGGCTGAATCTCTCCTCCAATCTCACAATATACATGTGGATGTAGTAAACAGCACACCTTATTTGTCCAATCCCAATGTCTTCCACTAGGCCCAACTACCAGCCTGGTCTCAGGCTCAAGGAGCCTTTCTTAGGTAAGATCCAGACTTAAAGGTCAATATTGCCCTCATCCTTTACAAAACATTTGCTTCACAGGGCCTTCTCTGCCTGCATTTTGCCCCTTGTCGAATTTTTTTGTTTTTCCTAGTCTTGGGACTTGACCTCAGAGTGTGAACCTGGTTCTTGGGCTTTCTTTAGGCTTTAGCTCTCCCACCGAGCCACAGCACCACTTGCAGCGTTTTCTATGTATGTGGTAATGAGGAATCAAATCTGAGTCTTTTTACGTGGTAGCCAAGGACTCTACCACTAGGTCAAACACACAGGGCATCTTGCACATATTTTTGACGTCAATCTACTAGGATATTATTAGGTTTCTGTATCCTAATCACTTTTTTCCTGATGATTAGCTTTGCTGTCATGTGTAAAAAATGAAAGAGGGAAAAACACAGAAGAATTAGTGAAATTTTAAAAAAAAGCATTACACATATAGATAAGTGTTCATTCTTTGTAGGAGAAAGGATATTTGGATATGATGATGATGACTTTATAATTACTATGTCAGGGTTGAGAGTTTGGCATAGTGGTAGAGTGCTTGCCAAGCATCCATGAAGATCCGGGTTTGATTGCTCAGTATCACATAGATAGAAAATCTAGATGTGGCACTGTGGCTCAAGTGGCAGAGGGCTAGACTTGAGAAAACCCGAGGACAGTGCTCAGGCCCTGAATTCAAGCCCCAAACTGGCAGAAAGATAAAAGAAAATAAAAATGCTTTTTACGAGCTAATTCACTCACAGCATTTGCTTCTGAAATCTTCGCTTCTGCATCTTGTGAAATACCCCTTTCCCTCAACGTAGACAAGAAAAACAGATCCATCCCATGGTCCACTGTGAGGCCACTGGTTGGGCTAAGAGCTAGTCGTGCAGCAACACATAAGTTTTATTCTAATACTTTCCAAACTTTGTACTCAAATATGCTACCTACTTACCAACTTAGGTCAGTTATCCTTATGCTATACCTTTTCTTCATTACTACAATATTCTTACACTCCTACGTTAATCCTCTTGTACCTCCCCTGACCTCTCTCATTCTTTTATTCTAACTCTGGACCTCTGCTCGTCTTTCAACCCTTATACTGCACGGATCTACACTTGATGGCTGTTGAGCAATATTGTATATGTAGGTGTTTAATTATTCTCTAGGCTCAGAGGGACTTAAAGACAATAGAGATTGGATTGAGAGGCTTATTGTTTTGGGTGTAAATCGCTTATCAGTGGTTGTATTAGACTGGTATGTAAGTGCACAAAAAGAAAGAGTGATAATACCAATCAAAACTTGTGAACATCTAGTGTCTGCCAGCTACAGAGGTCCAGGTTTGTTATATCTGAAAAACTATAATCGTATTTAGTAGTAATCTTGCTCCCATTGCAAATGGGCAGAACAAGAAACTCAAGAAAAATGTCAAATCAAGAAATAACATCCCCCACCCAATATAAACCGACAATGGAACAGTCACTGCCAAACCTAGAGGAGAGTCTTCCAAGTGCTACACAAATGGAATTGATGAACATCCTTAATGGAAAATGTGAAAATATAAAGAAAGAGATAATGGAGGAAGCCATAGCTGAACAAGAGGAAAGCATAAACAAGGTGATACGTGAAAAAGAAGAAGCCATAAAGGAGGCCATAATAAAGGTTTTTCAAAGAAATAAGGATGAATTCATAGAATCCACAAATAAAAACGCGAACAAACTCCAGCAAATGTCCAAAGAAAATAAAGCTACTGAGCTAACCACTCAAAAGGAAATCAAGGAGATAAAGAAATCCATACATGATCTAAAACAAGAGATGCAAGGCATCAAAAATGAGCAATTAGAAGCAAGGGAGATGAAAATTAAAGTAGATAGTTTGATAGCAGGTTAGACAATGCAGAGGAGAGAATTTCCGGGGCTGAAGATAATTTAGTTATTATAGAGAAAGAACAGAAAATGAGTCAATCCAAATCTAGGAAATATGAGAGAGCGCTTCAGGATGTCCAAGATACAATTAGGAAGGCTAATTTAAGGCTAGTTGGTATTGAGGAGGGCGTGGAGAAAGAGGTCAATGGTATTGGAAATATACTTCAGGGAATCATCTCAGAGAATTTCCCAAATATCCAGAAGGGCAGGCCCATCCACATACGAGAAGCTTTTAGAACCCCAAACAGACCTGACCAGAAAAGAACATCCCACCGCCACATTGTGATCCGAACTGGATCACTAGAAACGAAAGAAAAGATCCTAAAGGCAGCCAGGGAAAAAGGATCAGTAACCTATAAAAGCAAACCAATCAGATAACCCCAGATTTCTCAACAGAGACCATGCAAGCACGAAGTGACTGGAAGCATATATGTCATGCCCTTAAATCAAATAACTACCAACCAAAAATACTGTAGCCAGCTAAGCTCTCATTTATAACTGAGGGAACAATAAAAACATTCCATTCCAGGGAAAAGCTGCAACAATATGTCGAAACAAAACCAACACTACAGAGAATTCTCAAAGATGCTCTATACATAGAAATCCAAAATAAATGCAACATAGGGAAAGAAATGGCACCCAAACAGCATACCATCTAAGGACCACAAGAACTGTCAAGACACAGGCCCTACTAAAAGCTTTTAAAAATGGTAGGAACTAATAAATATCTCTCAATCCTAACTCTCAATATCAATGGACTTAACTCTCCAATTAAACCGCATAGGCTGTCTAGTTGGATCAAAAAGCAAGAGCCATCGTTTTGCTGTCTTCAAGAGACACATCTTACCCAAAAACAATCATCTTTGAAAGTGAGAGGTTGGAATGAACTCTGTCAAGCTAACTGCCCCCATAAACAGGCTGGAGTTGCCATCCTCATATCAGACACAATAGACTTCAAACTAAAATTAGTAAGAAAAGACAAAGAAGGTTACTGCATACTACTAAAGGGATCTTTCCTCCAGGAAGACATAACGATCCTAAATATTTACACACCCAATCCCGGAGCTCCAAACTTCATCAAGCAAAATTTACTTACACTGAAACCATACATACATAGATCGAAATACAGTGATTGTTGGTGAGTTTAACACACCACTCTCACCTATGGACAGATCAACAAGGCAAAAACTCAACAGAGAAACCTTAGAACTGAAGAACTATATAGACCAACTAGATCTAACAAACATCTGCAGAATATTCCACCCAGTAACAACACAGTATACGTTTTCCTCAGCAGCACATGGAACATTTTCCAAAATAGACCACATCTTAGGACATAAAACAAACCTGGACAGATTCAGAAACACTGAAATTATTCCATGCACACTCTCAGAAGATAAAGGCATCAAATTGGAACTGAACACACATCTCCACCAACGAAAACCCTGTAACTCATGGAGACTGAACAACACATTGTTGAATCAAAAACAATGGGTAATCGAAGAGATCAGAACAGATATCCAACTGTTTATGAAATTTAACAATAAGGAGCACACAAATATCAACTCCTTAGGGACACAACAAAGGCAGTACTCAGAGGAAAATTTATAGCGCTGAGTGCCTACAACAGCAAGTTGGAAAAATGGCAAACCACCTAGTTAAGGTCTCACCTTAACCTCCTGGAAAAAGAGCTACAAACCAACCCTAAACCCATTATGAGAAAGCAAATTATTAAAATCAAAGCAGAATTAAATGATTTGGAATAAAAAAAAACTATAGAAAGAATCAACAAAACAAGGAGTTGGTTCTTTGAAAGAATTAACAAAATTGACAAGCCCTTAGCAAATCTTACCAAAAAAGAAGAGAGCATATGGAAATAAACAAAATCGCAGATGAAAATGGTAATATCATGACAGAAATTACCAAGATCCAGAATATCATGAGGGAATACTTCTCAAACCTTTAAGCCAACAAATTTGAGAATCTAGAAGAAATGGATGAATTCCTAGACAATATTAACATACCCACACTGAACCAAGAAGAGCTAACCCAACTCAACAGGCCTATTTCAAGCTCTGAAATAGAAATGGAAATTAGACAACTTCCACTTAAAAACAGCCCAGGGCCAGATGGATTCACAGCTGAATTCTATAAGGTCTTCAAAGCAGAGCTCACACCAATACCCCTCAAGCTCTTCAACGAAATTGAAAATGAAGGTTCTTTACCAAACTCATTCTGTGAAGCCAGTATATCCCTCATCCCCAAACCAGACAGAGATTCATCAAAGAAAGAGAACTATAGACCCATTTCTTTGATGAACATCGATGTAAAACTTCTCAACAAAATACTGGCCAACCGTCTCCAACAACTGATCAAAAATTATACACTATGATCAAACTGGATTCATCACAGGGAGGCAAAGCTGGTTCAACATACACAAATCAATTAATATAATTCAACACATCAACAGGAGCAGGGACAAAAATCACATGATTGTCTCAATAGATGCCGAAAGGCATTTGACAAGATCCAAATCTCCTTTATGTTAAAAGATGTGGAGAAACTAGGAAACCATGGAACATTTCTCAATGTAATAAAGGCAATGTATGAGAAATCCACTGCCAGTATTATACTTAATGGTGAAAATCTAAAGCCATTCCCTCTAAAATCAGGAATGAGACAAGGATGCCCACTCTCTCCAGTCCTTTTTAACTTAGTACTAGAATTCCTAGGCAGTGCAATAAGGCAAGAAGCAAGCATAAAGGGGATCCAAGTAGGGAAAGAGGAAATAAAACTCTCCCTCTTTGCAGATGACATGATTCTGTATTTAAAGTATCCTATAGAGTCTACTCCCAAGCTCCTTGAGCTGATTCAAAGCTTTGGAAGGGTAGCAGGCCATAAAATCAACCCTCACAAATCAACTGCCTTCCTTTATGCCAACAGTGAGAGGAACGAGGCAATAATCAGGAAAGAAACTCCTTTCACAATAGCCTCAAAGAAAATAAAGTACCTAGGAATTAGCTTAACTAAGAATGTAAAGGACCGTTTCGATGAAAACGTTAAAACCCTAAAAACGGAAATTAAAGCAGAACTAAGGAAATGGAAAAACCTCCCATGCTCCTGGATTGGAAGAATCAACATTGTGAAAATGACAATCTTGCCAAGGGCTATCTACAAATTCAATGCAATACCCATCAACATCCCAATGTCATTCTTTAAAGAAATAGAAGAGGCAATTCAAAATTTCATATGGAATAATAAAAGACCCCGTTTAGCAAAAACACTCCTTAGCAGAAAGAACAGCGCTGGAGGAATTTCAATTCCAAACTTTAGACTCTATTACAGAGCTATAATTCTTGTACGGGCACAAGAACAGGCCTGAAGTGCAATGGAATAGAACTGCGGACCCAGATATTAAACCACAGACCTATGGCCACCTAATCTTTGACAAGGGAGCCAAAAACATAGAATGGAAGAAAGATAGCCTCTTCAACAAGTTGTGCTGGCAGAACTGGTTAAGCACCTGCAGAAAACTAAAGTTGGATCCTTCTTTGTCACCTTGCACTAGAATTAACTTCAAATGGATCAAAGACCTGGAGGTAAAAGCTGACACACTGAAAAGTTTACAGGAAGGAATAGGAGATACACTAGGCCTCCTTGACACAGGTCGGAACTTTCTTAATAAGGACCAAGAATCACAACAAATCAGAGAAAGGCTGGATAAGTGGGACTGCATTAAACTGCAGAGCTTTTGTATGGCAACGGATATAGCTAGTAAACTAATCAGGAAGCCTACAGAGTGGGAGAAGACATTCACCAACCAAACAACGGACAAAGGCCTCATATCTAAAATATATCAACAGCTCAAAAAATTGAATCACTCCAAAACTAACCTCCAAAGTATCACCCATCCCAGTAAAAAATGGGCCAAAGACTTAAAGAGAGTCTTCTCTGAAGAAGAAACAAAAATGGCCTATAGACACATGAAGAAATGCTCCACATCTCTGGTCATAAAAGAACTGCAAATCAAAACAACTCTAAGATTCCACCTCACTCCAGTTAGAATGGCCAGGATCAGGAAAACTAATGACAACAGATGCTGGAGGGGATGTGGCCAGGAGGGATCACTCTACACTCTTGGTGGGAGTGCAAACTCGTTCAACCACTATGGAAAGCAGTGTGGCAGTGCCTCAAAAGGCTAAACATAGAACTCCCCTATGACCCAGCAATTCCACTACTTGGCATTTACCCAACAATCCAGAAACAAGGGCATACTAAACCCACTAGCACAACAATGTTCATTGCAGCACTATTCTCCATAGCAAAGATATGGAACCAACCCAGATGTCTCTCAGTTGATGAGCGGATCAACAAGTTGTGGTATTTGTACACAATGGAATTCTATGCTGCTGTCAGAAAGAATGACATCGCCCCATTTGTTAGGAAATGGAAAGACTTAGAACAAATCATATTAAGTGAAGTAAGCCAGACTCAAAGGAACTTAGGCTCAGTGGTTTCCCTCATTCGTCATAATCAGTAGAAACCTTGGGCTCTCCTAGCAGAGATTTGCAATAGAGAAAAGTCCATATATAAGGCCAAATAATGTGAAGCTAATTGAAAGGACCTCCATGGTATTGAAACAAAAGCCACAAAATGAATGATTGTTGTCCTTAATGTACTATGTTGTCTCTCATCTCCTTTGCTGTCCCTTGGTTATCCCATATTGGTATAGTATCTCACTTTGTTATCTGTTATATTGAATTTATTTGTATTTGGATATTTGAAATTTGATAGGGAAGGGGGGAAAACCAAGACGGGTGGGGAGTGTGGGGTTGGAGGGAAATGGGTACCAAGACATGTGAAAGGGTACAAATGTATGTGAATTAATGCACCTTCTATCTGGCAAATATAATGTAACCCTTTTACTAATTACAATAAAAAAATTAAAAAAAAGAAAGTTGTAGTGTGTTGGGAGGATGATGGGCTCAAATACATTTCTTCTTAGAAATATACCTCATCTGGTTGCCCTGCGTTTTCCTGGCCTTCTTCTTAGAGAAAGGCCTGTTATACTGGATTTGTGGCTTGGCAATGATCTAGCATGTACATCTTTGAGTAAGACAGCCACAACTTCCATGCCTGAGACTCGAGTTTCCTGACCTTTGGCAACAGCACAGCAACATCTTTCTTCCTCCTGAGCCACAGGCCAAGTGAGCTGGCTTGAGTTGGTTGTTAGTTACAGTGGCTTGGTTACCAGGGTTCCATATTCTGTTCCATTGTGAGGGAGGCAGGGTCACCTTTCAGGGCCCAATGACCAAAGATCCTTGCTCACAGAAGACCTCACCAAAGACATACTGGAGGCTGAATCTCTCCTCCAATCTCACAATATACATGTGGATGTAGTAAACAGCACACCTTATTTGTCCAACCCCAATGTCTTCCACTAGGCCCAACTACCAGTCTGGTCTCAGGCTCAAGGAGCCTTTCTTAGGTAAGATCCAAACTTAAGGGTCAATATTGCCCTCATCCTTTACAAAACATGTACTTCACAGTGGCTTCTCTGCCTGCATTTTGCCCCTTGTCGAATTTTTTTTTGTTTTTGCTTGTCTTGGGATTGACCTCAGAGTTTGAACATTATTCTTGGGCTTTCTTTAGGCTTTAGCTGTCCCACCGAGCCACAGCACCACTTGCAGCGTTTTCTATGTATGTGGTAATGAGGAATCAAACTTAAGTCTTTTTGCGTGGTAGCCAAGGACTCTACCACTAGGTCAAACACACAGGGCATCTTGCACATATTTTTGACGTCAGTCTACTAGGAGATTATTAGGTTTCTGTATCCTAATCAATTTTTTCCTGATGATTAGCTTTGCTGTCATGTGTAAAAAATGCAAGAGGGAAAAACACAGAAGAATTAGTGAAATTAAAAAAAAGCATTACACACATAGATAAGTGTTCATTCTTTGTAGGAGAAAGGATATTTTGATATGATGATGATGACTTTATAATTACTATGTCATGGTTGAGATTTTGGCATAGTGGTAGAGTGCTTGCCTAGCATCCATGAAGATCTGGGTTTCATTGCTCAGTATCACATAGATAGAAAATCTAGATGTGGCACGGTGGGTCAAGTGGCAGAGGGCTAGACTTGAGAAAATCAGAGGACAGTGCTCAGGCCCTGAATTCAAGCCCCAAGACTGGCAGAAAGATAAAAGAAAATAAAAATGCTTTTTGCGAGCTAATTCACTCACAGCATTTGCTTCTGAAATCTTCGCTTCTGCATCTTGTGAAATACCCTTTCCCTCAACATAGACAAGAAAAACAGATCCATCCCATGGTCCACTGTGAGGCCTCTGGTTGGGCTAAGAGCTAGTCGTGCAGCAACACATAAGTTTTATTCTAATACTTTCCAAACTTTGTACTCAAATATGCTACCTACTTACCAACTTAGGTCAGTAATCCTTATGCTATACCTTTTCTTCATGACTACAATATTCTTACACTCCTACGTTAATCCTCTTGTACCTCCCCTGACCTCTCTCATTCTTTTATTCTATCTCTGGACCTCTGCTCGTCTTTCAACCCTTATACTGCACGGATCTACACTTGATGGCTGTTGAGCAATATTGTATATGTAGGTGTTTAATTATTCTCTAGGCTCAGAGGGACTTAAAGACTATAGAGATTGGTTTGAGAGGCTTATAGTTTTGGGTATAAATCGCTTATTAGTGGTTGTATTAGACTGGTCTGTAAGTGCACAAAAAGAAAGAGTGATAATACCAATGAAAACTTGTGAACATCTAGTGTCTGCCAGCTACAGAGGTCTAGGTTGGTTATATCTGAAAAACTATAATCGTATTTAGTAGTAATCTTGCTCCCATTTTCAAATGGGCAGAACAAGAGACTCAAGAAAAATGTCAAATCAAGAAACAACATCCCCCACCCAATATAAACAGACAATGGAACAGTCACTGGCAAACCTAGAGGAGAGTCTTCCAAGTGCTACACAAATGCAATTGATAAACACCATTAATGAAAAATGTGAAAATATAAAGAAAGAGATAATGGAGGAAGCCATAGCTCTACAAGAGGAAAGCAAAAACAAGGTGATAAGTGAAAAAGAAGAAGCCATAAAGTAGGCCATATTAAAGGTTTTTCAAAGAAAGATGGATGAATTCATAGAATCCACAAATAAAAACGTGACCAAACTCCAGCAAATGTCCAAAGAAAATAAAGCTACTGAGCTAACCACTCAAATGGAAATCAAGGAGATAAAGAAAACCATACATGATCTAAAACAAGAGATACAAGGCATCAAAAGTGAGCAATTAGAAGCAAGGGAGAGGAAAAATAAGTAGATAGCTTTGATAGCAGGTTAGACAATGCAGAGGAGAGAATTTCCGGGGCTGAAGACAATTTAGGTATTATAAAGAACAGAAAATGAGTAAATCCAAATCTAGGAAATATGAGAGAGCGCTTCAGGAGGTCCAAGATACAATTAGGAAGCCTTATTTAAGTCTGGTTGGTATTGAGGAGGGCGTGCAGAAAGAGGTCAATGGTATTGGAAATATACTTCAGGGAATCATCTCAGAGAATTTCCCAAATATCCAGAAGGGCAGGCCCATTCAGATATGAGAAGCTTTTAGAACCCCAAACAGACCTGACCAGAAAAGAACATCCCACCGCCACATTGTGATCCGAACTAGTTCAATAAAAACGAAAGAAAGATCCTAAAGGCAGCCAGGGAAAAGGGATCAGTTACCTACAAAGGCAAATCAATCAGAATAACCCCAGATTTCTCAGCAGAGACCATGCAAGCACGAAGTGACTGGAAGCATATGTGTCATGCCCTTAAATCAAATAACTACCAACCAAGAATACTGTAGCCAGCTAAGGTCTCATTCATAACTGAGGGAACAATAAAAACATTCCATTCCAGGGAAAAGCTGCAACAATATGTCGAAACAAAACCAACACTACAGAGAATTCTGCAAGATGTTCTATACATAGAAAACCAAAATAAATGCATTATAGGGAAAGAAGTGGCACCTAAACAGCATACCATCTAAGGACCACAAGAACTGTCAAGACACAGGCCCTAATAAAAGCTTTTAAAAATGGTAGGAACTTATAAATATCTCTCAATCCTAACTCTCAATATCAATGGACTTAACTCTCCAATTAAATGGCATAGGTTGTCTAGTTGGATCAAAAAGCAAGAGCCATCGTTCTGCTGTCTTCAAGAGACACATCTTACCCAAAAACAATCATCTTTTGAAAGTGAGAGGTTGGAATAAACTCTATCAAGCTAACTGCCCCCATAAACAGGCTGGAGTTGCCATCCTTATATCAGATAAAATAGACTTCAAACTAAAATTAGTAAGAAAAGACAAAGAAGGTTACTACATACTACTAAAGGGATCTTTCCTCCAGGAAGACATAACGATCCTAAATATTTACACACCCTTTTGAAGATTCTCAAAAGATTGAAGATACTGCCAGTGTAAGTTAGATTCCGCCATTGATATTAAATAATGCAATGAGTAGGGATTTATATTTGAAATATCACTGTTGACAAAATCTAACACACATTTGCTTAGTATTTGCTTTTGATTTTCCAAGAAGTACAGTACAAGCTAACACTTGTTGCATATATCGACTGGGAGAAATGATTCAGAATATGTGACTCATTTGAACAGGAGTCAGTGAAAGATACAGAAGCAGGATACCCATATTGTGATAATTTGTATCTTTTGCATTTTTTGTGTTTGTTGTTAATTCCATTTGTAGTGTACATTTCTAGGTAAAAACTTTTTTCCAAACAATTTGTTATTTCAACCGTAAAAAAAGACATTTATATGCCTGATAAAATTCACAGAATCCAAATTTTTCCATATTATTTTTGTTTTTTGGTTTTTTTTGGTGGGTCATAGATCTTGAACTCAGCCTGGGTACTATCCCTGAGCTCTTCAACTCCAGTCTAACACCTTACCCTGGAGCCAAGCCCCACTTCCCATTTTCTAAAGGTAAATTTAAGATAAGAGTCTCAGGTCTTTTTGTGCCAGGATGGCTTTAAACCTTGATCCTCAGATCTCAGCCTCCTGAGTAGCTAGGATTATAGAAGTGAGCCACCACCCCATCATGCTCAGCTTTCTGGTTTTTTTTTTTAAACAAGCCCTTTGGCTGGAACTCGGTCTGAGCACTGTCCTTCAGCTTTCCTCAAGCCTAGTGATCTTCTACTTGAGCCACAGCACTACTTCTGGTTTTTTCTGTGTATGTGGTACTGCGGAATTGAACCTTCGTCTTCATACAAGCACTCTACAACTATGCCAAACTCCTAGCCCCTCCACATTAGTTTTTATGATAGATCTTTCCATGCATCCAAGATGGCTAGAAATCCTTCTTGAGTTTCCCAAGATCAGGGAGTATAGGTGTGTCCCATCCTGTGTGGCTACATAACCATTGTTTAGGGTACAGTTCTCTCTTCATTCTACCCATCTAGAGCAATTTTCATCTTCCATGTATAATAATTAAACATTCAACTCCTGTTCCTCTCTACTCCATTCTCTGGAACCATCGTGCTTTTTGGCTCTAAGGATTTGTTGATCCTTGAAAGCTCTGGAAGGGAAAACATACCCTAGCTCTTCCTTTATGACTGCTATATTTTTAGTTTACTGTAATCAAGATTCATCTGTAAAATATAGTAAAATGTTCTTCCTTTTCAATGCATTGTTTGCATATTTCTATCTTTTGATTATTATTAATAGTTGTGAATGGATTCTCCACATATTTGTTCTAGTCTCTGCTTTCTCTTCCATTAGGTACAAATCTAGAAATAGAAGTGTTGGACCATATTTCTATGTAATTCTATATTTAGTACTTTTTTAGCACTCTCCACGCAATTTTTGATTGTTTTATATTCCTTGCAGAACTATTCCAAAGTTCTACTTCTTCTCACTACCTTCCCAGTAATAGTTACACTTTGAAAGTTGTTTCTTTGTATGCGTGTGTGTGTGTGTGTGTTTGTGTGTGTGTATGTGGATATTTTTGTTTAAAACTATATTTATATTAATATACTTAAAGTAATGATTTCATTGTAATTTTAATTTTTCTCATGACTGTTAATATTGAACTTCTTTCTACATTTTGAACTACTATTTCTATATATTCTTTTTAGATAATCCTCTCCAATCTCCAATTTTTTTCCCTTTTTTTGTGGGGTAGTGGGGAAAGTCATGGGGCTTGGACCTTGGGCCGTGAGCTCTTTAGTTTAAGGCTATTGTCCTACCCTGAGTATTGCCCCTCAGTCCTTCTGCTCACAGCTCCCTACCCCTCTTCCCATTATATACAGAACAAAGGTCATCCTCAGTCTTTTTGAAAAAGTAAAACATACAGTAAATTTGTAGTATAAAACAGCAAGAAATAAATTTCTTGCCAGGTGCAGTGACTTCTACCTGTAATCCTAGCTACTCAGATATCAGGCTGATATCTAAAGATTTGGTTCAAAGCCAGCCTGGGCATTAGAAAGTCTATGAGACTCTCATCTACAGTTAACCACTAGAATATGGGAAATGGCACTGTGGCTTCATAGGTAGGGTGATATCCTTGAGTTGAAGAGCTCAGGAACAGTGCCCAGGCCCAGAGTTCAAGCCTTACAAATCCCCCAGCCAAAAAAAGTTTCTTCCCCAAGTGATTATTATGCCAGACATAGAACATTAACATTCTGGGTGTACTTCACAGTATTATTACTTGATACCCTAATATTTTGCAATATTCTCTCAGTATCAGCATATGTCATCATATAATGTAGTTCCTTTTCAATGGAATAATTCCATTTATAACCTAAATCTACTCCCCCGACTTATTTTTGTCGATACCACAATTGCTCTACCATGATATGCCACAAGCCATTAAACATTTTATGGTGGGTAATTGGAAAGGAGTCTCATGGAATTTTGTGCCAGGCTGGCTTTGAACCATGGTCCTCAGATCTCAGTCTCCTGAGTAGCTAGGATGACAGGCGTGAGCCACCAACACCTGGCTTGCCTTTTTATTTTTCTGTGGGGCTTGGGACTTGAACTCTGGGCCTAGGCACCATCCCTAAGCTTTTCAGGTCAATATTTCATGTACGTCTAAACATTTAAGTAAAGGAATACAATTCCAACAAAAAAAAGAATAAAATTCCAGACATGGTGTGTTTATAACTCAGTGCTAATTACTTGATGAAAATGTGCCATTCCAGAAGCTGGTGTCATTTGATGATGTAGCTGTGGATTTCAGCTGGAAGGAGTGGCAGCATCTGGACAATGCTCAGAGGACCCTGTACAGAGATGTAATGCTGGAGACCTACAGCAACCTGGTGTCCTTAGGTGAGCAAAAGTCAAATTCACTTTCAAGGCCAAGTGCCTTGTTATTTTGCAGATACGTGAATGTTTATCAAACTTTCAATACTATTTAAATGAAAGATTCCAGGCCCTGAGAAGTATCATTACTTTGTTAAGAAAACCTAAGGTAATTTTGTACTCATTCTTCAGGATACCTTCAGGATACTTTGACAACAGTTCTAAATTATGTTTCCTCTAATGGAGACAACATTCCAAACTTACACAGTAATTGTAAGTGGATAAACCATCCAGAATAGAATATATATCATTATTGGAAATAGGATCTACAAATCACTAAACAGTGAGCTTATAATGGAAACCTGGCACTAGGTGCAATGTTTCATGCCTGTAATTTTAAAATATTCAGGAGGAAGAAATCTAAGAATTCTAATTTGAAGCCAGCAATGGCATAAAAATTGCCATGAAACTCTATAACTCCAAGTAACCCCTCAAAAATGTTAGTGGAGTGTCAAGAGTTTGACTTTGTGGTTGAGTGCTTGCCTAGCATGCATGAAGACCTATGCATGTAAGTGGAGCTGGGACTCAAACTGGTATTTTTCTAGCCTTCAGCAAGACAGCTAAGTTTTTGCCATACAAAATGAATGCAGAGCTGGGGAAAAGTCAACCATGGAGCCAGTGAGAAATGAGAGAAAAGATTTAATAGATAACTTGTGAGTAGGATGTCTGCGAACTTAAAGCAATGATGACACAGCATAAGCAATAATTCTCTACTGTTTCTAATTTACAGGGCCCTGTGTTCCCAAACCTGTATTAATTGACAAGCTAGAGCACTGTGCAGAACTCTGGATAGGAAATTCCTCTGACAAGAATATCACAGGTGAGTGAATGCATCTTCATATTGATGTTGGAGCCTGAGCCCCATTGGTAAGTTCATGTTGTGATGTACTGAGCAATAATATTCTTAGTTACCCTAAATCCTGTGTGGAACCTATGGAATTCTTTGTGAATGAATCAAGAATCATTTCCTTTTCCCAATCCTATGCTTGGTCTCAGGGCCTGAGCATGGTCCTTGGGTTTTCTCAAGGCTAGCTCTCTACTTCTTGAGTCATAGCACCACTTCTGGCTTTTTCTTTGTATGTAGTACCAAGGAACTGAACCAGGTCTTTGTGCATGCTAGCCCAAACCCCCGGCACCAAGAATCATAGGGTGATATGATGAATTCTATGTGGCAGTAGAGTTAAAGTTAGATTTTTCTGTAGAAATCACTGTGAAACAAAATAAAATGAGAAAGCCATGAGCCCGTGGCTCATGCCTGTAATCCTAGCTACTTAGGAGGCTGAGATCTGAGGATCAAGGTTCAAAGACTGACCTATCACAAAAACAACTTAGACTCTTCTCTCCAATGAACCAATAGAAAATGAGAAGTGGGGTTTAGTCTAAAGACATAGGGCAGTAGCCTTGAGCTGAAGAGCTCAGGAAGAACAGCCAGGTCTAGAATTCAAGTCACATGACCGCAAAACAAGAAAGAAAGAAAGAAAGAAAGAAAGAAAGAAAGAAAGAAAGAAAGAAAGAAGAAAGAGGGAAGAAAGAGGGAAGGAAGGAAAGGAAGAAAGAAAGAAAGAAAGAAAGAAAGAAAGAAAGAAAGAAAGAAAGAAAGAAAGAATGATATTTCATTTCTTTAAAACTAAGACTATAAATGATTGAGCAAACAAGGAATAAGTCAGGGCATTATTGTCTGATAATGATAATATCTTTATGCTGGTAGGAAGAGACTGGTATTCAAAGCCAGACGTTTCCACCAGAAATTGAGCCTAGTGGTAGAGTGCTTGCCTACCATGCACAAAGACACAGGTTTGATTCCTTATTACAATATACATAGAAAAAGCCTGAAGTAATGAATTCATTGGTAGGGTTCTAGTCTTGAGAAAACCCAAGGACAGTGGTTAGGTCCTAAGTTCAAACCCAGGAATGGAAGGAAAAAAAAAACAACAAAGTTTCAATCAACATAAGAAAATTAACTAGACAATGAGCTGGGGATTTTCTGGTCTTTCATGGTTCTGAGGGACAGGAGTGTTAGAAAAGGAATTTTTATAAGACTTCAAATGGAAAGAAACAAATTTCAAAATTCCCACAAATACCTAAATTGAGACTTTAGTGAGAAGTTGTAACTGAAGGGATATAGGTGTAAGACCTTACTCTCAAGAATCGTTCTTGCTTGGATCAAAGGCAAACAGACATATAAACCAAACTTGTGGCCGCTGAATCTAGAAAAAATTCGTGTTCCTCAGTTAATGCTTAATAAGCAAACAGCATTGAAACTGGGTAAGGTAATCCTATCTGCTACTCAGGACTTGAGACTCTTAACTGTAGTTAACTCTAGAAAAGAGGAAGTGGGGCTGTAGCTCAAGGATAGGGGTTATAGTCTTCTGCTGAAGTGTTCAGGGACAGGGCCGAGGCCTATGAACTACAAAAAAAAAGAAAAGAAAAGAAAAGAAAGTTTTAAAAAGATGCAAAACAGGACAATATTTAGATTATTTCTCAAAAATAAAAGAAAGGCAGCTATTCCTCAATGTATAAACAAAACAGTATTTGAAAAAAACAGCTGCAGGTATATTATAGGTAGTATTCAGCTTAAAACTGTAGCAATACATAGATGGGTAATTTCAATAAATATTTCCTGTGATATAAAAAGAGAACTAAAACACAGAAAAACATTATTGGTCATTGTAAAATATCATTTTCTTAATAGGTTAGGGAGAAAAGCATATATTTCTCACAAATCAATTTCCACTTTTATGTTTTAAAATATCTAACACTTAGGATGGGAAAGTAAAGTCATTACCTTTACAGTAAGGAATATTTGTATCTCATGTATGTTTGTGTCTTTTTTTCTATGACTCATTTTAGATGTCCAGGTAATGGAAAATGTGTTCAAGACCTGCCAGGAAAGTCCACATGAATGTCTTTGTGAAGTAGCAGTTGCAAGTAGTATCGAAGTGGAGGAAAACGTGAGATTTGCAACAACTTTAAATTTGAGCTCTACACATAATCCAGAGCTGATTAGTAATAACGGTAACAACTTAGGGGTGAGGACTGAGGAGTTCATTAAGTGTCAGAACATGCTTCTGTCTCCTAAGCCTGATGAGATGCATACTGCATATAGATCTCCTATATCTCCTGTTCTTAAAAAATCCATCGGATATTCAGAGCATTTTATTCATGATTGTGACAGTCCAAAAGATCTGCAGTATCATAATTCTGTTCTCCCTGCCCAAGAAATTCTTCAGGGAGGGAGGAAAACTGCTAAATGTACTGTGTGATGAAAAATATTGTACTTAACACCGACCATCACTACACATCCGAAAATGTACACAGGAGAGACTCCTCATATATGTAGTGAATGTGAGAAATCTTTCAGTAATGAAATACGCCTTACAACACCTCAGAGCAAATATCCTGAGATATGTGATGCGTACATCAAGTGTGAAAATTAATTTCTGAGGAGTCAGACCTGATGCTCCAACCTAGATCTCCAAGAGAAGACAAACCTTATGAATATGAGGAACGTAATAAAATTTCTGCCCAGAATTCAGCTCTCAGCACACATCAGAGATCTCACACAGAAGAGAAATCTTATGAATGGGATAAATGTGGGAAGACTTTTAGACTGAAATCATACCTCACTTTGCACCAGAGAAGACACACAGAAGAGAAACCTTATGAATGTAACAAATGTGAAAAGTCTTTCACCCAGAAGATACACCTTCGAGTTCATCAAAAAACACACACAGGAGAGAAATCTTATAAGTGTAATGAATGTGGAAAGTCTTTCCAAGGGAAGGGAAAACTTCGTGTTCATCAGAGAATACACACAGGAGTGAAACCTTATGAATGTAACCAATGCGTAAAGTATTTCAGAGAGAAATCTTCCCTCAAATTGCATCAAAGAACACACACAGGAGAGAAACCTTATGTGTGCAACAAATGTGCAAAGACCTTCAAGTGGAAGTCATATCTTGATGGGCATAATAGAACACACACAGGAGAGAAAACTTATGCATGTAGTGAATGCGGAAAGTCTTTCAAATGGAAGGTAAAACTCCATGTTCATCAGAGAATATACTCAGGAGAAACACCTTATGAGTGTAACATATGTGGAAAGTCCTTCACACAGAAGCCAAACCTCAACATGCATAAGACAATTCAAACAGGAGAAAAACCTTATGAATGTAACCGATGTGGAATGTCTTTCAAATGGAAGTCTTCCCTCAAATTGCATCAGAGAACACACACAGGACAGAAACTGTACGAGTGCATCAAATGTGGTAAGACCTTCAGATGGAAGTCACATTACAGGAAGCATAACAGAATTCACACATATTAGAAACCTTAGGAATATAACCAAAGTTGAAAGTCTTTCGTGCAGTATTCACCCTTCAGGAAGCGTAAGAGAGTTCACACATATGAGAAGCCTTAGCAATGTAATAAATAGGAAAGACTTTTTAGTCTGTGGAAGAAAACTCAGCTTGTGTCACAGAACCAACACAAGATAAAACCCTTAATGAATGTAGCAAATGTTCAGTCTTTTCCCCAGAAGGCACAAGTCAAGATTTATCACTAAACACCCACAGGATAGAATCCTATGAATAAAATGAAAGGGAAATTTTTTTGAAGAACTCATAGTTGAGTTTGCATGATACCACACAGACACAGGATAAAAATCGTATGAATATAAGAATATGAAAAATCCATCATGAACGCATGACTAAGTATAAAATGCACATAGGAGAGAAAAACCTTATGAATATTACAAATGTGGAAAGTGTTTGACCTGGAAGGCATACTTCTGTGTTCATCACAAACCTGATTCCCATAGAAGAAAAGAAAACTAATGAATAGAACAAATGTGCAAAGACTTTTAATCAGAAGTCAGTCTTCAGTACATTTCAGAACATACACAATAGAGAAATTCTGAGTAATGAAAAACATTTAGCTATATATAGAATCTCTGTATATGGGAGCATTAGGGTAAGTCTTCTAAACAAAGTCAACCTTCAGCAAGCATTAAGAGCACTCACAGAAGAAATAATAGCATGTAGGAAAACCTTTGTCAGAAACCTCTAAAAGCTGACTGTGTGGCTTAGTGGTAGAGTGCTAACCTATCAAGGATGAAGGCCTGGGTTAGATTCCTCAATACTATGTGAAAAGAGCAAGCCAGAAGCAGCACTGTGGTTCAAATGGTAGAGTGCTAACCTTGAGCAAAAGTAGCTCAGGCCCAGAGTTCAAGCCTAAGGATTGGAGAGAGAGAGAAAGGAGAGAGAGAGAGAGAGAGAGAGAGAGAGAGAGAGAGAGAGAGAGAGAGAGAGAGAGAGAGAGAGAGAGAGAGACAGAAAGAGAGAGAGAAAGAGAGAAAAGAGAGAGAAACAGGAACTTCTAAATTTTACAGAGATAGAGGAGAGAGAGAAGGAGACAGAAACTAATTTCTAAACTTTACAGTCTTTCTATTTCCTTACAAATTCGTCTATGTCATTCTTTCTGACAGAAGCACAGAATTCCATCAACTGACGGGCATCTGGGTTGGTTCCATACCTTTGTTATAGTAAATAGTGCTGTGATAAATGTTATTGTTCTAGTGAATTTAGTGTGTCCTATCTGGACGATTGTCAAGTAGTGAAATTGCTGGATCACAGGGGAGCTCTATGTTTAGTCTTTTTGGGATACTGCCATAGTGCTTTCCATAGTGGTTGAACGAGTTTGCAATCCCACCAGCAGTGTAGTAGTGATCCCTCCTGGCCACATCCCCTCCAGCATACGTTATTAGATTTCTGGATCTTGGCCATTCTTACTGGAGTGAGGAGGAAAAGGGATAGAGGAACTGAAACTTTCTCTCCTTACAGATGACATGATTCTGTATTTAAAGAACCCTATAGACCCTACTCCGAAGCTGCTTGAGCTGATATAAAACTTTGGTAAGGTAGCAGGGTATAAAATGAACCCTCAATGTCAACTGCCTTCCTATATGCCAACAAATGAGAGGAATGAGGCAAGAATCAGGATAGCAACTCATTTTGCGATCAAAGAAAATAAAATACCTAGGAATTAACTTAGAATGTAAAGCCCCTTTTTGATGGAACTATAAACCCTGGAGAAGGAAATTAACGCAGAACTGAGGAAATGCAAAAACCTATGCTCCTGCTTTGGAAGAAGTAATATTGTAAAAATGGCAATCTTGATAAGGACCATCTACAAATTCAGTGCAATATTCATCAATATCCCAATGTCATTCTTTAAAGACACATAAGAGGAAATCCAAAAGTTCACTTGGAATAATAAAAGACCCCTTATAGTCTGTCTTCTTGCATGATACATAATGTTTAATCTCAACTTCTCCACCAAAATCTCACCTTTCTCATTGAGACATAGGTGGCCCTGTTTACTAGCAGCAAAGGCTCAAACGCGCAGTTTCAGGTGTCACCACTGCCTCTGTTACTGGGTAGATCCAACTGTGTCATTGATTCTGAGGTCTGCTCTGGGAGTCTTGGTCACAAGTTGTTCTGTGGCTTCTGCTGCCAGCCTGTGCCTATTTGCTTCCTTTTCCTCCAGCAGCCTACAACAGGGAATGAAGTTCAGGCGCTGATGCTCACCTTCATATGCAGGGCAGGATGAGCCCAACCCTCCCACATCTTCCTCTTCTAATTTTTGGGAAAAAATGTGCTGGCAAAAGTCCTCAGGTGTGGCGCATGGCTGATCCACACTTTTAATCCAGGCTGGTCAGGAGGCTGAGATCTGAGTATGGAAGTTCCAAGTCACCTAGAACAGGAAAGTCTGATAGATTCTTACTACCAAAAATAAAAACAGCTGGGAATGGAATTTGGGCTCAAGTGGTAAAGGGCTAGTCTTGAGTACAAATGCTTAGTGCCCAGGCCCAGAGTTGAGGCTCCAGCACTGCCAACAACCTCACTTTAGTGAGATTTTAGCTTTTTCCATGTAGGCACATCTCACTGGAGTCTTTGCTGGTAGAGATAGTCTTCATAATTTTGTCTCAAGGTAAAGGTCCTCCTGGGGTAGTACACAAAAGATGTCATGGAGAGAGGAGCCCCACTTGCTCCAGGTTTGAAGATGGCATAGGTCAAGCCAGCATGGAGTTGGCACATCAGTCTTTTTCTTAGCACCACCTACCAGTGAATGTCCAATGACATTGATTGTTGTGGGATTGTGTGATTGAAGTGCCCCATTAAGGGCAGTGTTAGCACATCCAAACTTGGATACCAGGAATGCTGATATCTCAAAGCTAAGACTTCTGTTGGCTACAGAAATGCTGGTGTGTCTTTGATGCATTAAAAGTTCAGGTGCAAAGATTCTGAAGCTTGATGCCATGTGTTTATTCCATTTAGTAAAATTATTTTAATGCACTGTATAAGTTAAAACATTTGATAAGAGTCAGGGGTAGTGAAAACATTGTTCTTGAATTCAGGTGTCTGGCAGGGTAATGGGGGGGTGTTGGTGGCTGGGACTATGAAGCTGGAGCTGCTATCAAACCATGGATCATGTTTCCCTTTGTCTGGGAGAAATGACTCCAAAGATGAAATTTGAATGGTGAGGAAAAGATGATGATGTCCTCAGGAAATTTCTCCTAAACAAATGCTCATGTGGAAGTGGGATGGGGGCTGGGCATATCTGAGTCATAGCTTAAGGGGTCTTGTCATGGCGTTGAGAACGTTCCTTGCGACTTCAGGCATGCAGCAGGGTGTTTTAGATGACCATTGTGAGATGGATGGAATAAGACTGAAGACAAGATGAATGCTGGGATCCTGCAATGCTCTTGCAAGAGTGGCTGGTGGCTCACCTGAAAGAACTAATTATGTCTAAAAAAGAAATCAGGAATTTGTTTTGATTATATAATACCTATAATCCGAGGCATATTCAGGATCCTGATCTTAGTATTGTGGTTTAAAACCAACCCAGCAAAGGGAAAAATGCATGAGACTCATACTCCCAGTTTAGAGCAAGAACAAAGATTGAAGTAGAGCTGTGGCTCAAGAGCTAGAGTGCTACCTTGAGCAAAGAAAAGCTAAGAAAAACTCCAGGTCTTGAGTTCAAGACCAGGAATGAAAGAAGGAAGGTAAAAAAAGGGAAGTATGTGAGGAAGGGAAATATATAAATGAAAGAGAGAAGGAACTAGAAATTTAAAACTAGAGAATATTTAAAAGTCATCAGTCCTTCTAAGAAAAGTGTTGGAGTATGGGTTCTATATGTGGTGAACTGGAAGCCCAGCAGTGACTTGTTAACCAAAGAGTCACCATGATGAGCAAAGGATAGAAATCTGCATGAGCCTCTTAGCGGATTGAGTCACAGAAGAGAACCTCAGCTCCCAAACCATAGTTAGAAGGATATAGAGATGGGGAAGTTGGCATCACCTTGATGTCATTGTGTCCATGGAGACTGGAAGCCATGGCTCTGTGAAAGCACAATGTTCTGGTTACAGAGCTGGGAGGCTGAGGAGAGCTAAGTCTTGGCCATGAAGAAATCAGGGCGGCAGCAGAGCAACTCTGCTGCAGTGTGTGCCTGCTTGGCTGTTCTTATTCTGTGGTGGATCAGGCCGGAGCGGGTGATAGTAACTGTTTTGTGGTCACAAGCCCTTCACCAAGAGCTTCCTCTGGGATCCTCATAAGCTAGAGGGTGGCTGGTGTTGGGTTGTGTGTGGGGTGGAAGTTACAGAGGGATGGACGCATGGCAAGGTGGGTGAAGAGATGAGAGGAATGATGAGAGCCCAGTTCATTGGTTTCCAAGGTTAATGGGTGGGAGGTAGAGAGGCATGATGGAGGAATGATGGAGGCAGGGGAAGGTGGTGACAGATTGAGGCCATCTGTAGTGCCAGCCTGGCCATCATCTGAAGCCCATAGGCAGCTTCCTGATCCTTCACTTAGTCCTGCTCCTTGTGGAGGGAATGTCACGTGTACACAGAGCTAGGGGTGGGGCAATGTTAGTAGCACCTGGAGAACCATTGGCCTCTACCTGGGTGAGGGGTGGTTATGGCTCCCATGCTGGGTGGCCTGATAGCTATGGAACAGATCTCTCCTTAGCTACCACAGTCAGTGGCTGCTCTCCATCTAGGGTTAGGGCACCTGCTCAGCCATCAGGACACCCCATGCCAGGACAGAGGCCTACAATTCAGATGGCAGCACAGGGGTGAAGATGATCTCACCGTAGCCCTAGTTACATGGCTGTCCCAGCATGCAGGACAGGATGAGCTGGGGGAAGATGTTCTCTGTGTTTTTCCACAGCCTATCCCGGCCTCTTCTTGTGTCTGATTAGACCAAGAGAGTACCAGGCTCCCTCTCATAGTCCTGGTTCTTTTTCTTTTACAGTCATGAGGCTTGAACTCAGGTCCTGGTTACTGTCTCTGAGCTCTTTTGCTCAAGGATGATGCTCTACCATTTGAACCATAGTGCCATTTCCAGCTTTTCCTTTTCATGTGGATCTCTGATATGTCCAGTACTGTGCCTGCAGGGAGGCACTCACCCCACAGACAGAGCCACCTCTGCCGTGACTGTGACTGCCCACAACCCTCACACCCACTCCTTGCACACCTCTCGTCTCCAGTTTAAGCTCCTCTTGGACTGGGTGTCCAGCCTATCCTTTGCTACACTCACAAAGGGTCTACAATTGTCTTCCCAGGGTCCTTTCTTCCGCCAGCCAGAGTACAGACTGTGCACATCTTGACGATCACAGAGCTCAAAGCCAAAGGCTGAGATGCAGAAGGGGGTGACCCAGTAGCTGCACAGGGCCCATGGATCATCCTGTGCATCCCCCAGCCTGTGACTTCCCCCACCCCCTTGGCAGGGAAGCTCCATGCCCACATCCTGATCCCTGGTCCCCTCCAATTCCATTCTCCCTTGGATTTTGCAGACTGTCTACCATCAGGATCTAAAATTCTATTCATTACTTTATGTCCTTATCACTGATTTGCTACTTTGGCAGGATCTCCCCGTGCCAGGAGAGTGGGCATGTCATGTACTCTCTGTGGAGAAGTTGCCCAGGAGAAGAAATATGCACTTCATGTGAGTGTTGGACAGGGCAGGAGGGCTCCCTAGGATCAGAAGCCACAGGAGGGGTGCAGATGGGGGAATGCTAGGGGCCCCAGGGGACAGTGGGAGTTAGGGCACAGTTGGTTCTTTCTGCAGGGTTGACACCGCTTCACAAACCCAACAGAATGAGGTTCACATTTCAGATGTCAGAGACAGTGCAGATTGCCAATGGGCGCAGGGGTCACTGTCACCCCCAGATGCTGGCTGCATGCTGGGATGCACGCAGAGATGTTTTCAAGATCAGATAATGAGGATGTTGCAGGGTGTAACCATTCTTTTCAGATGGCTCTCTAGCTCTCTTGAGCTTCATCTCTATCTTTGGCTTTTTCTTGGCAGTTAACTGGAAATGAGAGTTTCATGGACTTTCCTTACTGGACTGGCTTCAAACAGAAGCTATGCACAGTTTTCAAACCATACCCTACTGAAGAAGGGAAGCTTGATCTGGTGCTTAACTGGGTTGCACTTTGGCTCTGTTTGCTATGCCTCACGGGAGGGGGCTCATCATTTGTAGACTAAGATCTCATGACCTTCAAAGCCAAATGCTACCTGAAAGTTCAGGGTCCCAGCCTATGTGTTGGGCCGGGGTGAATACATTCTCTGTTATGCTGGGTCATCAACCCATGTTTTAAGCTGGAAGTAGGCAGTGCCACATTTGATAAGAACATCTGCCAGAGATTGTCACCTCATGAAAGCAGATTCTAAATTTGTATTCCATTTCCTGTGGTGTAGAAATCCCCTCCAAGTTAGACAGGCTCCCATCCACCTGCAGGTCATACTCCTAATGCACCCTTGAGTGTCCTCATGGTATTGGGATCTAAGTTTGTAGGGAATGCTGGTTTAGTCCATGAATTAGCTGGACAAGTGATGACAAACGTGTTGTGGATTAATATGAGAACAATTTAAGAAGCCCTGGAGGAGCATCAACCTGACCCTCTGTGGTGCTATAAATCTGATAGGATGTTCCAGACTGAGAAACAATCACATGGCTTTGTGTTTGGCACCCAGACAAGTGAGTGCATGTCTTAGCTGTCAGCCAATACAGAGGAGGACATGAATAAGTGGGTGGAAAGCATCTGTCAGACCCCTATCTGGGGGCAGGTGGAGAGAACATAGGAAGGTAGATACCATGGCTGTGGTGGGGCCAAAAAAAAGGGTAAAAGAGGCAAAGGAACCAGGTACTGGTAGCTCAAGACTGTCATCCTAGCTACTCAAGAGTTTGAGATCTGAGGATCACAATTCAAAGCCAGCCCAGGACAGAAACTCCATGAGACTCTTATCTACAATAAACTACTGAATGCAAGAAACTCAAGCTCAGTGACAGCATCCAGGCCTAGCGTTCAAAACCCAGGACTGGCAGAAAAAAGTATGAAAGGACAAGAAGCTGGCCAAAAGTTAGAGGGACTCTATCTTGACAAACAATACAATGGTAAGTTGCACTCAGAAGACTTGCACAAAATCTGGAAATGCCTGAGACCTATCTATGTATGTTTCCTGTTTGTCTAAATACATATGTTTATGCATTTATATATTAGTATAGAGAGACAGATCAATACATATGACTATACATAGCCAGACACTTATGGGTGGGTGGTATACTGTGTGAGAGTTTGTGTTTGTGTTTTGTGGATGGCTATCTCTGTTTAAGAAAGATAGAAAATATGTAAATATCTTTAAAAAACTTGATAAAATATAGAGAGACATAAGCTCTTGAGGGAATCTGAAATGACAAGGTTATTCACAGGCACGTTTATCCTTATGGATTCCTCAGCAAGTTTTAATTTTTTTCATTATTTTCTTTCTTTTTTTGAACCAGTGCTAAGGATTTCTCTCAGGGACCAGGTTCTGCCAATTACTAATTTTCTCATGGCTGCTACAAGAGGAACTGAGCCACAGTTCCACTTTTGCCTTATTTATTCGTGCTTAACTGAAGATAAAGATTTCTATCAGTGACTTTCTTTCAGGGGCTGGATTCTAACGAGGATCCCCAGACCTCAGCCTTCTCTATAGCTACAATTAACAATATGAGAACCCAGCACTGGGTTCCAATGCACAGGGCAAGAAATTGAGTGAATCTCTCAACTCCAATTAGCTATAATAAGCTACAAGTGAAAGACCAATACCTTTGAGGAAAAGATGCTGAGGGTTATCACACAGGCCCTATGAGTAAGCCCTAAACCCTGTACACATGTGTGCGTGCACACATTGGCAGATACACACACACATGCACACACACAATATCTCAGGCAATATTGTATTTTGAATTAATATCCAAAGATTGGACAACAGGCTAGCAAGTAATAAAATCTGTTTTTCTTGTCTACATTGAGGGAAAGGGATAAGTCACAAGATGCAGAAGCGAAGAATTCAGAGGCAAATGCTGTGAGTGAATAACTTGTAAAAAGCACATTTCTTTTCTTTTCGTTTCTTTTGTTTTTTCTGCCATTCCTGGGGCTTGAACTCAGGGCCTGAGCACTGCTCTTGGCTTTTCCCAAGTCTAGCCCTCTGCCACTTGAGCCGCATTGCCATATGGATTTTTATATCTGTGTGATATTAAGGACTCAAACCTAGATCTTCATGGATGCTAGGCAAGCACTCTACCACTGGGCCAAACTCTAAACCCCGATAAAGTATTTATAAATAGTCATCATCATCATATCAAAATATCCTTTCTCCTACAAAGAATGAACACTTATCTATGTCTGTAAGCCTTTTTTTATGTCACCAATGCTTCTGTGATTTTCCCACTTGCATTTTTACAGATGACAGCACAGATATTCATCAGGAAGAAAAAAAAAGATTACGATACAGAAACCTAACAACGTCCTAGTAGATTGAAGTGAATAATATGTGCAAGATGGCCTGGGTGTTTCATTTATTTGTAGAGTGCTTGGCTACCACAGAAAAAGACTCCGGTTTGATTCTGCAGTACTATATACATAGAAAACTCTGGAAGTGGTGCTGTGGCTTGGTGGGACAGTTATAGCCTAAAGAAAGCCTAAGAACAATGGTCAGACTCTGAGATCAAGTCCCAGGACTAGCAAAGAAAATGTGCAAGAGGCAAAATGCAAGCTGAGAAGGCACTGTGAAGCAAAATGTCTTGTGAAGGGTAAGGGGAATAGTGACAGTTAAGTTTGGATCTTACCTAAGAAAGGCTCCTTGAGCCTGAGACCAGGCTAGCACTTACGCCTAGTTAATGACTTGGGATTTGAACAAAAAGGTGTGCTGTTTACTACATCCATATTTGAGGTGGGAAGGGAGATTCAGCCTCCAGTATGTCTTTGGGGAGGTGTTCTGTGAGCAAGGAGCTTTGGTCATTGGGCCTTGAATGGTGACCCTACCTACCTCACAATGGAACAGAATATGGAACCCTGGTAACCAAGCCACTGCATGTGACAACCAGCTCAAGCCAGCTCCCTTGGCCTGTGGCTCAGGAGGAAGAAAGATGTTGCTGTGCTGTTGCCAACAGTCAGGAGGCTCAGATCTCAGGCATGAGAGATATGGATCTCTCACTTGAAGAAGTAGATTCTGGATCAGTGCCAAGCCAAAATTCCCGTTTATCAGGCATTTCTCTAGGAAGAAAGCCAGGAAACTCCAGGGCAACTCAGATGAGGTATATTGAGAGGAAACCTATTTGAACCCATCATCCTGCCCACACACTACAACCTTCTTGTGTGGTTTCAAGTGACTATACTGAGATTAGAGTGTGTCATTTCCAATCTACTCTATTCCAATTCCTCAGTGTGAAGTGTGGTCCCATTCCTACGTTTGAAATATCCACTGTTTTGCCAACATAATGTGATGGTAAGTCAACTCAGACTCTGAATGAGCCTTGTAACCTATGGATCCTGGAGGAAGGCCTGTTGGAGATGCTGCTGACAAAGTTGATCGCTGCCTACCAGAAAGGTGATCTCTTTTATGTGGGAAACTTCCTGCACAATTTCAAATAGTGGAGGACAATGTAGTAGTTGCTGGAAATTCTCTTGAAAAAGTGAGTGTTCCCCCTCCAAACCCAGGTTTGCTCACCCCTCCTGGCCAAGCCTTGGAATACTTGGCTCTTCTGAGCCTGTTTGCTTCACTGGGGTGTTCACAGGGGAGCTAAGCATGATACAAGTGCACAAACTACTTCATTATGACTGGGACACCATGCCATTTCATTTCCCTCACAAGCTACTGGAGTCTCAACAGTGTGCTTATTGAGAAGTTGGATTTCAGGCATGAGGAAGTGACTCCCAACTGCAGCCCTCACCTAGGTGACATCCTAGGAAATCCCATTACCCAGTTAGAAATGAGGTGTCAGTACTAATGGCGGAGGCCTGTGAAATACTGGCGTCAGAGGAAAAGCTGGGGGCTGAATCACTTTTGAGCCATCAGGGAGGGATTGTGATAGCTTTGCCTGTTAGAACCTGAAAGCATTTACATTTTGGTGTGTGGTCCAGTGCTGCCACTTGAACCTGAACCCAGGTCTAAATACCATTCCTTTGGTGTTCAAAAATTAGCACTGTACCATTTGAGTCATAGGTCAAGTTCTGGCATTTTGCTGCCTAATTCAAGACAAGTGCCTTTAGACTTTTACTGACTAGACTGGCTTTCCACTGTGATCTTCAGAGCTCAGCCTGCTGGGTGGCTAAGATTAGAGGAATGAGCATTTAGTTCTTTATTTAGAGCATTCACTTATTGATTTATTTAGAGCATTTACTTAGTTAATTTAAGATGCGTTTACTTTGGACAGATGGATAGAGGCCTCTCTCAGAAGCTTCTGGAAGTGGGGTGTAAAAGTCATCCTGTTCTCGAGTGTCTCTTACCCCCCTCCCAGCACATAAGTGCACATCTCTGCAGGACAGCCACAGCATTAGAGTCCTGCAAGAAAGGGGCTTTGGTAAAAGGCTCAGGATGGAGAGAGAGGGCTCTCACTTTCCTTGTACCAAATGTGCCCACAGCATCATGTGTTCCATCTATACGATGTGAATGGACTTCTACCCCAGTGATTTCTACGAGTTCAAGAACTGCCACACCCTGACACAACTCAAGCTCTATATGAGGCTCCACATGCCGGCTTTGGACCTGCTCTTCTAAACACATACTTTTTGACCAGCTGGAGGAATGTGCGACCAGTAAGACCAAGAAAAAGTAGAAGTCCTGGTGTGGGTGCCTCAGAGCCTGTGAGTAGGAAGCCCATGTGGTCTAGATATTGGTTGGCCCTTACTTCTACAGAGCTTGGCAAAATGCCCTTTATGGGTGGTGTCACCCAGGTAATGTCTGTCCTCTGAAAGGACTTGGGAATAAGCACTAATTAGAAAGACCCTACACCTCCTCAGTGTTCAGTCCAAACTCCAGTTCTATAGGTTCCTCCATTAGATCCTCATGGAAGTTGAGTGACACTTCAACTGGCAGAGTCCACTCTGTCCACTCTGTACCTATTTCCATTCTTAGGTTTGGGTCATCGTGGAAGAGCTTATCCTGAACTCCGGATGAAAAACCCACCAATGGAGCTGGTGACTGATGGAGACTGAGAATCATCACTGCACTCCAGAAAGCATGGGCCTTCTGTAGAAATTGCCAAACAGGTTTAGAGTCCTGTGGATATACCTTTTGCTCTGAACCCCATGTGTGACACAGTTGAACCTGCAGATACTATGGAGGAAGAAAAAGAGCAGCCAGATTTCCTTCCGTTTCCTTTCACACTCCACCCAGAGTCAGTCCATCTGAGTCAGAGTAACACTCCACTTATTATGCAAGCTGAAGTGGCACACGCTGGGCTCATGATAAATGTCCACATGGGAAGCAGCAAGTGTACTCTCAATACTGGATTCATTGGAGGAAAATGAATCCATCCTCACAGAATATCCAGACCCATCCATCTCCCTAAAAAAGACTCAATCTCCATTCGACAAACCGGAATCCATCCCCCTCTTAACTCAGGAAGGACATTCTGTTTCTCATGTGGAAGGAGACCCTTCTGAGGACTCTGAAGTAGAATTACTGTCTGAAGGCAACTTGGAGGCCAGTCTGGATTTAGAGCTTCCCTGTCCCCTTCCTAAAAAGACATCTCTTTATCTTGCTCTCATGATTCTTGTCAAGTATTCATTGTATTTACTTTGCTAACTATTAAACTCTCATTGTTAATATTATGGTGTGCAGTTCTTCAGTGCTTATTATACTGTGTTTTATTTTCCACTTATAATGTGAGACCTCAGACACATAGGTCCTGGGTGGGCCAAAAACCAGACAGGTCTGGTCCCATAGAAGACAACCTTACTGGATATACAGGGAACTATGAAATGCATGGAATCACCAGGAATCCAGGCCAGGCCTCCATGGAAAGACAAGTCAGCTACCAAAGCTTAAGGACAGAGCAGATGCCTGGAAATGTGTTTTGTCAATCGGGAGAAGTGCCAGAGTAACTGTAATATTATGTGGGACTCTGTTCTGTGAGTTCAAGTCTGTTTATATATCCATTGTGCTTTGTACAAATATTTAAGAAAATTAAAACTCCACAATAGCATCACAAATCTACTTTGGCTTTGAATGTGGCCTAGTTGTAGAGAGCTCGCCTAGTATACAAGAAGACCTTGATTCAATTCCTCGGCACTGCATACACAGAAAAAGCAGATGGGGCACTGTGGCTCAGGTGTCAGAGTGCCACCCTTGAACAAATGTGGCCAAGGACAGTTCCTGGTCCCTCAGTTCAAGCCCCAGGACTAGCCAAACAAGAAATCATACCATTTTCCACACATTTGGAAATAAATCTGTTTTATCTAAACCTACTTCTTTTTTGCCAGTCCAGAGTGTGTGCCACCAAGCCAAACTACTGGCCCCCAACCTTACTATTTTTAATCATTTAATTTTTTTACATAATCATATTTTATGCTGTCTGTATTAATAGTATAAACAGTATCCTTAGTGTAATAATGTTAAAGGTAAAACATAACAAATTAATAACTAAAATTCCTTTTTTATTATTTTTATAGCATTACTACAATTTTATGAGAAAAATTACCTAGAATGTTTATTTTAGAGTTCAAGTAATCCATTTTGATAAATATATCAACCTACATCATTTATTTGAACACATTTTAAACTATTTTTCTCAGGAATGGAAATACATACATATTTGTTGTAAATGAAATTTATGACTTGGAGGGAAGAGAAAAAGAAAAGGGGGAAGGGGGTAACAGTGTTTACAAGAAATGTACTCATTATATATGTAACAGCAATCTCTTTGTATATCACCTTGACAACAAATTTTTTGAAAAGTACAATAAGTTTAAATGTCTACTTTGGGCAGAATTTTTTTTTGCCAGTACTGGGCTTAGACTCAGGACCTGAGCACGATCCTTGTTTTTGTTTTTGTTTATTCTTAAGGCGCAAGTTCTATCACATGTGCCACAGCACCACTTTTATCTTTTTTTATCTATGTTGTGCTGAGGAATTGAACTTGGGTCTTCATTCATGCTCGGCAAGAACTCTTCCACTAGGCTTAACTTATGGCCCCAGTGGGAAGGAAGTTTTCCATAAAATATGTAGGAAATATGTACACTAAGGAAAAGCCATCAAAAATAGAAGAAAAATTATATACTTAGATAACAACATGCCAGTATTATGGCAGATCTCTGTAATTCTAGCTTCAAGAGTGGCCTATTTGGATCGGGAGTTGGCTGGCTGAAGTAAAGTGCTATCCTTGAGCAAGCCCTAGGACAGTGCTCTGGCCATGAGTTGAAGCCATAGGACATGGAAAAAATAATAATTTAATGCCCGTGACTGGTGGCTCACCCTGGTAATCCTAGCTACCCTGGAGGATCGAGGTTCAAAGACGGCCAAGGCATAAAAATCTGTGAGAATCTTATTTCCAAATCATCCAGAAAATTCAAAATGACAATGTGCCTCAAGTGGTAGAGCTCTTGCCTTGAGCTGAAGAGCTTAAGGTAAACATCCAGGCCCAGAGTTCAAGCCCCATGAGTGAAAAAAAGAAAAAGAAAAAGAAAGCCCTTATCTAAGGCTGGAGTGCACACTAGTGGTAGTTTGCTTGCCTAGTATGCACAAAGCCCTGTGTTCAATTACTCTGTACCACTTACACCAAAAAAAAGCTGGAAATGATCTCAGAAGGTTGGGTTGTGAGGATCACAGTTCAAAGCCAGGCCAGACACTAAAGTCCATGAAACTCTTACTTCCACTTAAGCACCAGAAAACCAGAAGTGACACTGTGGCTCAAGGTGTTTAAGGTTGTAGCCTTGAGCTGAAGAGCCCAGGGACACTGCCCAGGTGCACAATTAAAGTCTTACAACCAAGAGAGAGAGAGAGACAGAGAGAGAGAGAGAGAGAGAGAGAGAGAGAGAGAGAGAGAGAGAGAGAGAGAGAGAGAGAGAGAGACAGAGACAGAGAGAGAGAGACAGAGAGACAGAGACAGAGACAGAGACAGAGAGACAGAGAGAGAGAGACAGACAGACAGAGAGAGAGAGAGAGGCAGACTGACAGAGACAGACAGAGACAGAGAGACAGAGACATCAAACTGTCAGGCACTGCTGCCTGAAGCGTGTAATTCTACGTACTATGGAGGCTGAGATTGGAGGATCTTGGTTCAAAGCCCAAAGCCAGCCTGGACACATATGTTTGTGAGACTTACATCACCAATTAACTGCCAGAAACCATAAATGGAGCTGTAGAGGAAGAGCGCTAGCCTTGAGCTGAAGAGGTCAGGGACAGTCCAGGCCCAAAGTCCAAGCACCATGACGAATCAATAATAAAAAAAGAAGATAGCTAATAGTAATGATGAATAATTTTGGGCTGGGAGTTTGGCCTAGTGGTAGAGTGCTTGCCTAGCATGCACGAAGACCTGGGTTCAATTCCTCAATATCACATACATAGAAAAATGCTGGAAGTGGTGCTGAGGCTGAAGTGGTAGAGCCTTGAGAAAATATAAGGACAGTGCTCAGTCCCTGAGTTCAAGCCCAGGACTGGCCAAATCAAAAGTAGTAGAGTACTGGCATTGAACTGAAGATCTGAGGAACAGCCCAGGCACAGAGTTCAAGCACCACAAACAACAACAACAAAATCTATGAAATGGCAGTGGTGGTTTTAAGCTAAGCAAAAATAGAGTAGAAACTGGTAAAATACATATTTGTGTGTAAGCAAAATAGCCAGACTTATGCATTAGAACAGGATAGCAACTTGAAAAAAAATTTTGTTTTCCATCTCACTAGGTCCTGTCTCTTAATTTATTCAAGTAAGTAAAATGCTGGGTTTTATAATCGTTGCTCTGAATATTAGAAAATCATAATATCTCTCATTAACCAACAAAGACCAGGAACTGGGGCTTCGTTCAAATGGCAAAGTATCAGGCAAGAGAAGAAAAAATTGAAGTAAGAACTTGAAGTTCTTGATCCAGAACCTGCATAGTAACAGAGCAGCAGCCTGGTGATGGTACCTCACACCTATAATCTTAGCTAATCAGGAGGCTAAGATCTGAGAATCAAAGTTTAAAGCCAGCCAAAGTACCCAGTTAACTGCCAGAAAAACCAGAAGTGGCACTGTGGCTCACAGATTAAAGCACTAGCCTTGAGCTGAAGAGCTCAGGGACAGTGCCCAGGCCCAGAGTTCAAGCCCCACAATTGACAAAAATCAAACAAGCAAACAAAACTCACAAAGAAGCCTGCAGACCACAGTGGTTCTGCTGAGTCTCTTCTCTATGGGGATCAGGAAACATTTCACTTTTTCTGTCTCTTCCCATCTCAACATTCATACTAAAATAAGACTGTGTTGAAAGTTTCAATTTATAAAAATGTTTTTCATGAAGCACCCTGAAATATTCACCGCTTATATCTCAATTGAAGATAGTTGATTTGGGGCTGCATTGGTAGAGTGCTAGCCTTGAGCAGAAAAGGTCAGGGATAGAGCTGAAGCACTCAGTTGAAGACCCAGTGCCAACACACAAAAGAAATTATGCACTTTATACATATTTTCTAATTTCTTAATGAATTTTTCAGTCTGTATAAATATAGGGTACATTCCTTGTTACTTAAGTAAGATTGCTCTTTTTTTTTCTTTTTGCCAGTCCTACGGCTTGGACTCAGGGCCTAGACATTTTCATTGGACTCGCTTGCCCAAGGTGAGTGCTCTGCCTCTTGAGACACAGCGCCACTTCTAGCTTTTATTCTGAGTATGCTGTACCGGTGAATAGAACCTAGGTCTTCATGCATTCTAGGTGAGCACTCTACCATTAGGCTACATTCCCAGGCAGGGAGATTCCTCTTACAGTCATTGTATGTTCATAGAGTTTGATCTCACACACTGTAGGGCCCTGGTTGACTTTGACCTGTGATCCTAAACCCTAAGCATCCTAAGTAGCTGAAATTAAATTGTGAGCCAGCATGATGACTTCCATTCTTTTTTCTACAAAAATATATGTAGTTATCTAAAATATATCTATAGCTGAAAAAAATGAATCTCTCCCAAACAAATCTTCAAAGAAACAACCATCCTATTAAAAGGTGGGCTAAAGACTTAAAAGAGTATTCTCTGAAGAAAAAATTAAAATGGGCTTTAGACACATGAAGAAATGCTCCATATCTCTAGCAATAAGGGAAATGAAAATCAAAACAACTTTGAGATTCCACCTGACTCCAGTCAGAATGGCCATTATCAAAAAATCTAATAAGAGATATTGGTGGGGAAGTGACCAGGGGGATCACACCTACACTGTTGGTGTGAGTGTAAACTCGTTCAACCACTAGGGAAAGCAGGGTGGTGGTTCCTCAAAAGACTGAACATAGAGCTCCCCTATGATCCAGCAAATCCACTACTTGGCATCTACCCAATTGTCCAGAAAAAAGGACATTCTAAAGCCACTAGCACAATGATGCTCATTGCAGCACTATTTACCATAGCAAAGCTATGAAACCAACCCAGATGCCACTCAGTAGATGACTGAATCAAGAAGATGTGGTACTTATACACAATGGAATGCTATGCTGCCATCAGAAGGAAAGATATCGCCCCATTTGTAAGGAAATGGAAAGACTTGGAAAAATTCATATTAAGTGAAGCAAGCCAGACCCAAAGAAACATAAGCTCAATGGTTTCCCTCATTTGTAACAATTAGTTCACATCTAGGACTCTCCTAGCAGAGGATTACAATAACTCAAAAACCTAGGTATATAAGGTCATATAGGATGAGACTAAATGAAAGGATCTCTAGGATATGGGAACAAGAGCTATATCTTGTGTCATCGTTGCTCTTAATCTTGTGTGATTTTTGTCCTTAAACTACTATGTTATTTCTCATCTCTTATTTTGCCCTTTGGTTAATGTCAGATTGTTACTGTATCTGATTTTTTCCCTGTCAAATTGTATATATGTTTATTTGTTTATGTCAAATAGGAAAGGGAAGAGGGGAAACAAGATGATTGGGAAGGGGAGGGGAGAGGGAACTGGGGACAAAAACATGTGGAGTGGAATAAATGTGTGAGAAGTAATGCAGTCCACTACCTGTAAATGTAATCGTAACCCCTCTATACATTACCCTGAAAATAAAAAAGAGACTATAAAAATATCTGTAGAAAATGAGGCTGGATGATGGAAACAACCAGATGCCCTACTACAAAAAATGTGATACACACACACACACACACACACACACACACACACACACACACACAATGTAATGATACATAGCCAACCGACAAGATAAAATAATGGCATTCTCGGGGAAGTGGATGAAAAGGAAAAAAATCATATTAAGTGAAGTAAGCCAAACTCAAAGGAACATAGGCCCAAGAGTCTCCCTCATTTGTCAAATTCAGTAGAAACCTTGGGCTCTGCTACCAGAGATTTACAATAGAACAAAATCTAGAGACATCGTGACAAATAGTATGACACTAAATGTAAGGACCTCCAAGATAAAGAAACAAAACTCATATAATGAGTGATTGTTGTCCTTAATGAACTATGTGATCTCTTATCTCTTTTGCTATCCCTTGGTTATATCCTATTGTTACAATATTTCACCTTGTTTTCTGATATATTTCATATGTGCCTAATTGGTTATTTGAAATTGGATAGGGAAGGGGGGAAATGAACATGAGTGGGGGTAGGGGAAGGGAAATGGGGACCATATCATTACATGGGGTATCAAAGTTTGAGAAGTAATGCACCTTCTATCTGGTGAATATAATGTAACCCTTCTATAAATTACAATAAAAATAAATACATAAAAAGAAGATCTGCACAGAAAAAAATAATAATGGCATTTTTGGGGTAGTGGATGAAATTAGAGTGAATCCTGTTGAGTGAGATAAGTCAAGACCAAGGAACAAAAGGTACATGGTATCCTTAATATATAGATATTAGTTTCAAACAGTAGTAGAGCGATGATTGAATAGTTGATACCCAAAGTTCTGGACATAATTTTGGAGATATAAACATAACTACATAGACATAAAAATCTAGGATAGACTATACACTCTATAGACATGTGTTTTATTATAGATTAATCTGTATCTATGACATACAATGACTCAGCTTAACTTTTACTATATTCTAAAATCTATGTGCCAGTGATTGTATAGCGATTCCCTTCTTGAATACTTGTTGGTTAAACATGACATTTGAAATATGATGTAAATTTCAATGTTAATAAATTTTTTTAAAAAAGAGGCTAGAGGTAAATACCACTAATGTACTTGCTCTAAGTGGTACAGAAATTTTCTTAATGAATCAAGGGGTTTTATTACATCTTTATGCAATTATTTTAGTTCTGAGTGTTCTACACTCAATGATACTTCTGGAAAGATGATATAGCTGACTGTGTAGATGGTATGAAGACATACTGGCCTAAACGTAGAATAAAGCATTGGTAAGTGGCTGTTAGCTGTCCAGATTCTACTGGAATATGTGGAATGAATTTATTAAGCATAATGCAGGTTCTTAGTCAGATCAGGATCAAGATTATGTGGTTCCATGAGATGAATGAGGAAAGATCAGAAAAATCTACTAAGATATCCAGATATACTTTTGAAACTAAGGTATCTGGACTCCTTTTTTTTTCTTTCTTGGTGGGGAGCTTGAACTTTGGACCTGGGCAAGGTCTCTTAGTTCTTTTTCCTCAAGGCTAATGCTGTACCAGTTTTAGCCACAACTCCACTTAGTTTTTGGGTGGATAAGTGGAGAGTAGAATCTTACAGTTTTTTTTGTTTTCATTTTTTTGCTTGCAAAGGCTTTGATTCACCTTCTCCCTGGCTAGTAGAATGACAATTATGACCCTCCAGCGCCTGGCTAGTGATTCTTTGAAAATTGGACTTTCTTCCAAATCACGTAACTGGTTCCTAGCAAAGTTTTGAAGCCTGACTTAAATGTGACAGATTTTTGTCACTTGGAGACACTCTGTGCTGAACGTTAGAAATCTACCAGCTGAGTCACAGTGGCACTTCCAGTTTTTTGTTTATGTGGTGCTGAGGAATGGAATCCAGGGTTTCATACATGCTAGGCAAGCTTCCTTTTCAGCCCAAGGTTTTATGTTTTGTTTTTTCAGTGTTGTTGCTTCTAAGGTACTGTATGATGTTCTTTCATTTTCTTTGCTTTTTACCTCTTTTCTTCTTTTTCCCTTTAGTTTTATTCTCTGTAGTCACTGTGTTGAATTCGGGTACCCTGTGTCTTGTACATAGGTTTATGTGATTTGGAATGGAGAGGGTATAATAAAATGGTAAAAAAAAAAAAACAAAGGAAAAAGGGTGAACCAATTGAACAGTGATACTTGGAAGACACTAAACGGAAATGAACTGAACAATCTGGGTGGAGAGGGGGCTGAGGGTAGGAAAACAGAGAAAAAGGAGGGAGGGGATAACAATTTTCTTAAGAAATGTGTTCATTACTTATGTAACCGTATGCCTATTATATATTGACTTAACAAAAAAAATTAACTTAAAAAATAATTTAGCTGGGTATGGTGGCTCACACTTGTAAATGTAGCTACTCAAGAGGCTGGGATCCAATGATAGCAGTTCAAAGTCAGCCTGGGCACTGAAGTCCATGTGACTCTTATCTCCAATTAACCACCATAAACCCAGAAGTGGCCCTATGGCTCAAGGGATTAGGCAGTAGTCTTGAGCTGAAAAGCTCAGTGACAAGACCCAGGTGCAGAATTGCAGTCCCATGACTTGAATGATGAATGATACTAGCCAGGCTCTGTGCGCTCACACTTGGAATCCTATCTACACAGAATCAGGTTGGAATCCAGCCCAAACAAATTGCATGATATTCTGATTTACAGTTCATTACCAAAAATCTGGAGGTAGAGCTGTGGATCAAGTGGTAGAACACTAGCCTGAAGCAAAAAAAAAACATTTAAGGACAGTTCCCAGGCCCTGGGTTCAAGTCCCAAGACTTGCATAAAACAAACAAAATGTGACGCTGAGTCGTCCATCATTTGGTGTTATACTTCAATATTCTTGATATGCGTCTTAGAAATTAAGTCCCTAGCAAATACTCTCCCCTGAAATTCTGCTTCATAGCTGATTCATAGAATTTCAGCATCATTACTATCACCTTCCCGTTAGCATAGCAGTCTACTACTGAAAATTTGAACAAAACTTTTGAGTAATCCTAATAAATCTGTGTATCATCTGCACACACATCAAATCAGCAGCAGCTATGATCTACTATTATCTAAATGTCTTTAATCACTTCTTGAGTTAATGAGCCTTAAAGAGTAAAACATATGAAATAGTTATGAAACTAACAGTCACCATTCTTCTACCTAATATTGTAATATAAGTTTATAAATGCAAGGACTATTCTGAAGTGTGCAGAAGATAGTTTCTAATTATAATATTCTCATGAAGTATAGTTTTTAAGAAACATGTTGCTTGCTTTGGGAAAGCAAAGGCAAGGAAAAATGATATAAGTAAGTTCCCTATTTATCAGAAGGAAAATACTATTGGGTTTAGATCAACTTTCATTCATTCCGTGCTGATCAAACAAATATTTGCAATTCCTGAGGACAATCACTTCATTGTGATGCACAATCAGCCAGCCTAGATCAATCTTCCAAAAAAGGAAAGGAACAAATGAGAAGCAATTAAGGTTTCCAAAATGAACCAGGTGGTGGTGGCAGCTCACACTTGTAATTCTATTTACTCAAGGCCTGAAATCCAAGGATCTGGACTAAGTCTGTCTGTTATGAAAATATTCCTGTCTGAAACATCATCTCTGTTATCACAGCCCAGCTGATACACTCTGCCCAACAGTTTCCAAACAACAAAGTCCATCTCCTATCTGAAATACTAGCAAACGTACTAACACATTATTTCCTCTTTGGGAGATAGTTGAAACAAGTACCAGAATCATTTCTCTGGCGTCAGAGTGGAAGTGGAAATATATACTCACTAGAAGCCCATCTAGTAAATTACAGTCAATCATCTTTCCTCACGTCTTGTTAGTTAAATTGAACAATGAGTGTTTGGATCAGAAGCGATGTGTATGAGCATAGAGGTTGTAAAAGTACTGTAATCCTAGCTACTCAAGATAAGCTGAGACCTGAGGATTCCAGTTCAAAATCAGCCATGCAATAAATTCCATAAGATTTTTACCTCTAATTAACCAGCAAAAAACAGAGCGTTGAATTGTGCGTAAAATGCCACAGGCCTAAGCTTTGCATAAAAGTGGTAAGGGGTAGCATTCAGGATGCCCACTCTCTCCACTCCTTTTTAACATAGTACTAGAATTCCTAGGCAGTGCAATAAGGCAAGAAGCAAGCATAAAGGGGATCCAAGTAGGGAAAGAGGAAATAAAACTATCCCTTTTTGCAGATGACATGATTCTGTATTTAAAGAATCCTATAGACTCTACTCCCAAGCTCCTTGAGCTGATTCCAAGCTTTGGAAGCGTAGCAGGCCATAAAATCATCCCTCAAAAATCAACTGCCTTCCTTTACGCCAACAGTGAGAGGAACGAGGCAATAATCAGGAAAGAAACTCCTTTCACAATAGCCTCAAAGAAAATAAAGTACCTAGGAATTAGCTTAACTAAGAATGTAAAGGACCGTTTAGATGAAAACTTTAAAACCCTAAAAAAGGAAATTAAAGCAGAACTAAGGAAATGGAAAAACCTCCCATGCTCCTGGATTGGAAGAATCAACATTGTGAAAATGACAATCTTGCCAAGGGCTATCTACAAATTCAATGCAATACCCATCAACATCCCAATGTCATTCTTTAAAGAAACAGAAGAGGCAATTCAAAATTCGATATGGAATAGTAAAAGAGCCGTATAGCAAAAACACTTCTTAGCAGAAAGAACAGCGCGGGAGAAATTTCAATTCCAAACTTTAGACTCTATTACAGAGCTATAATTATTAAAACAGCTTGGTACTGGCACAAGAACAGGCCTGAAGTCCAATGGAATAGAACTGCGGACCCAGATATTAAACCACAGACCTAGGGCCACCTAATCTTTGACAAGGGAGCCAAAAAAATAGAATGGAAGAAAGATAGCCTCTTCAACAAGTTGTGCTGGCAGAACTGGTTAAGCACCTGCAGAAAACTAAGGTTGGGTCCTTCTTTGTCACCTTGCACTAGAATTAACTCCAAATGCATCAAAGACCTGGAGGTAAAAGCTGACACACTGAAAAGTTTACAGGAAGGAATAGGAGATACACTAGGCCTCCTTGGCACAGGTCGAAACTTTCTTAATAAGGACCAAGAATCACAACAAATCAGAGAAAGGCTGGATAAGTGGGACTGCATTAAACTGCAGAGCTTTTGTATGGCAACGGATATAGCTAGTAAACTAATCAGGAAGCCTACAGAGTGGGAGAAGATCTTCACCAACCAAACAACGGACAAAGGCCTCATATCTAAAATATATCAACAACTCAAAAAATTGAATCACTCCAAAACTAACCTCCAAAGTAACACCCATCCCATTAAAAAATGGGCCAAAGACTTAAAGAGAGTCTTCTCTGAAGAAGAAACAAAAATGGCCTATAGACACATGAAGAAATGCTCCACATCTCTGGTCATAAAAGAAATGCAAATCAAAAAAACTCTAAGATTCCACCTCACTCCAGTTAGAATGGCCAGGATCAGGAAAACTAATGACAACGGATGCTGGAGGGGTTGTGGCCAGGAGGGATAACTACTACACTGATGGTGAGAGTGCAAACTCGTTCAACCCCTATGCAAAGCAGGGTGGCAGTGCCTCAAAAGGCTAAACATAGAATTCCCCTATGACCCAGCAATTCCACTACTTGGCATTTACCCAACAATCCAGAAACAAGGGTATACTAAACCCACTAGCACAACAATGTTCATTGCAGCACTATTCACCATAGCAAAGGTATGGAACCAACCCAGATGTCCCTCAGTTGATGAGTGGATCAACAAGTTGTGGTATTTGTACACTGCCGGGCCAGCCGGCAGCAAACCAGGGTTCGCGGATTGGGATTCCTGAAATAGGGGCAAGGACTAGGAAAAAATAGAAGGGAGACAAACAGATGGAGTTCGGGAGGACTACAGCCAAAGTCAGCAGTCCAAGAAGACTGTGAGCTCCAGACTGCCGCCTAAGAGACTCTCTCCTTTATTTTAAGTTCCGACCTTAAATACTCTTCTTAAAACTAGGGAGTTGCCAGAAGCTACATTCATACAAAATAGTAAACAAATCACATATAGGATAAATGAGAAAGGATTAACATTGCTTAAAGTCATCATGATAAGAACTGATTGACATTGCTTAAAGTCATCATGATAAGAACTGATTGACATTGCTTAAAGTCATCATGATAAGAGTTACTTCCTTGTGTATACAGTTGCATAGGTCCAAGGTCAGGTCCAAGGTCATTGACCCCACAGTCGGTCCCCAACATCTCCCCCGTCTTTCTTTTAAAAGATGCGACTTGCTTGTCTTAGGTTGGGTGGATCGCTGACTCTGCCTTACCCGTCATGGGGAACTTCTTCAGATCAAGCTGAAGGCCCTGTCTTAGGTTGGTCAGAGAGCGTCCCCTCTTATCCCATCCTTGACTGCGATTCCTCTCGGGGGGGGGGGGGGAATTCATCCATCTGGGGCTTAGATCTGCGGAGTTGTTCGATTGGTGACTGTTGCAGATGTGACCTTTGGACGGGTACTGGCCACAGGTGTTGATTTGTTCCCAGCCATAGCTTCAGTTGTCACTTTACTTGGAGTCGAAACAACAGGAGTTGGCTTGATATTGGCTGTTGGTGGATCTGAAGTGCTGGCAATTCCTCATTCTTCAGAAGCTGCAGTGGTTTTCAACGTGATCAGTCTCTGCTGTTCTGGGACCTTACTAGTAGGTTCTTGAGGCTCTTTTCTCTGCTCCAAGTGCCTCCCTTGATGATCTCGGAGTTCTCTCTCCAATCTACTGATTCGACCTTCTTAATGGGACTTAAGAGCTGTCATACAATCATCAAGTACATTTTTTGGAGTTTTTTTTTTGCTAATGTTCCATTCTCCCCTTCTTTAAAACAATGCAATAATTCAAACCTAAATGATTTTCTTGATTAAACCTTGAACATGTTCACTCACTCATTCACACACATTCATACTCAAAGATTTTAAAGTGCACAAAATTAATATTGGCCATTCATTTTCCGGAAGTTTGTGTCAAGAGAGCTTTGCCAATTTTACTCTTGCAGGTGAGAACCAGGTTTAAAACAAAACTTTAGAAAAAACATAAGGATCCATATTTAAAACTGGTACCAATTTCAAAGACAAAACTGGACAAGAAAAAATATGTAACATGAACAAGACAAAGAAACAGAGACTTTTACACTTAACACAAAAACATGAATTCAGGTCTTTTCCGCATTACTGGATGCATTACTGGAGGGTTGGGGGTGAAGGTCCAGTGGGTCGCTGCTTGGATGACCACTGTCACTCTCCACAATCCGAACATAGCATTCGGGCAGCCAGCGGGCATCATTTTCTTCCTGTGAGAAAACACATACATGCCCTCTACCCCAGGTTAGAACAGGATCTGGTCCGTGCCAAGCACCAGTTAGGGGATCCTTCCATTTTACTAAGGCAAAAGCACGCTGCTCTCTTTTTTCCCAGAATCGCTGAGCAGCAGATAAATTATTTGACTCCAGATTCAAAAAATTTAAAACAAATAAAGCATGATTAAGTATATTCACAGGGGTAGCGGGATACGATTCTCCTTTCTGTATTTTAGGAATTTGATGTTTTAATAATCCATTAGCTCTCTCCACGATGCCTTGACCTTGAGGATTGTAAGGAATGCCTGTAATATGAGTGATATTATAAGAATGGCAGAAGGACTGACATGCTTGGCCTGCATAGCCAGGGCCATTATCTGTTTTTATTTGCGAGGGAATCCCCATCACAGCAAAACATCGAATGCAGTGAGAAATACAATGTTTAGTAGCTTCCCCAGCAAGGGGGGTGGCTAGGATAAAATTAGAATAAGTATCTACAGTAACATGAACATATTTTAATCGGCCAAATGATGGAACATGTGTGACATCCATCTGCCAAATGTGATTAGAAAGCAGTCCTCGTGGATTTATACCTAAATGAGGAGCTGGTGAGAAGGGCACACAGTTGGAGCAAGTTTTAACTATTTGACGTGCCGCTTCTCTAGATAATTTAAACTGTCGGCGCAAGGCTCGGCTGTTTTGATGATGGATGGCATAGTGTGAGCCCGAATGAAGCCAAAAAAACAGGGGTGGTTGCGAGAACAAAGCAAAGTTTGTACTTGGCGAAATTGGGTCTGGATATTGGAGTTAGTAGTTCCAATAAAGGGAACAGTTTCTATGACTTGAAGAGCACGAATTACATATTGGCTGTCTGAGTATAAGTTAAAGGGCTCGTCTTGTAACAGGACGAGTGCTTGTAAAACAGCCTCTAACTCTACCTCTTGGGCGGAGGAAAAACCCGTAACCCAAGATTGAGTTTTCCCATTAATGGTCAAAGCAGCCGTTCCATTAGAGGATCCGTCTGTAAATACTAAAGCGGCAGAAGATAAAGGCGAGGCCCGTACTATGGAAGGAAATAGGAACGTATGACACGCAGCAAATTGGAGGAGTTTGTTAGATGGGTAGTGATGCAAAATTTTTCCCGTATAATTGGCCCAAGCAATGGCCCAAGAATCGCAATGGGCGAATAGCCAATCTTGTTGTTGTGAATTATATGGGACACAGATAAAATGAGGTTCCTGACCTAAATATTTACGGGAATCCACTCGGCACATATGTATCAGATTAGCTACCAATTCGTAGTAGGGGGTCAGCACTTTGCCGGGTGTTGATGGTAGATAAAGCCATAAATTGGGCCATCCTGCCACAATACAGCAGTTGGGGAGTGAGAAGTAGCTAAAATGTAAACTCCCCATGGTTTAGAGTAGTCACAATAGTTCACTTGTTGCTGGGAAATTGCCTTTTCTACGATTTGGATGGCCCTCTCGGCGTCGGGATTTAAATTGCGCAAGGATGTAGGGTTGGTATCTCCTTTTAAGAGATCAAAGAGGGGTTTTAACTCTCCAGTGGACAGCTTTAAATAAGGCCGAAGCCAATTTATATCTCCTAAAAATTGCTGAAAATCATGAAGACTTCTTAAGTGTGAAGTTTTTAATTGTATTTTTTGGCTTTTAAAATAGTGTGGGCCTAATATATGGCCTAAATACGTAAAAGGGGGATGTTCCTGAACCTTTTCAGCTGCTATTATAAGGCCAAAGCGGCTCAGATCTTGCTTTAGTTGTCCAAAGGCTTGTCGTACGACGGTAGGGTCAGAACAAGCCAACAAGATGTCGTCCATATAATGAACAATATAAACAGAAGAGAATTTTTCACGGGTGGAAGAAATGGCTCTAGCTACAAAACTTTGACATAAAGTTGGGCTATTTGCCATGCCCTGTGGGAGCACAAGCCAAAGATATCGCTTCATGGGTTCTTTAAAATTAACAGAGGGGACGCTGAAGGCAAAGCGCTTACAGTCTTGAGGCGCCAGGGGTATAGTATAGAAACAATCCTTCAAATCTATAATAATCTTATAAGTATCCTTTGGGATTGCCATGGGGGAAGGCAAGCCGGGCTGTAAGGCTCCCATCAGTTCCATAGTTGCATTTATCTTTCTCAGATCCTGTAACAGCCTCCATTTACCTGACTTTTTCTTTATAACAAAAATTGGAGAATTCCATGGAGAGTTAGAAGGGGCCACATGTCCCAAGTCTATCTGTTCCTGTACCAGGTGCTGAACTGCAATGATCTTTTCTAGAGAAAGAGGCCACTGTTCGACCCATACCGGTTCTTCCGAGAGCCAATTTATGGGATCAGCATGAGGGGCAGGACAAACAACAGCCCCCGTTAAAGAATACCCTAATCCTTGCCTCGGGGGGTGAGACTGGGGTTGGAGTGGCTCTAGCTCCCCCTGTGCTGCTCGGCCTAGTCCCCTAAAGGGGAGGAGGCCTTGATCAAGTAACTGCTTAGTGACCGCAGCACTAGGACTAAACATATACACTCCCATTTTTTCCATGATATCACGACCCCATAAATTAATTGGCAGATGATCCAGGACAAATGGCTGAAAATGACCGGAGTGCCCTTCCTCATCTCTCCAAACAAGGATCGCACTGCTCTGCTGTGGGTCAGTTGCTTGCCCAATCCCCTGTAGGGAAGTCATAGAGGTTGTCAGGGGCCATTGGGCTGGCCAATGCTTTTTAGATATTACAGACACATCCGCTCCTGTGTCTAATATTCCTTTAAAGGGTTTTTCTTGTATAAATATAGTCATCTCAGGCCTCTCTTGTTTTATACTTTGTACCCAATAGATATCAGAGGATCCAAATCCTCTCTGTCCGCATGGGGCAGAAGAATTAGCATTCTCCCCATGAGATAAAGGGACAAGTATTAGTTGTGCTAATTTTTGACCCGCTGGGATTGATACTACGTGTTTCGGGGCAGAGGCCATAACTTTGATTTCTCCAGTGAAATCCTGGTCAATTTTGCCAGGTGTAATCTGTATCCCTTTAAGGGCTGAGCTACTTCGCCCTAACAGCAATCCAGCCACTCCCGGGGGAAGGGGACCGAAGACCCCCGTGGGGAGAGCTTGTGTCCCCATCTCTGGGGTCAATACTGAGCAGGTGGAGGAACAGAGGTCCAATCCTGCGCTGCCTGGGGTGGCACGGAAGAGGCTGGAGACTGATTTTGGGGGGTTGTTAGAAGATTTACTTGTGGCCGAGAAGAGGGAGGGACTGCCCCATGGTTTTCCAGGGCCAGAGGCTGGCCCCTTCTCCCGTTTCCCGAAAACGGGCGGCCATTGCGATCTGTTCTTGACCTGCAATCTTTAGCCCAGTGCTTCCCTTTACCACAGCGTGGACATGTGCCAGGTAATTTTTCTCTCTTTAACCTGGCCTGGCGTGGGCATTGCGTCATCCAATGTCCTATTTGTCCACAAGAGAAGCAACGCCCTGGGGGTCTAGCAGCCCGGGCCTCTGGCCTCTGGCCTCTATATTTTAGAAATTCAGTAGCAGTCTTTCCTTGAGGAGCGGCGGCTAAAGTAAGGCCTTGTACATGGGAGGGTCCAATATCAGCACATAGTGAAATAAAGTCCGTGATTCCTCCCTTATTCCTATGGGGTCTGATAGCCGCCTGACAGGCGGCGTTGGCATTTTCATAGGCTATGTGTCTAACTATAATATTCCTTGCGTTCTCATCTTGTACTAGGTGGTCTGCAGTCTCCATTAATCGAGACAAAAATTCTAGATAAGGTTCATTCGGTCCCTGTTTAACTTCTACTAAATTTTTTGTACGATTAGAATTACGTAACCTTTTCCAAGCCTCTTTCGCCGCAGCATTTATTTGTAAATAGGCTTCCTTTGCATAACCCAATTGATCTTCGGTGTTTTTATAGATTCCCTCTCCTAACAACTGATCAAAAGTGTAAGGCAGGTTCTTAGACCTATTTGTTTCAATTTTAGCCCGACACTGTGCAGTGAACTCTGTCTCCCATAATAAGTACTCTCCCGCACTAAGGCATGCTCTGGCAAGCCGCTTCCAGTCATTTGGGCATACAATACCAGCACACGCGGCCTCTAATATTACTTGAGTAAAAGGGGCAGTTGGCCCATATTGGGAGCAGGCACTCTTTAAATCCTGCAATAGTTTAACAGTAACAGGTTGATGGTATACTTGTTCATCCTGATCAACTAAACTAGGGAAGCATCGAGGCTCTGAAATATCTTCCCTCTCTCTAGCAGCCTGAGCCATGCGATGCACTGTGCCTGGTTGTAGTGCCTGTTAAAAGGGACTTATTGCTAGGGCCTTTAGGCTTGAAAGGTTGGAAAAGGGATTGAGGCCGTAAGGCTGCAGCCGGAGGCGGTGGGTGTGAGGGATAAGGTTTAGAATCAGACACCATAGTGGCCTGAGGGTCATATTTCTTTCCTACTTCTGCGGGGGCTCTCTGCTCTATCCCCATTTTAGATAGTAGATGTAGCATTTCTTCTAACCTCTTTTCTATTGTAGCTATCCGGTCCTCCATCGGCTCATCATAACTTTCCTCCCCCATATTAAAATTTGAATTCTGATACTCAATATCTACTGGTTGTTGTTTCCTTTTCAAGATCTCACTTAGACTCTCTTGGGCTGCGGCATATGGCTCAGCCTCAGGTTTTTCAGAAGGGTCCTTTAATTCATAAAGTTCCCTTAATTCAAGTTCAGCATTCTCATGTTGAGGATCTATGCCTTCACTTACTAAATTCCATACATCAATAGCCTGACCTGGGGTCTTTTCGGGGCCATATACATTATAATAATTTTTAATTCTTTTTCCTATCCGCTGCCAGGCTTTTTGGAATTCCTCCTCTATAGACCTCGGGCATGCCTCCTCGAGAAACTGTAGGAAGCTCTGAAGCACCCATTTTTCCACCCACATTTCGTGGGCTTCAAGTAGGCCTGTTAAGATCGGTAAATATGACATATAGCTATTAACTTGACCCATAATTTTTTCTCCTGACTATACACTCTCCTAATAGTCCTACGACGTGTTACTCACCACAGGGGGGGTCCTTCACCTTGTCCCAGATTTTCAGGTCCCTGTTCGGGCGCCAGTTGCCGGGGCCAGAAGGCAGCAAACCAGGGTTCGCGGATTGGGATTCCTGAAATAGGGGCAAGGACTAGGAAAAAATAGAAGAGAGACAAACAGATGGAGTTCGGGAGGACTACAGCCCAAGTCAGCAGTCCAAGAAGACTGTAAGCTCCAGACTGCTGCCTAAGAGACTCTCTCCTTTATTTTAAGTTCAGACCTTAAATACTCTTCTTAAAACTAGGGAGTTGCCAGAAGCTACATTCATACAAAATAGTAAACAAATCACATATAGGATAAATGAGAAAGGATTAACATTGCTTAAAGTCATCATGTTAAGAACTGATTGACATTGCTTAAAGTCATCATGATAAGAACTGATTGACATTGCTTAAAGTCATCATGATAAGAGTTACTTCCTTGTGTATACAGTTGCCTAGGTCCAAGGTCAGGTCCAAGGTCACTGACCCCACAGCCGGTCCCCAACAGTACACAATGGAATTCTATGCTGCTGTCAGAAAGAATGACATCGCCCCATTTGTTAGGAAATGGAAAGACTTAGAACAAATCATATTAAGTGAAGTAAGCCCGACTCAAAGGAACTTAGGCTCAGTGGTTTCCCTCATTCGTCATAATCAGTAGAAACCTTGGGCTCTACTAGCAGAGATTTGCAATAAAGCAAAAGGCCACATATAAGGCCATATAATGTGAAGCTAATTGAAAGGACCTCCAGGATATTGAAACAAAGCCATATAATGAATAATTGTTGTCCTTAATGTACTATGTTGTCTCTCATCTCCTTTGCTGTCCCTTGGTTATCCCATATTGGTATAGAATCTCACTTTGTTATCTGATATATTGAATTTATTTGTATTTGGATATTTGAAATTTGATAGGGCAGGGGGGAAAACCAAGACGGGTGGGGGGTGTAGGGTTGGAGGGAAATGGGTACCAAGACATGTGAATGGGTATCAATGTATGTGAATTAATGCACCTTCTATCTGGCAAATAGCATGTAATCCTTTTACTAATTACAATAAAAAAAATTAAAAAAAAGAAAGTTGTTGTGTGTGGGGAGGATGATGGGGTCAAATACATTTCTTCTTAGAAATATACCTCATCTGGTTGCCCAGGATATTCCTGGCCTTTGTCTTAGAGAAAGGACTGTTATACTGGATTTGTGGCTTGGCGATGATCTAGCATGTACATCTTCGAGTAAGACAGCCACAACTTCCATGCCTGAGACTCAAGTTTCCTGAACTTTCGCAACAGCACAGCAACATCTTTCTTCCTCCTAAGCCACAGGCCAAGTGAGCTGGCTTGAGTTGGTTGTTAGTTACAGTGGCTTGGATACCAGGGTTCCATATTCTGTTCCATTGTGAGGGAGGCAGGGTCACCTTTCAGGGCCCAATGACCAAAGATCCTTGCTCACAGAAGACCTCACCAAAGACATACTGGAGGCTGAATCTCTCCTCCAATCTCACAATATACATGTGGATATAGTAAACAGCACACCTTATTTGTCCAATCCCAATGTCTTCCACTGGGCCCGACTACCAGTCTGGTCTCAGGCTCAAGGAGCCTTTCTTAGGTAAGATCCAAACTTAAGGGTCAATATTGCCCTCATCCTTTACAAAACATTTGCTTCACAGTGCCTTCTCTGCCTGCATTTTGCCCCTTGTCGAATTTTTTTTGTTTTTGCTAGTCTTGGGACTTGACCTCAGAGTTTGAACATTGTTCTTGGGCTTTCTTTAGGCTTTAGCTGTCCCACTGAGCCACAGCACCACTTGCAGCATTTTCTATGTATGTGGTAATGAGGAATCAAACCTGAGGTTTTTTGCGCAGTAGCCAAGGACTCTACCACTAGGTCAAACACACAGGGCATCTTGCACATTGTTTTGACGTCAATCTACTAGGATATTATTAGGTTTCTGTATCCTAATCAATTTTTTCCTGATGATTAGCTTTGCTGTCATGTGTAAAAAATGCAAGAGGGAAAAACACAGAAGAATTAGTGAAATTAAAAAAAAAGCATTACACACATAGATAAGTGTTCATTCTTTGTAGGAGAAAGGATATTTTGATATGATGATGATGACTTTATAATTACTATGTCAGGGTTGAGAGTTTGGCATAGTGGTAGAGTGCTTGCCTAGCATCCATGAAGATCTGGGTTTGATTGCTCAGTACCACATAGATAGAAAATCTAGATGTGGCACTGTGGCTCAAGTGGCAGAGCGCTAAACTTGAGAAAACCCGAGGACAGTGCTCAGGCCCTGAATTCAAGCCCCAAGACTGGCAGAAAGATAAGAGAAAATAAAAATGCTTTTTACGAGCTAATTCACTCACAGCATTTGCTTCTGAAATCTTCGCTTCTGCATCTTGTGAAATACCCCTTTCCCTCAACGTAGACAAGAAAAACAGATCCATCCCATGGTCCACTGTGAGGCCACTGGTTGGCCTAAGAGCTAGTCGTGCAGCAACACATAAGTTTTATTCTAATATTTTCCAAACTTTGTACTCAAATATGCTACCTACTTACCAACTTATGTCAGTTATCCTTATGCTATAACTTTTCTTCATTACTACAATATTTTTACACTCCTACGTTAATCCTCTTGCACCTCCCCTGACCTCTCTCATTCTAGGTTGGTTATATCTGAAAAACTATAATCGTATTTAGTAGTAATCTTGCTCCCATTTTCAAATGGGCAGAACAAGAAACTCAAGAAAAATGTCAAATCAAGAAACAACATCCCCCACCCAATGTAAACAGACAATGGAACAGTCACTGGAAAACCTAGAGGAGAGTCTTCCAAGTGCTACACAAATGCAATTTATAAACATCATTAATGGAAAATGTGAAAATATAAAGAAAGAGATAATGGAGGAAGCCATAGCTGAACAAGAGGAAAGCAAAAACAAGGTGATAAGTGAAAAAGAAGAAGCCATAAAGGAGGCCATAATAAAGGTTTCTCAAAGAAAGATGGATGAATTCAAAGAATCCACAAATAAAAACGTGACCAAACTCCAGCAAATGTCCAAAGAAAATAAAGCTACTGAGCTAACCACTCAAAAGGAAATCAAGGAGATAAAGAAATCCATACATGATCTAAAACAAGGGATGCAAGGCATCAAAAGTGAGGAATAAGAAGCAAGGGAGATGAAAAATAAAGTAGATAGCTTTGATAGCAGGTTAGACATTGCAGAGGAGAGAATTTCCGTGGCTGAAGATAATTTAGGTATTATAAAGAACAGAAAATGAGTCAATCCAAATCTAGGAAATATGAGAGAGCGCTTCAGGAGGTCCAAGATACAATTATGAAGCCTAATTTAAGGCTAGTTGGTATTGAGGAGGGCGTGGAGAAAGAGGTCAATGGTATTGGAAATATACTTCCGGGAATCATCTCAGATAATTTCCCAAATATCCAGAAGGGCAAGCCCATCCAGATAAGAGAAGCTTTTAGAACCCCAAACAGACCTGACCAGAAAAGAACATCCCACCGCCACATTGTGATGCGAACTGGATCAATAGAAGCAAAAGGAAAGATCCTAAAGGCAGCCAGGGAAAAGGGATCAGTAACCTATAAAGGCAAACAAATCAGAATAACCCCAGATTTCTCAGCAGAGACCATGCAAGCACGAAGTGACTGGAAGCATATATGTCATGCCCTTAAATCAAATAACTACGAAACAAGAATACTGTAGCCAGCTAAGCTCCCATTCATAACTCAAAGATGCTCTATACATAGAAAACCAAAATAAATGCAATATAGGGAAAGAAATGGCACGTAAACAGCATACTACCTAAGGACCACAGGAACTGTCAAGACACAGGCCCTACTAAAAGCTTTTAAAAATGGTAGGAACTAATAAATATCTCTCAATCCTAACTCTCAATATCAATGGACTTAACTCTCCAATTAAACGGCATAGGCTGTCTAGTTGGATCAAAAAGCAAGAGCCATCTTTGTGCTGTCTTCAAGAGACACATCTTACCCTAAAACAATCATCTTTTGAAAGTGAGAGGTTGGAATAAACTCTATCAAGCTAACTGCCCCCATAAACAGGCTGGAGTTGCCATCCTCATATCAGATACAATAGACTTCAAACTAAAATTAGTAAGAAAATACAAAGAAGGTGACTACATACTACTAAAGGGATCTTTCCTCCAGGAAGACATAACGATCCTAAATATTTACACACCCTTTTGAAGATTCTCAAAAGATTGAAGATTCTGCCAGTGTAAATTAGATTCCAGCATTGATATTAAATAATGCTATGAGTATGGTTTTATATTTGAAATAGCACTGTTGACAAAATCTAACACACATTTGCTTAGTATTTGCTTTTGATTTCCCAAGAAGTTCAGTACAAGCTAACATGTGTGGCATATATCGACTGGGAGAAATGATTCAGAATATGTGACTCATTTGAACCGAAGTCACTGAAAAGATACAGAAGCAGGATACCCATATTGTTGTAATTTGTATCTTTTGCATATTTTGTGTTTGTTATTAATTCCATTTGTAGTGTACATTTCTAGGTAAAAACTTTTAAAATGTTTCCAAACAATTTGTTATTTCAACGGCAAAAAAAGACATTTATATGCCTGATAAAATTCACAGAATCCAAATTTTTCCATATTATTTTTTGTTTTTTGTGGTTTTTTTGATGGGTCATAGATCTTGAACTCAGCCTGGGCACTATCCCTGAGCTCTTCAGCTCCAGGATACCACCTTACCCTGGAGCCAAGCCCCACTTCCCATTTTCTAAAGGTAAATTGGAGATAAGAGTCTCAGGTCTTTTTGTGCCAGGATGGCTTTAAACCTTGATCCTCAGATCTCAGCCTCCTGAGTAGCTAGGATTATAGAAGGGAGCCACAACCCCATCATGCTCAGCTTTCTGGTTTTTTTTTAAACAAGCCCTTTGGCTGGAACTCGGTCTGAGCACTGTCCTTCAGCTTTCCTCAAGCCTAGTGATCTTCTACTTGAGCCACAGCACTACTTCTGGTTTTTTCTGTGTATGTGGTACTGCGGAATTGAACCTTCGTCTTCATACAAGCACTCTACAACTATGCCAAACTCCCAGCCCCTCCACATTAGTTTTTATGATAGATCTTTCCATGCATCCAGGATGGCTAGAAATCCTTCTTGAGTTTCCCAAGATCAGGGAGTATAGGTGTGTCCCATCCTGTGTGGCTACATAACCATTGTTTAGGGTACAATTCTCTCTTCATTCTACCCATCTAGAGCAATTTTCATCTTCCATGTATAATCATTAAACATTCAGCTCCTGTTCCTCTCTACTCCATTCTCTGGAACCATCGTGCTTTTTGGCTCTAAGGGTTTGTTGATCCTTGGAAGCTCTGGAAGGGAAAACATACCCTAGCTCTTCCTTTATGACTACTGTATTTTTAGTTTACTGCAATCAAGATTCATCTGTAAAATATAGTAAAATGTTCTTCCTTTTCAATGCATTGTTTTGCATATTTCTATCTTTGGATTATTATTAATAGTTGTGAATGGATTCTCCACATATTTGTTCTAGTCTCTGCTTTCTCTTCCGTTAGGTACAAATCTAGAAATAGAAGTGTTGGACCATATTTCTATGTAATTCTATATTTAGTACTTTTTAGCATTCTCCACGCAATTTTTGATTGTTTTATATTCCTTGCAGAAATATTCCAGAGTTCTACTTCTTCTCACTTCCTTCCCAGTAATAGTTAGACTGTGAAAGTTGTTTTTTTGTATGCATGTGTGTGTGTGTTTGTGTGTGTGTATGTGGATCTTTTTGTTTAAAACTATATTTATATTAACATATTTAAAGTAATGATTTCATTGTAATTTTAATTTTTCTCATGACTGTTAATATTGAACTTCTTTCTACATTTTGAACTACTATTTCTATATATTCTTTTTAGAAAATCCTCTCCAATCTCCAATTTTTTCCCTTTTTTTGTGGGGTAGTGGGGAAAGTCATGGGGCTTGGACCTTGGGCCGTGAGCTCTTTAGTTTAAGGCTATTGTCCTACCCTGAGTATTGCCCCTCAGTTCTTCTGCTCACAGCTCCCTACCCCTCTTCCCATTATATACAGAACAAAGGTCATCCTCAGTCTTTTTGAAAAAGTAAAACATACAGTAAATTTGTAGTATGAATCAGCAAGAAATAAATTTCTTGCCAGGTGCAGTGACTTCTACCTGTAATCCTATCTGCTCAGATATCAGGCTGATATCTAATGATTTATTTCAAAGCCAGCCTGGGCATTAGAAAGTCTATGAGACTCTCATCTACAGTTAACCATTAGAATATGGGAAATTGCACTGTGGCTTCATAGGTAGAGTGATAGCCTTGAGTTGAAGAGCTCAAGAACAGTGCCCAGGCCCAGAGTTCAAGCCTTACAAATCCCCCAGCCAAAAAAAAGAAAAAAAAGTTTCTTCCCCAAGTGATTATTATGCCAGACATAGAACATTAACATTCTGGGTGTACTTCACAGTATTATTACTTGATACCCTAAGATTTTGCAATATTCTCACAGAACCAGCATATGTCATCATATAATGTAGTTCCTTTTCAATGGAATAATTCCATTTATAACCTAAATCTACTCCCCCGACTTATTTTTGTCGATACCACAATTGCTCTACCATGATATGCCACAAGCCATTAAACATTTTATGGTGGGTAATTGGAAAGGAGTCTCATGGAATTTTGTGCCAGGCTGGCTTTGAACCATGGTCCTCAGATCTCAGTCTCCTGAGTAGCTAGGATGACAGGCGTGAGCCACCAACACCTGGCTTGCCTTTTTATTTTTTGTGGGTCTTGGGACTTGAACTCTGGGCCTAGGCACCATCCCTAAGCTTTTCAGGTCAATATTTCATGTTAGTCTAAACATTTAAGTAAAGGAATACAATTCCAACAAAAAAAAGAATAAAATTCCAGACATGGTGTGTCTATAACTCAGTGCTAATTACTTGATGAAAATGTGCCATTCCAGAAGCTGGTGTCATTTGATGATGTAGCTGTTGATTTCAGCTGGAAGGAGTGGCAGCATCTGGACAATGCTCAGAGGACCCTGTACAGAGATGTAATGCTGGAGACCTACAGCAACCTGGTGTCTTTAGGTAAGCAAAAGTCAAATTCACTTGCAAGGCCAAGTACCTTGTTATTTTGCAGATACGTGAATGTTTATCAAACTTTCAATACTATTTAAATGAAAGATTCCAGGCCCTGAGAAGTATCATTCATTTCTAAAGAAAACCTAAGGTAATTTTGTACTCATTCTTCAGGATACCTTCAGGATACTTTGACAACAGTTCTAAATTATGTTTCCTCTAATGGAGACGACATTCCAAACTTACACAGTAATTGTAAGTGGATAAACCATCCAGAATAGAATATATATCATTATTGGAAATAGGATCTACAAATCACTAAACAGTGAGTTTATCATGGAAACCTGGCATTAGGTGCAATGTTTCATGCCTGTAATCTTAAAATATTCAGGAGGAAGAAATCTAAGAATTCTAATTTAAAGCCAGCAATGGCTTAAAAATTGCCATGAAACTCTATAACCCCAAGTAACCCCTCAAAAATGTTAGTGGAGTGCCAAGAGTTTGACTTTGTGGTTGAGTGCTTGCCTAGCATGCATGAAGACCTATGCATGTAAGTGGAGCTGGGACTCAAACTGGTATTTTTCTAGCCTTGAGCAAGACAGCTAAGTTTATGCCATACAAAATGAATGCAGAGCTGGGGAAAAGTCAACCATGGAGCCAGTGAGAAATGAGAGAAAATATTTAATAGATAACTTGTGAGTAGGATGTCTGCGAACTTAAAGCAATGATGACCCAGCATAAGCAATAACTCTCTACTGTTTCTAATTTACAGGGCCCTATGTTCCCAAACCTGTATTAATTGACAAGCTAGAGCACTGTGCAGACCTCTGGATAGGAAATTCCTCTGACAAGAATATCACAGGTGAATGAATGCATCTTCATATTGATGTTGGAGCCTGAGCCCCATTGGTAAGTTCATGTTGTGATGTACTGAGCAATAATATTCTTAGTTACCCTAAATCCTGTGTGGAACCTATGGAATTCTTTGTGAATGAATCAAGAATCATTTTCTTTTCCCAATCCTATGCTTGGTCTCAGGGCCTGAGCATGGTCCTTGGGTTTTCTCAAGGCTAGCTCTCTACTTCTTGAGTCATAGCACCACTTCTGGCTTTTTCTTTGTATGTAGTACCAAGGAACTGAACCAGGTCTTTGTGCATGCTAGCCCAAAACCCCGGCATCAAGAATCATAAGGTGATATAATGAATTCTATGTGGCAGTAGAGTTAAAGTTAGATTTCTCTGTAGAAATCACTGTGAAACAAAATAAAATGAGAAAGCCATGAGCCCGTGGCTCATGCCTCTAATCCTAGCTACTTAGGAGGCTTAGATCTGAGGATCAAGGTTCAAAGACTGACCTATCACAAACACCTTAGACTCTTCTCTCCAATGAACCAATAGAAAATGAGAAGTGGGGTTGAGGCTAAAACATAGGGCAGTAGCCTTGAGCTGAAGAGCTCAGGAAGAACAGCCAGGTCTAGAATTCAAGTCCCATGACTGCAAAACAAGAAAGAAAGAAAGAAAGAAAGAAAGAAAGAAAGAAAGAAAGAAAGAAAGAAAGAAAGAAAGAAAGAAAGAGAAAGAAAGAAGAAAGAGGGAAGGAAGAGGGAAGGAAGGAAAGGAAGGAAGAAAGGAAGGAAGGAAGAAAGAAAGAAAGAAAGAAAGAAAGAAAGAAAGATATTTCATTTCTTTAAAACTAAGACTATAAATGATTGAGCAAACAAGGAATAAGTCAGGGAATTATTCTCTGATAAGGATAATATCTTTTTGCTGGTAGGAAGAGACTGGTATTCAGAACCAGACCTTTCCACCAGAAATTGAGCCTAGTGGTAGAGTGCTTGCCTACCATGCACAAAGACACAGGTTTGATTCCTTATTACCACATACATAGAAAAAGCCAGAAGTAATGACTTCATTGGTAGGGTTCTAGTCTTGAGAAAACCCAAGGACAGTGGTTAGGTCCTAAGTTCAAACCCAGGAATGGAAGGAAAAAAAAACAACAAAGTTTCAATCAACATAAGAAAATTAACTAGACAATGAGCTGGGGATTTTCTGGTCTTCCATGGTTCTGAGGGACAGGAGTGTTAGAAAAGGAATTTTTATAAGACTTCAAATGGAAAGAAACAAATTTCAAAATTCCCACAAACACCTAAATTGATACTTTAGTGAGAAGTTGTAACTGAAGGGATATAGGTGTAAGTCCTTACTCTCAAGAATCGTTCTTGCTTGGATCAAAGGCAAACAGACATATAAACCAAACTTGTGGCCGTTGTATCTAGAAAAAATTCGTGTTCCTCACTTAATGGTTAATAAGCAAACAGCATTGAAACTGGGTAAGGTAATCCTATCTGCAACTCAGGACCTGAGACTCTTATCTGTAGTTAACTCTAGAAAAGAGGAAGTGGGGCTGTAACTCAATGGTAGGGGTTATAGTCTTCTGCTGAAGTGTTCAGGGACAGGGCCGAGGCCTATGAACTACAAAAAAAAAAGAAAAGAAAAGAAAAGAAAGTTTTAAAAAGATGCAAAACAGCACAATATTTAGAGTATTTCTCAAAAATAAAAGAAAGGCAGCTATTCCTCAATGTATAAACAAAACAGTATTTGAAAAAAAACAGCTGCAGGTATAGTATAGGTAGTACTCAGCTTAAAACTGTAGCAATACACAGTTGGGTAATTTCAATAAATATTTCCTGTGATATAAAAAGAGAACTATTATATAAGTACCGCGCGCTAACCGATTGCACCACTGGAGCACTCCTTTGCGGTCCCTTGGTTATCTTATATTGGTATAGTATCTCACTTTGTCATCTGATTTATTGAATTTATTTGTATTTGGATATTTGAAATTTGATAGGGAAGGGGGGAAAATCAAGACGGGTCGGGGGTGTGTGGGGGGAGGGATAGGGGTACCAAGACATGTGAAAGGGTATCAATGTATGTGAATTAATGCACCTTCTCTCTGGCCAATATCATGTAACCCTTTTACTAATTACAATAAAAAAATACAAAAAAAGAGAACTAAAACACAGAAAAACATTATTGGTCATTGTAAAATATCATTTTCTTAATATGTTAGGGAGAAAAGCATATATTTCTCACAAATCAATTTCCACTTTTATATTTTAAAATATCTAACACTTAGGATGGGAAAGTAAAGTCATTACCTTTACAGTAAGGAATATTTGTATCTCATGTATGTTTGTGTCTTTTTTTCTATGACTCATTTTAGATGTCCAGGTAATGGAAAATGTGTTCAAGACCTGCCAGGAAAGTCCACATGAATGTCTTTGTGAAGTAGCAGTTGCAAGTAGTATCGAAGTGGAGGAAAACGTGAGATTAGCAACAACTTTAAATTTGAGCTCTACACATAATCCAGAGCTGATTAGTAATAACGGTAACAACTTAGGGGTGAGGACTGAGGAGTTCATTAAGTGTCAGAACATGCTTCTGTCTCCTAAGCCTGATGAGATGCATGCTGCATATAAATCTCGTATGTCTCCTGTTCTTAAAAAATCCATCGGATATTCAGAGCATTTTATTCATGATTGTGATAGTCCAAAAGATCTGCAGTATCATAATTCTGTTCTCCCTGCCCAAGAAATTCTTCAGGGAGGGAGGAAAACTGCTAAATGTACTGTGTGATGAAAAATATTGTACTTAACACCGACCATCACTACACATCCGAAAATGTACACAGGAGAGACTCCTCATACATGTAGTGAATGTGAGAAATCTTTCAGTAATGAAATACGCCTTACAATACCTCAGAGCAAATATCCTGAGATATGCGATGCGTACATCAAGTGTGAAAATTAATTTCTGAGAAGTCAGACCTGACTCTCCAACCTCGATCTCCAAGAGAAGACAAACCTTATGAATATGAGGAACGTAATAAAATTTCTGCCCAGAATTCAGCTCTCAGCACACATCAGAGATCTCACACAGAAGAGAAATCTTATGAATGGGATAAATGTGGGAAGACTTTTAGACTGAAATCATACCTCACTTTGCACCAGAGAAGACACACAGAAGAGAAACCTTATGAATGTAACAAATGTGAAAAGTCTTTCACCCAGAAGATACACCTTCGAGTTCATCAAATAACACACACAGGAGAGAAATCTTATAAGTGTAATGAATGTGGAAAGTCTTTCCAAGGGAAGGGAAAACTTCGTGTTCATCAGAGAATGCACACAGGAGTGAAACCATATGAATGTAACCAATGTGTAAAGTCTTTCCGACAGAAATCTTCCCTCAAATTGCATCAAAGAACACACACAGGAGAGAAACCTTATGTGTGCAACAAATGTGGAAAGACCTTCAAGTGGAAGTCATATCTTGATGGGCATAATAGAACACACACAGGAGAGAAAACTTATGCATGTAGTGAATGCGGAAAGTCTTTCAAATGGAAGGTAAAACTCCATGTTCATCAGAGAATATACTCAGGAGAAACACCTTATGAGTGTAACATATGTGGAAAGTCCTTCACACAGAAGCCAAACCTCAACATGCATAAGACAATTCAAACAGGAGAAAAACTTTATGAATATAGCCAATGTGGAATGTCTTTCAAATGGAAGTCTTCCCTCAAATTGCATCAGAGAACACACACAGGAGAGAAACTGTACGAGTGCATCAAATGTGGTAAGTCCTTCAGATGGAAGTCACATTACAGGAGGCATAACAGAATTCACACATATTAGAAACCTTAGGAATATAACCAAAGTTGAATGTCTTTCGTGCAGTATTCACCCTTCAAGAAGCGTAAGAGAGTTCACACATATGAGAAGCCTTAGCAATGTAATAAATAGGAAAGACTTTTTAGTCTGTGGAAGAAAACTCAGCTTGTGTCACAGAACCAACACAAGATAAAACCCTTAATGAATGTAGCAAATGTTCAGTCTTTTCCCCAGAAGGCACAAGTCAAGATTTATCACTAAACACCCACAGGATAGAATCCTATGAATAAAATGAAAGGGAAATTTTTTTGAAGAACTCATAGTTGAGTTTGCATGATACCACACAGACACAGGATAAAAATCGTATGAATATAAGAATATGAAAAATCCATCATGAACGCATGACTAAGTATAAAATGCACATAGGAGAGAAAAACCTTATGAATATTACAAATGTGGAAATTGTTTGACCTGGAAGGCATACTTCTGTGTTCATCACAAACCTGATTCCCATAGAAGAAAAGAAAACTAATGAATAGAACAAATGTGCAATGACTTTTAATCAGAAGTCAGTCTTCAGTACATTTCAGAACATACACAATAGAGAAATTCTGAGTAATGAAAAACATTTAGCTAGATATAGAATCTCTGTATATGGGAGCATTAGGGTAAGTCTTCTAAACAAAGTCAACCTTCAGCAAGCATTAAGAGCACTCACAGAAGAAATAATAGCATGTAGGAAAACCTTTGTCAGAAACCTCTAAAAGCTGACTGTGTGGCTTAGTGGTAGAGTGCTAACCTATCAAGGATGAAGGCCTGGGTTAGATTCCTCAATACTACGTGAAAAGAGCAAGCCAGAAGCAGCACTGTGGTTCAAATGGTAGAGTGCTAACCTTGAGCAAAAGTAGCTCAGGCCCTGAGTTCAAGCCTAAGGATTGAAGAGAGACAGAGAGAGAGAGAGAGAAAGAGAAAGAGAGAGAGAGAGAGAGAGAGAGAGAGAGAGAGAGGCAGAAAGAGAGAGAGAAAGAGAGAAAAGAGAGAGAAAGAGAGAAAAACAGGAACTTCTAAATTTTACAGAGATAGAGAAGGAGAGAGAGAAGGAGACAAAAACTAATTTCTAAACTTTACAGTGTTTCTATTTCCTTACAAATTCAACTATGTCATTCTTTCTGACAGAAGCACAGAATTCCATTGTGTAAAAATACCATATTTGATCTACTCATCAACTGACGGGCATCTGGGTTGGTTCCATACCTTTGCTATAGTAAATAGTGCTGTGATAAATGTTATTGTTCTAGTGAATTTAGTATGTCCTATCTGGACGATTGGCAAGTAGTGAAATTGCTGGATCACAGGGGAGCTCTATGTTTAGTCTTTTTGGGATACTGCCATAGTGCTTTCCATAGTGGTTGAACGAGTTTGCAATCCCACCACAGTGTAGTAGTGATCCCTCCTGGCCACATCCCCTCCAGCATACGTTATTAGATTTCTGGATCTTGGCCATTCTAACTGGAGTGAGGAGGAAAAGGGAAAGAGGAACTGAAACTTTCTCTCCTTACAGATGACATGATTCTGTATTTAAAGAACCCTATAGACTCTACTCCAAAGCTGCTTGAGCTGATATAAAACTTTGGTAAGGTAGCAGGGTATAAAATTAACCCTCAATGTCAACTGCCTTCTTATATGCCAAGAAACGAGAGGAATGAGGCAAGAATCAGGACAGCAACTCATTTTGCTATCAAAGAAAATAAAATACCTAGGAATTAACTTAGAATGTAAAGCACCTTTTTGATGGAACTATAAAACCTGGGGAAGGAAATTATCGCAGAACTGAGGAAATGCAAAAACCTATGCTCCTGGTTTGGAAGAAGTAATATTGTAAAAATGGCAATCTTCAATCAATATCCCAATGTCATTCTTTAAAGAAACAGAGGAGGAAATCCAAAATTTCACTTGGAATAATAAAAGACCCCTTATAGTCTGTCTTCTTGCGTGATACATAATGTTTAATCTCACCTTCTCCACCAAAATCTCACCTTTCTCATTGAGACATAGGTGGCCCTGTTTACTAGCAGCAAAGGCTCAAACGCGCAGTTTCAGGTGTCACCACTGCCTCTGTTACTGGGTAGATCCAACTCTGCCATCGATTCTGAGGTCTGCTCTGGGAGTCTTGGTCACAAGTTGTTCTGTGGCTTCTGCTGCCAGCCTGTGCCTATTTGCTTCCTTTTCCTCCAGCAGCCTACAACAGGGAATGAAGTTCAGGCGCTGATGCTCTCCTTCATATGCAGGGCAGGATGAGCCCAACCCTCCCTCATCTTCCTCTTCCAATCTTTGGGAAAAAATGTGCTGGCAGAAGTCCTCAGGTGTGGCGCATGTCTGATTCACACTTTTAATCCAGGCTTGTCAGGAGGCTGAGATCTGAGTATGGAAGTTCCAAGTCACCTAGAACAGGAAAGTCTGATAGATTCTTACTACGAAACGTAAAAACAGCTGGGAATGGAGTTTGTGCTCCAGTGATAAAGGGCTAGTCTTGAGTACAAATGCTTAGTGCCCAGGCCCTGAGTTCAGGCTCCAGTACTGCCAACAACCTCACTTTAGTGAGATTTTAGCTTTATCCATGTAGGCACATCTCACTGGAATCTTTGCTGGTAGAGATAGTCTTCATAATTTTGTCTCAAGGTAAAGGTCCTCCTGGGGTAGTACACAAAAGGTGTCATGGAGAGAGGAGCCCCACTTGCTCCAGGTTTGAAGATGGCATAGGTCAAGCCAGCATGGAGTTGGCACATCAGTCTTTTTCCTAGCACCACCTACCAGTGAATGTCAAATGACATTGATTGTTGTGGGATTGTGTGATTGAAGTGCCCCATTAAGGGCAGTGTTAGCACATCCAAACTTGGATACCAGGAATGCTGAAATCTCAAAGCTAAGATTTCTGTTGGCTACAGAATTGCTTTTGTGTCTGTGATTCAGTAAATGTTCAGGTGCCAAGATTCTGAAGCTTGATGCCATGTGTTTATTCCATTTAGTAAAATTATTTTAATGCACTGTATAAGTTAAAACATTTGATAAGAGTCAGGGGTAGTTAAAACATTGTTCTTGAATTCAGGTGTCTGGCAGGGTAATAGGGGGGTGTTGGTGGCTGGGACTATGAAGCGGGAGCTGCTATCAAACCATGGATCATGTTCCTCTTTGTCTGGGAGAAATGACTCCAAAGATGAAATTTGAATGGTGAGGAAAACATGATGATGTATTCAGGAAATTTCTCCTAAACAAATGCTCATGTGGAAGTGGGATGGGGGTTGGGCATGTCTGAGGCAGAGCTTAAGGGGGCTTCTCATGGCGTTGAGAACCTTCCTTGCGACTTCAGGCATGCAGGAGGGTGTTTTAGATGACCATTGAGAGATGGATGGAATAAGACTGGAGACAAGATGAATGCTGGGATCCTGCAATGCTCTTGCATGAGTGGGTGGTGGCTCACCTGAAAGAACTAATTATGTCTAAAAAAGAAATCAGGAATTTGTTTTGATTAGATAATACCTATAATCCGAGGCATATTCAGGATCCTGATCTTAGTATTGTGGTTTAAAACCAACCCAGCAAAGGGAAAAATGCATGAGACTCATACTCCCAGTTTAGAGCAAGAACAAAGATTGAAGTAGAGCTGTGGCTCAAGAGCTAGAGTGCTACCTTGAGCAAAGAACAGCTAAGAAAAAGCTTCAGGTCTTGATTTCAAGGCCAGGAATGAAAGAAGGAAGGTAAAAAAAGGGAAGTATGTGAGGAAGGGAAATATATAAATGAAAGAGAGAAGGAACTAGAAATTTAAAACTAGAGAATATTTAAAAGTCATCAGTCCTTCTAAGAAAAGTGTTGGAGTATGGGTTCTATATGTGGTGAACTGGAAGCCCAGCAGTGATTTGTTAACCAAAGAGTCACCATGATGAGCAAAGGATACAAATCTGCATGAGCCTCTTAGCAGATGGAGTCACAGAAGAGAACCTCAGCTCCCATCCCATAGTTAGAAGTATATAGAGATGGAGAAGTTGGCATCACCTTGATGTCATTGTGTCCATGGAGACTGGAAGCCATGGCTCTGTGAAAGCACAATGTTCTGGTTACTGAGCTGGGAGGCTGAGGAGAGCCAAGTCCTGGCCATGAAGAAATCAGGGCGGCAGCAGAGCAACTCTGCTGCAGTGTGTGCCTGCTTGGCTGTTCTTATTCTGTGGTGGATCAGGCCGGAGCGGGTGATAGTAACAGTTTTGTGGTCACAAGCCCTTCACCAAGAGCTTCCTCTGGGATCCTCATAAGCTACAGGGTGGCTGGTGGTGGGATGTGTGTGGGGTGGAAGTGACAGAGGGATGGACGCATGGCAAGGTGGGTGAAGAGATGAGAGGAATGATGAGAGCCCAGTTCATTGGTTTCCAAGGTTAATGGGTGGGAGGTAGAGAGGCATGATGGAGGAATGATGGAGGCAGGGGAAGGTGGTGACAGAGTGAGGCCATCTGTATTGCCAGCCTGGCCATCATCTGAAGCCCATAGGCAGCTTCCTGATCCTTCACTTAGTCCTGCTCCTTGTGGAGGGAATGTCACGTGTACCCAGAGCTAGGGGTGGGGCAATGTTAGTAGCACCTGGAGAACCATTGGCCTCTACCTGGGTGAGGGGTGGTTATGGCTCCCATGCTGGGTGGCCTGATAGCTATGGAACAGATCTCTCCTTAGCTACCACAGTCAGTGGCTGCTCTCCATCTAGAGTTAGGGCACCTGCTCAGCCATCAGGACACCCCATGCCAGGACAGAGGCCTACAATTCAGATGGCAGCACAGGGGTGAAGATGATCTCACCGTAGCCCTAGTTACATGGCTGTCCCTGCATGCTGGACATGATGAGCGGAGGGAAGATGTTCTCTGTGTTTTTCCACAGCCTATCCCGGCCTCTTCTTGTGTCTGATTAGACCAAGGGAGTACCAGGTTCCCTCTCATAGTCCTGGCTCTTTTTCTTTTACAGTCATGAGGCTTGAACTCAGGTCCTGGGTACTGTCCCTGAGCTCTTTTGCTCAAGGTTGATGCTCTACCATTTGAACCATAGTGCCATTTCCAGCTTTTCCTTTTCATGTGGATCTCTGATATGTCCAGTGCTGTGCCTGCAGGGAGGCACTAACCCCACAGACAGAGCCACCTCTGCCGTGACTGTGACTGCCCACAACCCTCACACCCAATCCTTGCACACCCCTCGACTCCAGTTTTAGCTCCTCTTGGACTGGGTGTCCAGCCTACCCCTTCCTACACTCACAAAGGGTCTACAATTGTCTTCCCACTGTGAAGCAAAATGTCTTGTGAAGGGTAAGGGGAATAGTGACAGTTAAGTTTGGATCTTACCTAAGAAAGGCTCCTTGAGCCTGAGACCAGGCTAGCACTTACGCCTAGTTAATGACTTGGGATTTGAACAAAAAGGTGTGCTGTTTACTACATCCACATGTGAGGTGGGAAGGGAGATTCAGCCTACAGTATGTCTTTGGGGAGGTGTTCTGTGAGCAAGGAGCTTTGGTCATTGGGCCTTGAAAGGTGACCCTACCTCCCTCACAATGGAACAGAATATGGAAACCTGGTAACCAAGACACTGTATGTGACAACCAGCTCAAGCCAGCTCCCTTGGCCTGTGGCTCAGGAACCAGAAAGATGTTGCTGTGCTGTTGCCAAAGGTCAGGAGGCTCGGATCTCAGGCATGAAAGATATGGATGTCTCACTTGAAGAAGTAGATGCTGGATCAGTGCCAAGCCAAAATTCCAGTATATCAGGCATTTCTCTAGGAAGAAAGCCAGGAAACTCCAGGGCAACTCAGATGAGGTATATTGAGAGGAAACCTATTTGAACCCATCATCCTGCCCACACACTACAACCTTCTTGTGTGCTTTCAAGTGACTCTACTGAGATTAGAGTGTGTCATTTCCAATCTACTCTATTCCAGTTCCTCTGTGTGAAGTGTGGTCCCATTCCTACGTTTGAAATATCCACTGTTTTGCCAACATAGTGTGATGGTAAGTCAGCTCAGACTCTGAATGAGCCTTGTAACCTATGGATCCTGGAGGAAGGCCTGTTGGAGATGCTGCTGACAAAGCTGATCCCTGCCTACCAGAAAGGTGATCTCTTTTATGTGGGAAACTTCCTGCACAATTTCAAATAGTGGAGGACAATGTAGTAGTTGCTGGAAATTCTCTTGAAAAAGTGAGTGTTCCCCCTCCAAACCCAGGTTTGCTCACCCCTCCTGGCCAAGTCTTGGAATACTTTGCTCCTCTCTGAGCCTGTTTGTTCCACTGGGGTGTTCACAGGGGAGCTAAGCATGATACAAGTGCGCAAACTACTTTATTATGACTGGGACACCATGCCAATTCATTTCCCTCACAAGCTACTGGAGTCTCAACAGTGTGATTACTGAGAAGTTGGATTTCAGGCATGAGGAAGTGGCTCCCAACTGCAGCCCTCACCTAGGTGACATCCTAGCAAATCCCATTTCCCAGTAAGAAATGAGGTGTCAGTACTAATGGCGGAGGCCTGTGAAATACTGGAGTCAGAGGAAAAGCTGGGGGCTGAATCACTTTTGAGCCATCAGGGAGGGATTGTGATAGCTTTGCCTGTTAGAACCTGAAAGCATTTACATTTTGGTGTGTGGTCCAGTGCTGCCACTTGAACCTGAACCCAGGTCTAAATGCCATCCCTTTGGTGTTCAAAAATTAGCACTGTACCATTTGAGTCATAGGTCATGTTCTGGCTTTTTCCTGCCTAATTGAAGACAAGTGCCTTTAGACTTTTACTGACTAGACTGGCTTTCCACTGTGATCTTCAGAGCTCAGCCTGCTGGGTGGCTAAGATTAGAGGAATGAGCATTTAGTTCTTTATTTAGAGCATTCACCTATTGATTTATTTAGAGCATTTACTTAGTTAATTTAAGGTGCGTTTACCTTGGACAGATTCATAGAGGCCTCTCTCAGAAGCTTCTGGAAGTGGGGTGTAAATGTCATCCTGTTCTCGAGTGTCTCTTACCCCCCTCCCAGCACATAAGTGCACATCTCTGCAGGACAGCCACAGCATTAGAGTCCTGCAAGAAAGGGGCTTTGGTAAAAGGCTCAGGATGGAGAGAGAGGGCTCTCACTTTCCTTGTACCAAAGGTGCCCACAGCATCATGTGTTCCATCTATACGATGTGAATGGACTTCTACCCCAGTGATTTCTACGAGTTCAAGAACTGCCACACCCTGACACAACTCAAGCTCTATATGAGGCTCCACATGCCGGCTTTGGAGCTGCTTTTCTAAACACATACTTTTTGACCAGCTGGAGGAATGTGCAACCAGTAAGACCAAGAAAAAGTAGAAGTCCTGGTGTGGGTGCCTCAGAGCCTGTGAGTAGGAAGCCCATGTGGTCTAGATATTGGTTGGCCCTTACTTCTACAGAGCTTGGCAAAATGCCCTTTATGGGTGGTGTCAGCCAGGTAATGTCTGTCCTCTGAAAGGACTCGGGAATTAGCACTCATTAGAAAGACCCTACACCTCCTCAGTGTTCAGTCCAAACTCCAGTTCTACAGGTTCCTCCATTAGATCCTCATGGAAGTTGAGTGACACTTCAACTTGCAGAGTCCACTCTGTCCACTCTGTACCTATTTCCATTCTTAGGTTTGGGTCATCGTGGAAGAGCTTATCCTGAACTCCGGATGAAATACCCACCAATGGAGCTGGTGACTGATGGAGACTGAGAATCATCACTGCACTCCAGAAAGCATGGGCCTTCTGTAGAAATTACCAAACAGGTTTAGAGGCCTGTGGATATACCTTTTGCTCTGAACCCCATGTGTGACACAGTTGAACCTGCAGATACTATGGAGGAAGAAAAAGAGCAGCCAGATTTCCTTCCGTTTCCTTTCACACTCCACCCAGAGTCAGTCCATCTGAGTCAGAGTAACACTCCACTTATTGTGCAAGCTGAAGGGGCACACGCTGGGCTCATGGAAAATGTCCCCATGGGAAGCAGCAAGTGTACTCTCAATACTGGATTCATTGGAGGAAAATGAATCCATCCTCACAGAATATCCAGACCCATCCATCTCACTAAAAGAGACTCAATCTCCATTCGACAACCCAGAATCCATCCCCCTCTTAACTCAGGAAGGACATTCTGTTTCTCATGAGGAAGGAGACCCTTCTGAAGACTCTGAAGTAGAATTACTGTCTGAAGGCAACTTGGAGGCCAGTCTGGATTTAGAGCTTCCCTGTCCCCTTCCTAAAACGACATCTCTTCATCTTGCTCTCATGATTCTTGTCAAGTATTCATTGTATTTACTTTGCTAACTATTAAACTCTCATTGTTAATATTATGGTGTGCAGTTCTTCAGTGCTTATTATACTGTGTTTTATTTTCCACTTATAATGTGAGACCTCAGACACATAGGTCCTGGGTGGGCCAAAAACCAGACAGGTCTGGTCCCATAGAAGACAACCTTACTGGATATACAGGGAACTATGAAATGCATGGAATCACCAGGAATCCAGGCCAGGCCTCCATGGAAAGACAAGTCAGCTACCAAAGCTTAAGGACAGAGCAGATGCCTGGAAATGTGTTTTGTCAATCGGGAGAAGTGCCAGAGTAACTGTAATATTATGTGGGACTCTGTTCTGTAAGTTCAAGTCTGTTTATATATCCATTGTGCTTTGTACAAATATTTAAGAAAATTAAAACTCCACAATAGCATCACAAATCTACTTTGGCTTTGAATGTGGCCTAGTTGTAGAGAGCTCGCCTAGTATACAAGAAGACCTTGATTCAATTCCTCGGCACTGCATACACAGAAAAAGCAGATGGGGCACTGTGGCTCAGGTGTCAGAGTGCCACCCTTAAACAAATGTGGCCAAGGACAGTTCCTGGTCCCTCAGTTCAAGCCCCAGGACTAGCCAAACAAGAAATCATACCATTTTCCACACATTTGGAAATAAATCTGTTTTATCTAACCCTACTTCTTTTTTGCCGGTCCAGGCTGTGTGCCACCAAGCCAAACTACTGGCCCCCAACCTTACTATTTTTAATCATTTAATTTTTTTTACATAATCATATTTCATGCTGTCTGTATTAATACCATAAACAGTATGCTTAGTGTAATAATGTTAAAGGTAAAACATAAGAAATTAATAACTAAAATTCCTTTTTTATTAGTTATATAGCATAACTACAATTTTATGAGAAAAATTACCTAGAATGTTTATTTTAGAGTTCAAGTAATCCATTTTGATAAATATATCAACCTACATCATTTATTTGAACACATTTTAAACTATTTTTTTCAGGAATGAAAATACATATATATTTGTTGTAAATGAAATTTATGACTTGGGGCAAGGGAAAGAGAAAAGGGGGAGGGGGTAACAGTGTTTACAAGAAATGTTCTCATTACATATGTAACAGCAATCTCTTTGTATATCACCTTGACAACAAATTTTTTGAAAAGTACAATAAGTTTAAATGTCTACTTTGGGCAGAATTTTTTTTTGCCAGTACTGGGCTTAGACTCAGGACCTGAGCACGATCCTTGTTTTTGTTTTTGTTTATTCTTAAGGCGCAAGTTCTATCACATGTGCCACAGCACCACTTTTAGCTTTTTTTATCTATGTTGTGCTGAGGAATTGAACTTGGGTCTTCATTCATGCTCGGCAAGAACTCTTCCACTAGGCTTAACTTATGGCCCCAGTGGGAAGGAAGTTTTCCATAAAATATGTAGGAAATATGTACACTAAGGAAAAGCCATCAAAAATAGAAGAAAAATTATATACTTAGATAACAACATGCCAGTATTATGGCAGATCTCTGTAATTCTAGCTTCAAGAGTGGCCTATTTGGACCGGGAGTTGGCTGGCTGAAGTAAAGTGCTATCCTTGAGCAAGCCCTAGGACAGTGCTCTGGCCATGAGTTGAAAGCATAGGACATGCAAAAAATAATAATTTAATGCCCGTGACTGGTTGCTCACCCTGGTAATCCTAGCTACCCTGGAGGATCGAGGTTCAAAGACGGCCCAGGCATAAAAATCTGTGAGAATCTTATTTCCAAATAATCCAGAAAATTCAAAATGACAATGTGCCTCAAGTGGTAGAGCTCTTGCCTTGAGCTGAAGAGCTTAAGGTAAATATCCAGGCCCAGAGTTCAAGCCCCATGTGTCAAAAAAAGAAAAAGAAAGCCCTTATCTAAGGCTGGAGTGCACAGTAGTGGTAGTTTGCTTGCCTAGCATGCACAAAGCCTTGTGTTCAATTACTCTGTACCACTTACACCAAAAAAAAGCTGGAAATGATCTCAGAAGGTTGGGTTCTGAGGATCACAGTTCAAAGCCAGGCCAGACACTAAAGTCCATGAAATTCTTACTTCCACTTAAGCACCAGAAAACCAGAAGTGACACTGTGGCTCAAGGTGTTTAAGGTTGTAGCCTTGAGCTGAAGAGCCCAGGGACACTGCCCAGGTGCACAATTAAAGTCTTACAACCAAAAGAGAGAGAGAAAGAGAGAGAGAGAGAGAGAGAGAGAGAGAGAGAGAGAGAGAGAGAGAGAGAGACAGAGACAGAGACAGAGACAGAGACAGAGACACAGAGAGAGAGACAGAGAGAGAGACAGAGAGAGAGACAGAGAGAGAGAGAGAGGCAGAGAGAGAGGCAGAGAGAGAGAGACAGGCAGACAGACAGAGACAGACAGAGACAGAGAGAAAGAGAGAGAGACATCAAACAGTCAGGCACTGTTGGCTGAAGCGTGTAATTCTACCTACTATGGAGGCTGAGATTGGAGGATCTTGGTTCAAACCCCAAAGCCAGCCTGGACACATATGTTTGTGAGACTTACATCACCAATTAACTACCAGAAACCAAAAATGGAGCTGTAGCGGAAGAGCGCTAGCCTTGAGCTGAAGAGCTCAGGGACAGTCCAGGCCCAAAGTCCAAGCACCATGACGAATCAATAATAAAAAAAGAAGATAGCTAATAGTAATGATGAATAATTTTGGGCTGGGAGTTTGGCCTAGTGGTAGAGTGCTTGCCTAGCATGCACGAAGACCTGGGTTCAATTCCTCAATATCACATACATAGAAAAATGCTGGAAGTGGTGCTGAGGCTGAAGTGGTAGAGCCCTAGCCTTGAGAAAATATAAGGACAGTGCTCAGTCCCAGAGTTCAAGCCCAGGACTGGCCAAATCAAAAGTAGTAGAGCACTGGCATTGAACTGAAGATCTGAGGAACAGCCCAGGCACAGAGTTCAAGCATCGCAAACAACAACAACAAAATCTATGAAATGGCAGTGGTGGTTTTAAGCTAAGCAAAAATAGAGTAGAAATTGGTAAAATACATATTTGTGTTTAAGCAAAATAGCCAGTCTTATGCATTAGAACAGGATAGCAACTTGAAAAAAAATTTTGTTTTCCATCTCACTAGGTCCTGTCTCTTAATTTATTCAAGTAAGTAAAATGCTGCGTTTTATAATAATTGCTCTGAATATTAGAAAATCATAATATCTCTCATTAACCAACAAAGACCAGGAAATGGGGCTTCGTTCAAATGGCAGAGTATCAGGCAAGAGAAGAAAAAATTGAAGTAAGAACTTGAAGTTCTTGATCCAGAACCTGCATAGTAACAGAGCAGCAGCCTGGTGATGGTACCTCACACCTATAATCTTAGCTACTCAGGAGGCTAAGATCTGAGAATCAAAGTTTAAAGCCAGCCAAAGTACCCAGTTAACTGCCAGAAAAACCAGAAGTGGCACTGTGGCTCACAGATTAAAGCACTAGCCTTGAGCTGAAGAGCTCAGGGACAGTGCCCAGGCCCAGAGTTCAGGCCCAACAATTGACAAAAATCAAACAACAAACAAAACACACAAAGAAGCCTGCAGACCACAGTGGTTCTGCTGAGTCTCTTCTCTATGGGGATCAGGAAATATTTCAGTTTTTCTGTCTCTTCCCATCTCAACATTCATACTAAAATAAGACGGTGTTGAAAGTTTCAATTTATAAAAATGTTTTTCATGAAGCACCCTGAAATATTCATCGCTTATATCTTAATTGAAGATAGTTGATTTGGGGCTGCATTGGTACAGTGCTAGCCTTGAAGAGAAAAGGCCAGGGATAGAGCTGAAGCACTCAGTTGAAGACCCAGTGCCAACACACAAAAGAAATTATGCACTTTATATATATTTTCTAATTTTTTAATGAATTTTTCAGTCTGTATAAATATAGGGTACATTCCTTGTTACTTAAGTAAGATTGCTCTTTTTTTTTTTTTGCCAGTCCTACGGCTTGGACTCAGGGCCTAGACATTTTCATTGGACTCGCTTGCCCAAGGTGAGTGCTCTGCCTGTTGAGACACAGCACCACTTCCAGCTTTTTTTCTGAGTATGTGATACCGGTGAATAGAACCTAGGTCTTCATGCATTCTAGGTGAGCACTCTACCATTAGGCTACATTCCCAGGCAGTGAGATTCCTCTTACAGACATTGTATGTTCACAGAGTTTGATCTCACACACTGTAGGGCCCTGGTTGGCTTTGACCTGTGATTCTAAGTCCTGTGCCTCCTAAGTAGCTGAAATTAAGTTGTGAGCCAGCATGATGGCTTCCATTCTTTTTTCTACAAAAATATATGTAGTTATCTAAAATATATCTATAGCTGAAAAAAATGAATCTCTCCCAAACAAATCTTCAAAGAAACAACCATCCTATTAAAAGGTGGGCTAAAGACTTAAAAGAGTATTCTCTGAAGAAAAAATTAAAATGGGCTTTAGACACATGAAGAAATGCTCCATATCTCTAGCAATAAGGGAAATGAAAATCAAAACAACTTTGAGATTCCACCTGACTCCAGTCAGAATGGCCATTATCAAAAAATCTAATAAGAGATACTGGTGGGGAAGTGACCAGGGCGATCACACCTACACTGTTGGTGTGAGTGTAAACTCGTTCAACCACTAGGGAAAGCAGTGTGGTGGTTCCTCAAAAGAGTGAACATAGAGCTCCCCTATGATCCAGCAAATCCACTACTTGGCATCTACCCAATTGTCCAGAAAAAAGGACATTCTAAAGCCACTAGCACAATGATGCTCATTGCAGCACTATTTACCATAGCAAAGCTATGAAACCAACCCAGATGCCACTTAGTACATGGCTGAATCAAGAAGATGTGGTACTTATACACAATGGAATGCTATGCTGCCATCAGAAGGAAAGACATCGCCCCATTTGTAAGGAAATGGAAAGACTTGGAAAAATTCATATTAAGTGAAGCAAGCCAGACCCAAAGAAACATAAGCTCAATGGTTTCCCTCATTTGTAACAATTAGTTCACATCTAGGACTCTCCTAGCAGAGGATTACAATAACTCAAAAACCTAGGTATATAAGGTCATATAGGATGAGACTAAATGAAAGGATCTCTAGGATATGGGAACAAGAGCTATATCTTGTGTCATCGTTGCTCTTAATCTTGTGTGATTTTTGTCCTTAAACTACTATGTTATTTCTCATCTCTTATTTTGCCCTTTGGTTAATGTCAGATTGTTACTGTATCTGATTTTTTCCCTGTCAAATTGTATATATGTTTATTTGTTTATGTCAAATAGGAAAGGGAAGGGGGGAAACAAGATGATTGGGAAGGGGAGGGGAGAGGGAACTGGGGACAAAAACATGTGGAGTGGAATAAATGTGTGAGAAGTAATGCAGTCCACTACCTGTAAATGTAATCGTAACCCCTCTATACATTACACTGAAAATAAAAAAGAGACTATAAAAATATCTGTAGAAAATGAGGCTGGATGATGGAAACAACCAGATGCCCTACTACAAAAAATGTGATACACGCGCGCGCACACACACACACACACACACACACACACAATGTAATGATACATAGCCAACCGACAAGATAAAATAATGGCATTCTCGGGGAAATGGATGAAAAGGAAAAAAATCATATTAAGTGAAGTAAGCCAAACTCAAAGGAACATAGGCCCAAGAGTCTCCCTCATTTGTCAAATTCAGTAGAAACCTTGGGCTCTGCTACCAGAGATTTACAATAGAACAAAATCTAGAGACATCGTGACAAATAGTATGACACTAAATGTAAGGACCTCCAAGATAAAGAAACAAAACTCATATAATGAGTGATTGTTGTCCTTAATGAACTATGTGATCTCTTATCTCTTTTGCTATCCCTTGGTTATATCATATTGTTACAATATTTCACCTTGTTTTCTGATATATTTCATATATGCCTAATTGGTCATTTGAAATTGGATAGGGAAGGGGAGAAATGAACATGAGTGGGGGTAGGGGAAGGGAAATGGGGAGCATATCATTACATGGGGTATCAAAGTTTGAGAAGTAATGCACCTTCTATCTGGTGAATATAATGTAACCATTCTATAAATTACAATAAATATAAATACATAAAAAGAAGATCTGCACAGAAAAAAAATAATAATGGCATTTTTGGGGTAGTGGATGAAATTAGAGTGAATCCTGTTGAGTGAGATAAGTCAAGACCAAGGAACAAAAGGTACATGGTATCCTTAATATATGGATATTAGTTTCAAACAGTAGTAGAGCGATGATTGAATAGTTGATACCCAAAGTTCTGGACATAATTTTGGAGATATAAACATAACTACATAGACATAAAAATCTAGGATAGACTATACACTCTATAGACATGTGTTTTATTATAGATTAATCTGTATCTATGACATACAATGACTCAGCTTAATTTTTACTATATTCTAAAATCTATGTGCCAGTGATTGTATAGCGATTCCCTTCTTGAATACTTGTTGGTTAAACATGACATTTGAAATATGATGTAAAATTCAATGTTAATAAATTTTTTAAAAAGAGGATAGAAGTAAATACCACTAATGTACTTGCTCTAAGTGGTACAGAAATTTTCTTAATGAATCAAGGGGTTTTATTACATCTTTATGCAATTATTTTAGTTCTGAGTGTTCTACACTCAATGATACTTCTGGAAAGATGATATAGCTGACTGTGTAGATGGTATGAAGACATACTGGCCTAAACGTAGAATAAAGCATTGGTAATTGGTGTTAGCTGTCCAAATTCTACTGGAATATGTGGAATGAATTTATTAAGCACAATGCAGGCTCTTAGTCAGATCAGGATCAAGATTATGTGGTTCCATCAGATGAATGAGGAAAGATCAGAAAAATCTACTAAGATATCCAGATATACTTTTTAAACTAAGGTATCTGGACTCCTTTTTATTTTCTTTCTTGGTGGGGAGGTTGAACTTTGGACCTGGGCAAGGTCTCTTAGTTCTTTTTCCTCAAGGCTAATGCTGTACCAGTTTTAGCCACAACTCCACTTAGTTTTTGGGTGGCTAAGTGGAGAGAAGAATCTTACAGTTTTTTTTTTGTTTTCGTTTTTTTGCTTGCAAAGGCTTTGATTCACCTTCTCCCTGGCTAGTAGAATGACAATTATGACCCTCCAGCGCCTGTCTAGTGATTTTTTGAAAATTGGACTTTCTTCCAAATCACGTAACTGGTTCCTAGCAAAGTTTTGAAGCCTGACTTAAATGTGACAGATTTTTGTCACCTGGAGACACTCTGTGCTGAACGTTAGTAATCTACCAGCTGAGTCACAGTGGCACTTCCAGTTTTTGTTTATGTGGTGCTGAGGAATGGAATCCAGGGTTTCATACATGCTAGGCAAGCTTCATTTTCAGCCCAAGGTTTTATGTTTTGTTTTTTCAGTGTTGTTGCTTCTAAGGTACTGTATGATGTTCTTTCATTTTCTTTGCTTTTTACCTCTTTTCTTCTTTTTCCCTTTAGTTTTATTCTCTGTAGTCACTGTGTTGAATTCGGGTACCCTGTGTCTTGTACATAGGTTTAGGTGATTTGGGGAATGGAGAGGGTATAATAAAATGGTAAAAAAAAAAAACAAAGGAAAAAGGGTGATCCAATTGAACAGTGATACTTGGAAGACACTAAACGGAAATGAACTGAACAATCTGGGTGAAGAGGGGGCTGAGGGTAGGAAAACAGAGAAAAAGGAGGAAGGGGATAACAATTTTCTTAAGAAATGTGTTCATTACTTATGTAACCGTATGCCTATTATATATTGACTTAACAAAAAAAATTAACTTAAAAAATAATTTAGCCGGGTATGGTGGCTCACACTTGTAAATGTAGCTACTCAAGAGGCTGGGATCCAAGGATAGCTGTTCAAAGTCAGCCTGGGCATTGAAGTCCATGTGACTCTTATCTCCAATTAACCACCAGAAACCCAGAAGTGGCCCTATGGCTCAAGGGATAGGGCAGTAGTCTTGAGCTGAAAAGCTCAGTGACAAGACCCAGTTGCAGAATTGCAGTCCCATGACTTCAATGATGAATGATACTAGCCAGGCTCTGTGCGCTCACACTTGGAATCCTATCTACACAGAATCAGGTTTGAATCCAGCCCAAACAAATTGCATGATATTCTTATTTACAGTTCATTACCAAAAATCTGGAGGTGGAGCTGTGGATCAAGTGGTAGAACACTAGCCTGAAGCAAAAAAAAAATTTAAGGACAGTTGCCAGGCCCTGGGTTCAAGTCCCAGGACTTGCATAAAACAAACAAAATGTGACGTTGAGTCCTCCATCATTTGGTGCTATAGTTCAATATTCTTGATATGCGTCTTAGAAATTAAGTCCCTAGGAAATACTCTCCCCTGAAATTCTGCTTCATAGCTGATTCATAGAATTTCAGCGTCATTACTATCACCTTCCCGTTAGCATAGCAGTCTACTACTGAAAATTTGAACAAAACTTTTGAGTAATCCTAATAAATCTGTGTATCATCTGCACACACATCAAATCAGCAGCAGCTGTGATCTACTATTATCTAAATGTCTTTAATCCCTTCTTGAGTTAATGAGCCTTAAAGAGTAAAAAATATGAAATAGTTATGAAACTAACAGTCACCATTCTTCTACCTAATATTGTAATATAAGTTTATAAATGCAAGGACTATTCTGAAGTGTGCAGAAGATAGATTCTAATTATAATATTCTCATGAAGTATAGTTTTTAAGAAACTTGTTGCTTGCTTTGGGAAAGCAAAGGCAAGGAAAATGATATAAGTAAGTTCCCTATTTATCAGAAGGAAAATACTATTGGGTTTAGATCAACTTTCATTCATTCCGTGCTGATCAAACAAATATTTGCAATTCCTGAGGCCAATGACTTCATTGTGATGCACAATCAGCCAGCTTAGATCAATCTTCCAAAAAAGGAAAGGAACAAATGAGAAGCAATTAAGGTTTCCAAAATGAACCAGGTGATGGTGGCAGCTCACACTTCTAATTCTATCTTCTCAAGGCCTGAAATCCAAGGATCTGGATTAAGTCTGTCTGTTATGAAAATATTCCTGTCTGAAACATCATCTCTGTTATCACACCCCAGCTGATACACTCTGCTCAACAGGTTCCAAACACCAAAGTACATCTCCTATCTGAAATAATAGCAAACGTACTCACACATTATTTCCTCTTTGGGAGATAGTTGAAACATGTACCAGAAACATTTCCCTGGCTTCAGAGTGGAAGTGGAAATATACACTCACTGTAAGCCCATCTAGTAAATTACAGTCAATCATCTTTCCTCACATCTTGTTAGTTAAATTGAACAATGAGTGTTTGGATCACAAGCGATGTGTATGAGCATACAGGTTGTAAAAATACTGTAATCATAGCTACTCAAGATAAGCTGAGACCTGAGGATTCCAGTTCAAAATCAGCCATGCAATAAATTCCATAAGATTTTTACCTCTAATTAACCAGCAAAAAACAGAGCGTTGAATTGTGATTAAAATGCCACAGGCCTAAGCTTTGCATAAAAGGGGTAAGGGGTAGCATTCAGGATGCCCACTCTCTCCACTCCTTTTTAACATCCTACTAGAATTCCTAGGCAGTGCAAACATCAGATGGGTGGGGGTGTGGTTTTGGAGGGAAATGGGTACCAAGACATGTGAAAGGGTATCAATGTATGTGAATTAATGCACTTTCTATCTGGCAAATATCATGTATCCCTTTTACTAATTACAATAAAAAGAATTTTAAAAAATAAAGTTGTTGTGTGTGGGGAGGATGATGGGGTCAAATACATTTCTTCTTAGAAATATACCTCATCTGGTTGCCCTGGATTTTCCTGGCCTTCTTCTTAGAGAAAGGCCTGTTATACTGGATTTGTGGCTTGGCAATGATCTAGCATGTAGATCTTCGAGTAAGACATCCACAACTTCCATGCCTGAGACTCGAGTTTCCTGACCTTTGGCAACAGCACAGCAACATCTTTCTTCCTCCTGAGACACAGGCCAAGTGAGCTGGATTGAGTTGGTTGTTAGTTGCAGTGGCTTGGTTACCAGGGTTCCATATTCTGTTCCATTGTGAGGGAGGCAGGGTCACCTTTCAGGGCCCAATGACCAAAGATCCTTGCACACAAAACACCTCACCAAAGACATACTGGGGGCTGAATCTCTCCTCCAATCTCACAATATACATGTGGATGTAGTAAACAGCACACCTTATTTGTCCAATCCCAATGTCTTCCACTAGGCCCAACTACCAGTCTGGTCTCAGGCTCAAGGAGCCTTTCTTAGGTAAGATCCAAACTTAAGGGTCAATATTGCCCTCATCCTTTACAAAACATTTGCTTCACACTGACTTCTCTGCCTGCATTTTGCCCCTTGTCGACCTTTTTTTTGTTTTTGCTAGTCTTGGGACTTGACCTCAGAGTGTGAACATTGTTCTTGGACTTTCTTTGGGCTTTAGCTGTCCCACCAAGCCACAGCACCACTTGCAGCGTTTTCTATGTATGTGGTAATGAGGAATCAAACGTGAGTCTTTTTGCGTGGTAGCCAAGGACTCTACCACTAGGTCAAACACACAGGGCATCTTGCAAATATTTTTGACGTCAATCTACTAGGATATTATTAGGTTTCTGTATCCTAATCAATTTTTTCCTCATGATTAGCTTTGCTGTCATGTGTAAAAAATGCAAGAGGGAAAAACATAGAAGAATCAGTGAATTTTAAAACAAAGCATTACACGCATAGATAAGTGTTCATTCTTTGTAGGAGAAAGGATATATTGACATGATGATGATGACTTTATAATTACGATGTCAGGCTTGAGAGTTTGGCATAGTGGTAGAGTGCTTGCCTAGCATCCATGAAGATCTGGGTTTGATTGCTCAGTATCACATAGATAGAAAATCTAGATGTGGCACTGTGGCTCAAGTGGCAGAGGGCTAGACTTGAGAAAACCCGAGGACAGTGCTCAGGCCCTGAATTCAAGCCCCAAGACTGGCAGAAAGATAAAAGAAAATAAAAATGCTTTTTACGAGCTAATTCACTCACAGCATTTGCTTCTGAAATCTTCGCTTCTGCATCTTGTGAAATACCCCTTTCCCTCAACGTAGACAAGAAAAACAGATCCATCCCATGGTCCACTGTGAGGCCACTGGTTGGGCTAAGAGCTAGTCGTGCAGCAACACATAAGTTTTATTCTAATACTTTCCAAACTTTGTACTCAAATATGCTACCTACTTACCAAATTATGTCAGTTATCCTTATGCTATACCTTTTCTTCATTACTACAATATTCTTACACTCCTACGTTAATCCTTTTGTACCTCCCCTGACCTCTCTTATTCTTTTATTCTATCTCTGGACCTCTGCTCGTCTTTCAACCCTTGTACTGCACGGATGTACACTTGATGGCTGTTGAGCAATATTGTATATGTAGGTGGTTAATTATTCTCTACGCTCAGAGGGACATAAGGACAATAGAGATTGGATTGAGAGGCTTATTGTTTTGGGTATAAATCGCTTATCAGTGGTTGTATTAGACTGGTCTGTAAGTGCACAAAAAGAAAGAGTGATAATACCAATCAAAACTTGTGAACATCTAGTGTCTGCCAGCTACAGAGGTCTAGGTTGGTTATATCTGAAAAACTATAATCGTATTTAGTAGTAATCTTGCTCCCATTTTCAAATGGGCAGAACAAGAAACTCAAGAAAAATGTCAAATCAAGAAACAACATCCCCCACCCAATGTAAACAGACAATGGAACAGTCACTGGCAAACCTGGAGGAGAGTCTTCCAAGTGCTACACAAATGCAATTGATAAACATCATTAATGGAAAATGTGAAAATATAAAGAAAGAGATAATGGAGGAAGCCATAGCTGAACAAGAGGAAAGCAAAAACAAGGTGATAAGTGAAAAAGAAGAAGCCATAAAGGAGGCCATAATAAAGGTTTTTCAAAGAAAGATGGATGAATTCATAGAATCCACAAAAAAACGTGACCAAACTCCAGCAAATGTCCAAAGAAAATAAAGCTACTGAGCTAACCACTCAAAAGGAAATCAAGGAGATAAAGAAATCCATACATGATCTAAAACAAGAGACGCAAGGCATAAAAAGTGAATAATTAGAAGCAAGGGAGATGAAAAATAAAGTAGATAGCTTTGATAGCAGGTTAGACAATGCAGAGGAGAGAATTTCCGGGGCTGAAGATAATTTAGGTATTATAAAGAACAGAAAATGATTCAATCCAAATCTAGGAAATATGAGAGAGCGCTTCAGGAGGTCCAAGATACAATTAGGAAGCCTAATTTAAGGCTAGTTGGTATTGAGGAGGGCGTGGAGAAAGAGGTCAATGGTATTGGAAATATACTTCAGAGAATCATCTCAGAGAATTTCCCAAATATCCACAAGGGCAGGCCCATCCACATACGAGAAGCTTTTAGAACCCCAAACAGACCTGACCAGAAAAGAACATCCCACCGCCACATTGTGATCCGAACTGGATCAATAGAAACGAAAGGAAAGATCCTAAAGGCAGCCAGGGAAAAGGGATCAGTAACCTATAAAGGCAAACCAATCAGAATAACCCCAGATTTCTCAGCAGAGACCATGCAAGCACGAAGTGACTGGAAGCATATATGTCATGCCCTTAAATCAAGTAACTACCAACCAAGAATACTGTAGCCAGCTAAGCTCTCATTCATAACTGAGGGAACTATAAAAACATTCCATTCCAGGGAAAAGCTGCAACAATATGTCGAAACAAAACCAACACTACAGAGAATTCTCAACGATGCTCTATACATAGAAAACGAAAATAAATGCAATATAGGGAAAGAAATGGCACCAAAACAGCATACCATCTAAGGACCACAAGAACTGTCAAGACACAGGCCCTACTAAAAGCTTTTAAAAATGGTAGGAACTAATAAATATCTCTCAATCCTATCTCTCAATATCAATGGACTTAACTCTCCAATTAAAAGGCATAGGCTGTCTAGTTGGATCAAAAAGCAAGAGCCATCGTTCTGCTGTCTTCAAGAGACACATCTTACCCCAAAACAATCATCTTTTGAAAGTGAGAGGTTGGAATAAACTCTATCAAGCTAACTGCCACCATAAACAGGCTGGAGTTGCCATCCTCCTATCAGACAATAGACTTCAAACTAAAATTAGTAAGAAAAGACAAAGAAGGTTACTACATACTACTAAAGGATCTTTTCTTCAGGAAGACATAACGATCCTAAATATTTACACACCCAATCCCGGAGCTCCAAACTTCATCAAGCAAACTTTACTTACACTGAATCCATACATACATCGAAATACAGTGATTGTTGGTGAGTTTAACACACCACTCTCACCTATGGACACATCAACAAGGCAAAAACTCAACAGAAAAACTTTAGAACTGAACAACTATATAGACCAACTAGATCTAACAGACATCTGCAGAATAGTCCACACAGTAACAACACAATATAAGTTTTTCTCAGTAGCACATGGAACATTTCCCAAAATAGACCACATCTTAGGCCATAAAACAAACCTGGACAGATTCAGAAACTCTGAAATTATTCAATGCACACTCTCAGACCATAAAGGCATCAAATTGGAACTGAACACACATCTCCACCAACGAAAACCCTGTAACTCATGGAGACTGAACAACACATTGTTGAATCAAAAACAATGGGTAATCGAAGATATCAGAACAGATATCCAACTGTTTATGAAATTTAACAATAAGGAGCACGCAAATATCAACTCCTTAGGGACAAAACAAAGGCAGTACTCAGAGGAAAATTTATAGCGCTGAGTGCCTACAACAGCAAGTCAGAAAAATGGCAAACCAACTAGTTAATGTCTAATCTTAACCTCCTGGAAAAAGAGCAACAAACCAAGCCTAAACCCATTAGGAGAAAGCAAACTATTAAGATCAAAGCAGAATTAAATGATTTGGAATAAAAAAAACTGTAGAAAGAATCAACAAAACAAGGAGTTGGTTCTTTGAAAGAATTAACAAAATTGAAAAACCCTCAGCAAATCTTACCAAAAAAAGAAGAGAGCATATCGAAATAAACAAAATCACAGATGAAAATGGTAATATCACGACAGAAATTACCAAGATCCAGAATATCATGAGGGAATATTTCTCAAACCTTTACGCCAACAAATTTGAGAATCTAGAAGAAATGGATGAATTCCTAGACAATATTAGCATACCCACACTGAACCAAGAAGAGCTAACCCAACTCAACAGACCTATTTCAAGCTCTGAGATAGAAATGGAAATTAGACAACTTCCACTTAAAAAGAGCCCAGGGCCAGATGGATTCACAGCTGAATTCTATAAGGTCTTCAAAGCAGAGCTCACACCAATACTCCTCAAGCTCTTCAACGAAATTGACAATGAAGGTTCTTTACCAAACTAATTCTGTGAAGCCAGCATATCCCTCATCCCCAAACCAGACAGAGATTCATCAAAGAAAGGGGACTATAGACCCATTTCTTTGATGAACAGCGATGCAAAACTTCTCAACAAAATACTGACCAACCGTCTACAACAACTCACCAAAAAATTGTACACTATTATCAAACTGGATTCATCACAGGGAGGCAAAGCTGGTTCAACATACACAAATCAATTAATATAATTCGACACATCAACAGGAGCAAGGACAAAAATCAAATCATTGTCTCAATAGATGAGGAAAAGGCATTTGACAAGATCCAAAACCCCTTTATGTTAAAAGATGTGGAGAAACTAGGAATCCATGGAACATTTCTCAATGTAATAAAGGCTGTGTATGAGAAACCCACTGCAGGTATTATACTTAATGGTGAAAATCTAAAGCCATTCCCTCTAAAATCAGGAACAAGACAAGGATGCCCACTCTCTCCACTCCTTTTTAACATAGTACTAGAATTCCTAGGCAGTGCAATAAGGCAAGAAGCAAGCATAAAGGGGTCCAAGTAGGGAAAGAGGAGATAAAACTATCCCTCTTTGCAGATGACATGATTCTGTACTTAAAGAATCCTATAGACTCTACTCCCAAGCTCCTTGAGCTGATTCAAAGCTTTGGAAGAGTAGCATGCCATAAAAGAAACCCTCACAAATCAACTGCCTTCCTTTACGCCAACAGTGAGACGAACGAGGCAATAATCAGGAAAGAAACTCCTTTCATCATAGCCTCAAAGAAAATAAAGTACCTAGGAGTTAGCTTAACTAACAATGTAAAGGACCGTTTAGATGAAAACTTTAAAACCCTAAAAAAGGAAATTAAAGTAGAACTAAGGAAATGGAAAAAGCTCCCATGATCCTGGATTGGAAGAATCAACATTGTGAAAATGACAATCTTGCCAATGGCTATATACAAATTCAATGCAATACCCATCAACATCCCAATGTCATTCTTTAAAGAAATAGAAGAGGCAATTCAAAATTTCATATGGAATAATAAAAGACCCCGTATAGCAAAAACACTTCTTAGCAGAAAGGACAGTGTTGGTGGAATTTCAATTCCAAACTTTAGACTCTATTGCACTGCTATAATTCTCAAAACAGTTTGGTACTGGCACAAGAACAGGCCTGAAGTCCAATGGAGTAGAACTGCGGAAACAGATATTAAACCACAGACCTATGGCCACCTAATCTTTCACCAGGGAGCCAAAAAAATAGAATGGAAAAAAGATAGCCTCTTCAACAAGTTGTGCTTGCAGAACTAGTTAAAAACCTGCAGAAAACTAAAGTTGGATCCTTCTTTGTCACTTTGGACTAGAATTAACTCCAAATGGATCAAAGACCTGGAGGTAAAGCTGACACACTGAAAAGTTTACAGGAAGGAATAGGAGATACACTAGGCCTCCTTGGCACAGGTCGAAACTTTCTTAATAAGGACCAAGAATCACAACAAATCAGAGAAAGGCTGGATAAGTGGGACTGCATTAAACTGCAGAGCTTTTGTATGGCAACGGATATAGCTAGTAAACTAATCAGGAAGCCTACAGAGTGGGAGAAGATCTTCACCAACCAAACAACGGACAAAGGCCTCATATCTAAAATATATCAACAACTCAAAAAATTGAATCACTCAAAAACTAACCTCCAAAGTAACACCCATCCCATTACAAAATGGGCCAAAGACTTAAAGAGAGTCTTCTCTGAAGAAGAAACAAAAATGGCCTATAGACACATGAAGAAATGCTCCACATCTCTGGTCATAAAAGAAATGCAATTCAAAACAACTCTAAGATCACCTCACTCCAGTTAGAATGGCCAGGATCAGGAAAACGAATGACAACAAATGCTGGAGGGGATGTGTCCAGCAGGGATGACTACTACACTGTTGGTGGGAGTGCAAACTCGTTCAACCACTATGAAAAGCAGTGTGGCAGTGCCTCAAAAGGTTAAACATAGAACTCACCTATCACCCAGCAATTCCACTACTTGGCATTTACCCAACAATCCAGAAACAAGGGTATACTAAACCCACTAGCACAACAATGTTCATTGCAGCACTATTCACCATAGCAAAGATATGGAACCAACCCAGATGTCCCTCAGTTGATGAGTGGATCAACAAGTTGTGGTATTTGTACACAATGGAATTCTACGCTGCTGTCAGAAAAATGACATCGCCCCATTTGTTAGAAAATAGAAAGACTTAGAACTAATCATATTACGTGAAGTAAGCCAGACTCAAAGGAACTTAGGCTCAGTGGTTTCCCTCATTCGTCATAATCAGTAGAAAACTTGGGCTCTACTAGCAGAGATTTGCAATAGAGTAAAAGGCCATATATAAGGCCATATAATGTGAAGCTAATTGAAACCTCCAGGATATTGAAACAAAAGCCATATAATGAATGATTGTTGTCCTTAATGTACTATGTTGTCTCTCATCTCCTTTGCTGTCCCTTGGTTATCCCATATTGGTATAGTATCTCTCTTTGTTATCTGATATATTGAATTTATTTTTATTTGGATATTTGAAATTTGATAGGGAAGGGGGGAAAACCAAGACGGGTGGGAGGTGTGGAGTTGGAGGGAAATGGGTACCAAGACATGTGAAAGGGTATCAATGTATGTGAATTAATACACATTCTATCTGGCAAATATCATCTAACCCTTTTACTTATTACAATAAAAAAATGAAAAAAAAGAAAGTTGTAGTGTGTGGGGAGGAGGATGGGGTCAAATACATTTCTTCTTACAAATATACCTCATCTGGTTGCCCTGGTTGTTTCCTGGCCTTCTTCTTAGAGAAAGGCCTGTTATACTGGATTTGTGGCTTGGCAATGATCTAGCATGTACATCGTCGAGTAAGACATCCACAACTTCCATGCCTGAGACTCGAGTTTCCTGACCTTTGGCAACAGCACAGCAACATCTTTCTTCCTCCTGAGCCACAGGCCAAGTGAGCTGGCTTAAGCTGGTTGTTGGTTACAGTGGCGTGGTTACCAGGGTTCCATATTCTCTTCCATTGTGAGGGAGGCAGGGTCACCTTTCAGGGCCCAATGACCAAAGATCCTTGCTCACAGAAGAAGTCACCAAAGACATACTGGGGGCTGAATCTCTCCTCCAATCTCACAATATACATGTGGATGTAGTATACAGCACACCTTATTTGTCCAATCCCAATGTCTTCCACTAGGCCCAACTACCAGTCTGGTCTCAGGCTCAAGGAGCCTTTCTTAGGTAAGATCCAAACTTAAGGGTCAATATTGCCCTCATCCTTTACAAAACATTTGCTTCACAGTGCCTTCTCTGCCTGCATTTTGCCCCTGGTCAAATTTTTTTTGTTTTTGCTAGTCTTGGGACTTGACCTCAGAGTGTGAACATTGTTCTTGGGCTTTCTTTATGCTTTAGCTGTCCCACCGAGCCAAAGCACCACTTGCAGCGTTTTCTATGTATGTGGTACTGAGGAATCAAACCTGAGTCTTTTTCCGTGGTAGCCAAGGACTCTACCACTAGGTCAAACACACAGGGCATCTTGCACATATTTTTGAGGTCAATCTACTAGGATATTATTAGGTTTATGTATCCTAATCACTCTTTTCCTGATGATTAGCTTTGATGTCATGTGTAAAAAATGCAAGAGGGAAAAACACAGAAGAATTAGTGAAATTAAAAAAAAAGCATGAGACACAGTTAAGTGTTCATTCTTTTTAGGAGAAAAGATATTTGGATATGATGATGATGATGATGATGACTTTACAATTACTATGTCTGGGTTGAGAGTTTGGCATAGTGGTAGAGTGCTTGCCTAGCATCCATGAAGATCTGGGTTTGATTGCTCAGTATCACATAGATAGAAAATCTAGATGTGGCTCTGTGGCTCAAGTGGCAGAGGGCTAGACTTGAGAAAACCCGAGGACAGTGCTCAGGCCCTGAATTCAAGCCCCAAGACTGGCAGAAAGATAAAAGAAAATAAAAATGCTTTTTACGAGCTAATTCACTCACAGCATTTGCTTCTGAAATCTTCGCTTCTGCATCTTGTGAAATACCCCTTTCCCTCAACGAAGACAAGAAAAACAGATCCATCCCATGGTCCACTGTGAGGCCACTGGTTGGGTTAAGAGCTAGTCGTGCAGCAATACATAAGTTTTATTCTAATACTTTCCAAACTTTGTACTCAAATATGCTACCTACTTACCAACTTAGGTCAGTTATCCTTATGCTATACTTTTTCTTCATTACTACAATATTCTTACACTCCAACGTTAATCCTCTTGTATCTCCCCTGACCTCTCTCATTCTTTTATTCTATCTCTGGACCTCTGCTCGTCTTTCAACCCTTATACTGCACGGATCTACACTTGATGGCTGTTGATCAATATTGTATATGTAGGTGGTTAATTATTCTCTAGGCTCAGAGGGACTTAAAGACAATAGAGATTGGATTGAGAGGCTTATTGTTTTGGGTATAAATCGCTTATCAGTGGTTGTATTAGACTGGTCTGTAAGTGCACAAAAAGAAAGAGTGATAATACCAATCAAAACTTGTGACCATCTAGTGTCTGCCAGCTACAGAGGTCTAGGTTGGTTATATCTGAAAACTATAATCGCATTTAGTAGTAATCTTGCTCCCATTTTCAAATGGGCAGAACAAGAAACTTAAGAAAAATGTCAAATTAAGAAAAAACATCCCCCACCCAATGTAAACAGACAGTGGAACAGTCACTGGCATACCTATAGGAGAGTCTTCCAAGTGCTACACAAATGCAATTGATAAACATCATTAATGGAAAATGTGAAAATATAAAGAAAGAGATAATGGAGGAAGCCATAGCTGAACAAGAAGAAATAAAAAAAAGGTGATAATTGAAAAAGAAGAAGCCATAAAGGAGGCCATAATAAAGGTTTTTCAAAAAAAGATGGATGAATTCATAGAATCCACAAATAAAAACGTGACCAAACTCCAGCAAATGTCCAAAGAATATAAAGCTACTGAGCTAACCACTCAAAAGTAAATCAAAGAGATAAAGAAATCCATACATGATCTAAAACAGGAGATGCAAGGCATCAAAAGTGAGTAATTAGAAGCAAGGGAGATGAAAAATAAAGTAGATAGCTTTGATAGCAGGTTAGACATTGCAGAGGAGAGAATTTCCGGGGCTAAAGATAATTTAGGTATTATAGAGAAAGAACAGAAAATGAGTCAATCCAAATCTAGGAAATATGAGAGAGCGCTTCAGGAGGTCCAAGATGCAATTCAGAAGCCTAATTTAAGGCTAGTTGGTATTGAGGAGGGCGTGGAGAAAGAGGTCAATGGTATTGGACATATACTTCAGGGAATCATCTCAGAGAATTTCCCAAATATCCAGAAGGGCAGGCCCATCCAGATACGAGAAGCTTTTAGAACCCCAAAGAGATCTGACCAGAAAAGAACATCGCACTGCCACATTGTGATCCGAACTGGATCAATAGAAACGAAAGGAAAGATCCTAAAGGCAGCCAGGGAAAAGGGATCAGTAACCTATAAAGGCAAACCAATCAGAATAACCCCAGATTTCTCAGCAGAGACCATGCAAGCACGAAGTGACTGGAAGCATATATGTCATGCCCTTAAATCAAATAACTACCAACCAAGAATACTGTAGCCAGCCAAGCTCTCATTCATAACTGAGGGAACAAGAAAAACATTCCATTCCAGGGAAAAGCTGCAACAATATGTCGAAACAAAACCAACACTACAGAGAATTCTCAAAGATGCTCTATACATAGAAAACGAAAATAAATGCAATATAGGGAAAGAAATGGCACCAAAACAGCATACCATCTAAGGACCACAAGAACTGTCAAGAGACACAGGCCCTACTAAAAGCTTTTAAAAATGGTAGGAACTAATAAATATCTCTCAATCCTAACTCTCAATATCAATGGACTGAACTCTCCAATTAAACGGCATAGGCTGTCTAGTTGGATCAAAAAGCAAGTGCCATCGTTCTGCTGTCTTCAAGAGACACATCTTACCCCCAAACAATCATCTTTTGAAAGTGAGAGGTTAGAATAAATTCTATCAAGCTAACTGCCCCCATAAACAGGCTGGAGTTGCCATCCTCATATCAGATACAATAGGCTTCAAACTAAAATTAGTAAGAAAAGACAAATAAGGTTACTACATACTACTAAAGGGATCTTTCCTCCAGGAAGACATAACGATCCTAAATATTTACACACCCTTTTGAAGATTCTCAAAAGATTGAAGGTTCTGCCAGTGTAAGTTAGATTCCGGCATTGATATTAAATAATGCAATGAGTAGGGATTTATATTTGAAATATCACTGTTGACAAAATCTAACTCACATTTGCTTAGTATTTGCTTTTGATTTCCGAAGAAGTACAGTACAAGCTAACACTTGTGGCATATATCGACTGGGAGAAATGATTCAGAATATGTGACTCATTTGAACAGGAGTCAGTGAAAGATACAGAAGCAGGATACCCATATTGTGATAATTTGTATCTTTTTCATATTTTGTGTTTGTTATTAATTCCATTTGTAGTGTACATTTCTAGGTAAAAACTTTTAAAATATTTCCAAACAATTTGTTATTTCAACAGCAAAAAAAAGACATTTATATGCCTGATAAAATTCACAGAATCCAAATTTTTCCATAGTATTTTTTGTTTTTTGGTTTTTTTTGGTGGGTCATAGATCTTGATCTCAGCCTGGGCACTATCCCTGAGCTTTTCAGCTCCAGGCTACCCCCTTACCCTGGAGCCTAGCCCCACTTCCCATTTTCTAAAGGTAAATTGGAGATAAGAGTCTCAGGTCTTTTTGTGCCAGGATGGCTTTAAACCTTGATCCTCAGATCTCAGCCTCCTGAGTAGCTAGGATTATAGAAGTGAGCCACCACCCCATCATGCTCAGCTTTCTGGGTTTTTTTTAAACAAGCCCTTTGGCTGGAACTCAGTCTGAGCACTGTCCTTCAGCTTTCCTCAAGCCTAGTGATCTACTTCAGCCACAGCACTACTTCTGGTTATTTCTGTGTATGTGGTACTGCGGAATTGAACCTTCGTCTTCATACAAGCACTCTACAACTATGCCAAACTCCCAGCCCCTCCACATTAGTTTTTATGATAGATCTTTCCATGCATCCAGGATGGCTAGAAATTCTTCTTGAGTTTCCCAAGATCAGGGAGTATAGGTTTGTCCCATCCTGTGTGGCTATATAACCATTGTTTAGGGTACAGTTCTCTCTTCATTCTACCCATCTAGAGCAATTTTCATCTTCCATGTATAATCATTAAACATTCAGCTCCTGTTCCTCTCTACTCCATTCTCTTGAACCATCGTGATTTTTGGCTCTAAGGGTTTGTTGATCCTTGGAAGCTCTGGATGGAAAAACATACCCTAGCTCTTCCTTTATGACTGCTGTATTTTTAGTTTACTGTAATCAAGATTCATCTGTAAAATATAGTAAAATGTTCTTCCTTTTCAATGCATTGTTTTGCATATTTCTACCTTTTGATTATTATTAATAGTTGTGAATGGATTCTCCACATATTTGTTCTAGTCTCTGCTTTCTCTTCCGTTAGGTACAAATCTAGAAATAGAAGTGTTGGACCATATTTCTATGTAATTCTATATTTAGTACTTTTTTAGCACTCTCCACGCAATTTTTGATTGTTTTATATTCCTTGCAGAACTATTCCAAAGTTCTACTTCTTCTCACTACCTTCCCAGTAATAGTTAGACTTTGAAAGTTGTTTTTTTGTATGCGTGTGTGTGTGTGTGTGTGTGTTTGTGTGTGTGTATGTGGATCTTTTTGTTTAAAACTATATTTATATTAACATATTTAAAGTAATGATTTCATTGTTAATTTTGAACTTCTTTCTACATTTTGAACTACTACTTCTATATATTCTTTTGTGAAAATCCTCTCCAATCTCCAATTTTTTTCCCTTTTTTTTGAGGGGTAGTGGTGAAAGTCATGGGGCTGGGACTTTGGGCCGTGAGCTCTTTAGTTTAAGGCTATTGTCCTACCCTGAGTATTGCCCCTCAGTTCTTCTGCTGACAGCTCCCGACCCCTCTTCCCATTATATACAGAACAAAGGTCATCCTCAGTCTTTTTGAAAAAGTAAAACATACAGTAAATTTGTAGTATAAAACAGCAAGAAATAAATTTCTTGCCAGGTGCAGTGACTTCTACCTGTAATCCTAGCTACTCAGATATCAGGCTGATATCTAAAGATTTGGTTCAAAGCCAACCTGGGCATTAGAAAGTCTATGAGACTCTCATCTACAGTTAACCACTAGAATATGGGAAATGGCACTGTGGCTTCATAGGTAGGGTGATAGCCTTGAGTTGAAGAGCTCAGGAACAGTGCCCAGGCCCAGAGTTCAAGCCTTACAAATCCCCCAGCCAAAAAAAAGAAAAAAAAGTTTCTTCCCCAAGTGATTATTATGCCAGACATAGAACATTAACATTCTGGGTGTACTTCACAGTATTATTACTTGATACCCTAGGATTTTGCAATATTCTCACAGTACCAGCATATGTCATCATATAATGTAGTTCCTTTTCAATGGAATAATTCCATTTATAACCTAAATCTACTCCCCCAACTAATTTTTGTCGATACCACAATTGCTCTACCATGATATGCCACAAGCCATTAAACATTTTATGGTGGGTAATTGGAAAGGAGTGTCATGGAATTTTGTGCCAGGCTGGCTTTGAACCATGGTCCTCAGATCTCAGTCTCCTGAGTAGCTAGGATGACGGGCGTGAGCCACCAACACCTGGCTTGCCTTTTTATTTTTTTGTGGGTCTTGGGACTTGAACTCTGGGCCTAGGCACCATCCCTGAGCTTTTCAGGTCAATATTTCATGTAAGTCTAAACATTTATGTAAAGGAATACAATTCCAACAAAAAAAGAATAAAATTCCAGACATGGTGTGTTTATAACTCAGTGCTAATTACTTGATGAAAATGTGCCATTCCAGAAGCTGGTGTCATTTGATGATGTAGCTGTGGATTTCAGCTGGGAGGAGTGGCAGCATCTGGACAATGGTCAGAGGACCCTGTACAGAGAAGTAATGCTGGAGACCTACAGCAACCTGGTGTCCTTAGGTGAGCAAAAGTCAAATTCACTTGCAAGGCCAAGTGCCTTGTTATTTTGCAGATACGTGAATGTTTATCAAACTTTCAATACTATTTAAATGAAAGATTCCAGGCCCTGAGAAGTATCATTACTTTCTAAAGTAAACCTAAGGTAATTTTGTACTCATTCTTCAGGATACCTTCAGGATACTTTGACAACAGTTCTAAATTATGTTTCCTCTAATGGAGACGACATTCCAAACTTACACAGTAATTGTAAGTGGATAAACCATCCAGAATAGAATATATATCATTATTGGAAATAGGATCTACAAATCACTAAACAGTGAGTTTATAATGGAAACCTGGCACTAGGTGCAATGTTTCATGCCTGTAATCTTAAAATATTCAGGAGGAAGAAATCTAAGAATTCTAATTTGAAGCCAGCAATGGCATAAAATTGCCATGAAACTCTATAACCCCAAGTAACCCCTCAAAAATGTTAGTGGAGTGTCAAGAGTTTGACTTTGTGGTTGAGTGCTTGCCTAGCATGCATGAAGACCTATGCATGTAAGTGGAGCTGGGACTCAAACTGGTATTTTTCTAGCCTTGAGCAGACAGCTAAGTTTATGCCATACAAAATGAATCCAGAGCTGGGGAAAAGTCAACCATGGAGCCAGTGAGAAATGAGAAAAAAGATTTAATGGATAACTTGTGAGTAGGATGTCTGCGAACTTAAAGCAATGATAACACAGCATAAGCAATAATTCTCTACTGTTTCTAATTTACAGGGCCCTGTGTTCCCAAACCTGTATTAATTGACAAGCTAGAGCACTGTGCAGAACTCTGGATAGGAAATTCCTCTGACAAGAATATCACAGGTGAGTGAATGCATCTTCATATTGATGTTGGAGCCTGAGCCCCATTGGTAAGTTCATGTTGTGATGTACTGAGCAATAATATTCTTAGTTACCCTAAATCCTGTGTGGAACCTATGGAATTCTTTGTGAATGAATCAAGAATCATTTTCTTTTCCCAATCCTATGCTTGGTCTCAGGGCCTGAGCATGGTCCTTGGGTTTTCTCCAGGCTAGCTCTGTACTTCTTCAGTCATAGCACCACTTCTGGCTTTTTCTTTGTATGGAGTACCAAGGAACTGAACCAGGTCTTTGTGCATGCTAGCCCAAACCCCTGGCACCAAGAATCATAGGGTGATATGACGAATTCTATGTGGCCGTAGAGTTAAAGTTAGATTTCTCTGTAGAAATCACTGTGAAACAAAATAAAATGAAAAAGCCATGAGCCCGTGGCTCATGCCTGTAATCCTAGCTACTTAGGAGGCTGAGATCTGAGGATCAAGGTTCAAAGACTGACCTATCACAAAAACACCTTAGACTCTTCTCTCCAATGAACCAATAGAAAATGTGAAGTGGGGTTGAGGCTAAAGACATAGGGCAGTAGCCTTGAGCTGAAGAGCTCAGGAAGAACAGCCAGGTCTAGAATTCAAGTCCCATGACTGCAAAACAAGAAAGAAAGAAAGAAAGAAAGAAAGAAAGAAAGAAAGAAAGAAAGAAAGAAAGAAAGAGGAAAGAAAGAGGGAAGGAAGGAAAGGAAGAAAGAAAGAAAGAAAGAAAGAAAGAAAGAAAGAAAGAAAGAAAGAAAGATATTTCATTTCTTTAAAACTAAGACTATAAATGATTGAGCAAAGAAGGAATAAGTCAGGGCATTATTCTCTGATAAGGATAATATCTTTTTGCTGGTAGGAAGAGACTGGTATTCAGAACCAGACCTTTCCACCAGAAATTGAGCCTAGTGGTAGAGTGCTTGCCTAGCATGCACAAAGACACAGGTTTGATTCCTTATTACCACATACACAGAAAAAGCCAGAAGTAATGACTTCATTGATAGGGTTCTAGTCTTGAGAAAACCCAAGGACAGTGGTTAGGACCTAAGTTCAAACCCAGGAATGGAAGGAAAAAAACAACAACAAAGTTTCAATCAACATAAGAAAATTAACTAGACAATGAGCTGGGGATTTTCTGGTCTTCCATGGTTCTGAGGGACAGGAGTGTTAGAAAAGGAATTTTTATAAGACTTCAAATGGAAAGAAACAAATTTCAAAATTCCCACAAATACCTAAATTGAGACTTTAGTGAGAAGTTGTAACTGAAGGGATATAGGTGTAAGACCTTACTCTCAAGAATCGTTCTTGCTTGGATCAAAGGCAAACAGACATATAAACCAAACTTGTGGCCGCTGAATCTAGAAAAAATTCATGTTCCTCACTTAATGGTTAATAAGCAAACAGCATTGAAACTGGGTAAGGTAATCCTATCTGCTACTCAGGACCTGAGACTCTTATTTGTAGTTAACTCTAGAAAAGGGTAAGTGGGGCTGTAGCTCAAGGATAGGGGTTATAGTCTTCTGCTGAAGTGTTCAGGGACAGGGCCGAGGCCTATGAACTACAAAAAAAGAAAAGAAAAGAAAAGAAAAGAAAGTTTTAAAAAGATGCAAAACAGCACAGTATTTAGATTATTTCTCAAAAATAAAAGAAAGGCAGCTATTCCTTAATGTATAAACAAAACATTATTTGAAAAAAAACAGCTGCAGGTATAGTATAGGTAGTACTCAGCTTAAAACTGTAGCAATACATAGTTGGGTAATTTCAATAAATATTTCCTGTGATATAAAAGAGAACTAAAACACAGAAAAACATTATGGGTCATTGTAAAATATCATTTTCTTAATATGTTAGGAAGAAAAGCATATATTTCTCACAAATCAATTTCCACTTTTATATTTTAAAATATCTAACACTTAGGATGGGAAAGTAAAGTCATTACCTTTACAGTAAGGAATATTTGTATCTCATGTATGTTTGTGTCTTTTTTTCTATGACTCATTTTAGATGTCCAGGTAATGGAAAATGTGTTCAAGACCTGCCAGGAAAGTCCACATGAATGTCTTTGTGAAGTAGCAGTTGCAAGTAGTATCGAAGTGGAGGAAAACGTGAGATTAGCAACAACTTTAAATTTGAGCTCTACACATAATCCAGAGCTGATTAGTAATAACGGCAACAACTTAGGGGTGAGGACTGAGGAGTTCATTAAGTGTCACAACATGCTTCTGTCTCCTAAGCCTGATGAGATGCATGCTGCATATAGATCTCGTATGTCTCCTGTTCTTAAAAAATCCATCGGATATTCAGAGCATTTTATTCATGATTGTGACAGTCCAAAAGATCTGCAGTATCATAATTCTGTTCTCCCTGCCCAAGAAATTCTTCAGGGAGGGAGGAAAACTGCTAAATGTACTGTGTGATGAAAAATATTGTACTTAACACCCACCATCACTACACATCCGAAAATGTACACAGGAGAGACTCCTCATACATGTAGTGAATGTGAGAAATCTTTCAGTAATGAAATACGCCTTACAACACTTCAGAGCAAATATCCTGAGATATGTGATGCATACATCAAGTGTGAAAATTAATTTCTGAGAAGTCAGACCTGACGCTCCAACCTCGATCTCCAAGAGAAGACAAACCTTATGAATATGAGGAACGTAATAAAATTTCTGCCCAGAATTCAGCTCTCAGCACACATCAGAGATCTCACACAGAAGAGAAATCTTATGAATGGGATAAATGTGGGAAGACTTTTAGACTGAAATCATACCTCACTTTGCACCAGAGAAGACACACAGAAGAGAAACCTTATGAATGTAACAAATGTGAAAAGTCTTTCACCCAGAAGATACACCTTCGAGTTCATCAAATAACACACACAGGAGAGAAATCTTATAAGTTTAATGAATGTGGAAAATCTTTCCAAGGGAAGGGAAAACTTCGTGTTCATCAGAGAATACACACAGGAGTGAAACCTTATGAACGTAACCAATGTGTAAAGTCTTTCAGACAGAAATCTTCCCTCAAATTGCATCAAAGAACACACACAGGAGAGAAACCTTATGTGTGCAACAAATGTGGAAAGATCTTCAAGTGGAAGTCATATCTTGATGGGCATAATAGAACACACACAGGAGAGAAAACTTATGCATGTAGTGAATGCGGAAAGTCTTTCAAATGGAAGGTAAAACTCCATGTTCATCAGAGAATATACTCAGGAGAAACACCTTATGAGTGTAACATATGTGGAAAGTCCTTCACACAGAAGCCAAACCTCAACATGCATAAGACAATTCAAACAGGAGAAAAACCTTATGAATGTAACCGATGTGGAATGTCTTTCAAATGGAAGTCTTCCCTCAAATTGCATCAGAGAACACACACAGGAGAGAAACTGTACGAGTGCATCAAATGTGGTAAGACCTTCAGATGGAACTCACATTACAGGAGGCATAACAGAATTCACACATATTAGAAACCTTAGGAATATAACCAAAGTTGAAAGTCTTTCGTGCAGTATTCACCCTTCAGGAAGCGTAAGAGAGTTCACACATATGAGAAGCCTTAGCAATGTAATAAATAGGAAAGACTTTTTAGTCTGTGGAAGAAAACTCAGCTTGTGTCACAGAACCAACACAAGATAAAACCCTTAATGAATGTAGCAAATGTTCAGTCTTTTCCCCAGAAGGCACAAGTCAAGATTTATCACTAAACACCCACAGGATAGAATCCTATGAATAAAATGAAAGGGAAATTTTTTTGAAGAACTCATAGTTGAGTTTGCATGATACCACACAGACACAGGATAAAAATCGTATGAATATAAGAATATGAAAAATCCATCATGAACGCATGACTAAGTATAAAATGCACATAGGAGAGAAAAACCTTATGAATATTACAAATGTGGAAAGTGTTTGACCTGGAAGGCATACTTCTGTGTTCATCACAAACCTGATTCCCATAGAAGAAAAGAAAACTAATGAATACAACAAATGTGCAAAGACTTTTAATCAGAAGTCAGTCTTCAGTACATTTCAGAACATACACAATAGAGAAATTCTGAGTAATGAAAAACATTTAGCTATATATAGAATCTCTGTATATGTGAGCATTAGGGTAAGTCTTCTAAACAAAGTCAACCATCAGCAAGCATTAAGAGCACTCACAGAAGAAATAATAGCATGTAGGAAAACCTTTGTCAGAAACCTCTAAAAGCTGACTGTGTGGCTTAGTGGTAGAGTGCTAACCTATCAAGGATGAAGGCCTGGGTTAGATTCCTCAATACTACGTGAAAAGAGCAAGCCAGAAGCAGCACTGTGGTTCAAATGGTAGAGTGCTAACCTTGAGCAAAAGTAGCTCAGGCCCTGAGTTCAAGCCTAAGGATTGGAGAGAGAGAGAGAGAGAGAGAGAGAGAGAGAGAGAGAGAGAGAGAGAGAGAGAGAGAGAGAGAGAGAGAGAGAGGAGAGAAAGAGAGAGAGAGAGAGAGAGAGAGAGAGAGAGGCAGAAAGAGAGAGAGAAAGAGAGAAAAGAGAAAGAGAGACAAACAGGAACTTCTAAATTTTACAGATATAGAGAAGGAGAGAGAGAAGGAGACAGAAACTAATTTCTAAACTTTACAGTCTTTCTATTTCCTTACAAATTCGTCTATGTCATTCTTTCTGACAGAAGCACAGAATTCCATTGTGTAAAAATAAAATATTTGATCTACTCATCAACTGACGGGCATCTGGGTTGGTTCCATACCTTTGTTATAGTAAATAGTGCTGTGATAACTGTTATTGTTCTAGTGAATTTAGTGTGTCCTATCTGGACGATTGGCAAGTAGTGAAATTGCTGGATCACAGGGGAGCTCTATGTTTAGTCTTTTTGGGATACTGCCATAGTGCTTTCCATAGTGGTTGAACGAGTTTGCAATCCCACCAGCAGTGTAGTAGTGATCCCTCCTGGCCACATCCCCTCCAGCATACGTTATTAGATTTCTGGATCTTGGCCATTCTAACTGGAGTGAGGAGGAAAAGGGAAAGAGGAACTGAAACTTTCTCTCCTTACAGATGACATGATTCTGTATTTAAAAAACCCTATAGACTCTACTCCGAAGCTGCTTGAGCTGATATAAAACTTTGGTAAGGTAGCAGGGTATAAAATGAACCCTCAATGTCAACTGCCTTCCTATATGCCAACAAATGAGAGGAATGAGGCAAGAATCAGGATAGCAACTCATTTTGCGATCGAAGAAAATAAAATACCTAGGAATTAACTTACAATGTAAAGCACCTTTTTGATGGAACTATAAACCCTGGAGAAGGAAATTAACGCAGAACTGAGGAAATGCAAAAACCTATGCTCCTGCTTTGGAAGAAGTAATATTGTAAAAATGGAAATCTTGATAAGGACTATCTACAAATTCAGTGCAATATTCATCAATATCCCAATGTCATTCTTTAAAGACACATAAGAGGAAATCCAAAAGTTCACTTGGAATAATAAAAGACCCCTTATAGTCTGTCTTCTTGCATGATACATAATGTTTAATCTCACCTTCTCCACCAAAATCTCACCTTTCTCATTGAGACATAGGTGGCCCTGTTTACTAGCAGCAAAGGCTCAAACGCGCAGTTTCAGGTGTCACCACTGCCTCTGTTACTGGGTAGATCCAACTGTGTCATTGATTCTGAGGTCTGCTCTGGGAGTCTTGGTCACAAGTTGTTCTGTGGCTTCTGCTGCCAGCCTGTGCCTATTTGCTTCCTTTTCCTCCAGCAGCCTACAACAGGGAATGAATTTCAGGCGCTGATGCTCTCCTTCATATGCAGGGCAGGATGAGCCCAACCCTCCCACATCTTCCTCTTCTAATTTTTGGGAAAAAATGTGCTGGCAAAAGTCCTCAGGTGTGGTGCATGGCTGATCCACACTTTTAATCCAGGCTGGTCAGGAGGCTGAGATCTGAGTATGGAAGTTCCAAGTCACCTAGAACAGGAAAGTCTGATAGATTCTTACTACCAAAAATAAAAACAGCTGGGAATGGAATTTGGGCTCAAGTGGTAAAGGGCTAGTCTTGAGTACAAATGCTTAGTGCCCAGGCCCTGAGTTCAGGCTCCAGCACTGCCAACAACCTCACTTTAGTGAGATTTTAGCTTTATCCATGTAGGCACATCTCACTGGAATCTTTGCTGGTAGAGATAGTCTTCATAATTTTGTCTCAAGGTAAAGGTCCTCCTGGGGTAGTACAAAAAAGATGTCATGGAGAGAGGAGCCCCACTTGCTCCAGGTTTGAAGATGGCATAGGTCAAGCCAGCATGGAGTTGGCACATCAGTCTTTTTCTTAGCACCACCTACCAGTGAATGTCAAATGACATTGATTGTTGTGGGATTGTGTGATTGAAGTGCCCCATTAAGGGCAGTGTTAGCACATCCAAACTTGGATACCAGGAATGCTGAAATCTCAAAGCTAAGATTTCTGTTGGCTACAGAAATGCTGGTGTGTCTGTGATTCACTAAAAGTTCAGGTGCAAAGATTCTGAAGCTTGATGCCATGTGTTTATTCCATTTAGTAAAATTATTTTAATGCACTGTATAAGTTAAAACATTTGATAAGAGTCGGGGGTAGTGAAAACATTGTTCTTGAATTCAGGTGTCTGGCAGGGTAATGGGGGGGTGTTGGTGGCTGGGACTATGAAGCGGGAGCTGCTATCAAACCATGGATCATGTTCCCCTTTGTCTGGGAGAAATGACTCCAAAGATGAAATTTGAATGGTGAGGAAAAGATGATGATGTACTCAGGAAATTTCTCCTAAACAAATGCTCATGTGGAAGTGGGATGGGGGCTGGGCATATCTGAGGCAGAGCTTAAGGGGGCTTCTCATGGCATTGAGAATGTTCCCTGCGACTTCAGGCATGCAGCAGGGTGTTTTAGATGACCATTGTGAGATGGATGGAATAAGACTGGAGACAAGATGAATGCTGGGATCCTGCAATGCTCTTGCATGAGTGGCTGGTGGCTCACCTGAAAGAAATAATTATGTCTAAAAAAGAAATCAGGAATTTGTTTTGATTATATAATACCTATAATCCGAGGCATATTCAGGATCCTGATCTTAGTATTGTGATTTAAAACCAACCCAGCAAAGGGAAAAATGCATGAGACTCATACTCCCAGTTTAGAGCAAGAACAAAGATTGAAGTAGAGCTGTGGCTCAAGAGCTAGAGTGCTACCTTGAGCAAAGAAAAGCTAAGAAAAAGCTCCAGGTTTTGAGTTCAAGGCCAGGAATGAAAGAAGGAAGGTAAAAAAGGGAAGTATGTGAGGAAGGGAAATATATAAATGAAAGAGAGAAGGAACTAGAAACTCAAAACTAGAGAATATTTAAAAGTCATCAGTCCTTCTAAGAAAAGTGTTGGAGTATGGGTTCTATATGTGGTGAACTGGAAGCCCAGCAGTGACTTGTTAACCAAAGAGTCACCATGATGAGCAAAGGATACAAATCTGCATGAGCCTCCTAGCGGATGGAGTGACAGAAGAGAACCTCAGCTCCCATCCCATAGTTAGAAGTATATAGAGATGGGGAAGTTGGCATCACCTTGATGTCATTGTGTCCATGGAGACTGGAAGCCATGGCTCTGTGAAAGCACAATGTTCTGGTTACTGAGCTGGGAGGCTGAGGAGAGCCAACTCCTGGCCATGAAGAAATCAGGGTGGCAGCAGAGCAACTCTGCTGCAGTGTGTGCCTGCTTGGCTGTTCTAATTCTGTGGTGGATCAGGCCGGAGCGGGTGATAATAACTGTTTTGTGGTCACAAGCCCTTCACCAAGAGCTTCCTCTGGGATCCTCATAAGCTACAGGGTGGCTGGTGTTGGGTTGTGTGTGGGGTGGAAGTTACAGAGGGATGGACGCATGGCAAGGTGGGTGAAGAGATGAGAGGAATGATGAGATCCCAGTTCATTGGTTTCCAAGTTTAATGGGTGGGAGGTAGAGAGGCATGATGGAGGCAGGGGAAGGTGGTGACAGAGTGAGGCCATCTGTAGTGCCAGCCTGGCCATCATCTGAAGCCCATAGGCAGCTTCCTGATCCTTCACTTAGTCCTGCTCCTTGTGGAGGGAATGTCACGTGTACCCAGAGCTAGGGGTGGGGCAATGTTAGTAGCACCTGGAGAACCATTGGCCTCTACCTGGGTGAGGGGTGGTTATGGCTCCCATGCTGGGTGGCCTGATAGCTATGGAACAGATCTCTCCTTAGCTACCACAGTCAGTGGCTGCTCTCCATCTAGGGTTAGGGCACCTGCTCAGCCATCAGGACACCCCATGCCAGGACAGAGGCCTACAATTCAGATGGCAGCACAGGGGTGAAGATGATCTCACCGTAGCCCTAGTTACATGGCTGCCCCAGCATGCAGGACAGGATGAGCTGTGGGAAGATGTTCTCTGTATTTTTCCACAGCCTATCCCGGCCTCTTCTTGTGTCTGATTAGACCAAGAGAGTACCAGGTTCCCTCTCATAGTCCTGGTTCTTTTTCTTTTACAGTCATGAGGCTTGAACTCATGTTCTGGGTACTGTCCCTGAGCTCTTTTGCTCAAGGTTGATGCTCTACCATTTGAACCATAGTGCCATTTCCAGCTTTTCCTTTTCATGTGGATCTCTGATATGTCCAGTACTGTGCCTGCAGGGAGGCACTCACCCCACAGACAGAGCCATCTCTGCCGTGACTGTTACTGCCCACAAGACTCACACCCACTCCTTGCACACCCCTCGACTCCAGTTTTAGCTCCTCTTGGACTGGGTGTCCAGCCTATCCTTTCCTACACTCACAAAGGGTCTACAATTGTCTTCCCAGGGTCCTTTCTTCTGCCAGCCAGAGTACAGACTGTGCACATCTTGACGATCACAGAGCTCAAAGCCAAAGGCTGAGATGCAGAAGGGGGTGACCCAGTAGCTGCACAGGGCCCATGGATCATCCTGTGCATCCCCCAGCCTGTGACTTCCCCCACCCCCTTGGCAGGGAAGCTCCATGCCCACATCCTGATCCCTGGTCCCCTCCAATTCCATTCTCCCTTGGATTTTGCAGACTGTCTACCATCAGGATCTAAAATTCTATTCATCACTTTATGTCCTTATCACTGATTTGCTACTTTGACAGGATCTCCCCATGCCTGGAGAGTGGGCATGTCATGTACTCTCTGTGGAGAAGTTGCCCCAGGAGAAGAAATATGCACTTCATGTGAGTGTTGGACAGGGCAGGAGGGCTCCCTAGGATCCCCTAGGGGCCCCAGGGGACAGTGGGAGTTAGGGCACAGTTGGTTCCTTCTGCAGGGTTGACACCGCTTCACAAACCCAACAGAATGAGGTTCACATTACAGATTTCAGAGACAGTGCAGATTGCCAATGGGCGCAGGGGTCACTGTCACCCCCAGATGCTGGCTGCATGCTGGGATGCACGCAGAGATGTTTTCAAGATCAGATAATGAGGATGTTGCAGGGTGTAACCATTCTTTTCAGATGGCTCTCTACCTCTCTTGAGCTTCATCTCTATCTTTGGCTTTTTCTTGGCAGTTAACTGGAAATGAGAGTTTCATGGACTTTCCTTTCTGGACTGGCTTCAATCAGAAGCTATGCACAGTTTTCAAACCATACCCTACTGAAGAAGGGAAGCTTGATCTGGTGCTTAACTGGGTTGCACTTTGGCTCCGTTTGCTATGCCTCACGGGAGGGGGCTCATCATTTGTAGACTAAGATCTCATGACCTTCAAAGCCAAATGCTACCTGAAAGTTCAGGGTCCCAGCCTATGTGTTGGGCCGGGGTGAATGCATTCGCTGTTATGCTGGGTGATCAACCCATGTTTTAAGCTGGAAGTAGGCAGTGCCACATTTGATAAGAACATCTGCCAGAGATTGTCACCTCATGAAAGCCGATTCTCAATTTGTATTCCATTTCCTGTGGTGGAGAAATCCCCTCCAACTTAGACAGGCTCACATCCACCTGCAGGTCATACTCCTAATGCACCCTTGAGTGTCCTCATGGTATTGGGATCTAAGTTTGTAGGGAATGCTGGTTTAGTCCATGAATTAGCTGGAAAAGTGATGACAAACGTGTTGTGGATTAATATGAGAACAATTTAAGAAGCCCTGGAGGAGCATCAACCTGACCCTCTGTTGTGCTCTAAATCTGATAGGATGTTCCAGACTGAGAAACAATCACATGGCTTTGTGTTTGGCACCCAGACAAGTGAGTGCATGTCTTAGCTGTCAGCCAATACAGAGGAGGACATGAATAAGTGGGTGGAAAGCATCTGTCAGACCCCTGTCTGGGGGCAGGTGGAGAGAACATAGGAAGGTAGATACCATGGCTGTGGTGGGGCCAAAAAAAAGGGTAAAAGAGGCAAAGGAACCAGATACTGGTAGCTCAAGACTGTCATCCTAGCTACTCAAGAGTTTGAGACCTGAGGATCACAATTCAAAGCTAGCCCAGGACAGAAACTCCATGAGACTCTTATCTACAATAAACTACTGAATGCAAGAAGCTCAAGCTCAGTGACAGCATCCAGGCCTAGCGTTCAAAACCCAGGACTGGCAGAAAAAAGTATCAAAGGACTAGAAGCTAGCCAAAAGTTAGAGGGACTCTATCTTGACAAACAATACAATGGTAAGTTGCACTCAGAAGACTTGCACAAAATCTGGAAATGCCTGAGACCTATCTATGTATGTTTCCTGTTTGTCTAAATACATATGTTTATGCATTTATATATTAGTATTGAGAGACAGATCAATACATATGACTATACATAGCCAGACACTTATGGGTGGGTGGTATACTGTGTGAGAGTTTGTGTTTTTGTTTTGTGGATGGCTATCTCTTTTTAAGAAAGATAGAAAATACGTAAATATCTTTAAAAAAAACTTGATAAAATATAGAGAGACATAAGCTCTTGAGGGAATCTGAAATGACAAGATTATTCACAGGCACGTTTATCCTTATGGATTCCTCAGCAAGTTTTAATTTTTTTCATTATTTTCTTTCTTTTTTTGAACCAGTGCTAAGGATTTCTCTCAGGGACCAGGTTCTGCCAATTACTAATTTTCTCATGGCTGCTACAAGAGGAACTGAGCCACAGTTCCACTTTTGCCTTATTTATTCGTGCTTAACTGAAGATAAAGATTTCTATCAGTGACTTTCTTTCAGGGGCTGGATTCTAACGAGGATCCCCAGACCTCAGCCTTCTCTATAGCTACAATTAACAATATGAGAACCCAGCACTGGGTTCCAATGCACAGGGCAAGAAATTGAGTGAATCTCTCAACTCCAATTAGCTATAATAAGCTAGAAGTGAAAGACCAATACCTTTGAGGAAAAGATGCTGAGGGTTATCACACAGGCCCTATGAGTAAGCCCTAAACCCTGTACACATGTGTGCATGCACACATTGGCAGATACACACACACATGCACACACACAATATCTCAGGCAATATTGAATTTTGAATTAATATCCAAAGATTGGACAACAGGATAGCAAGTAATAAAATCTGTTTTTCTTGTCTACATTGAGGGAAAGGGATAAGTCACAAGATGCAGAAGCGAAGAATTCAGAGGCAAATGCTGTGAGTGAATAACTTGTAAAAAGCACATTTATTTTCTTTTCTTTTCTTTTGTTTTTCTGCCATTCCTGGGGCTTGAACTCAGGGCCTGAGCACTGCTCTTGGATTTTCCCAAGTCTAGCCCTCTGCCACTTGAGCCGCATTGCCATATGGATTTTTATATCTGTGTGATATTAAGGACTCAAACCTAGATCTTCATGGATGCTAGACAAGCACTCTACCACTGGGCCAAACTTTAAACCCCGATAAAGTATTTATAAATAGTCATCATCATCATATCAAAATATCCTTTCTCCTACAAAGAATGAACACTTATCTATGTCTGTAAGACTTTTTTATGTCACCAATGCTTCTGTGATTTTCCCACTTGCATTTTTACAGATGAAAGCACAGATATTCATCAGGAAGAAAAATAGATTACGATACAGAAACCTAACAACGTCCTAGTAGATTGAAGTGAATAATATGTGCAAGATGGCCTGGGTGTTTCATCTATTTGTAGAGTGCTTGGCTACCACACAAAAAGACTCCGGTTTGATTCTGCAGTACTATATACATAGAAAACGCTGGAAGTGTTGCTGTGGCTTGGTGGGACAGCTATAGCCTAAAGGAAGCCTAAGAACAATGGTCAGGCTCTGAGATCAAGTCCCAGGACTAGCAAAGAAAATGTGCAAGAGGCAAAATGCAAGCTGAGAAGGCACTGTGAAGCAAAATGTCTTGTGAAGGGTAAGGGGAATAGTGACAGTTAAGTTTGGATCTTACCTAAGAAAGGCTCCTTGAGCCTGAGACCAGGCTAGCACTTACGCCTAGTTAATGACTTGGGATTTGAACAAAAAGGTGTGCTGTTTACTACATCAATATGTGAGGTGGGAAGGGAGATTCAGCCTCCAGTATGTCTTTGGGGAGGTGTTCTGTGAGCAAGGAGCTTTGGTCATTGGGCCTTGAAAGGTGACCCTACCTACCTCACAATGGAACAGAATATGGAACCCTGGTAACCAAGCCACTGCATGTGACAACCAGCTCAAGCCAGCTCCCTTGGCCTGTGGCTCAGGAGGAAGAAAGATGTTGCTGTGCTGTTGCCAACGGTCAGGAGGTTCGGATCTCAGGCATGAGAGATATGGATCTCTCACTTGAAGAAGTAGATTCTGGATCAGTGCCAAGCCAAAATTCCCGTATATCAGGCATTTCTCTAGGAAGAAAGCCAGGAAACTCCAGGGCAACTCAGATGAGGTATATTGAGAGGAAACCTATTTGAACCCATCATCCTTCCCACACACTACAACCTTCTTGTGTGGTTTCAAGTGACTCTACTGAGATTAGAGTGTGTCATTTCCAATCTACTCTATTCCAATTCCTCAGTGTGAAGTGTGGTCCCATCCCTACGTTTGAAATATCCACTGTTTTGCCAACATAATGTGATGGTAAGTCAGCTCAGACTCTGAATGAGCCTTGTAACCTATGGATCCTTGAGGAAGGCCTGTTGGAAGTGCTGCTGACAAAGCTGATCGCTGCCTACCAGAAAGGTGATCTCTTTTATGTGGGAAACTTCCTGCACAATTTCAAATAGTGGAGGACAATGTAGTAGTAGGCTGGAAATTCTCTTGAAAAAGTGAGTGTTCCCCCTCCAAACCCAGGTTTGCTCACCCCTCCTGGCCAAGCCTTGGAATACTTGGCTCCTCTCTGAGCCTGTTTGCTTCACTGGGGTGTTCACAGGGGAGCTAAGCATGATACAAGTGCACAAACTACTTCATTATGACTGGGACACCATGCCATTTCATTTCCCTCACAAGCTACTGGAGTCTCAACAGTGTGCTTACTGAGAAGTTGGATTTCAGGCATGAGTAAGTGGCTCCCAACTGCAGCCCTCACCTAGGTGACATCCTAGGAAATCCCATTTCCCAGTAAGAAATGAGGTGTCAGTACTAATGGCGGAGGCCTGTGAAATACTGGCGTCAGAGGAAAAGCTGGGGGCTGAATCACTTTTGAGCCATCAGGGAGGGATTGTGATAGCTTTGCCTGTTAGAACCTGAAAGCATTTACATTTTGGTGTGTGGTCCAGTGCTGCCACTTGAACCTGAACCCAGGTCTAAATACCATTCCTTTGGTGTTCAAAAATTAGCACTGTACCATTTGAGTCATAGGTCAAGTTCTGGCATTTTGCTGCCTAATTCAAGACAAGTGCCTTTAGACTTTTACTGACTAGACTGGCTTTCCACTGTGATCTTCAGAGCTCAGCCTGCTGGGTGGCTAAGATTAGAGGAATGAGCATTTAGTTCTTTATTTAGAGCATTCACTTATTGATTTATTTAGAGCATTTACTTAGTTAATTTAAGATGCGTTTACTTTGGACAGATGGATAGAGGCCTCTCTCAGAAGCTTCTGGAAGTGGGGTGTAAAAGTCATCCTGTTCTCGAGTGTCTCTTACCCCCCTCCCAGCACATAAGTGCACATCTCTGCAGGACAGCCACAGCATTAGAGTCCTGCAAGAAAGGGGATTTGGTAAAAGGCTCAGGATGGAGAGAGAGGGCTCTCACTTTCCTTGTACCAAATGTGCCCACAGCATCATGTGTTCCATCTATACGATGTGAATGGACTTCTACCCCAGTGATTTCTACGAGTTCAAGAACTGCCACACCCTGACACAACTCAAGCTCTATATGAGGCTCCACATGCCGGCTTTGGACCTGCTCTTCTAAACACATACTTTTTGACCAGCTGGAGGAATGTGCAACCAGTAAGACCAAGAAAAAGTAGAAGTCGTGGTGTGGGTGCCTCAGAGCCTGTGAGTAGGAAGCCCATGTGGTCTAGATATTGGTTGGCCCTTACTTCTACAGAGGTTGGCAAAATGCCCTTTATGGGTGGTGTCAGCCAGGTAATGTCTGTCCTCTGAAAGGACTTGGGAATAAGCACTCATTAGAAAGACCCTACACCTCCTCAGTGTTCAGTCCAAACTCCAGTTCTACAGGTTCCTCCATTAGATCCTCATGGAAGTTGAGTGACACTTCAACTTGCAGAGTCCACTCTGTCCACTCTGTACCTATTTCCATTCTTAGGTTTGGGTCATCGTGGAAGAGCTTATCCTGAACTCCGGGTGAAAAACCCACCAATGGAGCTGGTATCTGATGGAGACTGAGAATCATCACTGCACTCCAGAAAGCATGGGCCTTCTGTAGAAATTACCAAACAGGTTTAGAGTCCTGTGGATATATCTTTTGCTCTGAACCCCATGTGTGACACAGTTGAACCTGCAGATACTATGGAGGAAGAAAAAGAGCAGCCAGATTTCCTTCCGTTTCCTTTCACACTCCACCCAGAGTCAGTCCATCTGAGTCAGAGTAACACTCCACTTATTGTGCAAGCTGAAGTGGCACACGCTGGGCTCATGGAAAATGTCCCCATGGGAAGCAGCAAGTGTACTCTCAATACTGGATTCATTGGAGGAAAATGAATCCATCCTCACAGAATATCCAGACCCATCCATCTCCCTAAAAAAGACTCAATCTCCATTCGACAAACCGGAATCCATCCCCCTCTTAACTCAGGAAGGACATTCTGTTTCTCATGAGGAAAGAGACCCTTCTGAGGACTCTGAAGTAGAATTACTGTCTGAAGGCAACTTGGAGGCCAGTCTGGATTTAGAGCTTCCCTGTCCCCTTCCTAAAAAGACATCTCTTTATCTTGCTCTCATGATTCTTGTCAAGTATTCATTGTATTTACTTTGCTAACTATTAAACTCTCATTGTTAATATTATGGTGTGCAGTTCTTCAGTGCTTATTATACTGTGTTTTATTTTCCACTTATAATGTGAGACCTCAGACACATAGGTCCTGGGTGGGCCAAAAACCAGACAGGTCTGGTCCCATAGAAGACAACCTTACTGGATATACAGGGAACTATGAAATGCATGGAATCACCAGGAATCCAGGCCAGGCCTCCATGGAAAGACAAGTCAGCTACCAAAGCTTAAGGACAGAGCAGATGCCTGGAAATGTGTTTTGTCAATCGGGAGAAGTGCCAGAGTAACTGTAATATTATGTGGGACTCTGTTCTGTGAGTTCAAGTCTGTTTATATATCCATTGTGCTTTGTACAAATATTTAAGAAAATTAAAACTCCACAATAGCATCAAAAATCTACTTTGGCTTTGAATGTGGCCTAGTTGTAGAGTGCTCGCCTAGTATACAAGAAGACCTTGATTCAATTCCTCGGCACTGCATACACAGAAAAAGCAGATGGGGCACTGTGGCTCAGGTGTCAGAGTGCCACCCTTGAACAAATGTGGCCAAGGACAGTTCCTGGTCCCTCAGTTCAAGCCCCAGGACTAGCCAAACAAGAAATCATATCATTTTCCACACATTTGGAAATAAATCTGTTTTATCTAACCCTACTTCTTTTTTGCCAGTCCAGAGTGTGTGCCACCAAGCCAAACTACTGGCCCCCAACCTTACTAATTTTAATCATTTAATGTTTTTACATAGTCATATTTCATGCTGTCTGTATTAATAGTATAAGCAGTATGCTTAGTGTAATAATGTTAAAGGTAAAACATAAGAAATTAATAACTAAAATTCCTTTTTTATTATTTTTATGGCATTACTACAATTTTATGAGAAAAATTACCTAGAATGTTTATTTTAGAGTTCAAGTAATCCATTTTGATAAATATATCAACCTACATCATTTATTTGAACACATTTTAAACTATTTTTTTCAGGAATGAAAATACATACATATTTGATGTAAATGAAATTTATGACTTGGGGGGAAGGGAAAAAGAAAAGGGGGAAGGGGGTAACAGTGTTTACAAGAAATGTACTCATTACATATGTAACAGCAATCTCTTTGTATATCACCTTGACAACAAATTTTTTGAAAAGTACAATGCGTTTAAATGTCTACTTTGGGCAGAATTTTTTTTTGCCAGTACTGGGCTTAGACTCAGGACCTGAGCACGATCCTTGTTTTTGTTTTTGTTTATTCTTAAGGCGCAAGTTCTATCACATGTGCCACAGCACCACTTTTATCTTTTTTTATCTATGTTGTGCTGAGGAATTGAACTTGGGTCTTCATTCATGCTCGGCAAGAACTCTTCCACTAGGCTTAACTTATGGCCCCAGTGGGAAGGAAGTTTTCAATAAAATATGTAGGAAATTTGTACACTAAGGAAAAGCCATCAAAAATAGAAGAAAAATTATATACTTAGATAACGACATGCCAGTATTATGGCAGATCTCTGTAATTCTAGCTTCAAGAGTGGCCTATTTGGACCGGGAGTTGGCTGGCTGAAGTAAAGTGCTATCCTTGAGCAAGCCCTAGGACAGTGCTCTGGCCATGAGTTGAAGCCATAGGACATGCAAAAAATAATAATTTAATGCCCGTGACTGGTGGCTCACCCTGGTAATCCTAGCTATCCTGGAGGATCGAGTTCAAAGACGGCCCAGGCATAAAAATCTGTGAGAATCTTATTTCCAAATAATCCAGAAAATTCAAAATGACAATGTGCCTCAAGTGGTAAAGCTCTTGCCTTGAGCTGAAGAGCTTAAGGTAAACATCCAGGCCCAGAGTTCAAGCCACATGAGTGAAAAAAAGAAAAAGAAAAAGAAAGCCCTTATCTAAGGCTGGAGTGCACACTAGTGGTAGTTTGCTTGCCTAGTATGCACAAAGCCCTGTGTTCAATTACTCTGTACCACTTACACCAAAAAAAAAGCTGGAAATGATCTCAGAAGGTTGGGTTCTGAGGATCACAGTTCAAAGCCAGGCCAGACACTAAAGTCCATGAAACTGTTACTTCCACTTAAGCACGAGAAAACCAGAAGTGACACTGTGGCTCAAGGTGTTTAAGGTTGTAGCCTTGAGCTGAAGAGCCCAGGGACACTGCCCAGGTGCACAATTAAAGTCTTACAACCGAGAGAGAGAGAGAGAGAGAGAGAGAGAGAGAGAGAGAGAGAGAGAGAGAGAGAGAGAGAGACAGAGAGACAGAGAGACAGAGAGACAGACAGACAGAGACAGAGAGAGACAGACAGAGAGATAGAGAGAGAGAGCCAGACAGACAGAGACAGACAGAGACAGAGAGAAAGAGACAGAGACATCAAACAGTCAGGCACTGCTGGCTGAAGCGTGTAATTCTAGCTACTATGGAGGCTGAGATTGGAGGATCTTGGTTCAAAGCCCAATGCCAGCCTGGACACATATGTTTGTGAGACTTACATCACCAATTAACTACCAGAAACCAAAAATGGAGCTGTAGAGGAAGAGCACTAGCCTTGAGCTGAAGAGGTCAGGGACAGTCCAGGCCCAAAGTCCAAGCACCATGACGAATCAATAATAAAAAAAGAAGATAGCTAATAGTAATGATGAATAATTTTGGGCTGGGAGTATGGCCTATTGGTAGAGTGCTTGCCTAGCATGCACGAAAAATGTTTTTCATGAAGCACCCTGAAATATTCATCGCTTATAACTCAATTGAAGATAGTTGATTTGGGGCTGCATTGGTAGAGTGCTAGCCTTGAGCAGAAAAGGTCAGGGATAGAGCTGAAGCACTCAGTTGAAGACCCAGTGCCAACACACAAAAGAAATTATGCACTTTATACGTATTTTCTAATTTCTTAATGAATTTTTCAGTCTGTATAAATATAGGGTACATTCCTTGTTACTTAAGTAAGATTGCTCTTTTTTTTTCTTTTTGCCAGTCCTATGGCTTGGACTCAGGGCCTAGACATTTTCATTGGACTCGCTTGCCCAAGGTGAGTGCTCTGCCTCTTGAGACACAGCGCCACTTCTAGCTTTTATTCTGAGTATGCGGTACCGGTGAATAAAACCTAGGTTTTCATGCATTCTAGGTGAGCACTCTACCATTAGGCTACATTCCCAGGCAGTGAGATTCCTCTTACAGTCATTGTATGTTCATAGAGTTTGATCTCACACACTGTAGGGCCCTGGTTGGCTTTGACCTGTGATCCTAAACCCTGAGCATCCTAAGTAGCTGAAATTAAATTGTGAGCCAGCATGATGACTTCCATTCTTTTTTCTACAAAAATATATGTAGTTATCTAAAATATATCTATAGCTGAAAAAAATGAATCTCTCCCAAACAAATCTTCAAAGAAACAACCATCCTATTAAAAGGTGGGCTAAAGACTTAAAAGAGTATTCTCTGAAGAAAAAATTAAAATGGGCTTTAGACACATGAAGAAATGCTCCATATCTCTAGCAATAAGGGAAATGAAAATCAAAACAACTTTGAGATTCCACCTGACTCCAGTCAGAATGGCCATTATCAAAAAATCTAATAAGAGATACTGGTGGGGAAGTGACCAGGGGGTCACACCTACACTGTTGGTGTGAGTGTAAACTCGTTCAACCACTAGGGAAAGCAGTGTGGTGCTTCCTCAAAAGACTGAACATAGAGCTCCCTTATGATCCAGCAAATCCACTACTTGGCATCTACCCAATTGTTCAGAAAAAAGGACATTCTAAAGCCACTAGCACAATGATGCTCATTGCAGCACTATTTACCATAGCAAAGCTATGAAACCAACCCAGATGCCACTCAGTAGATGACTGAATCAAGAAGATGTGGTACTTATACACAATGGAATGCTATGCTGCCATCAGAAGGAAAGACATCGCCCCATTTGTAAGGAAATGGAAAGACTTGGAAAAATTCATATTAAGTGAAGCAAGCCAGACCCAAAGAAACATAAGCTCAATGGTTTCCCTCATTTGTAACAATTAGTTCACATCTAGGACTCTCCTAGCAGAGGATTACAATAACTCAAAAACCTAGGTATATAAGGTCATATAGGATGAGACTAAATGAAAGGATCTCTAGGATATGGGAACAAGAGCTATATCTTGTGTCATCGTTGCTCTTAATCTTGTGTGATTTTTGTCCTTAAACTACTATGTTATTTCTCATCTCTTATTTTGCCCTTTGGTTAATGTCAGATTGTTACTGTATCTGATTTTTTCCCTGTCAAATTGTATATATGTTTATTTGTTTATGTCAAATAGGAAAGGGAAGGGGGGAAACAAGATGATTGGGAAGGGGAGGGGAGAGGGAATTGGGGACAAAAACATGTGGAGTGGAATAAATATGTGAGAAGTAATGCAGTCCACTACCTGTCAATGTAATCGTAACCCCTCTATACATTACCCTGAAAATAAAAAAGAGACTATAAAAATATCTGTAGAAAATGAGTTTGGATGATGGAAACAACCAGATGCCCTACTACAAAAAATGTGATACACGCACACACACACACACACACACACACACACACACACACACACACACACACAATGGAATGATACATAGCCAACCGACAAAATAAAATAATGGCATTCTCGGGGAAGTGGATGAAAAGGAAAAAAATCATATTAAGTGAAGTAAGCCAAACTCAAAGAAACATAGGCCCAAGAGTCTCCCTCATTTGTCAAATTCAGTAGAAACCTTGGGCTCTGCTACCAGAGATGTACAATAGAACAAAATCTAGAGACATCGTGACAAATAGTATGACACTAAATGTAAGGACCTCCAAGATAAAGAAACAAAACTCATATAATGAGTGATTGTTGTCCTTAATGAACTATGTGATCTCTTATCTCTTTTGCTATCCCTTGGTTATATCATATTGTTACAATATTTCACCTTGTTTTCTGATATATTTCATATGTGCCTAATTGGTTATTTGAAATTGGATAGGGAAGGGGGGAAATGAACATGAGTGGGGGTAGGGGAAGGGAAATGGGGACCATGTCATTACATGGGGTATCAAAGTTTGAGAAGTAATGCACCTTCTATCTGGTGAATATAATGTAACCCTTCTATAAATTACAACAAAAATAAATACATAAAAAGAAGATCTGCACAGAAAAAAATAATAATGGCATTTTTGGGGTAGTGGATGAAATTAGAGTGAATCCTGTTGAGTGAAATAAGTCAAGACCAAGGAACAAAAGGTACATGGTATCCTTAATATATGGATATTAGTTTCAAACAGTAGTAGAGCGATGATTGAATAGTTGATACCCAAAGTTCTGGACATAATTTTGGAGATATAAACATAACTACATAGACATAAAAATCTAGGATAGACTATACACTCTATAGACATGTGTTTTATTATAGATTAATCTGTATCTATGACATACAAAGACTCAGCTTAATTTTTACTATATTCTAAAATCTATGTGCCAGTGATTGTATAGCGATTCCCTTCTTGAATACTTGTTGGTTAAACATGACATTTGAAATATGATGTAAAATTCAATGTTAATAAATTTTTTTAAAAAAGAGGCTAGAGGTAAATACCACTAATGTACTTGTTCTAATTGGTACAGAAATTTTCTTAATGAATCAAGGGGTTTTATTACATCTTTATGCAATTATTTTAGTTCTGAGTGTTCTACACTCAATGATACTTCTGGAAAGATGATATAGCTGACTGTGTAGATGGTATGAAGACATACTGGCCTAAACGTAGAATAAAGCATTGGTAAGTGGCTGTTAGCTGTCCAAATTCTACTGGAATATGTGGAATGAATTTATTAAGCACAATGCAGGCTCTTAGTCAGATCAGGATCAAGATTATGTGGATCCATGAGATGAATGAAGAAAGATCAGAAAAGTCTACTAAGATATCCAGATATACTTTTGAAACTAAGGTATCTGGACTCCTTTTTTTTTCTTTCTTGGTGGGGAGCTTGAACTTTGGACCTGGGCAAGGTCTCTTAGTTCTTTTTCCTCAAGGCTAATGCTGTACCAGTTTTAGCCACAACTCCACTTAGTTTTTGGGTGGATAAGTGGAGATTAGAATCTTACAGTTTTTTTTGTTTTCGTTTTTTTGCTTGCAAAGGCTTTGATTCACCTTCTCCCTGGCTAGTAGAATGACAATTATGACCCTCCAGGGCCTGGCTAGTGATTTTTTGAAAATTGGACTTTCTTCCAAATCACGTAACTGGTTCCTAGCAAAGTTTTGAAGCCTGACTTAAATGTGACAGATTTTTGTCACTTGGAGAAACTCTGTGCTGAACGTTAGAAATCTACCAGCTGAGTCACAGTGGCACTTCCAGTTTTTTGTTTATGTGGTTCTGAAGAATGGAATCCAGGGTTTCATACATGCTAGGCAAGCTTCATTTTCAGCCCAAGGTTTTATGTTTTGTTTTTTCAGTGTTGTTGCTTCTAAGGTACTGTATGATGTTCTTTCATTTTCTTTGCTTTTTACCTCTTTTTTTCTTTTTCCCTTTAGTTTTATTCTCTGTAGTCACTGTGTTGAATTCGGGTACCCTGTGTCTTGTACATAGGTTTATGTGATTTGGAATGGAGAGGGTATAATAAAATGGTAAAAAAAAAAACAAAGGAAAAAGGGTGAACCAATTGAACAGTGATACTTGGATGACACTAAACGGAAATGAACTGAACAGTCTGGGTGGAGAGGGGGCTGAGGGTAGGAAAACAGAGAAAAAGGAGGGAGGGGATAACAATTTTCTTAAGAAATGTGTTCATTACTTATGTAACCATATGCCAACTATATATTGACTTAACAAAAAAAATTAACTTAAAAATAATTTAGCTGGGTATGGTGGCTCACACTTGTAAATGTAGCTACTCAAGAGGCTGGGATCCAAGGATAGCAGTTCAAAGTCTGCCTGGGCACTGAAGTCCATGTGACTCTTATCTCCAATTAACCACCATAAATCCAGAAGTGGCCCTATGGCTCAAGGGATAGGGCAGTAGTCTTGAGCTGAAAAGCTCAGTGACAAGACCCAGGTGCAGAATTGCAGTCCCATGACTTGAATGATGAATGATACTAGCCAGGCTCTGTGCGCTCACAGTTGGAATCCTATCTACACAGAATCAGGTTTGAATCCAGCCCAAACAAATTGCATGATATTCTGATTTACAGTTCATTACCAAAAATCTAGAGGTAGAGCTGTGGATCAAGTGGTAGAACACTAGCCTGAAGCAAAAAAAACATTTAAGAACAGTTCCCAGGCCCTGGGTTCAAGTCCCAAGACTTGCATAAAACAAACAAAATGTGACGCTGAGTCATCCATCATTTGGTGTTATAGTTCAATATTCTTGATATGCGTCTTAGAAATTAAGTCCCTAGCAAATACTCTCCCCTGAAATTCTGCTTCATAGCTGATTCATAGAATTTCAGCATCATTACTATCACCTTCCCGTTAGCATAGCAGTCTACTACTGAAAATTTGAACAAAACTTTTGAGTAATCCTAATAAATCTGTGTATCATCTGCACACACATCAAATCAGCAGCAGCTATGATCTACTATTATCTAAATGTCCTTAATCACTTCTTGAGTTAATGAGCCTTAAAGAGTAAAACATATGAAATAGTTATGAAACTAACAGTCACCATTCTTCTACCTAATATTGTAATATAAGTTTATAAATGCAAGGACTATTCTGAAGTGTGCAGAAGATAGATTCTAATTATAATATTCTCATGAAGTATAGTTTTTAAGAAACATGTTGCTTGCTTTGGGAAAGCAAAGGCAAGGAAAAATGATATAAGTAAGTTCCCTATTTATCAGAAGGAAAATACTATTGGGTTTAGATCAACTTTCATTCATTACGTGCTGATCAAACAAATATTTGCAATTCCTGAGGCCAATCACTTCATTGTGATGCACAATCAGCCAGCTTAGATCAATCTTCCAAAAAAGGAAAGGAAGAAATGAGAAGCAATTAAGGTTTCCAAAATGAACCAGGTGGTGGTGGCAGCTCACACTTGTAATTCTATTTACTCAAGGCCTGAAATCCAAGGATCTGGACTAAGTGTGTCTGTTATGAAAATATTCCTGTCTGAAACATCATCTCTGTTATCACAGCCCAGCTGATACACTCTGCCCAACAGGTTCCAAACACCAAAGTCCATCTCCTATCTGAAATACTAGCAAACGTACTCACACATTATTTCCTCTTTGGGAGATAGTTGAAACAAGTACCAGAATCATTTCCCTGGCTTCAGAGTGGAAGTGGAAATATATACTCACTAGAAGACCATCTAGTAAATTACAGTCAATCATCTTTCCTCACGTCTTGTTAGTTAAATTGAACAATGAGTGTTTGGATCAGAAACGATGTGTATGAGCATACAGGTTGTAAAAGTACTGTAATCCTAGCTACTCAAGATAAGCTGAGACCTGAGGATTCCAGTTCAAAATCAGCCATGCAATAAATTCCATAAGATTTTTACCTCTAATTAACCAGCAAAAAACAGAGCGTTGAATTGTGCGTAAAATGCCACAGCCCTAAGCTTTGCATAAAAGTGTTAAGGGGTAGCATTCAGGATGCCCACTCTCTCCACTCCTTTTTAACATAGTACTAGAATTCCTAGGCAGTGCAATAAGGCAAGAACCAAGCGTAAAGGGGATCCAAGTGGAGAAGGAGGAAATAAAAATATCCCTCTTTGCAGATGACATGATTCTGTATTTAAAGAATCCTATAGACTCTACTCCCAAGCTCCATGAGCTGATTCAAAGCTTTGGAAGGGTAGCAGGCCATAAAATCATCCCTCAAAAATCAACTGCCTTCCTTTACGCCAACAGTGAGAGGAATGAGGCAATAATCAGGAAAGATACTCCTTTCACAATAGCCTCAAAGAAAATAAAGTACCTAGGAATTAGCTTAACTAAGAATGTAAAGGACCGTTTAGATGAAAACTTTAAAACCCTAAAAAAGGAAATTAAAGCAGAACTAAGGAAATGGAAAAACCTCCCATGCTCCTGGATTGGAAGAATCAACATTGTGAAAATGACATCTTGCCAAGGGCTATCTACAAATTGAATGCAATACCCATCAACATCCCAATGTCATTCTTTAAAGAAATAGAAGAGGCAATTCAAAATTTCATATGGAATATTAAAAGAGCCGTATAGCAAAAACACTTCTTAGGAGAAAGAACAGCGCTGGAGAAATTTCAATTCCAAACTTTAGACTTTATTACAGAGCTATAATTCTTAAAACAGCTTGGTACTGGCACAAGAACAGGCCTGAAGTCCAATGGAATAGAACTGCGGACCCAGATATTAAACCACAGACCTAGGGCCACCTAATCTTTGACAAGGGAGCCAAAAAAATAGAATGGAAGAAAGATAGCCTCTTCAACAAGTTGTGCTGGCAGAACTGGTTAAACACCTGCAGAAAACTAAAGTTGGATCCTTCTTTGTCACCTTGCACTAGAATTAACTCCAAATGCATCAAAGACCTGGAGGTAAAAGCTGACACACTGAAATGTTTACAGGAAGGAATAGGAGATACACTAGGCCTCCTTGGCACAGGTCGAAACTTTCTTAATAAGGACCAAGAATCACAACAAATCAGAGAAAGGCTGGATAAGTGGGACTGCATTAAACTGCAGAGCTTTTGTATGGCAACGGATATAGCTAGTAAACCAATCAGGAAGCCTACAGAGTGGGAGAAGATCTTCACCAACCAAACAACGGACAAAGGCCTCATATCTAAAATATATCAACAACTCAAAAAATTGAATCACTCAAAAACTAACCTCCAAAGTAACACCCATCCCATTAAAAAATGGGCCAAAGACTTAAAGAGAGTCTTCTCTGAAGAAGAAACGAAAATGGCCTATAGACACATGAAGAAATGCTCCACATCTCTGGTCGTAAACGAACTGCAAATCAAAACAACCCTAAGATTCCACCTCACTCCAGTTAGAATGGCCAGGATCAGGAAAACGAATGACAACGGATGCTGGAGGGGTTGTGGCCAGGAGGGATAACTACTACACTGTTGGTGAGAGTGCAAACTCGTTCAACCCCTATGGAAAGCAGGGTGGTAGTGCCTCAAAAGGCTAAACATAGAATTCCCCTATGACCCAGCAATTCCACTACTTGGCATTTACCCAACAATCCAGAAACTAGGGCATACTAAACCCACTAGCACAACAATGTTCATTGCAGCACTATTCACCATAGCAAAGATATGGAACCAACCCAGATGTCCCTCAGTTGATGAGTGGATCAACAAGTTGTGGTATTTGTACACAATGGAATTCTATGCTGCTGTCAGAAAGAACGACTTCGCCCCATTTGTTAGGAAATGGAAAGACTTAGAACAAATCATATTAAGTGAAGTAAGCCAGACTCAAAGGAACTTAGGCTCAGTGGATTCCCTCATTCGTCATAATCAGTAGAAACTTTGGGCTGTACTAGCAGTGATTTGCAATAGAGCAAAAGGCCATATATAAGGCCATATAATGTGAAGATAATTGAAAGGACCTCCAGGATATTGAAACAAAAGCCACATAATGAATGATTGTTGTCCTTAATGTACTATGTTGTCTCTCATCTCGCTTGCTGTCCCTTGGTTATCCCATATTGGTATAGTATCTCACTTTGTTATCTGATATATTGAATTTATTTGTATTTGGATATTTGAAATTTGATAGGGAAGGGGGGAAAACCAAGACGGGTGGGTGTGTAGCGTTGGAGGGAAATGGGTACCAAGACATGTGAATGGGTATCAATGTATGTGAATTAATGCACCTTCTATCTGGCAAATATCATGTAATCCTTTTACTAATTACAATAAAAAAATTAAAAAAAAGAAAGTTGTAATGTGTGGGGAGGATGATGGGGTCAAATACATTTCTTCTTAGAAATATACCTCATCTGGTTGCCCTGGATTTTCCTGGCCTTCGTCTTAGAGAAAGGCCTGTTATACTGGATTTGTGGCTTGGCAATGATCTAGCATGGACATCTCCAAAGAAGACATCCACAACTTCCATGCCTGAGACTCGAGTTTCCTGACCTTTGGCAACAGCACAGCAACATCTTTCTTCCTCCTGAGACACAGGCCAAGTGAGCTGGCTTGAGTTGGTTGTTAGTTACAGTGGCTTGGTTACCAGGGTTCCATATTCTGTTCCATTGTGAGGGAGGCAGGGTCACCCTTCAGGGCCCAATGACCAAAGATCCTTGCTCACAGAAGACCTCACAAAAGACCTACTGGAGGTTGAATCTCTCCTCCAATCTCACAATATACGTGTGGATGTATTAAACAGCACACCTTATTTGTCCAATCCCAATGTCTTCCACTAGGCCCAACTACCAGTCTGGTCTCAGGCTCAAGGAGCCTTTCTTAGGTAAGATCCAAACTTAAGGGTCAATATTGCCCTCATCCTTTACAAAACATTTGCTTCACAGTGCCTTCTCTGCCTGCATTTTGCCCCTTGCCGAATTTTTTTTTGTTTTTGCTAGTCTTGGGACTTGACCTCAGAGTTTGAATATTGTTCTTGGGCTTTCTTTAGGCTTTAGCTGTCCCACCGAGCCACAGCACCACTTGCAGCATTTTCTATGTATGTGGCAATGAGGAATCAAACTTGAGCTTTTTTGCGCAGTAGCCAAGGACTCTACCACCAAGTCAAACAAACAGAGCATCTTGCACATAGTTTTGACGTCAATCTACTAGGATATTATTAGGTTTCTGTATCCTAATCAGTTTTTTCCTGATGATTAGCTTTGCTGTCATGTGTAAAAAATGCAAGAGGGAAAAACACAGAAGAATTAGTGAAATTTAAAAAAAAGCATTACACACATAGATAAGTGTTCATTCTTTGTAGGAGAAAGGATATTTTGATATGACGATGATGACTTTATAATTACTACGTCAGGGTTGAGAGTTTGGCATAGTGGTAGAGTGCTTGCCTAGCATCCATGAAGATCTGGGTTTGATTGCTCAGTATCACATAGATAGAAAATCTAGATGTGGCACTGTGGCTCAAGTGGCAGAGGGCTAGACTTGAGAAAACCCGAGGACAGTGCTCAGGCCCTGAATTCAAGCCCCAAGACTGGCAGAAAGATAAGAGAAAATAAAAATGCTTTTTACGAGCTAATTCACTCACAGCATTTGCTTCTGAAATCTTCGCTTCTGCATCTTGTGAAATACCCCTTTCCCTCAACGTAGACAAGAAAAACAGATCCATCCCATGGTCCACTGTGAGGCCACTGTTTGGACTAAGAGCTAGTCATGCAGCAACACACAAGTTTTATTCTAAAACTTTCCAAACTTTGTTCTCAAATATGCTACCTACTTACCAACTTAAGTCAGTTATCCTTATGCTATACCTTTTCTTCATGACTACAATATTCTTACACTCCTACGTTAATTCTCTTGTACCTCCCCTGACCTCTCTCATTCTTTTTTTCTATCTTTGGACCTCTGCTCGCCTTTCAACCCTTGTACTGCACGGATGTACACTTGATGGCTGTTGAGAAATATTGTATATGTAGGTGGTTAATTATTCTCTAGGCTCAGAGGGACATAATGACAATAGAAAATAAAGCTACTGAGCTAACCATTCAAAAGGAAATCAAGGAGATAAAGAAATCCATACATGATCTAAAACAAGAGATGCAAGGCATCAAAAAGGAGCTATTAGAAGCAAGGGAGATGAAAATAAAGTAGATAGCTTTGATAGCAGGTTAGACAATGCAGAGGAGAGAATTTCCAGGGCTGAAGATAATTTAGGTATTATAGAGAAAGAACAGAAAATGATTCAATCCAAATCTAGGTTATATGAGAGAGCGCTTCAGGAGGTCCAAGATACAATTAGGAAGCCTAATTTAAGGCTAGTTGGTATTGAGGAGGGTGTGGAGAAAGAGGTCAATGGTATTGGAAATATACTTCAGGGAATCATCTCAGAGAATTTCCCAAATATCCAGAAGGGCAGGCCCATCCAGATACGAGAAACTTTTAGAACCCCAAACAGACCTGACAGAAAAGAACATCACACCGCCACATTGTGATCCGAACTGGATCAATAGAAACGAAAGGAAAGATCCTAAAGGCAGCCAGGGAAAAGGGATCAGTAACCTATAAAGGCAAACCAATCAGAATAACCCCAGATTTCTCAGCAGAGACCATGCAAGCCCGAAGTCACTGGAAGCATATATGTCATGCACTTAAATCAAACAACTACCAACCAAGAATACTGTAGCCAGCTAAGCTCTCATTCATAACTGAGGGAACAATAAAATCATTCCATTCCAGGGAAAAGCTGCAACAATATGTCGAAACAAAACCAACACTACAGAGAATTCTCAAAGATGCTCTATACATAGAAAACCAAAATAAATGCAATATAGGGAAAGAAATGTCACCTAAACAGCATACCATCCAAGGACCACAAGAACTGTCAAGAGACACAGGCCCTACTAAAAGCTTTTAAAAATGGTAGGAACTAATAAATATCTCTCAATCCTAACTCTCAATATCAATGGACTTAACTCTCCAATTAAACGGCATAGGCTGTCTAGTTGGATCAAAAAGCAAGAGCCATCGTTCTGCTGTCTTCAAGAGACACATCTTACCACAAAACAATCATCTTTTGAAAGTGAGAGGTTGGAATAAACTCTATCAAGCTAACTGCCCCCATAAACAGGCTGGAGTTGCCATCCTCATATCAGATACAATATACTTCAAACTAAAATTAGTAAGAAAATACAAAGAAGGTGACTACATACTACGAAAGGGATCTTTCCTCCAGGAAGACATAACGATCCTAAATAATTACACACCCTTTTGAAGATTCTCAAAAGATTGAAGATTCTGCCAGTGTAAGTTAGATTCCAGCATTGATATTAAATAATGCTATGAGTATGTTTTTATATTTGAAATAGCACTTTTGACAAAATCTAACACACATTTGCTTAGTATTTGCTTTTGATTTCCCAAGAAGTTCAGTACAAGCTAACATGTGTGGCATATATCGACTGGGAGAAATGATTCAGAATATGTGACTCATTTGAACAGAAGACAGTGAAAAGATACAGAAGCAGGATACCCATATTGTGATAATTTGTATCTTTTGCATAGTTTGTGTTTGTTATTCATTCCATTTGTAGTGTACATTTCTAGGTAAAAACTTTTAAAATGTTGCCAAACAATTTGTTATTTCAACGGCAAAAAAAGACATATATGCCTGATAAAATTCACAGAATCCAAATTTTTCCATATTATTTTTTGTTGTTTGTTTTTTTTTGATGGGTCATAGATCTTGATCTCAGCCTGGGCACTATCCCTGAGCTCTTCAGCTCCAGTCTACCACCTTACCCTGGAGCCAAGCCCCACTTCCCATTTTCTAAAGGTAAATTGGAGATAAGAGTCTCAGGTCTTTTTGTGCCAGGATGGCTTTAAACCTTGATCCTCAGATCTCAGCCTCCTGAGTAGCTAGGATTATAGAAGGGAGCCACAACCCCATCATGCTCAGCTTTCTGGTTTTTTTTTAAACAAGCCCTTTGGCTGGAACTCGGTCTGAGCACTGTCCTTCAGCTTTCCTCAAGCCTAGTGATCTTCTACTTGAGCCACAGCACTACTTCTGGTTTTTTCTGTGTATGTGGTACTGCGGAATTGAACCTTCGGATTCATACAAGCACTCTACAACTATGCCAAACTCCCAGCCCCTCCACATTAGTTTTTATGATAGATCTTTCCATGCATCCAGGATGGCTAGAAATCCTTCTTGAGTTTCCCAAGATCAGGGAGTATAGGTGTGTCCCATCCTGTGTGGCTACATAACCATTGTTTAGGGTACAATTCTCTCTTCATTCTACCCATCTAGAGCAATTTTCATCTTCCATGTATACTCATTAAACATTCAGCTCCTGTTCCTCTCTACTCCATTCTCTGGAACCATCGTGCTTTTTGGCTCTAAGGGTTTGTTGATCCTTGGAAGCTCTGGAAGGGAAAACATACCCTAGCTCTTCCTTTATGACTGCTGTATTTTTAGTTTACTGTAATCAAGATTCATCTGTAAAATATAGTAAAATGTTCTTCCTTTTCAATGCATTGTTTTGCATATTTCTATCTTTGGATTATTATTAATAGTTGTGAATGGATTCTCCACATATTTGTTCTAGTCTCTGCTTTCTCTTCCGTTAGGTACAAATCTAGAAATAGAAGTGTTGGACCATATTTCTATGTAATTCTATATTTAGTACTTTTTAGCACTCTCCACGCAATTTTTGATTGTTTTATATTCCTTGCAGAAATATTCCAGAGTTCTACTTCTTCTCACTTCCTTCCCAGTAATAGTTAGACTTTGAAAGTTGTTTTTTTGTATGCGTGCGTGTGTGTGTGTGTGTGTGTGTTTGTGTGTATGTGGATCTTTTTGTTTAAAACTATATTTATATTAACATATTTAAAGTAATGATTTCATTGTAATTTTAATTTTTCTCATGACTGTTAATATTGAACTTCTTTCTACATTTTGAACTACTATTTCTATATATTCTTTTTAGAAAATCCTCTCCAATCTCCAATTTTTTCCCTTTTTTTGTGGGGTAGTGGGCAAAGTCATGGGGCTTGGAACTTGGGCCGTGAGCTCTTTAGTTTAAGGCTATTGTCCTACCCTGAGTATTGACCCTCAGTTCTTCTGCTCACAGCTCCCTACCCCTCTTCCCATTATATACAGAACAAAGGTCATCCTCAGTCTTTTTGAAAAAGTAAAACATACAGTAAATTTGTAGTATGAATCAGCAAAAAATAAATTTCTTGCCAGGTGCAGTGACTTCTACCTGTAATCCTATCTACTCAGATATCAGGCTGATATCTAATGATTTAGTTCAAAGCCAGCCTGGGCATTAGAAAGTCTATGAGACTCTCATCTACAGTTAACCACTAGAATATGGGAAATTGCACTGTGGCTTCATAGGTAGAGTGATAGCCTTGAGTTGAAGAGCTCAGGAACGGTGCCCAGGATCAGAGTTCAAGCCTTACAAATCCCCCAGCCAAAAAAAAGAAAAAAAAGTTTCTTCCCGAAGTGATTATTATGCCAGACATAGAACATTAACATTCTGGGTGTACTTCACAGTATTATTACTTGATACCCTAAGATTTTGCAATATTCTCACCGAACAAGCATATGTCATCATATAATATAGTTCCTTTTCAATGGAATAATTCCATTTATAACCTAAATCTACTCCCCCGACTTATTTTTGTCGATACCACAATTGCTCTACCATGATATGCCACAAGCCATTAAACATTTTATGGTGGGTAATTGGAAAGGAGTCTCATGGAATTTTGTGCCAGGCTGGCTTTGAACCATGGTCCTCAGATCTCAGTCTCCTGAGTAGCTAGGATGACAGGCGTGAGCCACCAACACCTGGCTTGCCTTTTTATTTTTTGTGGGTCTTGTGATTTGAACTCTGGGCCTAGGCACCATCCCTAAGCTTTTCAGGTCAATATTTCATGTAAGTCTAAACATTTAAGTAAAGGAATACAATTCCAACAAAAAAAAAGAATAAAATTCCAGACATGGTGTGTTTATAACTCAGTGCTAATTACTCGATGAAAATGTGCCACTGCAGAAGCTGGTGTCATTTGATGATGTAGCTGTGGATTTCAGCTGGGAGGAGTGGCAGCATCTGGACAATGCTCAGAGGACCCTGTACAGAGATGTAATGCTGGAGACCTACAGCAACCTGGTGTCCTTAGGTGAGCAAAAGTCAAATTCACTTGCAAGGCCAAGTGCCTTGTTATTTTGCAGATACGTGAATGTTTATCAAACTTTCAATACTATTTAAATGAAAGATTCCAGGCCCTGAGAAGTATCATTAATTTCTAAAGAAAACCTAAGGTAATTTTGTACTCATTCTTCAGGATAGCTTCAGGATACTTTGACAACAGTTCTAAATTATGTTTCCTCTAAGGGAGACGACATTCCAAACTTACACAGTAATTGTAAGTGGATAAACCATCCAGAATAGAATATATATCATTATTGGAAATAGGATCTACAAATCACTAAACAGTGAGTTTATAATGGAAACCTGGCACTAGGTGCAATGTTTCATGCCTGTAATCTTAAAATATTCAGGAGGAAGAAATCTAAGAATTCTAATTTGAAGCCAGCAATGGCTTAAAAATTGCCATGAAACTCTGTAACACCAAGTAACCCCTCAAAAATGTTAGTGGAGTGTCAAGAGTTTGACTTTGTGGTTGAGTGCTTGCCTAGCATGCATGAAGACCTATGCATGTAAGTGGAGCTGGGACTCAAACTGGTATTTTTCTAGCCTTGAGCAAGACAGCTAAGTTTATGCCATACAAAATGAATGCAGAGCTGGGGAAAAGTCAACCATGGAGCCAGTGAGAAATGAGAGAAAATATTTAATAGATAACTTGTGAGTAGGATGTCTGCGAACTTAAAGCAATGATGACCCAGCATAAACAATAACTCTCTACTGTTTCTAATTTACAGGGCCCTATGTTCCCAAACCTGTATTAATTGACAAGCTAGAGCACTGTGCAGACCTCTGGATAGGTAATTCCTCTGACAAGAATATCACAGGTGAATGAATGCATCTTCATATTGATGTTGGAGCCGGAGCCCCATTGGTAAGTTCATGTTGTGATGTACTGAGCAATAATATTCTTAGTTACCCTAAATCCTGTGTGGAACCTATGGAATTCTTTGTGAATGAATCAAGAATCATTTTCTTTTCCCAATCCTATGCTTGTTCTCAGGGACTGAGCATGGTCCTTGGGTTTTCTCAAGGCTAGCTCTCTACTTCTTGAGTCATAGCACCACTTCTGGCTTTTTCTTTGTATGTAGTACCAAGGAACTGAACCAGGTCTTTGTGCATGCTAGCCCAAACGCCCGGCACCAAGAATCATAGGGTGATGTAATGAATTCTATGTGGCAGTAGAGTTAAAGTTAGATTTCTCTGTAGAAATCACTGTGAAACAAAATAAAATGAGAAAGCCATGAGCCCGTGGCTCATGCCTGTAATCCTAGCTACTTAAGAGGCTTAGATCTGAGGATCAAGGTTCAAAGACTGACCTATCACAAAAACACCTTAGACTCTTCCCTCCAATGAACCAATAGAAAATGAGAAGTGGGGTTGAGGCTAAAACATAGGGCAGTAGCCTTGAGCTGAAGAGCTCAGGAAGAACAGCCAGGTCTAGAATTCAAGTCCCATGACTGCAAAACAAGAAAGAAAGAAAGAAAGAAAGAAAGAAAGAAAGAAAGAAAGAAAGAAAGAAAGAAAGAAAGAAAGAAAGTGAAAGAAAGAAGAAAGAGGGAAGGAAGAGGGAAGGAAGGGAAGGAAGGAAGAAAGGAAGAAAGGAAGAAAGAAAGAAAGAAAGAAAGAAAGAAAGATATTTCATTTCTTTAAAACTAAGACTATAAATGATTGAGCAAACAAGGAATAAGTCAGGGCATTATTCTCTGATAAGGATAATATCTTTTTGCTGGTAGGAAGAGACTGGTATTCAGAACCAGACCTTTCCACCAGAAATTGAGCCTAGTGGTAGAGTGCTTGCCTACCATGCACAAAGACACAGGTTTGATTCCTTATTACCATATACATAGAAAAAGCCAGAAGTAATGACTTCATTGGTAGGGTTCTAGTCTTGAGAAAACCCAAGGACAGTGGTTAGGTCCTAAGTTCAAACCCAGGAATGGAAGGAAAAAAAAAGAACAAAGTTTCAATCAACATAAGAAAATTAACTATACAATGAGCTGGGGATTTTCTGGTCTTCCATCGTTCTGAGGGACAGGAGTGTTAGAAAAGGAATTTTTATAAGACTTCAAATGGAAAGAAACAAATTTCAAAATTCCCACAAATACCTAAATTGAGACTTTAGTGAGAAGTTGTAACTGAAGGGATATAGGTGTAAGTCCTTACTCTCAAGAATCGTTCTTGCTTGGATCAAAGGCAAACAGACATATAAACCAAACTTGTGGCCGTTGAATCTAGAAAAAATTCGTGTTCCTCACTTAATGGTTAATAAGCAAACAGCATTGAAACTGGCTAAGGTAATCCTATCTGCTACTCAGGACCTGAGACTCTTATCTGTAGTTAACTCTAGAAAAGAGGAAGTGGGGCTGGAGCTCAAGGGTAGGGGTTATAGTCTTCTGCTTAAGTGTTCAGGGACAGGGCCGAGGCCTATGAACTACAAAAAAAAGAAAAGAAAAGAAAAGAAATTTTAAAAAGATGCAAAACAGCACAATATTTAGAGTATTTCTCAAAAATAAAAGAAAGGCAGCTATTCCTCAATGTATAAATAAAACAGTATTTGAAAAAAACAGCTGCAGGTATAGTATAGGTAGTACTCTGCTTAAAACTGTAGCAATACATAGTTGGGTAATTTCAATAAATATTTCCTGTGATATAAAAAGAGAACTATTATATAAGTACCGCGCGCTAACCGATTGCGCCACTGGAGCACTCCTTTGCTGTCCCTTGGTTATCTCATATTGGTATAGTATCTCACTTCGTCATCTGATTTATTGAATTTATTTGTATTTGGATATTTGAAATTTGATAGGGAAGGGGGGAAAATCAAGACGGGTGGGGGGTGTGGGGGGGAGGGATACGGGTACCAAGACATGTGAAAGGGTATCAATGTATGTGAATTAATGCACCTTCTCTCTGGCCAATATCATGTAACCCTTTTACTAATTACAATAAAAAAATACAAAAAAAGAGAACTAAAACACAGAAAAACATTATTGGTCATTGTAAAATATCATTTTCTTAATAGGTTAGGGAGAAAAGCATATATTTCTCACAAATCAATTTCCACTTTTATATTTTAAAATATCTAACACTTAGGATGGGAAAGTAAAGTCATTACCTTTACAGTAAGGAATATTTGTATCTCATGTATGTTTGTGTCTTTTTTTCTATGACTCATTTTACATGTCCAGGTTATGGAAAATGTGTTCAAGACCTGCCAGGAAAGTCCACATGAATGTCTTTGTGAAGTAGCAGTTGCAAGTAGTATCGAAGTGGAGGAAAACGTGAGATTAGCAACAACTTTAAATTTGAGCTCTACACATAATCCAGAGCTGATTAGTAATAACGGTAACTACTTAGGGGTGAGGACTGAGGAGTTCATTAAGTGTCAAAACATGTTTCTGTCTCCTAAGCCTGATGAGATGCATGCTGCATATAGATCTCGTATGTCTCCTGTTCTTAAAAAATCCATCGGATATTCAGAGCATTTTATTCATGATTGTGACAGTCCAAAACATCTGCAGTATCATAATTCTGTTCTCCCTGCCCAAGAAATTCTTCAGGGAGGGAGGAAAACTGCTAAATGTACTGTGTGATGAAAAATATTGTACTTAACACCGACCATCACTACACATCCGAAAATGTACACAGGAGAGACTCCTCATACATGTAGTGAATGTGAGAAATCTTTCAGTAATGAAATACGCCTTACAATACCTCAGAGCAAATATCCTGAGATATGTGATGCGTACATCAAGTGTGAAAATTAATTTCTGAGAAGTCAGACCTGACGCTCCAACCTCGATCTCCAAGAGAAGACAAACCTTATGAATATGAGGAAAGTAATAAAATTTCTGCCCAGAATTCAGCTCTCAGCACACATCAGAGACCTCACACAGAAGAGAAATCTTATGAATGGGATAAATGTGGGAAGACTTTTAGACTGAAATCATACCTCACTTTGCACCAGAGAAGACACACAAAAGAGAAACCTTATGAATGTAACAAATGTGAAAAGTCTTTCACCCAGAAGATACACCTTCGAGTTCATCAAAAAACACACACAGGAGAGAAATCTTATAAGTGTAATGAATGTGGAAAGTCTTTCCAAGGGAAGGGAAAACTTCGTGTTCATCAGAGAATACACACAGGAGTGAAACCTTATGAATGTAACCAATGTGTAAAGTCTTTCCGACAGAAATCTTCCCTCAAATTGCATCAAAGAACACACACAGGAGAGAAACCTTATGTGTGCAACAAATGTGGAAAGACCTTCAAGAGGAAGTCATATCTTGATGGGCATAATAGAACACACACAGGAGAGAAAACTTATGCATGTAGTGAATGCGGAAAGTCTTTCAAATGGAAGGTAAAACTCCATGTTCATCAGAGAATATACTCAGGAGAAACACCTTATGAGTGTAACATATGTGGAAAGTCCTTCACACAGAAGCCAAACCTCAACATGCATAAGACAATTCAAACAGGAGGAAAACCTTATGAATGTAACCGATGTGGAATGTCTTTCAAATGGAAGTCTTCCCTCAAATTGCATCAGAGAACACACAAAGGACAGAAACTGTACGAGTGCATCAAATGTGGTAAGACCTTCAGATGGAAGTCACATTACAGGAGGCATAACAGAATTCACACTTATTAGAAACCTTAGGAATATAACCAAAGTTGAAAGTCTTTCATGCAGTATTCACCCTTCAGGAAGCGTAAGAGAGTTCACACATATGAGAAGCCTTAGCAATGTAATAAATAGGAAAGACTTTTTAGTCTGTGGAAGAAAACTCAGCTTGTGTCACAGAACCAACACAAGATAAAACCCTTAATGAATGTAGCAAATGTTCAGTCTTTTCCCCAGAAGGCACAAGTCAAGATTTATCACTAAACACCCACAGGATAGAATCCTATGAATAAAATGAAAGGGAAATTTTTTTGAAGAACTCATAGTTGAGTTTGCATGATACCACACAGACACAGGATAAAAATCGTATGAATATAAGAATATGAAAAATCCATCATGAACGTATGACTAAGTATAAAATGCACATAGGAGAGAAAAACCTTATGAATATTGCAAATGTGGAAAGTGTTTGACCTGGAAGGCACGCTTCTGTGTTCATCACAAACCTGATTCCCATAGAGGAAAAGAAAACTAATGAATAGAACAAATGTGCAATGACTTTTAATCAGAAGTCAGTCTTCAGTACATTTCAGAACATACACAATAGAGAAATTCTGAGTAATGAAAAACATTTAGCTATATATAGAATCTCTGTATATGGGAGCATTAGGGTAAGTCTTCTAAACAAAGTCAACCGTCAGCAAGCATTAAGAGCACTCACAGAATAAATAATAGCATGTAGCAAAACCTTTGTCAGAAACCTCTAAAAGCTGACTGTGTGGCTTAGTGGTAGAGTGCTAACCTATCAAGGATGAAGGCCTGGGTTAGATTCCTCAATACTACGTGAAAAGAGCAAGCCAGAAGCAGCACTGTGGTTCAAATGGTAGAGTGCTAACCTTGAGCAAAAGTAGCTCAGGCCCTGAGTTCAAGCCTAAGGATTGGAGAGAGAGACACAGAGAGAGAGAGAGAGAGAGAGAGAGAGAGAGAGAGAGAGAGAGAGAGAGAGAGAGAGAGAGAGAGAAAGAGGGAGAAGAGAAAGAGAGAGAAACAGGAAATTCTAAATTTTACAGAGATAGAGAAGGAGAGAGAGAAGGAGACAGAAACTAATTTCTAAACTTTACAGTCTTTCTATTTCCTTACAAATTCGTCTATGTCATTCTTTCTGACAGAAGCACAGAATTCCATTGCGTAAAAATACCATATTTGATGTACTCATCAACTGACTGGCATCTGGGTTGGTTCCATACCTTTGCTATAGTAAATAGTGCTGTGATAAATGTTATTGTTCTAGTGAATTTAGTATGTCCTATCTGGACGATTGGAAAGTAGTGAAATTGCTTGATCACAGGGGAGCTCTATGTTTAGTCTTTTTGGGATACTGCCATAGTGCTTTCCATAGTGGTTGACCGAGTTTGCAATCCCACCAGCAATGTAGTAGTGATCCCTCCTGGCCACATCCCCTCCAGCATACGTTATTAGATTTCTGGATCTTGGCCATTCTAACTGGAGTGATGAGGAAAAGGGAAAGAGGAACTGAAAATTTCTCTCCTTACAGATGACATGATTCTGTATTTAAAGAACCCTATAGACCCTACTCCGAAGCTGCTTGAGCTGATATAAAACTTTGGTAAGGTAGCAGGGTATAAAATGAACCCTCAATGTCAACTGCCTTCCTATATGCCAACAAATGAGAGTAATGAGGCAAGAATCAGGATAGCAACTCATTTTGCGATCAAAGAAAATAAAATACCTAGGAATTAACTTAGAATGTAAAGCCCCTTTTTGATGGAACTATAAACCCTGGAGAAGGAAATTAACGCAGAACTGAGGAAATGCAAAAACCTATGCTCCTGCTTTGGAAGAAGTAATATTGTAAAAATGGCAATCTTGATAAGGACTATCTACAAATTCAGTGCAATATTCATCAATATCCCAATGTCATTCTTTAAAGAAACAGAAGAGGAAATCCAAAATTTCACTTGGAATAATAAAAGACCCCTTATAGTCTGTCTTCTTGCATGATACATAATGTTTAATCTCACCTTCTCCACCAAAATCTCACCTTTCTCATTGAGACATAGGTGGCCCTGTTTACTAGCAGCAAAGGCACAAATGCGCAGTTTCAGGTGTCACCACTGCCTCTGTTACTGGGTAGATCCAACTCTGTCATCGATTCTGAGGTCTGCTCTGGGAGTCTTGGTCACAAGTCGTTCTGTGGCTTCTGCTGCCAGCCTGTGCCCATTTGCTTCCTTTTCCTCCAGCAGCCTACAACAGGGAATGAAGTTCAGGCGCTGATGCTCTCCTTCATATGCAGGGCAGGATGAGCCCAACCCTCCTTCATTTTCCTCTTCCAATTTTTGGGAAAAAATGTGCTGGCAGAAGTCCGCAGGTGTGGGGCATGGCTGATCCACGCTTTTAATCCAGGCTGGTCAGGAGGCTGAGTCTGAGTATGGAAGGTCCAAGTCACCTAGAACAGGAAAGTCTGATAGATTCTTACTACCAAAAATAAAAACAGCTCGGAATGGAGTTTGGGCTCAAGTGGTAAAGGGCTAGTCTTGAGTACAAATGCTTAGTGCCCAGGCCCTGAGTTCAGGCTCCAGCACTGCCAACAACCTCACTTTAGTGAGATTTTAGCTTTATCCATGTAGGCACATCTCACTGGAATCTTTGCTGGTAGAGATAGTCTTCATAATTTTGTCTCAAGGTAAAGGTCCTCCTGGGGTAGTACAAAAAAGGTGTCATGGAGAGAGGAGCCCCACTTGCTCCAGGTTTGAAGATGGCATAGGTCAAGCCAGCATGGAGTTGGCACATCAGTCTTTTTCCTAGCACCACCTACCAGTGAATGTCCAATGACATTGATTGTTGTGGGATTGTGTGATTGACATGCCCCATTAAGGGCAGTGTTAGCACATCCAAACTTGGATACCAGGAATGCTGAAATCTCAAAGCTAAGATTACTGTTGTCTACAGAAATGCTGGTGTGTCTGTTATTCACCAAAATTTCAGGTGCAAAGATTCTGAAGCTTGATGCCATGTGTTTATTCCATTTAGTAAAATTATTTTAATGCACTGTATAAGTTAAAACATTTGATAAGAGTCAGGGGTAGTGAAAACATTGTTCTTGAATTCAGGTGTCTGGCAGGGTAATGGGGGGTGTTGGTGGCTGGGACTATGAAGCTGGAGCTGCTATCAAACCATGGATCATGTTCCTCTTTGTCTGGGAGAAATGACTCCAAAGATGAAATTTGAATGGTGAGGAAAACATGATGATGTACTCAGGAAATTTCTCCTAAACAAATGCTCATGTGGAAGTGGGATGGGGGCTGGGCATATCTGAGGCAGAGCTTAAGGGGGCTTCTCATGGCGTTGAGAACGTTCCTTGCGACTTCAGGCATGCAGCAGGGTGTTTTAGATGACCATTGTGAGATGGATGGAATAAGACTGGAGACAAGATGAATGCTGGGATCCTGCAATGCTCTTGCATGAGTGGCTGGTGGCTCACCTGAAAGAACTAATTATGTCTAAAAAAGAAATCAGGAATTTGTTTTGATTAGATAATACCTGTAATCCGAGGCATATTCAGGATCCTGATCTTAGTATTGTGGTATAAAACCAACCCAGCGAAGGGAAAAATGCATGAGACTCTTACTCCCAGTTTAGAGCAAGAACAAAGATTGAAGTAGAGCTGTGGCTCAAGAGCTAGAGTGCTACCTTGAGCAAAGAAAAGCTAAGAAAAAGCTCCAGGTCTTGAGTTCAAGGCCAGGAATGAAAGAAGGAAGGTAAAAAAGGGAAGTATGTGAGGAAGGGAAATATATAAATGAAAGAGAGAAGGAACTAGCAATTTAAAACTAGAGAGTATTTAAAAGTCATCAGTCCTTCTAAGAAAAGTGTTGGAGTATGGGTTCTATATGTGGTGAACTGGAAGCCCAGCAGTGACTTGTTAACCAAAGAGTCACCATGATGAGCAAAGGATAGAAATCTGCATGAGCCTCTTAGCGGATGGAGTCACAGAAGAGAACGTCAGCTCCTCAGTATATAGAGATGGGGAAGTTGGCATCACCTTGATGTCATTGTGTCCATGGAGACTGGAAGCCATGGCCCTGTGAAAGCACAATGTTCTGGTTACTGAGCTGGGAGGCTGAAGAGAGCCAAGTCCTGGCCATGAAGAAATCTGGGTGGCAGCAGAGCAACTCTGCTGCAGTGTGTGCCTGCTTGGCTGTTCTTATTCTGTGGTGGATCAGGCCGGAGTGGGTGATAGTAACTGTTTTGTGGTCACAAGCCCTTCACCAAGAGCTTCCTCTGGGATCCTCATAAGCTACAGGGTGGCTGGTGGTGGGATGTGTGTGGGGTGGAAGTGACAGAGAGATGGACGCATGGCAAGGTGGGTGAAGAGATGAGAGGAATGATGAGAGCCCAGTTCATTGGTTTCCAAGGTTAATGGGTGGGAGGTAGAGAAGAATGAGGGAGGAAAGATGGAGGCAGGGGAAGGTAGTGACAGAGTGAGGCCATCTGTAGTGCCAGCCTGGCCATCATCTGAAGCCCATAGGCAGCTTCCTGATCCCTCACTTTGTCCTGCTCCTTGTGGAGGGAATGTCACGTGTACCCAGAGCTAGGGGTGGGGCAATGTTAGTAGCACCTGGAGAACCATTGGTCTCTACCTGGGTGAGGGGCGGTTATGGCTCCCATGCTGGGTGGCCTGATAGCTATGGAACAGATCTCTCCTTAGCTACCACAGTCAGTGGCTGCTCTCCATCTAGGGTTAGGGCACATGCTCAGCCATCAGGACACCCCATGCCAGGACAGAGGCCTACAATTCAGATGGCAGCACAGGGGTGAAGATGATCTCACCGTAGCCCTAGTTACATGGCTGCCCCAACATGCAGGACAGGATGAGCTGGGGGAAGATGTTTTCTGTGTTTTTCCACAGCCTATCCCGGCCTCTTCTTGTGTCTGATTAGACCAAGAGAGTACCAGGTTCCCTCTCATAGTCCTGGTTCATTTTCTTTTACACTCATGAGGCTTGAACTCATGTTCTGGGTACTGTCCCTGAGCTCTTTTGCTCAAGGTTGATGCTCTACCATTTGAACCATAGTGCCATTTCCAGCTTTTCCTTTTCATGTGGATCTCTGATATGTCCAGTGCTGTGCCTGCAGGGAGGCACTCACCCCACAGACAGAGCCAACTCTTCCGTGACTGTGACTGCCCACAACCCTCACACCCACTCCTTGCACAACCCTCAACTCAAGTTTTAGCTCCTCTTAGACTGGGTGTCCAGCCTACCCCTTCCTACACTCACAAAGGGTCTACAATTGTCTTCCCAGGGTCCTTTTTCTATCAGCCCGAGTACAGACTGTGCACATCTTGACGATCACAGAGCTCAAAGCCAAAGGCTGAGATGCAGAAGGGGGTGACCCAGTAGCTGCACAGGGCCCATGGATCATCCTGTGCATCCCCCAGCCTGTGACTTCCCCCACCCCCTTGGCAGGGAAGCTCCGTGCCCACATCCTGATCCCTGGTCCCCTCCAAATACATTCTCCCTTGGATTTTGCAGACTGTCTACCATCAGGATCTAAAATTCTATTCATCACTTTATGTCCTTATCACTGACTTGCTACTTTGGCAGGATCTCCCCGTGCCTGGAGAGTGGGCATGTCATGTACTCTCTGTGGAGAAGTTGCCCCAGGAGAAGAAATATGCACTTCATGTGAGTGTTGGACAGGGCAGGAGGGCTCCCTGGGATCAGAAGCCACAGGAGGGGTGCAGATGGGGGAATGCTAGGGGCCCCAGGGGACAGTGGGAGTTAGGGCACAGTTGGTTCCTTCTGCAGGGTTGACACCGCTTCACAAACCCAACAGAATGAGGTTCACATTACAGATGTCAGAGACATTGCAGATTGCCAATTGGCGCAGGGGTCACTGTCACCCCCAGATGCTGGCTGCATGCTGGGATGCACGCAGAGATGTTTTCAAGATCAGATAATGAGGATGTTGCAGGGTGTAAACATTCTTTTCAGATGGCTCTCTAGCTCTCTTGAGCTTCATCTCTATCTTTGGCTTTTTCTTGGCAGTTAACTGGAAATGAGAGTTTCATGGACTGTCCTTTCTGGACTGGCTTCAAACAGAAGCTATGCACAGTTTTCAAACCATACCCTACTGAAGAAGGGAAGCTTGATCTGGTGCTTAACTGGGTTGCACTTTGGCTCCGTTTGCTATGCCTCACGGGAGGGGGCTCATCATTTGTAGACTAAGATCTCATGACCTTCAAAGCCAAATGCTACCTGAAAGTTCAGGGTACCAGCCTATGTGTTGGGCCGGGGTGAATACATTCTCTGTTATGCTGGGTCATCAACCCATGTTTTAAGCTGGAAGTAGGCAGTGCCACATTTGATAAGAACATCTGTCAGAGATTGTCACCTCATGAAAGCAGATTATAAATTTGTATTCCATTTCCTGTGGTGGAGAAATCCCCTCCTAGTTAGACAGGCTCACATCCACCTGCAGGTCACACTCCGAATGCACCCTTGAGTGTCGTCATGGTATTGGGATCTAAGTTTGTAGGGAATGCTGGTCTAGTCCATGAATTAGCTGGACAAGTGATGACAAACGTGTTGTGGATTAATATGAGAAAAATTTAAGAAGCCCTGGAGGAGCATCAACCTGACCCTCTGTGGTGCTATAAATCTAAAATGATGTTCCAGACTGAGAAACAATCACATGGCTTTGTGTTTGGCATCCAGACAAGTGAGTGCATGTCTTAGTTGTCAGCCAATACAGGGGAGGACATGAATAAGTGGGTGGAAAGCATCTGTCAGACCCCTGTCTGGGGGCAGGTGGAGAGAACATAGGAAGGTAGATACCATGGCTATGGTGGGGCCAAAAAAAAGGGTAAAAGAGGCAAAGGAACCAGGTACTGGTAGCTCAAGACTGTCATCCTAGCTACTCAGGAGTTTGAGATCTGAGGATCACAATTCAAAGCCAGCCCAGGACAGAAACTCCATGAGACTCTTATCTGCAATAAACTACTGAATGCAAGAAGCTCAAGCTCAGTGACAGCATCCAGGCCTAGCGTTCAAAACCCAGGACTGGCAGAAAAAAGTATCAAAGGACAAGAAGCTGGCCAAAAGTTAGAGGGACTCTATCTTGACAAACAATACAATGGTAAGTTGCACTCAGAAGACTTGCACAAAATCTGGAAATGCCTGAGACCTATCTGTGTATGTTTCCTGTTTGTCTAAATACATATGTTTATGCATTTATATATTAGCATAGAGAGACAGATCAATACATATGACTATACATATATACATAGCCAGACACTTATGGGTGGGTGGTATACTGTGTGAGAGTTTGTGTTTGTGTTTTGTGGATGGCTATCTCTGTTTAAGAAAGATAGAAAATATGTAAATATCTTTTAAAAAAACTTGATAAAATATAGAGAGACATAAGCTCTTGAGGGAATCTGAAATGACAAGATTATTCACAGGCACGTTTATCCTTATGGATTCCTCAGCAAGTTTTAATTTTTTTCATTATTTTCTTTCTTTTTTTGAACCAGTGCTAAGGATTTCTCTCAGGGACCAGGTGCTGCCAATTACTAATTTTCTCATGGCTGCTACAAGAGGAACTGAGCCACAGTTCCACTTTTGCCTTATTTATTCGTGCTTAACTGAAGATAAAGATTTCTATCAGTGACTTTCTTTCAGGGGCTGGATTCTAACGAGGATCCCCAGACCTCAGCCTTCTCTATAGCTACAATTAACAATATGAGAACCCAGCACTGGGTTCCAATGCACAGGGCAAGAAATTGAGTGAATCTCTCAAATCCAATTAGCTATAATAAGCTAGAAGTGAAAGACCAATACCTTTGAGGAAAAGATGCTGAGGGTTATCACACAGGCCCTATGAGTAAGCCCTAAACCCTGTACACATGTGTGCATGCACACATTGGCAGATACACACACACATGCACACACACAATATCTCAGGCAATATTGTATTTTGAATTAATATCCAAAGATTGCACAACAGGATAGCAAGTAATAAAATCTGTTTTTCTTGTCTACATTGAGGGAAAAGGATAAGTCACAAGATGCAGAAGCGAAGAATTCAGAGGCAAATGCTGTGAGTGAATAACTTGTAAAAAGCACATTTCTTTTCTTTTCTTTTCTTTTCTTTTCTTTTCTTTTGTTTTTTCTGCCATTCCTGGGGCTTGAACTCAGGGCCTGAGCACTGCTCTTGGCTTTTCCCAAGATTAGCCCTCTGCCACTTGAGCCACATTGCCGTATGGATTTTTATATCTGTGTGATATTAAGGACTCAAACCTAGATCTTCATGGATGCTAGGCAAGCACTCTACCACTGGGCCAAACTCTAAACCCCGATAAAGTATTTACAAATAGTCATCATCATCATATCAAAATATCCTTTCTCCTACAAAGAATGAACACTTATCTATGTCTGTAAGACTTTTTTTTATGTCACCAATGCTTCTGTGATTTTCCCACTTGCATTTTTACAGATGACAGCACAGATATTCATCAGGAAGAAAAATAGATTACGATACAGAAACCTAACAACGTCCTAGTAGATTGAAGTGAAAAATATGTGCAAGATGGCCTGGGTGTTTCATCTATTTGTAGAGTGCTGGGCTACCACACAAAAAGACTCCGGTTTGATTCTGCAGTACCATATACATAGAAAACGCTGGAAGTGGTGCTGTGGCTTGGTGGGACAGCTATAGCCTAAAGAAAGCCTAAGAACAATGGTCAGGCTCTGAGATCAAGTCCCAGGACTGGCAAAAAAATGTGCAAGAGGCAAAATGCAAGCTGAGAAGGCACTGTGAAGCAAAATGTCTTGTGAAGGGTAAGGGGAATAGTGACAGTTAATTTTGTATCTTACCTAAGAAAGGCTCCTTGAGTCTGAGACCAGGTTAGCACTTATGCCTAGTTAATGACTTGGGATTTGAACAAAAAGGTGTGCTGTTTACTACATCCATATGTGAGGTGGGAAGGGAGATTCAGCCTCCAGTATGTCTTTGGGGAGGTGTTCTGTGAGCAAGGAGCTTTGGTCATTGGGCCTTGAAAGGTGACCCTACCTACCTCACAATGGAACAGAATATGGAACCCTGGTAACCAAGCCACTGTATGTGACAACCAGCTCAAGCCAGCTCCCTTGGCCTGTGGCTCAGGAACCAGAAAGATATTGCTGTGCTGTTGCCAAAGGTCAGGAGGCTCGGATCTCAGGCATGAGAGATATGGATGTCTCACTTGAAGAAGTAGATGCTGGATCAGTGCCAAGCCAAAATTCCAGTATATCAGGCATTTCTCTAGGAAGAAAGCCAGGAAACTCCAGGGCAACTCAGATGAGGTATATTGAGAGGAAACCTATTTGAACCCATCATCCTGCCCACACACTACAACCTTCTTGTGTGCTTTCAAGTGACTCTACTGAGATTAGAGTGTGTCATTTCCAATCTACTCTATTCCAGTTCCTCTGTGTGAAGTGTGGTCCCATTCCTACGTTTGAAATATCCACTGTTTTGCCAACATAGTGTGATGGTAAGTCAGCTCAGACTCTGAATGAGCCTTGTAACCTATGGATCTTGGAGGAAGGCCTGTTGGAGATGCTGCTGACAAAGCTGATCCCTGCCTACCAGAAAGGTGATCTCTTTTATATGGGAAACTTTCTGCACAATTTCAAATAGTGGAGGACAATGTAGTAGTTGCTGGAAATTCTCTTGAAAAAGTGAGTGTTCCCCCTCCAAACCCAGGTTTGCTCACCCCTCCTGGCCAAGCCTTGGAATACTTGGCTCCTCTCTGAGCCTGTTTGTTTCACTGGGGTGTTCACAGGGGAGCTAAGCATGATACAAGTGGGCAAACTACTTTATTATGACTGGGACACCATGCCATTTCATTTCCCTCACAAGCTACTGGAGTCTCAACAGTGTGCTTACTGAGAAGTTGGATTTCAGGCATGCGGAAGTGGCTCCCAACTGTAGCCCTCACCTAGGTGACTTCCTAGGAAATCCCATTTCCCAGTAAGAAATGAGGTGTCAGTACTAATGGCGGAGGCCTGTGAAATACTGGAGTCAGAGGAAAAGCTGGGGGCTGAATCACTTTTGAGCCATCAGGGAGGGATTGTGATAGCTTTGCCTGTTAGAACCTGAAAGCATTTACATTTTGGTGTGTGGTCCAGTGCTGCCACTTGAACCTGAACCCAGGTCTAAATGCCATCCCTTTGGTGTTCAAAAATTAGCACTGTACCATTTGAGTCATAGGTCAAGTTCTAGCTTTTTGCTGCCTAATTGAAGACAAGTGCCTTTAGATTTTACTGACTAGACTGGCTTTCCACTGTGATCTTCAGAGCTCAGCCTGCTGGGTGGCTAAGATTAGAGGAATGAGCATTTAGTTCTTTATTTAGAGCATTCACCTATTGATTTATTTAGAGCATTTACTTAGTTAATTTAAGGTGCGTTTACTTTGGACAGATGGATAGAGGCCTCTCTCAGAAGCTTCTGGAAGTGGGGTGTAAAAGTCATCCTGCTCTCGAGTGTCTCTTACCCCCCTCCCAGCACATAAGTGCACATCTCTGCAGGACAGCCACAGCATTAGAGTCCTGCAAGAAAGGGGCTTTTGTAGAAGGCTCAGGATGGAGAGAGAAGGCTCTCACTTTCCTTGTACCGAATGTGCCCACAGCATCATGTGTTCCATCTATACGATGTGAATGGACTTCTACCCCAGTGATTTCTACGAGTTCAAGAACTGCCACACCCTGACACAACTCAAGCTCTATATGAGGCTCCACATGCCGGCTTTGGACCTGCTTTTCTAAACATATACTTTTTGACCAGCTGGAGGAATGTGCAACCAGTAAGACCAAGAAAAAGTAGAAGTCCTGGTGTGGGTGCCTCAGAGCCTGTGAGTAGGAAGCCCATGTGGTCTAGATATTGGTTGGCCCTTACTTCTACAGAGCTTGGCAAAATGCCCTTTATGGGTGGTGTCAGCCAGGTAATGTCTGTCCTCTGAAAGGACTCGGGAATTAGCACTCATTAGAAAGACCCTACACCTCCTCAGTGTTCAGTCCAAACTCCAGTTCTACAGGTTCCTCCATTAGATCCTCATGGAAGTTGAGTGACACTTCCACTTGCAGAGTCCACTCTGTCCACTCTGTACCTATTTCCATTCTTAGGTTTGGGTCATCGTGGAAGAGCTTATCCTGAACTCCGGATGAAATACCCACCAATGGAACTGGTGACTGATGGAGACTGAGAATCATCACTGCACTCCAGAAAGCATGGGCCTTCTGTAGAAATTACCAAACAGGTTTAGAGTCCTGTGGATATACCTTGTGTTCTGAACCCCATGTGTGACACAGTTGAACCTGCAGATACTATGGAGGAAGAAAAAGAGCAGCCAGATTTCTTTCCGTTTCCTTTCACACTCCACCCAGAGTCAGTCCATCTGAGTCAGAGTAACACTCCACTTATTGTGCAAGCTGAAGGGGCACACGCTGGGCTCATGGAAAATGTCCCCATGGGAAGCAGCAAGTGTACTCTCAATACTGGATTCATTGGAGGAAAATGAATCCATCCTCACAGAATATCCAGACCCATCCATCTCACTAAAAGAGACTCAATCTCCATTCGACAAACCAGAATACATCCCCCTCTTAACTCAGGAAGGACATTCTGTTTCTCATGAGGAAGGAGACCCTTCTGAAGACTCTGAAGTAGAATTACTGTCTGAAGGCAACTTGGAGGCCAGTCTGGATTTAGAGCTTCCCTGTCCCCTTCCTAAAAAGACATCTCTTTATCTTGCTCTCATGATTCTTGTCAAGTATTCATTGTATTTACTTTGCTAACTATGAAACTCTCGTTGTTAATATTATGGTGTGCAGTTCTTCAGTGCTTATTATACTGTGTTTTATTTTCCACTTATAATGTGAGACCTCAGACACATAGGTCCTTGGTGGGCCAAAAACCAGACAGGTCTGGTCCCATAGAAGACAACCTTACTGGATATACAGGGAACTATGAAATGCATGGAATCACCAGGAATCCAGGCCAGGCCTCCATGGAAAGACAAGTCAGCTACCAAAGCTTAAGGACAGAGCAGATGCCTGGAAATGTGTTTTGTCAATCGGGAGAAGTGCCAGAGTAACTGTAATATTATGTGGGACTCTGTTCTGTGAGTTCAAGTCTGTTTGTATATCCATTGTGCTTTGTACAAATATTTAAGAAAATTAAAACTCCACAATAGCATCAAAAATCTACTTTGGCTTTGAATGTGGCCTAGTTGTAGAGTGCTCGCCTAGTATACAAGAAGACCTTGATTCAATTCCTCGGCACTGCATACACAGAAAAAGCAGATGGGGCACTGTGGCTCAGGTGTCAGAGTGCCACCCTTGAACAAATGTGGCCAAGGACAGTTCCTGGTCCCTCAGTTCAAGCCCCAGGACTAGCCAAACAATAAATCATACCATTTTCCACACATTTGGAAATAAATCTGTTTTATCTAACCCTACTTCTTTTTTGCCGGTCCAGGCTGTGTGCCGCCAAGCCAAACTACTGGCCCCCAACCTTACTATTTTTAATCATTTAATTTTTTAACATAATCATATTTCATGCTGTCTGTATTAATACCATAAACAGTATGCTTAGTGTAATAATGTTAAAGGTAAAACATAAGAAATTAATAAATAAAATTCCTTTTTTATTAGTTATATAGCATTACTACAATTTTATGAGAAAAATTACCTAGAATGTTTATTTTAGAGTTTAAGTAATCCATTTTGATAAATATATCAACCTACATCATTTATTTGAACACATTTTAAACTATTTTTTTCAGGAATGAAAATACATATATATTTGTTGTAAATGAAATTTATGACTTGGGGCAAGGGAAAGAGAAAAGGGGGAGGGGGTAACAGTGTTTACAAGAAATGTACTCATTACATATGTAACAGCAATCTCTTTGTATATCACCTTGACAACAAATTTTTTGAAAAGTACAATAAGTTTAAATGTCTACTTTGGGCAGAATTTTTTTTCCCAGTACTGGGCTTAGACTCAGGACCTGAGCACGATCCTTGTTTTTGTTTTTGTTTATTCTTAAGGCGCAAGTTCTATCACATGTGCCACAGCACCACTTTTATTTTTTTTATCTATGTCCTGCTGAGGAATTGAACTTGGGTCATCATTCATGCTCGGCAAGAACTCTTCCACTAGGCTTAACTTATGGCCCCAGTGGGAAGGAAGTTTTCCATAAAATATGTAGGAAATATGTACACTAAGGAAAAGCCATCAAAAATAGAAGAAAAATTATATACTTAGATAACAACATGCCAGTATTATGGCAGATCTCTGTAATTCTAGCTTCAAGAGTGGCCTATTTGGACCGGGAGTTGGCTGGCTGAAGTAAAGTGCTATCCTTGAGCAAGCCCTAGGATAGTGCTCTGGCCATGAGTTGAAGCCATAGGACATGCAAAAAATAATAATTTAATGCCCGTGACTGGTGGCTCACCCTGGTAATCCTAGCTACCCTGGAGGATCGAGGTTCAAAGACGGCCCAGGCATAAAAATCTGTGAGAATCTTATTTCCAAATAATCCAGAAAATTCAAAATGACAATGTGCCTCAAGTGGTAGAGCTCTTGCCTTGAGCTGAAGAGCTTAAGGTAAACATCCAGGCCCAGAGTTCAAGCCCCATGTGTGAAAAAAAGAAAAAGAAAGCCCTTATCTAAGGCTGGAGTGCACACTAGTGGTAGTTTGCTTGCCTAGTATGCACAAAGCCTTGTGTTCAATTACTCTGTACCACTTACACCAAAAAAAAGCTGGAAATGATCTCAGAAGGTTGGGTTCTGAGGATCACAGTTCAAAGCCAGGCCAGACACTAAAGTCCATGAAACTCTTACTTCCACTTAAGCACCAGAAAACCAGAAGTGACACTGTGGCTCAAGGTGTTTAAGGTTGTAGCCTTGAGCTGAAGAGCCCAGGGACACTGCCCAGGTGCACAATTAAAGTCTTACAACCAAAAGAGAGAAAGAAAGAGAGAGAGAGAGAGAGAGAGAGAGAGAGAGAGAGAGAGAGAGAGAGAGAGAGAGAGAGAGAGAGACAGAGACAGAGACAGAGAGAGAGACACAGAGAGACAGACAGAGAGAGACAGAGAGAGAGACAGAGAGAGAGGCAGAGAGAGAGGCAGAGAGAGAGGCAGAGAGAGAGAGAGAGTGAGAGAGAGAGAGAGACAGGCAGACAGACAGAGACAGACAGAGGCAGAGAGACAGAGACAGAGACATCAAACAGTCAGGCACTGTTGGCTGAAGCGTGTAATTCTACCTACTATGGAGGCTGAGATTGGAGGATCTTGGTTCAAAGCCCAAAGCCAGCCTGGACACATATGTTTGTGAGACTTACATCACCAATTAACTACCAGAAACCAAAAATGGAGCTGTAGAGGAAGAGCGCTAGCCTTGAGCTGAAGAGGTCAGGGACAGTCCAGGCCCAAAGTCCAAGGACCATGACGAATCAATAATAAAAAAAGAAGATAGCTAATAGTAATGATGAATAATTTTGGGCTGGGAGTTTGGCCTAGTGGTAGAGTGCTTGCCTAGCATGCACGAAGACCTGGGTTCAATTCCTCAGTATCACATACATAGAAAAATGCTGGAAGTGGTGCTGAGGCTGAAGTGGTAGAGCCCTAGCCTTGAGAAAATATAAGGACAGTGCTCAGTCCCTGAGTTCAAGCCCAGGACTGGCCAAATCAAAATAGTAGAGCACTGGCATTGAACTGAAGATCTGAGGAACAGCCCAGGCACAGAGTTCAAGCACCGCAAACAACAACAACAAAATCTATGAAATGGCAGTGGTGGTTTTAAGCTAAGCAAAAATAGAGTAGAAACTGGTAAAATACATATTTGTGTGTAAGCAAAATAGCCAGTCTTATGCAATAGAACAGGATAGCAACTTGAAAAAAAATTTTGTTTTCCATCTCACTAGGTCCTGTCTCTTAATTTATTCAAGTAAGTAAAATGCTGGGTTTTATAATAATTGCTCTGAATATTAGAAAATCATAATATCTCTCATTAACCAACAAAGACCAGGAACTGGGGCTTCGTTCAAATGGCAAAGTATCAGGCAAGAGAAGAAAAAATTGAAGTAAGAACTTGAAGTTCTTGATCCAGAACCTGCATAGTAACAGAGCAGCAGCCTGGTGATGGTACCTCACACCTATAATCTTAGCTACTCAGGAGGCTAAGATCTGAGAATCAAAGTTTAAAGCCAGCCAAAGTACCCAGTTAACTGCCAGAAAAACCAGAAGTGGCACTGTGGCTCACAGATTAAAGCACTAGCCTTGAGCTGAAGAGCTCAGGGACAGTGCCCAGGCCCAGAGTTCAAGCCCCACAATTGACAAAAATCAAACAAGCAAACAAAACTCACAAAGAAGCCTGCAGACCACAGTGGTTCTGCTGAGTCTCTTCTCTATGGGGATCAGGAAATATTTCACTTTTTCTGTCTCTTCCCATCTCAACATTCATACTAAAATAAGACTGTGTTGAAAGTTTCAATTTATAAAAATGTTTTTCATGAAGCACCCTGAAATATTCATCGCTTATATCTCAATTGAAGATAGTTGATTTGGGGCTGCATTGGTACAGTGCTAGCCTTGAAGAGAAAAGGTCAGGGATAGAGCTGAAGCACTCAGTTGAAGACCCAGTGCCAACACACAAAAGAAATTATGCACTTTATACATATTTTCTAATTTCTTAATGAATTTTTCAGTCTGTATAAATATAGGGTACATTCCTTATTACTTAAGTAAGATTGCTCTTTTTTTTCTTTTTGCCAGTCCTACGGCTTGGACTCAGGGCCTAGACATTTTCATTGGACTCGCTTGCCCAAGGTGAGTGCTCTGCCTCTTGAGACACAGAGCCACTTCTAGCTTTTTTTCTGTGTATGCGGTACCGGTGAATAGAACCTAGATCTTCATGCATTCTAGGTGAGCACTCTACCATTAGGCTACATTCCCAGGCAGTGAGATTCCTCTTACAGTCATTGTATGTTCACAGAGTTTGATCTCACACACTGTAGGGCCCTGGTTGGCTTTGACCTGTGATTCTAAGTCCTGAGCCTCCTAAGTAGCTGAAATTAAGTTGTGAGCCAGCATGATGGCTTCCATTCTTTTTTCTACAAAAATATATGTAGTTATCTAAAATATATCTATAGCTGAAAAAAATGAATCTCTCCCAAACAAATCTTCAAAGAAACAACCATCCTATTAAAAGGTGGGCTAAAGACTTAAAAGAGTATTCTCTGAAGAAAAAATTAAAATGGGCTTTAGCCACATGAAGAAATGCTCCATATCTCTAGCAATAAGGGAAATGAAAATCAAAACAACTTTGAGATTCCACCTGACTCCAGTCAGAATGGCCATTATCAAAAAATCTAATAAGAGATACTGGTGGGGAAGTGACCAGGGTGAATCACACCTACACTGTTGGTGTGAGTGTAAACTCGTTCAACCACTAGGGAAAGCAGTGTGGTGGTTCCTCAAAAGACTGAACATAGAGCTCCCCTATGATCCAGCAAATCCTCTACTTGGCATCTACCCAATTGTCCAGAAAAAAGGACATACTAAATCCACTAGCACAATGATGCTCATTGCAGCACTATTTACCATAGCAAAGCTATGAAACCAACCCAGATGCCACTCAGTAGATGACTGAATCAAGAAGATGTGGTACTTATACACAATGGAATGCTATGCTGCCATCCGAAGGAATGACATCGCCCCATTTGTAAGGAAATGGAAAGACTTGGAAAAATTCATATTAAGTGAAGCAGCCCGACCCAAAGAAACATAAGCTCAATGGTTTCCCTCATTTGTAACAATTAGTTCACATCTAGGACTCTCCTATCAGAGGATTACAATAACTCAAAAACCTAGGTATATAAGGTCATATAGGATGAGACTAAATGAAAGGATCTCTAGGATATGGGAACAAGAGCTATATCTTGTGTCATCGTTGCTCTTAATCTTGTGTGATTTTTGTCCTTAAACTACTATGTTATTTCTCATCTCTTATTTTGCCCTTTGGTTAATGTCAGATTGTTACTCTATCTGATTTTTTCCCTGTCATATTGTATATATGTTTATTTGTTTATGTCAAATAGGAAAGGGAAGGGGGGAAACAAGATGATTGGGAAGGGGAGGGGAGAGGGAACTGGGGACAAAAACATGTGGAGTGGAATAAATGTGTGAGAAGTAATGCAGTCCACTACCTGTAAATGTAATCGTAACCCCTCTATACATTACCCTGAAAATAAAAAAGAGACTATAAAAATATCTGTAGAAAATGAGTTTGGAGGATGGAAACAACCAGATGCCCTACTACAAAAAATGTGATACACGCACACACACACACACACACACACACACACACACACACACACACACAATGGAATGATACATAGCCAACCGACAAGATAAAATAATGGCATTCTCGGGGAAATGGATGAAAAGGAAAAAAATCATATTAAGTGAAGTAAGCCAAACTCAAAAGAACATAGGCCCAAGAGTCTCCATCATTTGTCAAATTCAGTAGAAACCTTGGGCTCTGCTACCAGAGATATATAATAGAACAAAATCTAGAGACATCGTGACAAATAGTATGACACTAAATGTAAGGACCTCCAAGATAAAGAAACAAAACTCATATAATGAGTGATTGTTGTCCTTAATGAACTATGTGATCTCTTATCTCTTTTGCTATCCCTTGGTTATATCATATTGTTACAATATTTCACCTTGTTTTCTGATATATTTCATATGTGCCTAATTGGTTATTTGAAATTGGATAGGGAAGGGGGGAAATGAACATGAGTGGGGGTAGGGGAAGGGAAATGGGGACCATGTCATTACATGGGGTATCAAAGTTTGAGAAGTAATGCACCTTCTATCTGGTGAATATAATGTAACCATTCTATGAATTACAATAAAAATAAATACATAAAAAGAAGATCTGCACAGAAAAAAATAATAATGGCATTTTTGGGGTAGTGGATGAAATTAGAGTGAATCCTGTTGAGTGAGATAAGTCAAGACCAAGGAACAAAAGGTACATGGTATCCTTAATATATGGATATTAGTTTCAAACAGTAGTAGAGCGATGATTGAATAGTTGATACCCAAAGTTCTGGACATAATTTTGTAGATATAAACATAACTACATAGACATAAAAATCTAGGATAGACTATACACTCTATAGACATGTGTTTTATTATAGATTAATCTGTATCTATGACATACAAAGACTCAGCTTAATTTTTACTATATTCTAAAATCTATGTGCCAGTGATTGTATAGCGATTCCCTTCTTGAATACTTGCTGGTTAAACATGACATTTGAAATATTATGGAAAATTCAATGTTAATAAATTTTTTAAAAAAGAGGCTAGAAGTAAATACCACTAATGTACTTGCTCTAAGTGGTACAGAAATTTTCTTAATGAATCAAGGGGTTTTATTACATCTTTATGCAATTATTTTAGTTCTGAGTGTTCTACACTCAATGATACTTCTGGAAAGATGATATAGCTGACTGTGTAGATGGTATGAAGACATACTGGCCTAAACGTAGAATAAAGCATTGGTATGTGGCTGTTAGCTGTCCAAATTCTACTGGAATATGTGGAATGAATTTATTAAGCACAATGCAGGCTCTTAGTCAGATCAGGATCAAGATTATGTGGTTCCATCACATGAATGAGGAAAGATCAGAAAAATCTACTAAGATATCCAGATATACTTTTGAAACTAAGGTATCTGGACTCCTTTTTTTTTCTTTCTTGGTGGGGAGCTTGAACTTTGGACCTGGGCAAGGTCTCTTAGTTCTTTTTCCTCAAGGCTAATGCTGTACCAGTTTTAGCCACAACTCCACTTATTTTTTGGGTGGCTAAGTGGAGAGAAGAATCTTACAGTTTTTTTTGTTTTCGTTTTTTTGCTTGCAAAGGCTTTGATTCACCTTCTCCCTGGCTAGTAGAATGACAATTATGACCCTCCAGCGCCTGGCTAGTGATTTTTTGAAAATTGGACTTTCTTCCAAATCACGTAACTGGTTCCTAGCAAAGTTTTGAAGCCTGACTTAAATGTGACAGATTTTTGTCACTTGGAGACACTCTGTGCTGAACGTTAGTAATCTACCAGCTGAGTCACAGTGGCACTTGCAGTTTTTGTTTATGTGGTGCTGAGGAAAGGAATCCAGGGTTTCATACATGTTAGGCAAGCTTCATTTTCAGCCCAAGGTTTTATGTTTTGTTTTTTCAGTGTTGTTGCTTCTAAGGTACTGTATGATGTTCTTTCATTTTCTTTGCTTTTTACCTCTTTTCTTCTTTTTCCCTTTAGTTTTATTCTCTGTAGTCACTGTGTTGAATTCGGGTACCCTGTGTCTTGTACATAGGTTTATGTGATTTGGGGAATGGAGAGGGTATAATAAAATGGTAAAAAAAAAACAAAGGAAAAAGGGTGAACCAATTGAACAGTGATACTTGGAAGACACTAAACGGAAATGAACTGAACAATCCGGGTGGAGAGGGGGCTGAGGGTAGGAAAACAGAGAAAAAGGAGGGAGGGGATAACAATTTTCTTAAGAAATGTGTTCATTACTTATGTAACCATATGCCAACTATATATTGACTTAACAAAAAAAATTAACTTAAAAAATAATTTAGCCAGGTATGGTGGCTCACACTTGTAAATGTAGCTACTCAAGAGGCTGGGATCCAAGGATAGCAGTTCAAAGTCAGCCTGGGCACTGAAGTCCATGTGACTCTTATCTCCAATTAACCACCAGAAACCCAGAAGTGGCCCTATGGCTCAAGGGATAGGGCAGTAGTCTTGAGCTGAAAAGTTGCAGAATTGCAGTCCCATGACTTGAATGATGAATGATACTAGCCAGGCTCTGTGCGCTCACACTTGGAATCCTATCTACAGAGAATCAGGTTTGAATCCAGCCCAAACAAATTGCATGATATTCTTATTTACAGTTCATTACCAAAAATCTGGAGGTGGAGCTGTGGATCAAGTGGTAGAACACTAGCCTGAAACAAAAAAAAATTTAAGGACAGTTGCCAGGCCCTGGGTTCAAGTCCCAGGACTTGCATAAAACAAACAAAATGTGACGTTGAGTCCTCCATCATTTGGTGCTATAGTTCAATATTCTTGATATGCGTCTTAGAAATTAAGTCCCTAGCAAATACTCTCCCCTGAAATTCTGCTTCATAGCTGATTCATAGAATTTCAGCGTCATTACTATCACCTTCCCGTTAGCATAGCATCCTACTACTGAAAATTTGAGAAAACTTTTGAGTAATCCTAATAAATCTGTGTATCATCTGCACACACATCAAATCAGCAGCAGCTATGATCTACTATTATCTAAATGTCTTTAATCCCTTCTTGAGTTAATGAGCCTTAAAGAGTAAAAAATATGAAATAGTTATGAAACTAACAGTCACCATTCTTCTACCTAATATTGTAATATAAGTTTATAAATGCAAGGACTATTCTGAAGTGTGCAGAAGATAGATTCTAATTATAATATTCTCATGAAGTATAGTTTTTAAGAAACATGTTGCTTGCTTTGGGAAAGCAAAGGCAAGGAAAATGATATAAGTAAGTTCCCTATTTATCAGAAGGAAAATACTATTGGGTTTAGATCAACTTTCATTAATTCCATGCTGATGAAACAAATATTTGCAATTCCTGAGGCCAATCACTTCATTGTGATGCACAATCAGCCAGCTTAGATCAATCTTCCAAAAAAGGAAAGGAACAAATGAGAAGCAATTAAGGTTTCCAAAATGAACCAGGTGATGGTGGCAGCTCACACTTGTAATTCTATCTACTCAAGGCCTGAAATCCAAGGATCTGGATTAAGTCTGTCTGTTATGAAAATATTCCTGTCTGAAACATCATCTCTGTTATCACACCCCAGCTGATACACTCTGCTCAACAGGTTCCAAACACCAAAGTACATCTCCTATCTGAAATACTAGCAAACGTACTCACACATTATTTCCTCTTTGGGAGATAGTTGAAACATGTACCAGAAACATTTCCCTGGCTTCAGAGTGGAAGTGGAAATATACACACACTGTAAGCCCATCTAGTAAATTACAGTCAATCATCTTTCCTCACATCTTGTTAGTTAAATTGAACAATGAGTGTTTGGATAACAAGCGATGTGTATGAGCATACAGGTTGTAAAAGTACTGTAATCATAGCTACTCAAGATAAGCTGAGACCTGAGGATTCCAGTTCAAAATCAGCCATGCAATAAATTCCATAAGATTTTTACCTCTAATTAACCAGCAAAAAACAGAGCGTTGAATTGTGATTAAAATGCCACAGGCCTAAGCTTTGCATAAAAGGGGTAAGGGGTAGCATTCAGGATGCCCACTCTCTCCACTCCTTTTTAACATCCTACTAGAATTCCTAGGCAGTGCAAAAATCAGACGGGTGGGGGTGGGGTTTTGGAGGGAAATGGGTACCAAGACATGTGAAAGGGTATCAATGTATGTGAATTAATGCACCTTCTATCTGGCAAATATCATGTATCCCTTTTACTAATTACAATAAAAAAATGAAAAAAAATAAAGTTGTAGTGTGTGGGGAGGATGATGGGATCAAATACATTTCTTCTTAGAAATATACCTCATCTGGTTGCCCTGGATTTTCCTGGCCTTCTTCTTAGACAAAGGACTGTTATACTGGATTTGTGGCTTGGCAATGATCTAGCATGTACATCTTCGAGTAAGACATCCACAACTTCCATGCCTGAGACTCGAGTTTCCTGACCTTTGGCAACAACACAGCAACATCTTTCTTCCTCCTGAGACACAGGCCAAGTGAGCTGGATTGAGTTGGTTGTTAGTTGCAGTGGCTTGGTTACCAGGGTTCCATATTCTGTTCCATTGTGAGGGAGGCAGGGTCACCTTTCAGGGCCCAATGACCAAAGATCCTTGCACACAAAAGACCTCACCAAAGACATACTGGGGGCTGAATCTCTCCTCCAATCTCACAATATACATGTGGATGTAGTAAACAGCACACCTTATTTGTCCAATCCCAATGTCTTCCACTAGGCCCAACTACCAGTCTGCTCTCAGGCTCAAGGAGCCTTTCTTAGGTAAGATCCAAACTTAAGGTCAATATTGCCCTCATCCTTTACAAAACATTTGCTTCACAGAGTGCCTTCTCTGCCTGCATGTTGCTCCTTGTCGAACTTTTTTTTGTTTTTGCTAGTCTTGGGACTTGACCTCAGAGTGTGAACATTGTTCTTGGACTTTCTTTGGGCTTTAGCTGTCCCACCAAGCCACAGCACCACTTGCAGCGTTTTCTATGTATGTGGTAATGAGGAATCAAAAGTGAGTCTTTTTGCGTGGTAGCCAAGGACTCTACAACTAGGTCAAACACACAGGGCATCTTGCACATATTTTTTACGTCAATCTACTAGGATATTATTAGGTTTCTGTATCCTAATCAATTTTTTCCTGATGATTAGCTTTGCTGTCATGTGTAAAAAATGCAAGAGGGAAAAACACAGAAGAATCAGTGAATTTTAAAACAAAGCATTACACACATAGATAAGTGTTCATTCTTTGTAGGAGAAAGGATATATTGACATGATGATGATGACTTTATAATTACTATGTCAGGCTTGAGAGTTTGGCATAGTGGTAGAGTGCTTGCCTAGCATCCATGAAGATCTGGGTTTGATTGCTCAGTATCACATAGATAGAAAATCTAGATGTGGCTCTGTGGCTCAAGTGGCAGAGGGCTAGACTTGAGAAAACCCGAGGACAGTGCTCAGGCCCTGAATTCAAGCCCCAAGACTGGCAGAAAGATAAAAGAAAATAAAAATGCTTTTTACGAGCTAATTCACTCACAGCATTTGCTTCTGAAATCTTCACTTCTGCATCTTGTGAAATACCCCTTTCCCTCAACGTAGACAAGAAAAACAGATCCATCCCATGGTCCACTGTGAGGCAACTGGTTGGGCTAAGAGCTAGTCGTGCAGCAACACATAAGTTTTATTCTAATACTTTCCAAACTTTGTACTCAAATATGCTACCTACTTACCAAATTATGTCAGTTATCCTTATGCTATACCTTTTCTTCATTACTACAATATTCTTACACTCCTCCGTTAATCCTTTTGTACCTCCCCTGACCTCTCTCATTCTTTTATTCTATCTCTGGACCTCTGCTCGTCTTTCAACCCTTGTACTGCACGGATGTACACTTGATGACTGTTGAGCAATATTGTATATGTAGGTGGTTAATTATTCTCTAGGCTCAGAGGGACATAATGACAATAGAGTTTGGATTGAGAGGCTTATTGTTTTGGGTATAAATCGCTTATCAGTGGTTGTATTAGGCTGGTCTGTAAGTGCACAAAAAGAAAGAGTGATGATACCAATCAAAACTTGTGAACATCTAGTGTCTGCCAGCTACAGAGGTCTAGGTTGGTTATATCTGAAAAACTATAATCGTATTTAGTAGTAATCTTGCTCCCATTTTCTAATGGGCAGAACAAGAAACTCAAGAAAAATGTCAAATCAAGAAACAACATCCCCCACCCAATGTAAATAGACAATGGAACAGTCACTGGCAAACCTGGAGGAGAGTCTTCCAAGTGCTACACAAATGCAATTGATAAACATCATTAATGAAAAATGTGAAAATATAAAGAAAGAGATAATGGAGGAAGCCATACCTGAACAAGAGGAAAGCAAAAACAAAGTGATAAGTGAAAAAGAAGAAGCCATAAAGGAGGCCATAATAAAGGTTTTTCAAAGAAAGATGGATGAATTCATAGAATCCACAAAAAAAACGTGACCAAACTACAGCAAATGTCCAAAGAACATAAAGCTACTGAGCTAACCACTCAAAAGGAAATCAAGGAGATAAAGAAATCCATACATGATCTAAAACAAGAGACGCAAGGCATAAAAAGTGAGCAATTAGAAGCAAGGGAGATGAAAAATAAAGTAGATAGCTTTGATAGCAGGTTAGACAATGCAGAGGAGAGAATTTCCGGGGCTGAAGATAATTTAGGTATTATAAAGAATAGAAAATGAGTCAATCCAAATCTAGGAAATATGAGAGAGCGCTTCAGGAGGTCCAAGATACAATTAGGAAGCCTAATTTAAGGCTACTTGGTATTGAGGAGGGCGTGGAGAAAGAGGTCAATGGTATTGGAAATATACTTCAGGGAATCATCTCAGAGAATTTCCCAAATATCCAGAAGGGCAGGCCCATCCACATACGAGAAGCTTTTAGAACCCCAAACAGACCTGACCAGAAAAGAACATCCCACCGCCACATTGTGATCCGAACTGGATCAATAGAAACGAAAGGAAAGATCCTAAAGGCAGCCAGGGAAAAGGGATCAGTAACCTATAAAGGCAAACCAATCAGAATAACCCCAGATTTCTCAGCAGAGACCATGCAAACCCGAAGTGACTGGAAGCATATATGTCATGCCCTTAAATCAAATAACTACCAACCAAGAATACTGTAGCCAGCTAAGCTCTCATGCATAACTGAGGGAACTATAAAAACATTCCATTCCAGGGAAAAGCTGCAACAATATGTCGAAACAAAACCAACACTACAGAGAATTCTCAACGATGCTCTATACATAGAAAACCAAAATAAATGCAATATAGGGAAAGAAATGGCACCTAAACAGCATACCATCTAAGGACCACAAGAACTGTCAAGACACAGGCCCTACTAAAAGCTTTTAAAAATGGTAGGAACTAATAAATATCTCTCAATCCTATCTCTCAATATCAATGGACTTAACTGTCCAATTAAAAGGCATAGGCTGTCTAGTTGGATCAAAAAGCAAGAGCCATCGTTCTGCTGTCTTCAAGAGACACATCTTACCCAAAAACAATCATCTTTTGAAAGTGAGAGGTTGGAATAAACTCTATCAAGCTAACTGCCACCATAAACAGGCTGGAGTTGCCATCCTCCTATCAGATACAATAGACTTCAAACTAAAATTAGTAAGAAAAGACAAAGAAGGTTACCACATACTACTAAAGGATCTTTACTTCAGGAAGACATAACGATCCTAAATATTTACACACCCAATCCCGGAGCTCAAAACTTCATCAAGCAAACTTTACTTACACTGAAACCATACATAGATCGAAATACAGTGATTGTTGGTGAGTTTAACACACCACTCTCGCCTATGGACACATCAACAAGGCAAAAACTCAACAGAAAAACTTTAGAACTGAACAACTATATAGACCAACTAGATCTAACAGACATCTGCAGTATAGTTCACACAGTAACAACACAATATAAGTTTTTCTCAGTAGCACATGGAACATTTCCCAAAATAGACCACATCTTAGGCCATAAAACAAACCTGGATAGATTCAGAAACTCTGAAATTATTCAATGCACACTCTCAGACCATAAAGGTATCAAATTGGAACTGAACACACATCTCCACCAACGAAAACCCTGTAACTCATGGAGACTGAACAACACATTGTTGAATCAAAAACAATGGGTAATCGAAGATATCAGAACAGATATCCAACTGTTTATGAAATTTAACAATAAGGAGCACGCAAATATCAACTCCTTAGGGACACAACAAAGGCAGTACTCAGAGGAAAATTTATAGCGCTGAGTACCTACAACAGCAAGTTGGAAAAATGGCAAACTAACTAGTTAATGTCTAACCTTAACCTCCTGGAAAAAGAGCAACAAACCAAGCCTAAACCCACTAGGAGAAAGCAAATTATTAAAATCAAAGCAGAATTAAATGATTTGGAATAAAAAAAACTGTAGAAAGAATCAACAAAACAAGGAGTTGGTTCTTTGAAAGAATTAACAAAATTGACAAACCCTCAGCAAATCTTACCAAAAAAAAGAAGAGAGCATATCGAAATAAACAAAATCGCAGATGAAAATGGTAATATCACGACAGAAATTACCAAGATCCAGAATATCATGTGTTTGGATCAGAAGCGATGTGTATGAGCATACATGTTGTAAAAGTACTGTAATCCTAGCTACTCAAGATAAGCTGAGAACTGAGGATTCCAGTTCAAAATCAGCCACGCAATAAATTCCATAAGATTTTTACCTCTAATTAACCAGCAAAAAACAGAGCGTAGATATGTGCTTAAAATGCCACAGCCCTAAGCTTTGCATTAAAGTGCTAGGGGGTAGCATTCAGGATGCCCACTCCCTCCACTCCTTTTTAACATAGTACTAGAATTCCTAGGCAGTGCAATAAGGCAAGAAGCAAGCATAAAGGGGATCCAAGTAGGGAAAGAGGAAATAAAACTATCCCTCTTTGCCGATGACATGATTCTGTATTTAAAGAATCCTATAGACTCTACTCCCAAGCTCCTTGAGCTGATTCAAAGCTTTGGAAGGGTAGCAGGCCATAAAATCCACCCTCACAAATCAACTGCCTTACTTTACGCCAACACTGAGAGGAACGAGGCAATAATCAGGAAAGAAATTCCTTTCACAGTAGCCTCAAAGAAATTAGCTTAACTAAGAATGTAAAGGACCGTTTAGATGAAACTTTAAAACCATAAAAAAGGAAATTAAAGCAGAACTAAGGAAATGGAAAACCTCCCATGCTCCTGGATTGGAAGAATCAACATTGTGAAAATGACAATCTTGCCAAGGGCTATCTACAAATTCAATGTAATACCAATCAACATTCTAATGTCATTCTTTAAAGAAATAGAAGAGGGAATTCAAAATTTCATATGGAATAATAAAAGACCCGTATAGCAAAAATACTTCTTAGCAGAAAGAACAGCGCTGGAGGAATTTCAATTCCAAACTTAAGACTCTCTTACAGAGCTATAATTCTCAAAACAGCTTGGTACTGGCACAAGAACAGGCCTGAAGTCCCTTGCGGTAGAACTGCGGACCCAGATATTAAACCACAGACCTATGGCCACCTAACCTTTGACCAGGGAGCCAAAAAAATAGAATGGAAGAAAGATAGCCTCTTCAACAAGTTGTGCTGGCAGAACTGGTTAAACACCTGCAGAAAACTAAAGTTGGATCCTTCTTTGTCACCTTGCAATAGAATTAACTCCAAATGATCAAAGACGTGGAGGTAAAAGCTGACACTCTGAAAAGTTTACAGGAAGGAATAGGAGATACACTAGGCCTCCTTGGCACAGGTCGAAACTTTCTTAATAAGGACAAAGAATCACAACAAATCAGAGAAAGGCTGGATAAGTGGGACTGCACTAAACTGCAGAGCTTTTGTATGGCAACGGATAGAGCTAGTAAACTAATCAGGAAGCCTACAGAGTGGGAGAAGATCTTCACCACCCAAACAACGGAACAAGGCCTCATATCTAAAATATATCAACAACTCAAAAAATTGAATCACTCCAAAACTAACCTCCAAAGTAACACCCATCCCATTAAAAATGGGCCAAAGACTTAAGAGAGTCTTCTCTGAAGAAGAAACAAAAATGGCCTATAGACACATGAAGAAATGCTCAACATCTCTGGTCATAAAAGAAATGCAAATCAAAACAAGTCTAAGATTCCACCTCACTCCAGTTAGAATGGCCAGGATCAGGAAAATGTATGACAACAGATGCTGGAGGCGATGTGGCCAGGAGGGATCAGTACTACACTGTTGATGGGAGTGCAAACTTGTTCAACCACTATGGAAAGCAGTGCGGCAGTGCCTCAAAAGGCTAAACATAGAACTCCCCTATGACCCAGCAATTCCACTACTTGGCATTTACCCAACAATCCAGAAACAAGGGCATACTAAACCCACTAGCACAACAATGTTCATTGCAGCACTATTCACCATAGCAAAGATATGGAACCAACCAAGATGTCCCTCAGTTGATGAGTGGATCAACAAGTTGTGGTATTTGTACACAATGGAATTCTATGCTGCTGTCAGAAAAAAAGACATCGCCCCATTTGTTAGGAAATGGAAAGACTTAGAACAAATCATATTAAGTGAAGTAAGCCAGACTCAAAGGAACTTAGGCTCAGTGGTTTCCCTCATTCATCATAATCAGTAGAAACCTTGGGCTCTACTAGCAGAGATTTGCAATAGAGCAAAAGACCATATATAATGCCATATAATGTGAAGCTAATTGAAAGGACCTCCAGGATATTGAAACAAAAGCCACATGAATGAATGATTGTTGTCCTTAATGTACTATGTTGTCTCTCATCTCCTTTGCTGTCCCTTGGTTATCCCATATTGGTATATTATCTCACTTTGTTATCTGATATATTGAATTTATTTGTATTTGGATATTTGAAATTTGATAGGGAAGCAGGGAAAACCAAGACGGGTGGGGGGTGTGGGGTTGGAGGGAAATGGGTACCAAGACATGTGAAAGGGTATCAATGTATGTGAATTAATGCACCTTCTATCTGGCAAATATCATCTAACCCTTTTACTAATTACAATAAAAAAATGAAAAAAAAAGAAAGTTGTAGTGTCTGGGGAGGATGATGGGGTGAAATACATTTCTTCTTAGAAATATACCTCATCTGGTTGCCCTGGATTTTCCTGGCCTTCTTCTTAGAGAAAGTTCTGTTATACTGGATTTGTGGCTTGGCAATGATCTAGCATGTACATCTTCGAGTCAGACATCCACAACTTCCATGCCTGAGACTCGAGTTTCCTGACCTTGGGCAACAGCACACCAACATCTTTCTTCCTCCTGAGCCACAGGCCAAGTGAGCTGGATTGAGCTGGTTGTTAGTTACAGTGGCTTGGTTACCAGGGTTCCATATTCTGTTCCATTATGAGGGAGGCAGGGTCACCTTTCAGGGCCCAAAGACCAAAGATCCTTGCTCACAAAAGACCTCACCAAAGACATACTGGAGGCTGAATCTCTCCTCCAATCTCACAATATACATGTGGATGTAGTAAACAGCACACGTTATTTGTCCAATCCCAATGTCTTCCACTAGGCCCAACTACCAGTCTGGTCTCAAGCTCAAGGAGCCTTTCTTAGGTAAGATCCAAACTTAAGGGTCAATATTGCCCTCATCCTTTACAAAACATTTGCTTCACAGTGCCTTCTCTGCCTGCATTTTTCCCCTTGTCGAATTTTTTTTGGTTTTGCTAGTCTTGGGACTTGACCTCAGAGTGTGAACATTGTTCTTGGGCTTTCTTTAGGCTTTAGCTGTCCCACCGAGCCACAGCAACACTTGCAGCGTTTTCTATCAATGTGGTAATGAGGAATCAAACCTGAGGCTTACTGCTTGGTAGCCAAGGACTCTACCACTAGGTCAAACACACAGGGCATCTTGCACATATTTTTGACGTCAATCTACTAGGATATTATTAGGTTTCTGTATCCTAATCAATTTTTTCCTGATGAATAGCTTTGCTGTCATGTGTAAAAAATGCAAGAGGGAAAAACACAGAAGAATTAGTGAAATTAAAAAAAAGCATTGGACACAGTTAAGTGTTCATTTTTTGAAGGAGAAAGGATATTTGGATATGATGATGATGATGATGACTTTATAATTACTATGTCAGGGTTGAGAGTTTGGCATAGTGGTAGAGTGCTTGCCTAGCATCCATGAAGATCTGGGTTTGATTGCTCAGTATCACATAGATAGAAAATCTAGATGTGGCACTGTGGCTCAAGTGGCAGAAGGCTAGACTTGAGAAAACGCGAGGACAGTGCTCAGGCCCTGAATTCAAGCCCAAAGACTGGCAGAAAGATAAAAGAAAAAAATGCTTTTTACGAGCTAATTCACTCACAGCATTTGCTTCTGAAATCTTCGCTTCTGCATCTTGTGAAATAGCCCTTTCCCTCAACGTAGACAAGAAAAACAGATCCATCCCATGGTCCACTGTGAGGCCACTGGTTGGGTTAAGAGCTAGTCGTGCAGCAATACATAAGTTTTATTCTAATACTTTCCAAACTTTGTACTCAAATATGCTACCTACTTACCAACTTAGGTCAGTTATCCTTATGCTATAACTTTTCTTCATTACTAAAATATTCTTACACTCCTACGTTAATCCTCTTGCACCTCCCCTGACCTCTCTCATTCTTTTTTTCTATCTCTGGACCTCTGCTCGTCTTTCAACCCTTATACTGCACGGATCTACACTTGATGGCTGTTGAGCAATATTGTATATGTAGGTGGTTAATTATTCTCTAGGCTCAGAGGGACTTAAAGACAATAGAGATTGGATTGAGAGGCTTATTGTTTTGGGTATAAATCGCTTATCAGTGGTTGTATTAGGCTGGTCTGTAAGTGCACAAAAAGAAAGAGTGATAATACCAATCAAAACTTGTGAACATCTAGTGTCTGCCAGCTACAGAGGTCTAGGTTGGTTATATCTGAAAAACTATAATCGTATTTAGTAGTAATCTTGCTCCCATTTTCTAATGGGCAGAACAAGAAACTCAAGAAAAATGTCAAATCAAGAAACAACATCCCCCACCCAATGTAAACAGACAATGGAACAGTCACTGGCAAACCTGGAGGAGAGTCTTCCAAGTGCTACACAAATGCAATTGATAAACATCATTAATGAAAAATGTGAAAATATAAAGAAAGAGATAATGGAGGAAGCCATACCTGAACAAGAGGAAAGCAAAAACAAGGTGATAAGTGAAAAAGAAGAAGCCATAAAGGAGGCCATAATAAAGGTTTTTCAAAGAAAGATGGATGAATTCAAAGAATCCACAAATAAAAACGTGACCAAACTCCAGCAAATGTCCAAAGAAAATAAAGCTGCTGAGCTAATCACTCAAAAGGAAATCAAGGAGATAAAGAAATCCATACATGATCTAAAACAAGGGATGCAAGGCATAAAAAGTGAGCAATTAGAAGCCAGGGAGATGAAAAATAAAGTAGATAGCTTTGATAGCAGAGGAGAGAATTTCCATGGCTGAAGATAATTTAGGTATTATAAAGAACAGAAAATGAGTCAATCCAAATCTAGGAAATATGAGAGAGCGCTTCAGGAGGTCCAAGATACAATTAGGAAGCCTAATTTAAGGTTACTTGGTATTGAGGAGGGTGTGGAGAAAGAGGTCAATGGTATTGGAAATATACTTCAGGGAATCATCTCAGAGAATTTCCCAAATATGCAGAACGGCAGGCCCATCCAGATACGAGAAGCTTTTAGAACCCCAAACAGACCTGACCAGAAAAGAACATCCCACCGCCACATTGTGATCCTAACTGGATCAATAGAAACGAAAGGAGAGATCCTAAATGTAGCCAGGGAAAAGGGATCAGTAACCTACAAAGGCAAACCAATCAGAATAACCCCAGATTTCTCAGCAGAGACCATGCAAGCCCGAAGTGACTGGAAGCATATATGTCATGCCCTTAAATCAAATAACTACCAACCAAGAATACTGTAGCCAGCTAAGCTCTCTTTCATAACTGAGGGAAAAATAAAAACATTCCATTCCAGGGAAAAGCTGCAACAATATGTCGAAACAAAACCAACACTACAGAGAATTCTCAAAGATGCTCTATACATAGAAAACCAAAATAAATGCAATATAGGGAAAGAAATGGCACCTAAACAGCATACCATCTAAGGACCATAAGAACTGTCAAGACACAGGCCCTACTAAAAGGTTTTTAAAAAGGTAGGAACTAATAAATATCTCTCAATCCTAACTCTCAATATCAATGGACTTAACTCTCCAATTAAACGGCATAGGTTGTCTAGTTGGATCAAAAAGCAAGAGCCATCGTTCTGCTGACTTCAAGAGACACATCTTACCCAAAAACAATCATCTTTTGAAAGTGAGAGGTTGGAATAAACTCTATCAAACTAACTGCCCCCATAAACAGGCTAGAGTTGCCATCCTCATATCAGATACAATAGATTTCAAACTAAAATTCGTAAGAAAAGACAAAAAAGGTTACTACATACTACTAAAGGGATCTTTCCTCCCGGAAGACATAACAACCCTAAATATTTACACACCCAATCCCGGAGCTCCAAACTTCATCAAGCAAACTTTACTTACACTGAAACCATACATAGATCGAAATACAGTGATTGTTGGTGAGTTTAACACACCACTCTCACCTATGGACAGATCAACAAGGCAAAAACTCAACAGAGAAACCTTAGAACTGAACAACTATATAGACCAACTAGATCTAACAGACATCTGCAGAATATTCCACCCAGTAACACCACAATACACGTTTTTCTCAGCAGCACATGGAACATTTTCCAAAATAGACCACATCTTAGGCCATAAAGCAAACCTGGACAGATTCAGAAACACTGAAATTATTCCATGCACACTCTCAGACCATAAAGGCATCAAATTGGAGCTGAACACACATCTCCACCAAAGAAAACCCTGTAACTCATGGAGACTGAACCACACAATGTTGAATCAAAAACAATGGGTAATCGAAGAGATCAGAACAGATATCCAACTGTTTATGAAATTTAACAATAAGGAGCACACAAATATCAACTCCTTAGGGACACAACAAAGGCAGTACTCAGAGGAAAATTTATAGCACTGAGTGCCTACAACAGCAAGTTGGAAAAATGGCAAACCAACTAGTTAATGTCTCACCTTAACCTCCTGGAAAATGAGCAACAAACCAACCCTAAACCCATTAGGAGAAAGCAAATTATTAAAATCAAAGCAGAAATAAATGATCTGGTATAAAAAAATCTATAGAAAGAATCAACAAAACAAGGAGTTGGTTCTTGAAAGAATTAACAAAATTGACAAGCCCTTAGCAAATCTTACCAAAAAAAGAACACAGCGTATCGAAATAAACAAAATCGCAGATGAAAATGGTAATATCACGACAGAAATTACCAAGATCCAGAATATCATGAGGGAATACTTCTCAAACCTTTACGCCAACAAATTTGAGAATCTAGAAGAAATGGATGAATTCCTAGACAATATTAACATACCCACACTGAACCAAGAAGAGCTAACCCAACTCAACAGGCCTATTTCAAGCTCTGAAATAGAAATGGAAATTAGACAACTTCCACTTAAAAAGAGCCCAGGGCCAGATGGATTCACAGCTGAATTCTATAAGGTCTTCAAAGCAGAGCTCACACCAATACTCCTCAAGTTCTTCAACGAAATTGAAAATAAGGTTCTTTACTAAACTGATTCTGTGAAGCCAGCATATCCCTCATCCCCAAACCAGACAGAGATTCATCAAAGAAAGAGATCTATAGACCCATTTCTTTGATGAACATCAATGCAAAACTTCTCAACAAAATACTGGCCAACCGTCTACAACAACTCATCAAAAAAAATATACACTATGATCAAACTGGATTCATCACAGGGAGGCAAAGCTGGTTCAACATACACAAATCAATTAATATAATTCAACACATCAACAGGAGCAGGGATAAAATCACATGATTGTCTCAATAGATGAGGAAAACGCATTTGACAAGATCCAAAACCCCTTTATGTAAAAAGATGTGGAGAAACTAGGAATCCATGGAACATTTCTCAATGTAATAAAGGCTGTGTATGAGAACCCCACTGCTAGTATTATACTTAATGGTGAAAATCTAAAGCCATTCCCTCTAAAATCAGGAACGAGACAAGGATGCCCACTCTCTCCACTCCTTTTTAACATAGTACTAGAATTCCTAGGCAGTGCAATAAGGCAAGAAGCAAGCATAAAGGGGATCCAAGTAGGGAAAGAGGAAATAACACTATCCCTCTTTGCAGATGACATGATTCTGCATTTAAAGAATCCTATAGACTCTACTCCCAAGCTCCTCGAGCTGATTCAAATCTTTGGAAGGGTAGCAGGCCATAAAATCAACCCTCACAAATCAGCTGCCTTACTTTACGCCAACACTGAGAGGAACGAGGCAATAATCCGGAAAGAAAATACTTTCACAATAGCCTCAAAGAAAATAAAGTACCTAGCAATTAGCTTAACTAAGAATGTAAAGGACCGTTTAGATGAAAACTTTAATACCTTAAAAAAGGAAATTAAAGCAGAACTAAGGAAAGGGAAAAACCTCCCATGCTCCTGGATTGGAAGAATCAACATTGTGAAAATGACAATCTTGCCAAGGGCTATCTACAAATTCAATGTAATACCCATCAACATCCCAATGTCATTCTTTAAAGACATAGAAGAGGCAATTCAAAATTTCATATGGAATAATAAAAGACCCTGTATATTAAAACACTTCTTAGCAGTAAGAACAGCGCTGGAGGAATTTCAATTCCAAACTTAAAGCTCTATTACAGAGCTATAATTCCCAAAACAGCCTGGTACTGGCACAAGAACAGGCCTGAATTCCAATGGAGTAGAACTGCGGACCCAGATATTAAACCACAGACCTATGGCCACCTAATCTTTCACCAGGGAGCCAAAAAAATAGAATGGAAGAAAGATAGCCTCTTCAACAAGTTGTGCTGGCAGAACTGGTTAAACACCTGCAGAAAACTAAAGTTGGATCCTTCTTTGTCACCTTGCACTAGAATTAACTCCAAATGGATCAAAGACATGGAGGTAAAAGCTGACACTGAAAAGTTTACAGGAAGGAATAGGAGATACACTAGGCCTCCTTGGCACAGGTCGAAACTTTCTTAATAAGGACCAAGAATCACAACAAATAAGAGAAATGCTGGATAAATAGGACTGCATTAAACTGCAGAGCTTTTGTATGGCAACGGATATAGCTAATAAACTAATCAGGAAGCCTACAGAGTGGGAGAAGATCTTCACCAACCAAACAACGGACCAAGGCCTCATATCTAAAATATATCAACAACTCAAAAAATTGAATCACTCCAAAACTAACCTCCAAAGTAACACCCATCCCATTAAAAATGGGCCAAAGACTTAAAGAGAGTCTTCTCTGAAGAAGAAACAAAAATGGCCTATAGACACATGAAGAAATACTCAATATCTCTGGTCATAAAAGAAATGCAAATCAAAACAAGTCTAAGATTCCACCTAACTCCAGTTAGAATGGCCAGGATCAGGAAAACGAATGACAACAGATGCTGGAGGGGATGTGGCCAGAAGGGATCACTACTGCACTGTTGGTGGGAGTGAAAACTCGTTCAACCACTATGGAAAGCAGTGCGGCAGTGCCTCAAAGGCTAAACATACAACTCCCCTATGACCCAGCAATTCCACTACTTGGCATTTACCCAACAATCCAGAAACAAGGGCATACTAAACCCACTAGCACAACAATGTTCATTGCAGCACTATTCACCATAGCAAAGATATGGAACCAACCCAGATGTCCCTCAGTTGATGAGTGGATCAACAAGTTGTGGTATTTGTACACAATGGAATTCTATGCTGCTGTCAGAAAGAATGACATCGCCCCATTTGTTAGGAAATGGAAAGACTTAGAACAAATCATATTAAGTGAAGTAAGCCAGACTCAAAGGAACTTAGGCTCAGTGGTTTCCCTCATGCGTCAAAGTCAGTAGAAACCTTGGGCTCTACTAGCAGAGCTTGGCAATAGAGCAAAAGGCCATATATAAGGCCATATAATGTGAAACTAATTGGAAGGACCTCCAGGATATTGAAACAAAAGCCATATAATGAATGATTGTTGTCCTTAATGTACTATGTTGTCTCTCATCTCCTTTGCTGTCCCTTGGTTATCCCATATTGGTATATTATCTCACTTTGTTATCTGATATATTGAATTTATTTGTATTTGGATATTTGAAATTTGATAGGGAAGGGGGGAAAACCAAGACGGGTGGGGGGTGTGGGGTTGGAGGGAAATGGGTACCAAGACATGTGAAAGGGTATCAATGTATGTGAATTAATGCACCTTCTATCTGGCAAATATCATCTAACCCTTTTACTAATTACAATAAAAAAATGAAAAAAAAGAAAGTTGTAGTGTGTGGGGAGGATGATGTGGTCAAATACATTTCTTCATAGAAATTTACCTCATCTGGTTGCCCTGGAATTTCCTGGCCTTCTTCTTAGAGAAAGTTCTGTTATACTGGATTTGTGGCTTGGCAATGATCTAGCATGTACATCTTCGAGTAAGACATCCACAACTTCCATGCCTGAGACTCGAGTTTCCTGACCTTTGGCAACAGCACAGCAACATCTTTCTTCCTCCTGAGCCACAGGCCAAGTGATCTGGCTTGAGCTGGTTGTTAGTTACAGTGGCTTGGTTACCAGGGTTCCATATTCTGTTCCATTATGAGGGAGGCAGGGTCACCTTTCAGGGCTCAATGACCAAAGATCCTTGCTCACAAAAGACCTCACCAAAGACATACTGGAGGCTGAATCTCTCCTCCAATCTCACAATACACATGTGGATGTAGTAAACAGCACACCTTATTTGTCCAATCCCAATGTCTTCCACTAGGCCCAACTACCAGTCTGCTCTCAGGCTCAAGGAGCCTTTCTTAGGTAAGATCCAAACTTAAGGGTCAATATTGCCCTCATCTTTTACAAAACATTTGCTTCACAGTGCCTTCTCTGCCTGCATTTTGCTCCTTGGCGAATTTTTTTTGCTAGTCTTGGGACTTGACCTCAGAGTGTGAACATTGTTCTTGGGCTTTCTTTAGGCTTTAGCTGTCGCACTGAGCTACAACACCACTTCCAGCGTTTTCTATGTATGTGGTAGTGAGGAATCAAACCTGAGTCATTTTGCGTGGTAGCCAAGGACTCTACCACTAGGTCAAACACACAGGGCATCTTGCACATATTTTTGACGTCAATCTACTAGGATATTATTAGGTTTCTGTATCCTAATCAATTTTTTCCTGATGATTAGCTTTGCTGTCATGTGTAAAAATGCAAGAGGGAAAAACACAGAAGAATCAGTGAATTTTAAAACAAAGCATTACACACATAGATAAGTGTTCATTCTTTGTAGGAGAAAGGATATATTGATATGATGATGATGACTTTATAATTACTATGTCAGTCTTGAGAGTTTGGCATAGTGGTAGAGTGCTTGCCTAGCATCCATGAAGATCTGGGTTTGATTGCTCAGTATCACATAGATAGAAAATCTAGATGTGGCACTGTGGCTCAAGTGGCAGAGGGCTAGACTTGAGAAAACCCGAGGACAGTGCTCCGGCCCTGAATTCAAGCCCCAAGACTGGCAGAAAGATAAAAGAAAATAAAAATGCTTTTTACGAGCTAATTCACTCACAGCATTTGCTACTGAAATCTTCGCTTCTGCATCTTGTGAAATACCCCTTTCCCTCAACGTAGACAAGAAAAACAGATCCATCCCATGGTCCACTGTGAGGCCACTGGTTGGGCTAAGAGCTAGTCGTGCAGCAACACATAAGTTTTATTCTAATACTTTCCAAACTTTGTACTCAAATATGCTACCTACTTACCAACTTAGGTCAGTTATCCTTATGCTATAACTTTTCTTCATTACTACAATATTCTTACACTCCTACGTTAATCCTCTTGCACCTCCCCTGACCTCTCTCATTCTTTTTTTCTATCTCTGGACCTCTGCTGGTCTTTCAACCCTTATACTGCACGGATCTACACTTGATGGCTGTTGAGCAATATTGTATATGTAGGTGGTTAATTATTCTCTAGGCTCAGAGGGACTTAAAGACAATAGAGATTGGATTGAGAGGCTTATTGTTTTGGGTATAAATCGCTTATCAGTGGTTGTATTAGACTGGTCTGTAAGTGCACAAAAAGAAAGAGTGATAATACCAATCCAAACTTGTGAACATCTAGTGTCTGCCAGCTACAGAGGTCTAGGTTGGTTATATCTGAAAAACTATAATCGTATTTAGTAGTAATCTTGCTCCCATTTTCAAATGGGCAGAACAAGAAACTCAAGAAAAATGTCAAATCAAGAATCAACATCCCCCATCAATGTAAATAGACAATGGAACAGTCACTGGCAAACCTAGAGGAGAGTCTTCCAAGTGCTACACAAATGCAATTGATAAACATCATTAATGAAAAATGTGAAAATATAAAGAAAAAGATAATGGAGGAAGCCATACCTGAACAATAGGTAAGCAAAAACAAGGTGATAAGTGAAAAAGAAGAAGCCATAAAGGAGGCCATAATAGAGGTTTTTCAAAGAAAGATGGATGAATTCATAGAATCCACAAATAAAAAAGTGACCAAACTCCAGCAAATGTCCAAAGAAAATAAAGCTACTGAGCTAACCACTCAAAAGGAAATCAAGAAGATAAAGAAATACATACATGATCTAAAACAAGAGATGCAAGGCATCAAAAGTGAGCAATTAGAACAAGGGAGATGAAAAATAAAGTAGATAGCTTTGATAGCAGGTTAGACATTGCAGAGGAGAATTTCCGTGGCTGAAGATAATTTAGGTATTATAAAGAACAGACAATGAGTCAATCCAAATCTAGGAAATATGAGAGAGCGCTTCAGGAGGTCCAAGATGCAATTAGGAACCCTGATTTAAAGCTAGTTGGTATTGAGGAGGGCGTGGAGAAAGAGGTCAATGGTATTGGAAATATACTTCAGGGAATAATCTCAGAGAATTTCCCAAATATCCAGAACGGCAGGCCCATCCAGATACGAGAAGCTTTTAGAACCCCAAGCAGATCTGAACAGAAAAGAACATCGCACCGCCACATTGTGATCCAAACTGGATCAATAGAAATGAAAGGAAAGATCCTAAAGGGAGCCAGGGAAAAGGGATCAGTAACCTATAAAGGCAAACCAATCAGAATAACCGCAGATTTCTCAGCAGAGACCATGCAAGCCCGAAGTGACTGGAAGCATATATGTCATGCCCTTAAATCAAATAACTACCAATCAAGAATACTGTAGCCAGCTAAGGTCTCATTCATAACTGAGGGAACAATAAAAACATTCCATTCCAGGGAAAAGCTGCAACAATATGTCGAAACAAAACCAACACTACAGAGAATTCTCAAAGATGCTCTATACATAGAGTTGTCTTGTTGGATCAAAAAGCAAGAGCCATCGTTCTGCTGTCTTCAAGAGACACATCTTACCCCCAAACAATCATCTTTTGAAAGTGAGAGGTTGGAATAAACTCTATCAAGCTAACTGCCCCCATAAACAGGCTTGAGTTGCCATCCTCATATCAGATACAATAGACTTCAAACTACAATTAGTAAGAAAAGACAAAGAAGGTTACTACATACCACTAAAGGGATCTTTCCTCCAGGAAGACATAACGATCCTAAATATTTACACACCCTTTTGAAGATTCTCAAAAGATTGAAGATACTGCCAGTGTAAGTTAGATTCCGGCATTCATTTTAAATAATGCAATGAGTAGGGATTTATATTTGAAATATCACTGTTGACAAAATCTAACACACATTTGCTTAATATTTGCTTTTGATTTCCCAAGAAGTTCAGTACAAGCTAACATGTGTGGCATATATCGACTGGGAGAAATGATTCAGAATATGTGACTCATTTGAACAGGAGTCAGTGAAAGATACAGAAGCAGGATACCCATATTGTTATAATTTGTATCTTTTTCATATTTTGTGTTTGTTATTAATTCCATTTGTAGTGTACATTTCTAGGTAAAAACTTTTAAAATATTTCCAAACAATTTGTTATTTCAACAGCAAAAAACATTTATATGCCTGATAAAATTCACAGAATCCAAATTTTTCCATATTATTTTTGATTTTTGGTTTTTTTTGTGGGTCATACATCTTGAACTCAGCCTGGGTACTATCCCTGAGCTCTTCAACTCCAGGCTACCACCTTACCCTGGAGCCAAGCCCCACTTCCCATTTTCTAAAGGTAAATTGGAGATAAGGGTCTCAGGTCTTTTTGTGCCAGGATGGCTTTAAACCTTGATCCTCAGATCTCAGCCTCCTGAGTAGCTAGGATTATAGAAGTGAGCCACCACCCCATCATGCTCAGCTTTCTGGGTTTTTTTTAAACAAGCCCTTTGGCTGGAACTCGGTCTGAGCACTGTCCTTCAGCTTTCCTCAAGCCTAGTGATCTTCTACTTCAGCCACAGCACTACTTCTGGTTATTTCTGTGTATGTGGTACTGCGGAATTGAACCTTCGTCTTCATACAAGCACTCTACAACTATGCCAAACTCCCAGCCCCTCCACATTAGTTTTTATGATAGATCTTTCCATGCATCCAGGATGGCTAGAAATCCTTCTTGAGTTTCCCAAGATCAGGGAGTATAGGTGTGTCCCATCCTGTGTGGCTACATAATCATTGTTTAGGGTACAGTTCTCTCTTCATTCTACCCATCTAGAGCAATTTTCATCTTCCATGTATAATAATTAAACATTCAACTCCTGTTCCTCTCTACTCCATTCTCTGGAACCATCGTGCTTTTTGGCTCTAAGGATTTGTTGATCCTTGGAAGCTCTGGAAGGGAAAACATACCCTAGCTCTTCCTTTATGACTGCTGTATTTTTACTTTACTGTAATCAAGATTCATCTGTAAAATATAGTAAAATGTTCTTCCTTTTCAATGCATTGTTTTGCATATTTCTATCTTTTGATTATTATTAATAGTTGTGAATGGATTCTCCACATATTTGTTCTAGTCTCTGCTTTCTCTTCCGTTAGGTACAAATCTAGAAATAGAAGTGTTGGACCATATTTCTATGTAATTCTATATTTAGTACATTTTTAGCACTCTCCACGCAATTTTTGATTGTTTTATATTCCTTGCAGAACTATTCCAAAGTTCTACTTCTTCTCACTACCTTCCCAGTAATAGTTAGACTTTGAAAGTTGTTTTTTTGTATGCGTGTGTGTGTGTGTGTGTGTGTGTTTGTGTGTGTGTGTATGTGGATCTTTTTGTTTAAAACTATATTTATATTAACATATTTAAAGTAATGATTTCATTGTAATTTTAATTTTTCTCATGACTGTTAATATTGAACTTCTTTCTACATTTTGAACAACTATTTCTATATATTCTTTTTAGAAAATCCTCTCCAATCTCCAATTTTTTCCCTTTTTTTGTGGGGTAGTGGGCAAAGTCATGGGGCTTGGACCTTGGGCCGTGAGCTCTTTAGTTTAAGGCTATTGTCCTACCCTGAGTATTGCCCCTCAGTTCTTCTGCTCACAGCTCCCTACCCCTCTTCCCATTATATACAGAACAAAGGTCATCCTCAGTCATTTTGAAAAAGTAAAACATACAGTAAATTTGTAGTATAAAACAGCAAGAAATAAATTTCTTGCCAGGTGCAGTGACTTCTACCTGTAATTCTAGCTACTCAGATATCAGGCTGATATCTAAAGATTTGGTTCAAAGCCAGCCTGGGCATTAGAAAATCTATAAGTCTCTCATCTACAGTTAACCACTAGAATATGGGAAATGGCACTGTGGCTTCATAGGTAGGGTGATAGCCTTGAGTTGAAGAGCTCAGGAACAGTGCCCAGGCCCAGAGTTCAAGGCTTACAAATCCCCCAGCCAAAGAAAAGAAAAAAAAGTTTCTTCCCCAAGTGATTATTATGCCAGCCATAGAACATTAACATTCTGGGTGTACTTCACAGTATTATTACTTGATACCCTAAGATTTTGAAATATTCTCACAATACCAGCATATGTCATCATATAATGTAGTTCCTTTTCAATGGAATAATTCCATTTATAACCTAAATCTACTCCCCCGACTTATTTTTGTCGATACCACAATTGCTCTACCATGATATGCCAAAAGCCATTAAACATTTTATGGTGGGTAATTGGAAAGGAGTCTCATGGAATTTTGTGCCAGGCTGGCTTTGAACCATGGTCCTCAGATCTCAGTCTCCTGAGTAGCTAGGATGACAGGCATGAGCCACCAACACCTGGCTTGCCTTTTTATTTTTCTGTGGGTCTTGGGACTTGAACTCTGGGCCTAGGCACCATCCCTAAGCTTTTCAGGTCAATATTTCATGTAAGTCTAAACATTTAAGTAAAGGAATACAATTCCAACAAAAAAAGAATAAAATTCCAGACATGGTGTGTTTATAACTCAGTGCTAATTACTTGATGAAAATGTGCCATTCCAGAAGCTGGTATCATTTGATGATGTAGCTGTGGATTTCAGCTGGGAGGAGTGGCAGCATCTGGACAATGGTCAGAGGACCCTGTACAGAGATGTAATGCTGGAGACCTACAGCAACCTGCTGTCCTTAGGTGAGCAAAAGTCAAATTCACTTGCAAGGCCAAGTGCCTTGTTATTTTGCAGATACGTGAATGTTTATCAAACTTTCAATACTATTTAAATGAAAGATTCCAGGCCCTGAGAAGTATCATTACTTTCTAAAGAAAACCTAAGGTACTTTTGTACTCATTCTTCAGGATACCTTCAGGATACATTGACAACAGTTCTAAATTATGTTTCCTCTAATGGAGACGACATTCCAAACTTACACAGTAATTGTAAGTGGATAAACCATCCAGAATAGAATGTATATCATTATTGGAAATAGGATCTACAAATCACTAAACAGTGAGTTTATAATGGAAACCTGGCACTAGGTGCAATGTTTCATGCCTGTAATCTTAAAATATTCAGGAGGAAGAAATCTAAGAATTCTAATTTGAAGCCAGCAATGGCATAAAAATTGCCATGAAACTCTATAACTCCAAGTAACCCCTCAAAAATGTTAGTGGAGTGTCAAGAGTTTGACTTTGTGGTTGAGTGCTTGCCTAGCATGCATGAAGACCTATGCATGTAAGTGGAGCTGGGACTCAAACTGGTATTTTTCTAGCCTTGAGCAAGACAGCTAAGTTTATGCCATACAAAATGAATGCAGAGCTGGGGAAAATTCAACCATGGAGCCAGTGAGAAATGAGAGAAAAGATTTAATAGATAACTGGTGAGTAGGATGTCTGCGAACTTAAAGCAATGATGACACAGCAAAAGCAATAATTCTCTACTGTTTCTAATTTACAGGGCCCTGTGTTCCCAAACCTGTATTAATTGACAAGCTAGAGCACTGTGCAGAACTCTGGATAGGAAATTCCTCTGACACGAATATCACAGGTGAATGAATGCATCTTCATTTTGATGTTGGAGCTTGAGCCCCATTGGTAAGTTCATGTTGTGATGTACTGAGCAATAATATTCTTAGTTACCCTAAATCCTGTGTGGAACCTATGGAATTCTTTGTGAATGAATCAAGAATCATTTTCCTTTCCCAATCCTATGCCTGGTCTCAGGGCCTGAGCATGGTCCTTGGGTTTTCTCAAGGCTAGCTCTCTAGTTCTTGAGTCATAGCACCACTTCTGGCTTTTTCTTTGTATGTAGTACCAAGGAACTGAACCAGGTCTTTGTGCATGCTAGCCCAAACCCCTGGCACCAAGAATCATAGGGTGATATGACGAATTCTATGTGGCAGTAGAGTTAAAGTTAGATTTCTCTGTAGAAATCACTGTGAAACAAAATAAAATGAGAAAGCCATGAGCCCGTGGCTCATGCCTGTAATCCTAGCTACTTAGGAGGCTGAGATCTGAGGATCAAGTTTCAAAGACTGACCTATCACAAAAACACCTTAGACTCTTCTCTCCAATGAACCAATAGAAAATGAGAAGTGGGGTTGAGGCTAAAGACATAGGGCAGTAGCCTTGAGCTGAAGAGCTCAGGAAGAACAGCCAGGTCTAGAATACAAGTCCCATGACTGCAAAACAAGAAACAAAGAAAGGAAAAAAGAAAGAAAGAAAGAAAGAAAGAAAGAAAGAAAGAAAGAAAGAAAGAAAGAAGAAAGAGGGAAGAAAGAGGGAAGGAAGGAAAGGAAGAAAGAAAGAAAGAAAGAAAGAAAGAAAGAAAGAAAGAAAGATATTTCATTTCTTTAAAACTAAGACTATAAATGATTGAGCAAACAAGGAATAAGTCAGGGCATTATTCTCTGATAAGGATAATATCTTTTTGCTGGTAGGAAGAGACTGGTATTCAGAACCAGACCTTTCCACCAGAAATTGAGCCTAGTGGTAGAGTGCTTGCCTAGCATGCACAAAGACACAGGTTTGATTCCTTATTACCACATACATAGAAAAAGCCAGAAGTAATGATTTCATTGATAGGGTTCTAGTCTTGAGAAAACCCAAGGACAGTGGTTAGGCCCTAAGTTCAAACCCAGGAATGGAAGAAAAAAAAACAACAAAGTTTCAATCAACATAAGAAAATTAACTAGACAATGAGCTGGGGATTTTCTGGTCTTCCATGGTTCTGAGGGACAGGAGTGTTAGAAAAGGAATTTTTATAAGACTTCAAATGGAAAGAAACAAATTTCAAAATTCCCACAAATACCTAAATTGAGACTTTAGTGAGAAGTTGTAACTGAAGGGATATAGTTGTAAGTCCTTACTCTCAAGAATCGTTCTTGCTTGGATCAAAGGCAAACAGACATATAAACCAAACTTGTGGCCGCTGAATCTAGAAAAAATTCGTGTTCCTCACTTAATGGTTAATAAGCAAACAGCATTGAAACTGGGTAAGGTAATCCTATCTGCTACTCAGGACCTGAGACTCTTATTTGTAGTTAACTCTGGAAAAGAGTAAGTGGGGCTGTAGCTTAAGGATAGGGGTTATAGTCTTCTGCTGAAGTGTTCAGGGACAGGGCCGAGGCCTATGAACTACAAAAAAAAAGAAAAGAAAAGAAAAGAAAGTTTTAAAAAGATGCAAAACTGCACAGTATTTAGATTATTTCTCAAAAATAAAAGAAAGGCAGCTATTCCTCAATGTATAAACAAAACATTATTTGAAAAAAAACAGCTGCAGGTATAGTATAGGTAGTACTCAGCTTAAGACTGTAGCAATACATAGTTGGGTAATTTCAATAAATATTTCCTGTGATATAAAAGAGAACTAAAACACAGAAAAACATTATTGGTCATTGTAAAATATCATTTTCTTAATATGTTAGGGAGAAAAGCATATATTTCTCACAAATCAATTTCCACTTTTATATTTTAAAATATCTAACACTTAGGATGGGAAAGTAAAGTCATTACCTTTACAGTAAGGAATATTTGTATCTCATGTATGTTTGTGTCTTTTTTTCTATGACTCATTTTAGATGTCCAGGTAATGGAAAATGTGTTCAAGACCTGCCAGGAAAGTCCACATGAATGTCTTTGTGAAGTAGCAGTTGCAAGTAGTATCGAAGTGGAGGAAAACGTGAGATTAGCAACAACTTTAAATTTGAGCTCTACACATAATCCAGAGCTGATTAGTAATAACGGTATCAACATAGGGGTGAGGACTGAGGAGTTCATTAAGTGTCAAAACATGTTTCTGTCTCCTAAGCCTGATGAGATGCATGCTGCATATAGATCTCGTATGTCTCCTGTTCTTAAAAAATCCATCGGATATTCAGAGCATTTTATTCATGATTGTGACAGTCCAAAAGATCTGCAGTATCATAATTCTGTTCTCCCTGCCCAAAAAATTCTTCAGGGAGGGAGGAAAACTGCTAAATGTACTGTGTGATGAAAAATATTGTACTTAACACCGACCATCACTACACATCTGAAAATGTACACAGGAGAGACTCCTCATACATGTAGTGAATGTGAGAAATCTTTCAGTAATGAAATACGCCTTACAATACCTCAGAGCAAATATCCTGAGATATGCGATATGTACATCAAGTGTGAAAATTAATTTCTGAGAAGTCAGACCTGACGCTCCAACCTCGATCTCCAAGAGAAGACAAACCTTATGAATATGAGGAACGTAATAAAATTTCTGCCCAGAATTCAGCTCTCAGCACACATCAGAGATCTCACACAGAAGAGAAATCTTATGAATGGGATAAATGTGGGAAGACTTTTAGACTGAAATCATACCTCACTTTGCACCAGAGAAGACACACAGAAGAGAAACCTTATGAATGTAACAAATGTGAAAAGTCTTTCACCCAGAAGATACACCTTCGAGTTCATCAAATAACACACACAGGAGAGAAATCTTATAAGTGTAATGAATGTGGAAAGTCTTTCCAAGGGAAGGGAAAACTTCGTGTTCATCAGAGAATACACACAGGAGTGAAACCTTATGAATGTAACCAATGTGTAAAGTCTTTCCGACAGAAATCTTCCCTCAAATTGCATCAAAGAACACACACAGGAGAGAATCCTTATGTGTGCAACAAATGTGGAAAGACCTTCAAGTGGAAGTCATATCTTGATGGGCATAATAGAACACACACAGGAGAGAAAACTTATGCATGTAGTGAATGCGGAAAGTCTTTCAAATGGAAGGTAAAACTCCATGTTCATCAGAGAATATACTCAGGAGAAACACCTTATGATTGTAACATATGTGGAAAGTCCTTCACACAGAAGCCAAACCTCAACATGCATAGGACAATTCAAACAGGAGAAAAACCTTATGAATGTAACCGATGTGGAATGTCTTTCAAATGGAAGTCTTCCCTCAAATTGCATCAGAGAACACACACAGGACAGAAACTGTACGAGTGCATCAAATGTGGTAAGACCTTCAGATGGAAGTCACATTACAGGAAGCATAACAGAATTCACACATATTCGAAACCTTAGGAATATAACCAAAGTTGAAAGACTTTCATGCAGTATTCACCCTTCAGGAAGCGTAAGAGAGTTCACACATATGAGAAGCCTTAGCAATGTAATAAATAGGAAAGACTTTTTAGTCTGTGGAAGAAAACTCAGCTTGTGTCACAGAACCAACACAAGATAAAACCCTTAATGAATGTAGCAAATGTTCAGTCTTTTCCCCAGAAGGCACAAGTCAAGATTTATCACTAAACACCCACAGGATAGAATCCTATGAATAAAATGAAAGGGAATTTTTTTTGAAGAACTCATAGTTGAGTTTGCATGATACCACACAGACACAGGATAAAAATCGTATGAATATAAGAATATGAAAAATCCATCATGAACGCATGACTAAGTATAAAATGCACATAGGAGAGAAAAACCTTATGAATATTACAAATGTGGAAAGTGTTTGACCTGGAAGGCATACTTCTGTGTTCATCACAAACCTGATCCCCATAGAAGAAAAGAAAACTAATGAATAGAACAAATGTACAATGACTATTAATCAGAAGTCAGTCTTCAGTACATTTCAGAACATACACAATAGAGAAATTCTGAGTAATGAAAAACATTCAGCTATATATAGAATCTCTGTATATGGGAGCATTAGGGTAAGTCTTCTAAACAAAGTCAACCTTCAGCAAGCATTAAGAGCACTCACAGAAGAAATAATAGCATGTATGAAAACCTTTGTCAGAAACCTCTAAAAGCTGACTGTGTGGCTTAGTGGTAGAGTGCTAACCTATCAAGGATGAAGGCCTGGGTTAGATTCCTCAATACTACGTGAAAAGAGCAAGCCAGAAGCAGCACTGTGGTTCAAATGGTAGAGTGCTAACCTTGAGCAAAAGTAGCTCAGGCCCTGAGTTCAAGCCTAAGGATTGGAGAGAGAGAGAGAGAGAGAGAGAGAGAGAGAGAGAGAGAGAGAGAGAGAGAGAGAGAGAGAGAGAGAGAGAGAGAGAGACAGAGAGAGACAGAGAGAGACAGAGAGACAGAGAGAGAGAGAGAGAGATAGAGAGAGACAGAAAGAGAGAGAGAAAGAGAGAAAAGAGAGAGAAACAGGAACTTCTAAATTTTACAGATATAGAGAAGGAGAGAGAGAAGGAGACAGAAACTAATTTCTAAACTTTACAGTCTTTCTATTTCCTTACAAATTCGTCTATGTCATTCTTTCTGACAGAAGCACAGAATTCCATTCTGTAAAAATACCATATTTGATCTACTCATCAACTGACGGGCATCGGGGTTGGTTCCATACCTTTGCTATAGTAAATACTGCTGTGATAAATGTTATTGTTCTAGTGAATTAATATGTCCTATCTGGACGATTGGCAAGTAGTGAAATTACTGGATCACAGGGGAGCTCTATGTTTAGTCTTTTTGGGATACTGCCATAGTGCTTTCCATAGTGGTTGAACGAGTTTGCAATCCCACCAGCAGTGTAGTAGTGATCCCTCCTGGCCACATCCCCTCCAGCATACGTTATTAGATTTCTGGATCTTGGCCATTCTAACTGGAGTGAGGAGGAAAAGGGAAAGAGGAACTGAAACTTTCTCTCCTTACAGATGACATGATTCTGTATTTAAAGAACCCTATAGACTCTACTCCAAAGCTGCTTGAGCTGATATAAATCTTTGGTAAGGTAGCAGGGTATAAAATTAACCCTCAATGTCAACTGCCTTCCTATATGTCAACAAATGAGAGGAATGAGGCAAGAATCAGGATAGCAACTCATTTTGCTATCAAAAAAATAAAATACCTAGGAATTAACTTAGAATGTAAAGCACCTTTTTGATGGAACTATAAACTCTGGAGAAGGACATTAACGCAGAACTGAGGAAATGCAAAAACCTATGCTCCTGGTTTGGAAGAAGTAATATTGTAAAAATGGCAATCTTGATAAGGACTATCTACAAATTCAGTGCAATATTCATCAATATCCCAATGTCATTCTTTAAAGAAACAGAAGAGGAAATCCAAAATTTCACTTGGAATAATAAAAGACCCCTTATAGTCTGTCTTCTGGCATGATATATAATGTTTAATCTCACCTTCTCCACCAAAATCTCACCTTTCTCATTGAGACATAGGTGGCCATGTTTACTAGCAGCAAAGGCTCAAACGCGCAGTTTCAGGTGTCACCACTGCCTCTGTTACTGGGTAGATACAACTCTGTCATCGATTCTGAGGTCTGCTCTGGGAGTCTTGGTCACAAGTTGTTCTGTGGCATCTGCTGCCAGCCTGTGCCCATTTGCTTCCTTTTCCTCCAGCAGCCTACAACAGGGAATGAAGTTCAGGCGCTGATGCTCTCCTTCATATGCAGGGCAGGATGAGCCCAACCCTCCCTCATCTTCCTCTTCCAATTTTTGGGAAAAAATGTGCTGGCAGAAGTCCTCAGGTGTGGCGCATGGCTCATCCACACTTTTAATCCAGGCTGGTCAGGAGGCTGAGATCTGAGTATGGAAGTTCCAAGTCACCTAGAACAGGAAAGTCTGATAGATTCTTACTACCAAAAATAAAAACAGCTGGGAATGGAATTTGGGCTCAAGTCGTAAAGGGCTAGTCTTGAGTACAAATGCTTAGTGCCCAGGCCCTGAGTTCAGGCTCCAGCACCGCCAACAACCTCACTTTAGTGAGATTTTAGCTTTATCCATGTAGGCACATCTCACTGGAATCTTTGCTGGTAGAGATATTATTCATAATTTTGTCTCAAGGTAAAGGTCCTCCTGGGGTAGTACACAAAAGGTGTCATGGAGAGAGGAGCCCCACTTGCTCCAGGTTTGAAGATGGCATAGGTCAAGCCAGCATGGAGTTGGCACATCCGTCTTTTTCCTAGCACCACCTACCAGTGAATGTCCAATGACATTGATTGTTGTGGGATTGTGTGATTGAAGTGCCCCATTAAGGGCAGTGTTAGCACATCCAAACTTGGATACCAGGAATGCTGAAATTTCAAAGCTAAGATTTCTGTTGGCTACAGAAATGCTGGTGTGTCTGTTATTCACTAAAAGTTCAGGTGCAAAGATTCTGAAGCTTGATGCCATGTGTTTATTCCATTTAGTAAAATTATTTTAATGCACTGTATAAGTTAAAACATTTGATAAGAGTCAGGGGTAGTGAAAACATTGTCCTTGAATTCAGGTGTCAGGCAGGGTAATGGGGGGGGGGTTGGTGGCTGGGACTATGAAGCTGGAGCTGCTATCAAACCATGGATCATGTTCCTCTTTGTCTGGGAGAAATGACTCCAAAGATGAAATTTGAATGGTGAGGAAAAGATGATGATGTACTCAGGAAATTTCTCCTAAACAAATGCTCATGTGGAAGTGGGATGGGGGCTGGGCATGTCTGAGGCAGAGCTTAAGGGGGCTTCTCATGGCGTTGAGAATGTTCCTTGCGACTTCAGGCATGCAGCAGGGTGTTTTAGATGGCCATTGTGAGATGGATGGAATAAGACTGGAGACAAGATGAATGCTGGGATCCTGCAATGCTCTTGCATGAGTGGCTGGTGGCTCACCTGAAAGAACTAATTATGTCTAAAAAAGAAATCAGGAATTTGTTTTGATTAGATAATACCTGTAATCCGAGGCATATTCAGGATCCTGATCTTAGTATTGTGGTTTAAAACCAACCCAGCAAAGGGAAAAATGCATGAGACTCTTACTCCCAGTTTAGAGCAAGAACAAAGATTGAATTAGAGCTGTGGCTCAAGAGCTAGAGTGCTACCTTGAGCAAAGAAAAGCTAAGAAAAAGCTCCAGGTCTTGAGTTCAAGGCCAGGAATGAAAGAAGGAAGGTAAAAAAGGGAAGTATGTGAGGAAGGGAAATATATAAATGAAAGAGAGAAAGAACTTGCAATTTAAAACTAGAGAGTATTTAAAAGTCATCAGTCCTTCTAAGAAAAGTGTTGGAGTATGGGTTCTATATGTGGTGAACTGGAAGCCCAGCAGTGACTTGTTAACCAAAGAGTCACCATGATGAGCAAAGGATAGAAATATGCATGAGCCTCTTAGCGGATGGAGTCACAGAAGAGAACCTTAGCTCCCATCCCATAGTTAGAAGTATATAGAGATGGGGAAGTTGGCATCACCTTGATGTCATTGTGTCCATGGAGACTGGAAGCCATGGCTCTGTGAAAGCACAATGTTCTGGTTACTGAGCTGGGAGGCTGAGGAGAGCCAAGTCCTGGCCATGAAGAAATCAGGGTGGTAGCAGAGCAACTCTGCTGCAGTGTGTGCCTGCTTGGCTGTTCTTATTCTGTGGTGGATCAGGCCGGAGCGGGTGATAGTAACTGTTTTGTGGTCACAAGCCCTTCACCAAGAGCTTCCTCTGGGATCCTCATAAGCTACAGGGTGGCTGGTGTTGGGTTGTGTGTGGGGTTGAAGTGACAGAGGGATGGACGCATGGCAAGGTGGGTGAAGAGATGAGAGGAATGATGATATCCCAGTTCATTGGTTTCCAAGGTTAATGGGTGGGAGGTAGAGAGGCATGATGGAGGAATGATGGTGGCAGGGGAAGGTGGTGACAGAGTGAGGCCATCTGTAGTGCCAGCCTAGCCATCATCTGAAGCCCATAGGCAGCTTCCTGATCCTTCACTTAGTCCTGCTCCTTGTGGAGGGAATGTCACGTGTACCCAGAGCTAGGGGTGGGGCAATGTTAGTAGCACCTGGAGAACCATTGGCCTCTACCTGGGTGATGGGTGGTTATGGCTCCCATGCTGGGTGGCCTGATAGCTATGGAACAGCTCTCCTTAGCTACCACAGTCAGTGGCTGCTCTCCATCTAGGGTTAGGGCACCTGCTCAGCCATCAGGACACCCCATGCCAGGACAGAGGCCTACAATTCAGATGGCAGCACAGGGGTGAAGATGATCTCACCGTAGCCCTGGTTACATGGCTGCCCCAGCATGCAGGACAGGATGAGCTGGGGGAAGATGTTCTCTGTGTTTTTCCACAGCCTATCCCGGCCTCTTTTTGTGTCTGATTAGACCAAGAGAGTACCAGGTTCCCTCTCATAGTCCTGGTTCTTTTTCTTTTACAGTCATGAGGCTTGAACTCAGGTCCTGGGTACTGTCCCTGAGCTCTTTTGCTCAAGGTTGATGCTCTACCATTTGAACCATAGTGCCATTTCCAGCTTTTCCTTTTCATGTGGATCTCTGATATGTCCAGTACTGTGCCTGCAGGGAGGCACTCACCCCACAGACAGAGCCACCTCTGCCGTGACTGTGACTGCCCACAACCCTCACACCCACTCCTTGCACACCCCTCGACTCCAGTTTTAGCTCCTCTTGGACTGGGTGTCCAGCCTATCCTTTCCTACACTCACAAAGGGTCTACAATTGTCTTCCCAGGGTCCTTTCTTCTGCCAGCCAGAGTACAGACTGTGCACATCTTGACGATCACAGAGCTCAAAGCCAAAGGCTGAGATGCAGAAGGGGGTGACCCAGTAGCTGCACAGGGCCCATGGATCATCCTGTGCATCCTCCAGCCTGTGACTTCCCCCACCCCCTTGGCAGGGAAGCTCCATGCCCACATCCTGATCCCTGGTCCCCTCCAATTCCATTCTCCCTTGGATTTTGCAGACTGTCTACCATCAGGATCTAAAATTCTATTCATCACTTTATGTCCTTATCACTGATTTGCTACTTGGGCAGGATCTCCCCGTGCCTGGAGAGTGGGCATGTCATGTACTCTCTGTGGAGAAGTTGCCCCAGGAGAAGAAATATGCACTTCATGTGAGTGTTGGACAGGGCAGGATGGCTCCCTAGGATCAGAAGCCACAGGAGGGGTGCAGATGGGGGAATGCTAGGGGCCCCAGGGGACAGTGGGAGTTAGGGCACAGTTGGTTCCTTCTGCAGGGTTGACACCGCTTCACAAACCCAACAGAATGAGGTTCACATTACAGATGTCAGAGACAGTGCAGATTGCCAATTGGCGCAGGGGTCACTGTCACCCCCAGATGCTGGCTGCATGCTGGGATGCACGCAGAGATGTTTTCAAGATCAGATAATGAGGATGTTGCAGGGTGTAACCATTCTTTTCAGATGGCTCTCTACCTCTCTTGAGCTTCATCTCTATCTTTGGCTTTTTCATGTCAGTTAACTGGAAATGAGAGTTTCATGGACTTTCCTTTCTGGACTGGCTTCAAACAGAAGCTATGCACAGTTTTCAAACCATACCCTACTGTAGAAGGGAAGCTTGATCTGGTGCTTAACTGGGTTGCACTTTGGCTCTGTTTGCTATGCCTCACGGGAGGGGGCTCATCATTTGTAGACTAAGATCTCATGACCTTCAAAGCCAAATGCGACCTGAAAGTTCAGGGTCCCAGCCTATGTGTTGGGCCGGGGTGAATACATTCTCTGTTATGCTGGGTCATCAACCCATGTTTTAAGCTGGAAGTAGGCAGTGCCACATTTGATAAGAACATCTGCCAGAGATTGTCACCTCATGAAAGCAAATTCTAAATTTGTATTCCATTTCCTGTGGTGGAGAAATCCCCTCCAACTTAGACAGGCTCACATCCACCTGCAGGTCATACTCCTAATGCACCCTTGAGTGTCCTCATGGTATTGGGATCTAAGTTTGTAGGGAATGCTGGTTTAGTCCATGAATTAGCTGGACAAGTGATGACAAACGTGTTGTGGATTAATATGAGAACAATTTAAGAAGCCCTGGAGGAGCATCAACCTGACCCTCTGTGGTGCTATAAATCTGATAGGATGTTCCAGACTGAGAAACAATCACATGGCTTTGTGTTTGGCACCCAGACAAGTGAGTGCATGTCTTAGCTGTCAGCCAATACAGAGAAGGACATGAATAAGTGGGTGGAAAGCATCTGTCAGACCCCTGTCTGGGGGCAGGTGGAGAGAACATAGGAAGGTAGATACCATGGCTATGGTGGGGCCAAAAAAAAGGGTAAAAGAGGCAAAGGAACCAGGTACTGGTAGCTCAAGACTGTCATCCTAGCTACTCAAGAGTTTGAGACCTGAGGATCACAATTCAAAGCCAGCCCCGGACAGAAACTCCATGAGAATCTTATCTACAATAAACTACTGAATGCAAGAAGCTCAAGCTCAGTGACAGCATCCAGGCCTAGCGTTCAAAACCCAGGACTGGCAGAAAAAAGTATCAAAGGACAAGAAGCTGGCCAAAAGTTAGAGGGACTCTATCTTGACAAACAATACAATGGTAAGTTGCACTCAGAAGACTTGCACAAAATCTGGAAATGCCTGAGACCTATCTATGTATGTTTCCTGTTTGTCTAAATACATATGTTTATGCATTTATATATTAGTATAGAGAGACAGATCAATACATATAACTATACATAGCCAGACACTTATGGGTGGGTGGTATACTGTGTGAGAGTTTGTGTTTGTGTTTTGTGGATGGCTATCTCTGTTTAAGAAAGATAGAAAATATGTAAATATCTTTAAAAAAACTTGATAAAATATAGAGAGACAGAAGCTCTTGAGGGAATCTGAAATGAGAAGATTATTCACAGGCACGTTTATCCTTATGGATTCCTCAGCAAGTTTTAATTTTTTTCATTATTTTCTTTCTTTTTTTGAACCAGTGCTAAGGATTTCTCTCAGGGACCAGGTGCTGCCAATTACTAATTTTCTCATGGCTGGTACAAGAGGAACTGAGCCACAGTTCCACTTTTGCCTTATTTATTAGTGCTTAATTGAAGATAAAGATTTCTATCAGTGACTTTCTTTCAGAGGCTGGATTCTAACGAGGATCCCCAGACCTCAGCCTTCTCTATAGCTACAATTAACAATATGAGAACCCAGCACTGGGTTCCAATGCACAGGGCAAGAAATTGAGTGAATCTCTCAACTCCAATTAGCTATAATAAGCTACAAGTGAAAGACCAATAACTTTGTGGAAAAGATGCTGAGGGTTATCACACAGGCCCTATGAGTAAGCCCTAAACCCTGTACACATGTGTGCATGCACACATTGACAGATACACACACACATGCACACACACAATATCTCAGGCAATATTGTATTTTGAATTAATATCCAAAGATTGGACAACAGGATAGCAAGTAATAAAATCTGTTTTTCTTGTCTACATTGAGGGAAAGGGATAAGTCACAAGATGCAGAAGCGAAGAATTCAGAGGCAAATGCTGTGAGTGAATAACTTGTAAAAAGCACATTTCTTTTCTTTTGTTTTTCTGCCATTCCTGGGGCTTGAACTCAGGGCCTGAGCACTGCTCTTGGCTTTTCCCAAGTCTAGCCCTCTGCCACTTGAGCCGCATTGCCATATGGATTTTTATATCTGTGTGATATTAAGGACTCAAACCTAGATCTTCATGGATGCTAGACAAGCACTCTACCACTGGGCCAAACTCTAAACCCCGATAAAGTATTTATAAATAGTCATCATCATCATATCAAAATATCCTTTCTCCTACAAAGAATGAACACTTATCTATGTCTGTAAGACTTTTTTTATGTCACCAATGCTTCTGTGATTTTCCCACTTGCATTTTTACAGATGACAGCACAGATATTCATCAGGAAGAAAAATAGATTAGGATACAGAAACCTAACAACGTCCTAGTAGATTGAAGTGAATAATATGTGCAAGATGGCCTGGGTGTTTCATCTATTTGTAGAGTGCTTGGCTACCACACAAAAAGACTCCAGTTTGATTCTGCAGTACTATATACATAGAAAACGCTGGAAGTGTTGCTCTGTCTTGGAGGGACAGCTATAGCCTAAAGGAAGCCTAAGAACAATGGTCAGGCTCTGAGATCAAGTCCCAGGACTAGCAAAGAAAATGTGCAAGAGGCAAAATGCAAGCTGAGAAGGCACTGTGAAGCAAAATGTCTTGTGAAGGGTAAGGGGAATAGTGACAGTTAAGTTTGGATCTTACCTAAGAAAGGCTCCTTGAGCCTGAGACCAGGCTAGCACTTACGCCTAGTTAATGACTTGGGATTTGAACAAAAAGGTGTGCTGTTTACTGCATCCATATTTGAGGTGGGAAGGGAGATTCAGCCTCCAGTATGTCTTTGGGGAGGTGTTCTGTGAGCAAGGAGCTTTGGTCATTGGGCCTTGAAAGGTGACCCTACCTACCTCACAATGGAACAGAATATGGAACCCTGGTAACCAAGCCACTGCATGTGACAACCAGCTCAAGCCAGCTCCCTTGGCCTGTGGCTCAGGAGGAAGGAAGATGTTGCTGTGCTGTTGCCAAAGGTCAGGAGGCTCGGATCTCAGGCATGAGAGATATGGATCTCTCACTTGAAGAAGTAGATGCTGGATCAGTGCCAAGCCAAAATTCCCGTATATCAGGCATTTCTCTAGGAAGAAAGCCAGGAAACTCCAGGGCAACTCAGATGAGGTATATTGAGAGGAAACCTATTTGAACCCATAATCCTGCCCACACACTACAACCTTCTTGTGTGCTTTCAAGTGACTATACTGAGATTAGAGTGTGTCATTTCCAATCTACTCTATTCCAATTCCTCAGTGTGAAGTGTGGTCCCATTCCTACGTTTGAAATATCCACTGTTTTGCCAACATAATGTGATGGTAAGTCAGCTCAGACTCTGAATGAGCCTTGTAACCTATGGATCCTGGAGGAAGGCCTGTTGGAGGTGCTGCTGACAAAGCTGATCGCTGCCTACCAGAAAGGTGATCTCTTTTATGTGGGAAACTTCCTGCACAATTTCAAATAGTGGAGGACAATGTAGTAGTTGCTGGAAATTCTGTTGACAAAGTGAGTGTTCCCCCTCCAAACCCAGGTTTGCTCACCCCTCCTGGCCAAGCCTTGGAATACTTGGCTCCTCTCTGAGCCTGTTTGGTTCACTGGGGTGTTCACAGGGGAGCTAAGCATGATACAAGTGCACAAACTACTTCATTATGACTGGGACACCATGCCATTTCATTTCCCTCACAAGCTACTGGAGTGTCAACAGTGTGCTTACTGAGAAGTTGGATTTCAGGCATGAGGAAGTGGCTCCCAACTGCAGCCCTCACCTAGGTGACATCCTAGGAAATGCCATTTCCCAGTAAGAAATGAGGTGTCAGTACTAATGGCGGAGGCCTGTGAAATACTGGAGTCAGAGGAAAAGCTGGGGGCTGAATCACTTTTGAGCCATCAGGGAGGGATTGTGATAGCTTTGCCTGTTAGAACCTGAAAGCATTTACATTTTGGTGTGTGGTCCAGTGCTGCCACTTGAACCTGAACCCAGGTCTAAATACCATTCCTTTGGTGTTCAAAAATTAGCACTGTACCATTTGAGTCATAGGTCAAGTTCTGGCATTTTGCTGCCTAATTCAAGACAAGTGCCTTTAGACTTTTACTGACTAGACTGGCTTTCCACTGTGATCTTCAGAGCTCAGCCTGCTGGGTGGCTAAGATTAGAGGAATGAGCATTTAGTTCTTTATTTAGAGCATTCACTTATTGATTTATTTAGAGCATTTACTTAGTTAATTTAAGATGCGTTTACTTTGGACAGATGGATAGAGGCCTCTCTCAGAAGCTTCTGGAAGTGGGGTGTAAAAGTCATCCTGTTCTCGAGTGTCTCTTACCCCCCTCCCAGCACATAAGTGCACATCTCTGCAGGACAGCCACAGCATTAGAGTCCTGCAAGAAAGGGGATTTGGTAAAAGGCTCAGGATGGAGAGAGAGGGCTCTCACTTTCCTTGTACCAAATGTGCCCACAGCATCATGTGTTCCATCTATACGATGTGAATGGACTTCTACCCCAGTGATTTCTACGAGTTCAAGAACTGCCACACCCTGACACAACTCAAGCTCTATATGAGGCTCCACATGCCGGCTTTGGACCTGCTCTTCTAAACACATACTTTTTGACCAGCTGGAGGAATGTGCAACCAGTAAGACCAAGAAAAAGTAGAAGTCCTGGTGTGGGTGCCTCAGAGCCTGTGAGTAGGAAGCCCATGTGGTCTAGATATTGGTTGGCCCTTACTTCTACAGAGGTTGGCAAAATGCCCTTTATGGGTGGTGTCAGCCAGGTAATGTCTGTCCTCTGAAAGGACTTGGGAATAAGCACTCATTAGAAAGACCCTACACCTCCTCAGTGTTCAGTCCAAACTCCAGTTCTACAGGTTCCTCCATTAGATCCTCATGGAAATTGAGTGACACTTCAACTTGCAGAGTCCACTCTGTCCACTCTGTACCTATTTCCATTCTTAGGTTTGGGTCATCGTGGAAGCGCTTATCCTGAACTCCGGATGAAAAACCCACCAATGGAGCTGGTGACTGATGGAGACTGAGAATCATCACTGCACTCCAGAAAGCATGGGCCTTCTGTAGAAATTACCAAACAGGTTTAGAGTCCTGTGGATATAACTTTTGCTCTGAACCCCATGTGTGACACAGTTGAACCTGCAGATACTATGGAGGAAGAAAAAGAGCAGCCAGATTTCCTTCCATTTCCTTTCACACTCCACCCAGAGTCAGTCCATCTGAGTCAGAGTAACACTCCACTTATTGTGCAAGCTGAAGGGGCACACGCTGGGCTCATGGAAAATGTCCCCATGGGAAGCAGCAAGTGTACTCTCAATACTGGATTCATTGGAGGAAAATGAATCCATCCTCACAGAATATCCAGACCCATCCATCTCACTAAAAGAGACTCAATCTCCATTCGACAAACCAGAATCCATCCCCCTCTTAACTCAGGAAGGACATTCTGTTTCTCATGAGGAAGGAGACCCTTCTGAGGACTCTGAAGTAGAATTACTGTCTGAAGGCAACTTGGAGGCCAGTCTGGATTTAGAGCTTCCCTGTCCCCTTCCTAAAAAGACATCTCTTTATCTTGCTCTCATGATTCTTGTCAAGTATTCATTGTATTTACTTTGATAACTATTAAACTCTCATTGTTAATATTATGGTGTGCAGTTCTTCAGTGCTTATTATACTGTGTTTTATTTTCCACTTATAATGTGAGACCTCAGACACATAGGTCCTGGGTGGGCCAAAAACCAGACAGGTCTGGTCCCTTAGAAGACAACCTTACTGGATATACAGGGAACTATGAAATGCATGGAATCACCAGGAATCCAGGCCAGGCCTCCATGGAAAGACAAGTCAGCTACCAAAGCTTAAGGACAGAGCAGATGCCTGGAAATGTGTTTTGTCAATCGGGAGAAGTGCCAGAGTAACTGTAATATTATGTGGGACTCTGTTCTGTGAGTTCAAGTCTGTTTATATATCCATTGTGCTTTGTACAAATATTTAAGAAAATTAAAACTCCACAATAGCATCAAAATCTACTTTGGCTTTGAATGTGGCCTAGTTGTAGAGTGCTCGCCTAGTATACAAGAAGACCTTGATTCAATTCCTCGACCCTGCATACACAGAAAAAGCAGATGGGCACTGTGCCTCAGGTGTCAGAGTGCCACCCTTGAACAAATGTGGCCAAGGACAGTTCCTGGTCCCTCAGTTCAAGCCCCAGGACTAGCCAAACAAGAAATCATACCATTTTCCATACATTTGGAAATAAATCTGTTTTATCTAACCCTACTTCTTGTTTGCCAGTCCAGGGTGTGTGCCACCAAGCCAAACTACTGGCCCCCAACCTTACTATTTTTAATCATTTAATTTTTTTAACATAATCATATTTCATGCTGTCTGTATTAATACCATAAACAGCATGCTTAGTGTAATAATGTTAAAGGTAAAACATAAGAAATTAATAACTAAAATTCCTTTTTTATTATTTTGATAGCATTACTACAATTTTATGAGAAAAATTACCTAGAATGTTTATTTTAGAGTTCAAGTAATCCATTTTGATAAATATATCAACCTACATCATTTATTTGAACACATTTTAAACTATTTTTTTCAGGAATGAAAATACATATATATTTGTTGTAAATGAAATTTATGACTTGGGGGATGGGAAAGAGAAAAGGGGAAGGGGGTAACAGTGTTTACAAGAAATGTACTCATTACATATGTAACAGCAATCTCTTTGTATAACACCTTGACAACAAATTTTTTGAAAAGTACAATGAGATTAAATGTCTACTTTGGGCAGAATTTTGTTTTGCCAGTACTGGGCTTAGACTCAGGACCTGAGCACGATCGTTGTTTTTGTTTTTGTTTATTCTTAAGGCGCAAGTTCTATCACATGTGCCACAGCACCACTTTTATCTTTTTTTATCTGTGTTGTGCTGAGGAATTGAACTTGGGTCTTCATTCATGCTCGGCAAGAACGCTTCCACTAGGCTTAACTTATGGCCCCAGTGGGAAGGAAGTTTTCCATAAAATATGTAGGAAATATGTACACTAAGGAAAAGCCATCAAAAATAGAAGAAAAATTATATACTTAGATAACAACATGCCAGTATTGTGGCAGATCTCTGTAATTCTAGCTTCAAGAGTGGCCTATTTGGACCCGGGAGTTGGCTGGCTGAAGTAAAGTGCTATCCTTGAGCAAGCCCTAGGACAGTGCTCTGGCCATGAGTTGAAGCCATAGGACATGCAAAAAATAATAATTTAATGCCCGTGACTGGTGGCTCTCCCTGGTAATCCTAGCTACCCTGGAGGATCGAGGTTCAAAGACGGCCCAGGCATAAAAATCTGTGAGAATCTTATTTCCAAATAATCCAGAAAATTCAAAATGACAATGTGCCTCAAGTGGTAGAGCTCTTGCCTTGAGCTGAAGAGCTTAAGGTAAACATCCAGGCCCAGAGTTCAAGCCCCATGAATGAAAAAAAGAAAAAGAAAAAGAAAGCTCTTATCTAAGGCTGGAGTGCACACTAGTGGTAGTTTGCTTGCCTAGTATGCACAAAGCCCTGTGTTCAATTACTCTGTACCACTTACACCAAAAAAAAGCTGGAAATGATCTCAGAAGGTTGGGTTCTGAGGATCACAGTTCAAAGCCAGGCCAGACACTAAAGTCCATGAAACTGTTACTTCCACTTAAGCACCAGAAAACCAGAAGTGACACTGTGGCTCAAGGTGTTTAAGGTTGTAGCCTTCAGCTGAAGAGAACAGGGACACTGCCCAGGTGCACAGTTAAAGTCTTACAACCAAGAGAGAGAGAGAGAGAGAGAGAGAGAGAGAGAGAGAGAGAGAGAGAGAGAGAGAGAGAGAGAGAGAGAGAGAGAGAGAGACAGAGAGAGAGACAGAGAGAGAGACAGAGAGAGAGACAGAGAGAGAGACAGAGAGAGACAGAGAGAGAGAGAGAGAGAGGCAGACCGACAGAGACAGACAGAGACAGAGAGACAGAGACAGAAACATCAAACAGTCAGACACTGCTGGCTGAAGCGTGTAATTCTACCTACTATGGAGGCTGAGATTGGAGGATCTTGGTTCAAAGCCCAAAGCCAGCCTGGACACATATGATTGTGAGACTTACATCACCAATTAACTACCAGAAACCAAAAATGGAGCTGTAGAGGAAGAGCGCTAGCCTTGAGCTGAAGAGGTCAGGGACAGTCCAGGCCCAAAGTCCAAGGACCATGACGAATCAATAATAAAAAAAGAAGATAGCTAATAGTAATGATGAATAATTTTGGGCTGGGAGTTTGGCCTAGTGGTAGAGTGCTTGCCTAGCATGCACGAAGACCTGGGTTCAATTCCTCAATATCACATTCATAGAAAAATGCTGGAAGTGGTGCTGAGGCTGAAGTGGTAGAGCCCTAGCCTTGAGAAAATATAAGGACAGTGCTCAGTCCCTGAGTTCAAGCCAAGGACTGGCCAAATCAAAAGTAGTAGAGCACTGGCATTGAACTGAAGATCTGAGGAACAGCCCAGGCACAGAGTTCATGCACTGCAAACAACAACAACAAAATCTATGAAATGGTAGTGGTGGTTTTAAGCTAAGTAAAAATAGAGTAGAAACTGGTAAAATACATATTTGTGTGTAAGCAAAATAGCCAGACTTATGCATTAGAACAGGATAGCAACTTGAAAAAAATTTTGTTTTCCATCTCACTAGGTCCTGTCTCTTAATTTATTCAAGTAAGTAAAATGCTGGGTTTTATAATCGTTGCTCTGAATATTAGAAAATCTTAATATCTCTCATAAACCAACAAAGACCAGGAACTGGGGCTTCGTTCAATTGGCAGAGTATCAGACAAGAGAAGAAAAAATTGAAGTAAAAACTTGAAGTTCTTGATCCAGAACCTGCATAGTAACAGAGCAGTAGCCTGGTGATGGTACCTCACACCTATAATCTTAGCTAATCAGGAGGCTAAGATCTGAGAATCAAAGTTTAAAGCCAGCCAAAGTACCCAGTTAACTGCCAGAAAAACCAGAAGTGGCACTGTGGCTCACAGATTAAAGCACTAGCCTTGAGCTGAAGAGCTCAGGGACAGTGCCCAGGCCCAGAGTTCAAGCCCCACAATTGACAAAAATCAAACAAGCAAACAAAACTCACAAAGAAGCCTGCAGACCGCAGTGGTTCTGCTGAGTCTCTTCTCTATGGGGATCAGGAAACATTTCACTTTTTCTGTCTCTTCCCATCTCAACATTCATACTAAAATAAGACTGTGTTGAAAGTTTCAATTTATAAAAATGTTTTTCATGAAGCACCCTGAAATATTCATCGCTTATATCTCAATTGAAGATAGTTGATTTGGGGCTGCATTGGTACAGTGCTAGCCATGAGCAGAAAAGGTCAGGGATAGAGCTGAAGCACTCAGTTGAAGACCCAGTGCCAACACACAAAAGAAATTATGCACTTTATACATATTTTCTAATTTCTTAATGAATTTTTCAGTCTGTATAAATATAGGGTACATTCCTTGTTACTTAAGTAAGATTGCTCATTTTTTTTCTTTTTGCCAGTCCTACGGCTTGGACTCAGGGCCTAGACATTTTCATTGGACTCGCTTGCCCAAGGTGAGTGATCTGCCTCTTGAGACACAGCGCCACTTCTAGCTTTTATTCTGAGTATGCGGTACCGGTGAATAGAACCTAGGTCTTCATGCATTCTAGGTGAGCACTCTACCATTAGGCTACATTCCCAGGCAGTGAGATACCTCTTACAATCATTGTATGTTCATAGAGTTTGATCTCACACACTGTAGGGCCCTGGTTGGCTTTGACCTGTGATCCTAAACCCTGAGCATCCTAAGAAGCTTCAAGTCTTCAAAGAAACAACCATCCTATTAAAAGGTGGGCTAAAGACTTAAAAGAGTATTCTCTGAAGAAAAAATTAAAATAGGCTTTAGACACATGAAGAAATGCTCCATATCTCTAGCAATAAGGGAAATGAAAATCAAAACAACTTTGAGATTCCACCTGACTCCAGTCATAATGGCCATTATCAAAAAATCTAATAAGAGATACTGGTGGGGAAGTGACCAGGGGGGATCACACCTACACTGTTGGTGTGAGTGTAAACTCGTTGAACCACTAGGGAAAGCAGTGTGGTGCTTCCTCAAAAGACTGAACATAGAGCTCCCCTATGATCCAGCAAATCCACTACTTGGCATCTACCCAATTGTTCAGAGAAAAGGACATTCTAAAGCCACTAGCACAATGATGCTCATTGCAGCACTATTTACCATAGCAAAGCTATCAAACCAACCCAGATGCCACTCAGTAGATGACTGAATCAAGAAGATGTGGTACGTATACACAATGGAATGCTATGCTGCCATCAGAAGGAATGACATCGCCCCATTTGTAAGGAAATGGAAAGACTTGGAAAAATTCATATTAAGTGAAGCAAGCCAGACCCAAAGAAACATAAGCTCAATGGTTTCCCTCATTTGTAACAATTAGTTCACATCTAGGACTCTCCTAGCAGAGGATTACAATAACTCAAAAACCTAGGTATATAAGGTCATATAGGATGAGACTAAATGAAAGGATCTCTAGGATATGGGAACAAGAGCTATATCTTGTGTCATCGTTGCTCTTAATCTTGTGTGATTTTTGTCCTTAAACTACTATGTTATTTCTCATCTCTTATTTTGCCCTTTGGTTAATGTCAGATTGTTACTGTATCTGATTTTTTCCCTGTCATATTGTATATATGTTTATTTGTTTATGTCAAATAGGAAAGGGAAGGGGGGAAACAAGATGATTGGGAAGGGGAGGGGAGAGGGAACTGGGGACAAAAACATGTGGAGTGGAATAAATGTGTGAGAAGTAATGCAGTCCACTACCTGTAAATGTAATCGTAACCCCTCTATACATTACCCTGAAAATAAAAAAGAGACTATAAAAATATCTGTAGAAAATGAGGCTGGATGATGGAAACAACCAGATGCCCTACTACAAAAAATGTGATACACGCACACACACACACACACACACACACACACACACACACACACACACACACACACACAATGGAATGATACATAGCCAACCGACAAGATAAAATAATGGCATTCCCGGGGAAGTGGATGAAAGGAAAAAAATCATATTAGGTGAAGTAAGCCAAACTCAAGAAAACATAGGCCCAAGAGTCTCCCTCATTTGTCAAATTCAGTAGAAACCTTGGGCTCTGCTACCAGAGATTTACAATAGAACAAAATCTAGAGACATCGTGACAAATAGTATGACACTAAATGTAAGGACCTCCAAGATAAAGAAACAAAACTCATATAATGAGTGATTGCTGTCCTTAATGAACTATGTGATCTCTTATCTCTTTTGCTATCCCTTGGTTATATAATATTGTTACAATATTTCACCTTGTTTTATGATATATTTTATATGTGCCTAAGTGGTTATTTGAAATTGGATAGGGAAGGGGGGAAATGAACATGAGTGGGGGTAGGGGAAGGGAAATGGGGACCATATCATTACATGGGGTATCAAAGTTGGAGAAGTAATGCACCTTCTATCTGGTGAATATAATGTAACCCTTCTATAAATTACAACAAAAATAAATACATAAAAAGAAGATCTGCACAGAAAAAAATAATAATGGCATTTTTGGGGTAGTGGATGAAATTAGAGTGAATCCTGTTGAGTGAGATAAGTCAAGACCAAGGAACAAAAGGTACATGGTATCCTTAATATATGGATATTAGTTTCAAACAGTAGTAGAGCGATGATTGAATAGTTGATACCCAAAGTTCTGGACATAATTTTGGAGATATAAACATAACTACATAGACATAAAAATCTAGGATAGACTATACACTCTATAGACATGTGTTTTATTATAGATTAATCTGTATCTATGACATACAAAGACTCAGCTTAATTTTTACTATATTATAAAATCTATGTGCCAGTGATTGTATAGCGATTCCCTTCTTGAATACTTGTTGGTTAAACATGACATTTGAAATATGATGTAAAATTCAATGTTAATAAATTTTTTTTAAAAAAGAGGCTAGAATTAAATACCACTAATGTACTTGTTCTAATTGGTACAGAAATTTTCTTAATGAATCAAGGGGTTTTATTACATCTTTATGCAATTATTTTAGTTCTGAGTGTTCTACACTCAATGATACTTCTGGAAAGATGATATAGCTGACTGTGTAGATGGTATGAAGACGTACTGGCCTAAACGTAGAATAAAGCATTGGTAAGTGGCTGTTAGCTGTCAAGATTCTACTGGAATATGTGGAATGAATTTATTAAGCACAACGCAGGCTCTTAGTCAGATCAGGATCAAGATTATGTGGTTCCATGAGATGAATGAAGAAAGATCAGAAAAATCTACTAAGATATCCAGATATACTTTTGAAACTAAGGTATCTGGACTCCTTTTTTTTTCTTTCTTGGTGGGGAGCTTGAACTTTGGACCTGGGCAAGGTCTCTTAGTTCTTTTTCCTCAAGGCTAATGCTGTACCAGTTTTAGCCACAACTCCACTTAGTTTTTGGGTGGATAAGTGGAGAGTAGAATCTTACAGTTTTTTTTCTTTTCGTTTTTTGCTTGCAAAGGCTTTGATTCACCTTCTCCCTGGCTAGTAGAATGACAATTATGACCCTCCAGCGCCTGGCTAGTGATTTTTTGAAAATTGGACTTTCTTCCAAATCACATAACTGGTTCCTAGCAAAGTTTTGAAGCCTGACTTAAATGTGACAGATTTTTGTCACTTGGAGAAACTCTGTGCTGAACGTTAGAAATCTACCAGCTGAGTCACAGTGGCACTTCCAGTTTTTTGTTTATGTGGTGCTGAAGAATGGAATCCAGGGTTTCATACATGCTAGGCAAGCTTCATTTTCAGCCCAAGGTTTTATGTTTTGTTTTTTCAGTGTTGTTGATTCTAAGGTACTGTATGATGTTCTTTCATTTTCTTTGCTTTTTACCTCTTTTCTTCTTTTTCCCTTTAGTTTTATTCTCTGTAGTCACTGTGTTGAATTCGGGTACCCTGTGTCTTGTACATAGGTTTATGTGATTTGGAATGGAGAGGGTATAATAAAATGGTAAAAAAAAAAAAACAAAGGAAAAAGGGTGAACCAATTGAACAGTGATACTTGGAAGACACTAAACGGAAATGAACTGAACAATCTGGGTGGAGAGGGGGCTGAGGGTAGGAAAACAGAGAAAAAGGAGGGAGGGGATAACAATTTTCTTAAGAAATGTGTTCATTACTTATGTAACCGTATGCCAACTATATATTGACTTAACAAAAAAATTAACTTAAAAAATAATTTAGCTGGGTATGGTGGCTCACACTTGTAAATGTAGCTACTCAAGAGTCTGGGATCCAAGGATAGCAGTTCAAAGTCAGCCTGGGCACTGAAGTCCATGTGACTCTTATCTCCAATTAACCACCAGAAACCCAGAAGTGGCCCTATGGCTCAAGGGATAGGGCAGTAGTCTTGAGCTGAAAAGTTCAGTGACAAGACCCAGGTGCAGAATTGCAGTCCCATGACTTGAATGATGAATGATACTAGCCAGGCTCTGTGCGCTCACACTTGGAATCCTATTACACAGAATCAGGTTTGAATCCAGCCCAAACAAATTGCATGATATTCTGATTTACAGTTCATAACCAAAAATCTGGAGGTAGAGCTGTGGATCAAGTGGTAGAACACTAGCCTGAAGCAAAAAAAAACATTTAAGGACAGTTCCCAGGCCCTGGGTTCAAGTCCCAAGACTTGCATAAAACAAACAAAATGTGACGCTGAGTCCTCCATCATTTGGTGTTATAGTTCAATATTCTTGATATGCGTCTTAGAAATTAAGTCCCTAGCAAATACTCTCCCCTGAAATTCTGCTTCATAGCTGATTCATAGAATTTCAGCATCATTACTATCACCTTCCCGTTAGCATAGCAGTCTACTACTGAAAATTTGAACAAAACTTTTGAGTAATCCTAATAAATCTGTGTATCATCTGCACACACATCAAATCAGCAGGAGCTATGATCTACTATTATCTAAATGTCTTTAATCACTTCTTGAGTTAATGAGCCTTAAAGAGTAAAACATATGAAATAGTTATGAAACTAACAGTCACCATTCTTCTACCTAATATTGTAATATAAGTTTATAAATGCAAGGACTATTCTGAAGTGTGCAGAAGATAGCTTCTAATTATAATATTCTCATGAAGTATAGTTTTTAAGAAACATGTTGCTTGCTTTGGGAAAGCAAAGGCAAGGAAAAATGATATAAGTAAGTTCCCTATTTATCAGAAGGAAAATACTATTGGGTTTAGATCAACTTTCATTCATTCCGTGCTGATAAAACAAATATTTGCAATTCCTGAGGCCAATCACTTCATTGTGATGCACAATCAGCCAGCTTAGATCAATCTTCCAAAAAATGAAAGGAACAAATGAGAAGCAATTAAGGTTTCCAAAATGAACCAGGTGGTGGTGGCAGCTCACACTTGTAATTCTATTTACTCAAAGCCTGAAATCCAAGGATCTGGACTAAGTCTGTCTGTTATGAAAATATTCCTGTCTGAAACATCATCTCTGTTATCACAGCCCAGCTGATACACTCTGCCCAACAGTTTCCAAACACCAAAGTCCATCTCCTATCTGAAATACTAGCAAACGTACTCACACATTATTTCCTCTTTGGGAGATAGTTGAAACAAGTACCAGAATCATTTCCCTGGCTTCAGAGTGGAAGTGGAAATATATACTCACTAGAAGCCCATCTAGTAAATTACAGTCAATCATCTTTCCTCACGTCTTGTTAGTTAAATTGAACAATGAGTGTTTGGATCAGAAGCGATGTGTATGAGCATACAGGTTGTAAAAGTACTGTAATCCTAGCTACTCAAGATAAGCTGAGACCTGAGGATTCCAGTTCAAAATCAGACATGCAATAAATTCCATAAGATTTTTACCTCTAATTAACCAGCAAAAAACAGAGCGTTGAATTGTGCGTAAAATGCCACAGGCCTAAGCTTTGCATAAAAGTGGTATGGGGTAGCATTCAGGATGCCCACTCTCTCCACTCCTTTTTAACATAGTACTAGAATTCCTAGGCAGTGCAATAAGGCAAGAAGCAAGCATAAAGGGGATCCAAGTGGAGAAGGAGGAAATAAAATATCCCTCTTTGCAGATGACATGATTCTGTATTTAAAGAATCCTATAGACTCTACTCCCAAGCTCCTTGAGCTGATTCAAAGCTTTGGAAGGGTAGCAGGCCATAAAATCATCCCTCAAAAATCAACTGCCTACCTTTACGCCAACAGTGAGAAGAACGAGGCAATAATCAGGAAAGAAACTCCTTTCACAATAGCCTCAAAGAAAATAAAGTACCTAGGAATTAGCTTAACTAAGAATGTAAAGGACCGTTTAGATGAAAACTTTAAAACCCTAAAAAAGGAAATTAAAGCAGAACTAAGGAAATGGAAAAACCTCCCATGCTCCTGGATTGGAAGAATCAACATTATGAAAATGACAATCTTGCCAAGGGCTATCTACAAATTCAATGCAATACCCATCAACATCCCAATGTCATTCTTTAAAGAAATAGAAGAGGCAATTCAAAATTTCATATGGAATAGTAAAAGAGCCGTATTGGAAAAACACTTCTTAGCAGAAAGAACAGCGCTGGAGAAATTTCAATTCCAAACTTTAGACTCTATTACAGAGCTATAATTCTTAAAACAGCTTGGTACTGGCACAAGAACAGGCCTGAAGTCCAATGGAATAGAACTGCGGACCCAGATATTAAACCACAGACCTAGGGCCACCTAATCTTTGACAAGGGAGCCAAAAAAATAGAATGGAAGAAAGATAGCCTCTTCAACAAGTTGTGCTGGCAGAACTGGTTAAGCACCTGCAGAAAACTAAGGTTGGGTCCTTCTTTGTCACCTTGCACTAGAATTAACTCCAAATGCATCAAAGACCTGGAGATAAAAGCTGACACACTGAAAAGTTTACAGGAAGGAATAGGAGATACACTAGGCCTCCTTGGCACAGGTCGAAACTTTCTTAATAAGGACCAAGAATCACAACAAATCAGAGAAAGGCTGGATAAGTGGGACTGCATTAAACTGCAGAGCTTTTGTATGGCAACGGATATAGCTAGTAAACTAATCAGAAAGCCTACAGAGTGGGAGAAGATATTCACCAACCAAGCAACGGACAAAGGCCTCATATCTAAAATATATCAACAACTCAAAAAATTGAATCACTCCAAAACTAACCTCCAAAGTAACACCCATCCCATTAAAAAATGGGCCAAAGACTTAAAGAGAGTCTTCTCTGAAGAAGAAACAATAATGGCCTATAGACACATGAAGAAATGCTCCACATCTCTGGTCATAAAAGAAATGCAAATCAAAAAAACTCTAAGATTCCACCTCACTCCAGTTAGAATGGCCAGGATCAGGAAAACGAATGACAACGGATGCTGGAGGGGTTGTGGCCAGGAGGGATAACTACTACACGGTTGGTGAGAGTGCAAACTCATTCAACCCCTATGGAAAGCAGGGTGGCAGTGCCTCAAAAGGCTAAACATAGAATTCCCCTATGACCCAGCAATTCCACTACTTGGCATTTACCCAACAATCCAGAAACAAGGGCATACTAAACCCACTAGCACAACAATGTTCATTGCAGCACTATTCACCATAGCAAAGATATGGAACCAACCCAGATGTCCCTCAGTTGATGAGTGGATCAACAAGTTGTGGTATTTGTACACAATGGAATTCTATGCTGCTGTCAGAAAGAACGACTTCGCCCCATTTGTCAGGAAATGGAAAGACTTAGAACAAATCATATTAAGTGAAGTAAGCCAGACTCAAAGGAACTTAGGCTCAGTGGATTCCCTCATTCGTCATAATCAGTAGAAACTTTGGGCTGTACTAGCAGTGATTTGCAATAGAGCAAAAGGCCATATATAAGGCCATATAATGTGAAGCTAATTGAAAGGACCTCCAGGATATTGAAACAAAAGCCACATAATGAATGATTGTTGTACTTAATGTACTATGTTGTCTCTCATCTCCTTTGCTGTCCCTTGGTTATCCCATATTGGTGTAGTGTCTCACTTTGTTATCTGATATATTGAATTTATTTGTATTTGGATATTTGAAATTTGATAGGGAAGGGGGGAAAACCAAGACTGCTGGGGGTGTAGCGTTGGAGGGAAATGGGTACCAAGACATGTGAATGGGTATCAATGTATGTGAATTAATGCACCTTCTATCTGGCAAATATCATGTAACCCTTTTACTAATTACAATAAAAAAAATTAAAAAAAATAAGTTGTAATGTGTGGGGAGGATGATGGGGTCAAATACATTTCTTCTTAGAAATATACCTCATCTGGTTGCCCTGGATTTTCCGGGCCTTCGTCTTAGAGAAAGGCCTGTTATACTGGGTTTGTGACTTGGCAATGATCTAGCATGTACATCTTCGAGTAAGACATCCACAACTTCCATGCCTGAGACTCGAGTTTCCTGACCTTTGGCAACAGCACAGCAACATCTTTCTTCCTCCTGAGACACAGGCCAAGTGAGCTGGCTTGAGTTGGTTGTTAGTTACAGTGGCTTGGTTACCAGGGTTCCATATTCTATTCCATTGTGAGGGAGGCAGGGTCACCCTCAGGGCCCAATGACCAAAGATCCTTGCTCACAGAAGACCTCACAAAAGACATACTGGAGGCTGAATCTCTCCTCCAATCTCACAATATACGTGTGGTTGTATTAAACAGCACACCTTATTTGTCCAATCCCAATGTCTTCCACTAGGCCCAACTACCAGTCTGGTCTCAGGCTCTAGGAGCCTTTCTTAGGTAAGATCCAAACTTAAGGGTCAATATTGCCCTCATTCTTTACAAAACATTTGCTTCACAGTGCCTTCTCTGCCTGCATTTTGCCCCTTGTCGAATTTTTTTTGTTTTTGCTAGTCTTGGGACTTGACCTCAGAGTTTGAACATTGTTCATGGGCTTTCTTTAGGCTTTAGCTGTCCCACCGAGCCACAGCACCACTTGCAGCATTTTCTATGTATGTGGTAATGAGGAATCAAACCTGAGGTTTTTTACGCAGTAGCCAAGGACTCTACCACTAGGTCAAACACACAGGGCATCTTGCACATAGTTTTGACGTCAATCTACTAGGATATTATTAGGTTTCTGTATCCTAATCAATTTTTTCCTGATGATTAGCTTTGCTGTCATGTGTAAAAAATGCAAGAGGGAAAAACACAGAAGAATTAGTGAAATTTAAAAAAAGCATTACACACATAGATAAGTGTTCATTCTTTGTAGGAGAAAGGATATTATGATATGACGATGATGACTTTATAATTACTATGTCAGGGTTGAGAGTTTGGCATAGTGGTAGAGTGCTTGCCTAGCATCCATGAAGATCTGGGTTTGATTGCTCAGTATCACATAGATAGAAAATCTAGATGTGGCACTGTGGCTCAAGTGGCAGAGGGCTAGACTTGAGAAAACCCGAGGACAGTGCTCAGGCCCTGAATTCAAGCCCCAAGACTGGCAGAAAGATAAGAGAAAATAAAAATCCTTTTACGAGCTAATTCACTGACAGCATTTGCTTCTGAAATCTTCGCTTCTGCATCTTGTGAAATAGCCCTTTCCCTCAACGTAGACAAGAAAAACAGATCCATCCCATGGTCCACTGTGAGGCCACTGGTTGGACTAAGAGCTAGTGGTGCAGCAACACACAAGTTTTATTCTAAAATTTTCCAAACTTTGTTCTGAAATATGCTACCTACTTACCAACTTAAGTCAGTTATCCTTATGCTATAACTTTTCTTCATTACTACAATATTCTTACACTCCTACGTTAATCCTCTTGCACCTCCCCTGACCTCTCTCATTCTTTTTTTCTATCTCTGGACCTCTGCTCGTCTTTCAACCCTTATACTTCACGGATATACACTTGATGGCTGTTGAGCAATATTGTATATGTAGGTGGTTAATTATTCTCTAGGCTCAGAACACTTGAAGACAATAGAGATTGGATTGAGAGGCTTATTGTTTTGGGTATAAATCGCTTATCATTGGTTGTATTAGACTGGTCTGTAAGTGCACAAAAAGAAAGAGTGATAATACCAATCAAAACTTGTGAACATCTAGTGTCTGCCATCTACAGAGGTCTAGGTTCTTTATATATGAAAAACTATAATTGTATTTAGTAGTAATCTTGCTCCCATTTTCAAATTGGCAGAACAAGAAACTCAAGAAATATGTCAAATCAAGAAACAACATCCCCCACCCAATGTAAACAGACAATGGAACAGTCACTCGCAAACCTATAGGAGAGTCTTCCAAGTGCTACACAAATGCAATTGATAAACATCATTAATGGAAAATGTGAAAGTATAAAGAAAGAGATAATGGAGGAAGCCATACCTGAACAAGAGGAAAGCATAAACAAGGTGATTAGTGAAAAAGAAGAAGCCATAAAGGAGGCCATAATAAAGGATTTTCAAAGAAAGATGGATGAATTCATAGAATCCACAAATAAAAACGCGACCAAACTCCAGCAAATGTCCCAAGAAAATAAAGCTCCTGAGCTAACCATTCAAAAGGAAATCAAGGAGATAAAGAAATCCATACATGATCTAAAACAAGAGACGCAAGGCATCAAAAATGAGCAATTAGAAGCAAGGGAGATGAAAATAAAGTAGATAGCTTTGATAGCAGGTTAGACAATGCAGAGGAGAGAATTTCCAGGGCTGAAGATAATTTAGGTATTATAGAGAAAGAACAGAAAATGATTCAATCCAAATCTAGGATATATGAGAGAGCGCTTCAGGAGGTCCAAGATACAATTAGGAAGCCTAATTTAAGGCTAGTTGGTATTGAGGAGGGCGTGGAGAAAGAGGTCAATGGTATTGGAAATATACTTCAGGGAATCATCTCAGAGAATTTCCCAAATATCCAGAAAGGCAGGCCCATCCACATACGAGAAACTTTTAGAACCCCAAACAGACCTGACAGAAAAGAACATCCCACCGCCACATTGTGATCCGAACTGGATCAATAGAAACGAAAGTAAAGATCCTAAAGGCAGCCAGGGAAAAGGCATCAGTAACCTATAAAGGGAAACCAATCAGAATAACCCCAGATTTCTCAGCAGAGACCATGCAAGCACGAAGTGCCTTGAAGCATATATGTCATGCACTTAAATCAAATAACTACCAACCAAGAATACTGTAGCCAGCTAAGCTCTCATTCATAACTGAGGGAAAAATAAAAACATTCCATTCCAGGGAAAAGCTGCAACAATATGTCAAAACAAAACCAACACTACAGAGAATTCTCAAAGATGCTCTATACATAGAAAACCAAAATAAATGCAATATAGAGAAAGAAATGGCACCTAAACAGCATACCATCCAAGGACCACAAGAACTGTCAAGAGACACAGGCCCTACTAAAAGCTTTTAAAAATGGTAGGAACTAATAAATATCTCTCAATCCTAACTCTCAATATCAATGGACTTAACTCTCCAATTAAACGGCATAGGCTGTCTAGTTGGATCAAAAAGCAAGAGCCATCGTTCTGCTGTCTTCAAGAGGCACATCTTACCCAAAAACAATCATCTTTTGAAAGTGAGAGGTTGGAATAAACTCTATCAAGATAACTGCCCCCATAAACAGGCTGAAGTTGCCATCCTCATATCAGATACAATATACTTCAAAGTAAAATTAGTAAGAAAATACAAAGAAGGTGACTACATACTACTAAAGGGATCTTTCCTCCAGGAAGACATAACGATCCTAAATATTTACACACCCTTTTGAAGATTCTCAAAAGATTGAAGATTCTGCCAATGTAAGTTAGATTCCAGCATTGATATTAAATAATGCTATGAGTATGGTTTTATATTTGAAATAGCACTGTTGACAAAATCTAAGACACATTTGCTTAGTATTTGCTTTTGATTTCCCAAGAAGTTCAGTACAAGCTAACATGTGTGGCATATATCGACTGGGAGAAATGATTCAGAATATGTGACTCATTTGAACAGAAGTCAGTGAAAAGATACAGAAGCAGGATACCCATATTGTGATAATTTGTATCTTTTGCATCGTTTGTGTTTGTTATTCATTCCATTTGTAGTGTACATTTCTAGGTAAAAACTTTTAAAATGTTTCCAAACAATTTGTTATTTCAACGGCAAAAAAGACATTTATATGCCTGATAAAATTCACAGAATCCAAATTTTTCCATATTATTTTTTGTTTTTTGTTTTTTTTTTGATGGGTCATAGATCTTGAACTCAGCCTGGGCATTATCCCTGAGCTCTTCAGCTCCAGGCTACCACCTTACCCTGGAGCCAAGCCCCACTTCCCATTTTCTAAAGGTAAATTGGAGATAAGAGTCTCAGGTCTTTTTGTGCCAGGATGGCTTTAAACCTTGATCCTCAGATCTCAGCCTCCTGAGTAGCTAGGATTATAGAAGTGAGCCACCACCCCCATCATGCTCATCTTTCTGGTTTTTTTTTAAACAAGCCCTTTGGCTGGAACTCGGTCTGAGCACTGTCCTTCAGCTTTCCTCAAGCCTAGTGGTCTTCTACTTGAGCCACAGCACTACTTCTGGTGTTTTCTGTGTATGTGGTACTGCGGAATTGAACCTTCATCTTCATACAAGCACTCTACAACTATGCCAAACTCCCAGCCCCTCCACATTAGTTTTTATGATAGATCTTTCCATGCATCCAGGATGGCTAGAAATCCTTCTTGAGTTTCCCAAGATCAGGGAGTATAGGTGTGTCCCATCCTGTGTGGCTACATAACCATTGTTTAGGGTACAGTTCTCTCTTCATTCTACCCATCTAGAGCAATTTTCATCTTCCATGTATAATCATTAAACATTCAGCTCCTGTTCCTCTCTACTCCATTCTCTGGAACCATCGTGCTTTTTGGCTCTAAGGGTTTGTTGATCCTTGGAAGCTCTGGAAGGGAAAACATACCCTAGCTCTTCCTTTATGACTGCTGTATTTTTAGTTTACTGTAATCAAGATTCATCTGTAAAATATAGTAAAATGTTCTTCCTTTTCAATGCATTGTTTTGCATATTTCTATCTTTGGATTATTATTAATAGTTGTGAATGGATTCTCCACATATTTTTTCTAGTCTCTGCTTTCTCTTCCGTTAGGTACAAATCTAGAAATAGAAGTGTTGGACCATATTCCTTGTAATTCTATATTTAGTACTTTTTAGCACTCTCCACGCAATTTTTGATTGTTTTATATTCCTTGCAGAAATATTCCAGAGTTCTACTTCTTCTCACTTCCTTCCCAGTAATAGTTTGACTTTGAAAGTTGTTTTTTTGTATGCGTGTGTGTGTGTGTGTTTGTGTGTGTGTATGTGGATCTTTTTGTTTAAAACTATATTTATATTAACATATTTAAAGTAATGATTTCATTGTAATTTTAATTTTTCTCATGACTGTTTATATTGAACTTCTTTCTCCATTTTGAACTACTATTTCTATATATTCTTTTTAGAAAATCCTCTCCAATCTCCAATTTTTTCCCTTTTTTGTGGGGTAGTGGGGAAAGTCATGGGGCTTGGACCTTGGGCCGTGAGCTCTTTAGTTTAAGGCTATTATCCTACCCTGAGTATTGACCCTCAGTTCTTCTGCTCACAGCTCCCTACCCCTCTTCCCATTATATACAGAACAAAGGTCATCCTCAGTCTTTTTGAAAAAGTAAAACATACAGTAAATTTGTAGTATGAATCAGCAATAAATAAATTTCTTGCCAGGTGCAGTGACTTCTACCTGTAATCCTATCTACTCAGATATCAGGCTGATATCTAATGATTTGGTTCAAAGCCAGCCTGGGCATTAGAAAGTCTATGAGACTCTCATCTACAGTTAACCACTAGAATATGGGAAATGGCACTGTGGCTTCATAGGTAGAGTGATAGCCTTGAGTTGAAGAGCTCAGGAACAGTGCCCAGGCCCAGAGTTCAAGCCTTACAAATCCCCCAGCCAAAAAAAAGAAAAAAAAGTTTCTTCCCCAAGTGATTATTATGCCAGACATAGAACATTAACATTCTGGGTGTACTTCACAGTATTATTACTTGATACCCTAAGATTTTGCAATATTCTCACAGAACCAGCATATGTCATCATATAATATAGTTCCTTTTCAATGGAATAATTCCATTTATAAGCTAAATCTACTCCCCCGACTTATTTTTGTCGATACCACAATTGCTCTACCATGATATGCCACAAGCCATTAAACATTTTATGGTGGGTAATTGGAAAGGAGTCCCATGGAATTTTGTGCCAGGCTGGCTTTGAACCATGGTCCTCAGATCTCAGTCTCCTGAGTAGCTAGGATGACAGGCGTGAGCCACCAACACCTGGCTTGCCATTTTATTTTTTGTGGGTCTTGGGACTTGAACTCTGGGCCTAGGCACCATCCCTAAGCTTTTCAGGTCAATATTTCATGTAAGTCTAAACATTTAAGTAAAGGAATACAATTCCAACAAAAAAAGAATAAAATTCCAGACATGGTGTGTTTATAACTCAGTGCTAATTACTTGATGAAAATGTGCCATTCCAGAAGCTGGTGTCATTTGATGATGTAGCTGTGGATTTCAGCTGGGAGGAGTGGCAGCATCTGGACAATGCTCAGAGGATCCTGTACAGAGATGTAATGCTGGAGACCTACAGCAACCTGGTGTCTTTAGGTAAGCAAAAGTCAAATTCACTTGCAAGGCCAAGTGCCTTGTTATTTTGCAGATACGTGAATGTTTATCAAACTTTGAATACTATTTAAATGAAAGATTCCAGGCCCTGAGAAGTATCATTACTTTCTAAAGAAAACCTAAGGTAATTTTGTACTCATTCTTCAGGATACCTTCAGAATACTTTGACAACAGTTCTAAATTATGTTTCCTCTAATGGAGACGACATTCCAAACTTACACAGTAATTGTAAGTGGATAAACCATCCAGAATAGAATATATATCATTATTGGAAATAGGATCTACAAATCACTAAACAGTGAGTTTATAATGGAAACCTGGCACTAGGTGCAATGTTTCATGCCTGTAATCTTAAAATATTCAGGAGGAAGAAATCTAAGAATTCTAATTTGAAGCCAGCAATGGCTTAAAGATTGCCATGAAACTCTATAACTCCAAGTAACCCCTCAAAAATGTTAGTGGAGTGTCAAGAGTTTGACTTTGTGGTTGAGTGCTTGCCTAGCATGCATGAAGACCTATGGATGTAAGTGGAGCTGGGACTCAAACTGGTATTTTTCTAGCCTTGAGCAAGACAGCTAAGTTTATGCCCTACAAAATGAATGCAGAGCTGGGGAAAAGTCAACCATGGAGCCAGTGAGAAATGAGAGAAAATATTTAATAGATAACTTGTGAGTAGGATGTCTGCGAACTTAAAGCAATGATGACACAGCATAAGCAATAACTCTCTACTGTTTCTAATTTACAGGGCCCTATGTTCCCAAACCTGTATTAATTGACAAGCTAGAGCACTGTGCAGACCTCTGGATAGGAAATTCCTCTGACAAGAATATCACAGGTGAATGAATGCATCTTCATATTGATGTTGGAGCCTGAGCCCCATTGGTAAGTTCATGTTGTGATGTACTGAGCAATAATATTCTTAGTTACCCTAAATCCTGTGTGGAACCTATGGAATTCTTTGTGAATGAATCAAGAATTATTCTCTTTTCCCAATCCTATGCTTGGTCTCAGGGCCTGAGCATGGTCCTTGGGTTTTCTCAAGGCTAGCTCTCTACTTCTTGAGTCATAGCACCACTTCTGGCTTTTTCTTTGTATGTAGTACCAAGAAACTGAACCAGGTCTTTGTGCATGCTAGCCCAAACCCCCGGCACCAAGAATCATAGGGTGATATGATGAATTCTATGTTGCAGTAGAGTTAAAGTTAGATTTCTCTGTAGAAATCACTGTGAAACAAAATAAAATGAGAAAGCCATGAGCCCGTGGCTCATGCCTGTAATCCTAGCTACTTAGGAGGCTGAGATCTGAGGATCAAGGTTCAAAGACTGACCTATCACAAAAACACCTTAGACTCTTCTCTCCAATGAACCAATCGAAAATGAGAAGTGGGGTTGAGGCTAAAACATAGGGCAGTAGCCTTGAGCTGAAGAGCTCAGGAAGAACAGCCAGGTCTAGAATTCAAGTCCCATGAGTGCAAAACAAGAAAGAAAGAAAGAAAGAAAGAAAGAAAGAAAGAAAGAAAGAAAGAAAGAAAGAAAGACAAAGAAAGAAGAAAGAGGGAAAGAAGAGGGAAGGAAGGAAAGGAAGGAAGAAAGAAAGAAAGAAAGAAAGAAAGAAAGAAAGAAAGAAAGAAAGAAATTTCATTTCTTTAAAACTAAGACTATAAATGATTGAGCAAACAAGGAATAAGTCAGGACATTATTCTCTGATAAGGATAGTATCTTTTTGCTTGTAGGAAGAGACTGGTATTCAGAACCAGACCTTTCCACCAGAAATTGAGCCTAGTGGTAGAGTGCTTGCCTACCATGCACAAGGCACAGGTTTGATTCCTTATTACCACATACATAGAAAAAGCCAGAAGTAATGACTGCATTGGTAGGGTTCTAGTCATGAGAAAACCCAAGGACAGTGGTTAGGTCCTAAGTTGAAACCCAGGAATGGAAGGAAAAAAAACAACAAAGTTTCAATCAACATAAGAAAATTAACTAGACAATGAGCTGGGGATTTTCTGGTCTTCCATCGTTCTGAGGGACAGGAGTGTTAGAAAAGGAATTTTTATAAGACTTCAAATGGAAAGAAACAAATTTCAAAATTCCCACAAATACCTAAATTGAGACTTTAGTGAGAAGTTGTAACTGAAGGGATATAGGTGTAAGTCCTTACTCTCAAGAATCGTTCTTGCTTGGATCAAAGGCAAACAGACATATAAACCAACTTGTGGCCGTTGAATCTAGAAAAAATTCGTGTTCCTCACTTAATGGTTAATAAGCAAACAGCATTGAAACTGGGTAAGGTAATCCTATCTGCTACTCAGGACCTGAGACTCTTATCTGTAGTTAACTCTAGAAAAGAGTATGTGGGGCTGTAGCTCAAGGATAGGGGTTATAATCTTCTGCTGAAGTGTTCAGGGACAGGGCCGAGGCCTATAAACTACAAAAAAAAAGAAAAGAAAAGAGAAGAAAGTTTTAAAAAGAGGCAAAACAGCACAATATTTAGATTATTTCTCAAAAATAAAAGAAAGGCAGCTATTCCTCAATGTATAAACAAAACAGTATTTGAAAAAAAACAGCTGCAGGTATAGTATAGGTAGTACTCAGCTTAAAACTGTAGCAATACATAGTTGGGTAATTTCAATAAATATTTCCTGTGATATAAAAAGAGAACTATTATATAAGTACCGCACGCTAACCGATTGCGCCACTGGAGCACTCCTTTGCTGTCCCTTGGTTATCTCATATTGGTATAGTATCTCACTTCGTCATCTGATTTATTGAATTTATTTGTATTTGGATATTTGAAATTTGATAGGGAAGGGGGGAAAATCAAGACGGGTGGGGGGTGTGGGGGGGGAGGGATACGGGTACCAAGACAGATGAAACGGTATCAATGTATGTGAATTAATGCACCTTCTCTCTGGCCAATATCATGTAACCCTTTTACTAATTACAATAAAAAAATACAAAAAAAGAGAACTAAAACACAGAAAAACATTATTGGTCATTGTAAAATATCATTTTCTTAATATGTTAGGGAGAAAAGCATATATTTCTCACAAATCAATTTCCACTTTTATATTTTAAAATATCTAACACTTAGGATGGGAAAGTAAAGTCATTACCTTTACAGTAAGGAATATTTGTATCTCATGTATGTTTGTGTCTTTTTTTCTATGACTCATTTTAGATGTCCAGGTAATGGAAAATGTGTTCAAGACCTGCCAGGAAAGTCCACATGAATGTCTTTGTGAAGTAGCAGTTGCAAGTAGTATCGAAGTGGAGGAAAACGTGAGATTAGCAACAACTTTAAATTTGAGCTCTACACATAATCCAGAGCTGATTAGTAATAACGGTAACAACTTAGCGGTGAGGACTGAGGAGTTCATTAAGTGTCAGAACATGCTTCTGTCTCCTAAGCCTGATGAGATGCATGCTGCATATAGATCTCGTATGTCTCCTGTTCTTAAAAAATCCATCGGATATTCAGAGCATTTTATTCATGACTGTGACAGTCCAAAAGATCTGCAGTATCATAATTCTGTTCTCCCTGCCCAAGAAATTCTTCAGGGAGGGAGGAAAACTGCTAAATGTACTGTGTGATGAAAAATATTGTACTTAACACCGACCATCACTACACTTCCGAAAATGTACACAGGAGAGACTCCTCATACATGTAGTGAATGTGAGAAATCTTTCAGTAATGAAATACGCCTTACAATACCTCAGAGCAAATATCCTGAGATATGTGATGCGTACATCAAGTGTGAAAATTAATTTCTGAGGAGTCAGACCTGACGCTCCAACCTCGATCTCCAAGAGAAGACAAACCTTATGAATATGAGGAACGTAATAAAATTTCTGCCCAGAATTCAGCTCTCAGCACACATCAGAGATCTCACACAGAAGAGAAATCTTATGAATGGGATAAATGTGGGAAGACTTTTAGACTGAAATCATACCTCACTTTGCACCAGAGAAGACACACAGAAGAGAAACCTTATGAATGTAACAAATGTGAAAAGTCTTTCACCCAGAAGATACACCTTCGAGTTCATCAAATAACACACACAGGAGAGAAATCTTATAAGTGTAATGAATGTGGAAAGTCTTTCCAAGGGAAGGGAAAACTTCGTGTTCATCAGAGAATACACACAGGAGTGAAACCTTATGAATGTAACCAATGTGTAAAGTCTTTCCGACAGAAATCTTCCCTCAAATTGCATCAAAGAACACACACAGGAGAGAAACCTTATGTGTGCAACAAATGTGGAAAGACCTTCAAGAGGAAGTCATATCTTGATGGGCATAATAGAACACACACAGGAGAGAAAACTTATGCATGTAGTGAATGCGGAAAGTCTTTCAAATGGAAGGTAAAACTCCATGTTCATCAGAGAATATACTCAGGAGAAACACCTTATGATTGTAACATATGTGGAAAGTCCTTCACACAGAAGCCAAACCTCAACATGCATAAGACAATTCAAACAGGAGAAAAACCTTATGAATGTAACCGATGTGGAATGTCTTTCAAATGGAAGTCTTCCCTCAAATGGCATCAGAGAACACAGACAGGAGAGAAACTGTACGAGTGCATCAAATGTGGTAAGACCTTCAGATGGAAGTCACATTACAGGAGGCATAACAGAATTCACACATATTAGAAACCTTAGGAATATAACCAAAGTTGAAAGTCTTTCATGCAGTATTCACCCTTCAGGAAGCGTAAGAGAGTTCACACATATGAGAAGCCTTAGCAATGTAATAAATAGGAAAGACATTTTAGTCTGTGGAAGAAAACTCAGCTTGTGTCACAGAACCAACACAAGATAAAACCCTTAATGAATGTAGCAAATGTTCAGTCTTTTCCCCAGAAGGCACAAGTCAAGATTTATCACTAAACACCCACAGGACAGAATCCTATGAATAAAATGAAAGGGAAATTTTTTTGAAGAACTCATAGTTGAGTTTGCATGATACCACACAGACACAGGATAAAAATCGTATGAATATAAGAATATGAAAAATCCATCATGAACGTATGACTAAGTAGAAAATGCACATAGGAGAGAAAAACCTTATGAATATTACAAATGTGGAAAGTGTTTGACCTGGAAGGCACACTTCTATGTTCATCACAAACCTGACTCCCATAGAAGAAAAGAAAAGCAAAAGTAACTCAGGCCCTGAGTTCAAGCGTAAGGATTGGAGAGAGAGAGAGAGAGAGAGAGAGAGAGAGAGAGAGAGAGAGAGAGAGAGAGAGAGAGAGAGAGAGAGAAACAAGAAATTCTAAATTTTACAGAGATAGAGAAGGAGAGAGAGAAGGAGACAGAAACTAATTTCTAAACTTTACAGTCTTTCTATTTCCTTACAAATTCTTCTATGTCATTCTTTCTGACAGAAGCACAGAATTCCATTGTGTAAAAATACCATATTTGATCTACTCATCAACTGAAGGGCATCTGGGTTGGTTCCATACCTTTGCTATAATAAATAGTGCTGTGATAAATGTTATTGTTCTAGTGAATTTAGTATGTCCTATCTGGACGATTGGCAAGTAGTGAAATTGCTGGATCACAGGGGAGCTCTATATTTAGTCTTTTTGGGATACTGCCATAGTGCTTTCCATAGTGGTTGACCGAGTTTGCAATCCCACCAGCAATGTAGTAGTGATCCCTCCTGGCCACATCCCCTCCAGCATACGTTATTAGATTTCTGGATCTTGGCCATTCTAACTGGAGTGAGGAGGAAAAGGGAAAGAGGAACTGAAAATTTCTCTCCTTACAGATGACATGATTCTGTATATAAAGAACCCTATAGACCCTACTCCGAAGCTGCTTGAGCTGATATAAAACTTTGGTAAGGTAGCAGGGTATAAAATGAACCCTCAATGTCAACTGCCTTCCTATATGCCAACAAATGAGAGGAATGAGGCAAGAATCAGGATAGCAACTCATTTTGCGATCAAAGAAAATAAAATACCTAGGAATTAACTTAGAATGTAAAGCACCTTTTTGATGGAAATATAAACCCTGGAGAAGGAAATTAACGCAGAACTGAGGAAATGCAAAAACCTATGCTCCTGCTTTGGAAGAAGTAATATTGTAAAAATGGCAATCTTGATAAGGACTATCTACAAATTCAGTGCAATATTCATCAATATCCCAATGTCATTCTTTAAAGAAACAGAAGAGGAAATCCAAAATTTCACTTGGAATAATAAAAGACCCCTTATAGTCTGTCTTCTTGCATGATACATAATGTTTAATCTCACCTTCTCCACCAAAATCTCACCTTTCTCATTGAGACATAGGTGGCCCTGTTTATTAGCAGCAAAGGCTCAAACGCGCAGTTTCAGGTGTCACCACTGCCTCTGTTACTGGGTAGATCCAACTCTGTCATCGATTCTGAGGTCTGCTCTGGGAGTCTTGGTCACAAGTTGTTCTGTGGCTTCTGCTGCCAGCCTGTGCCCATTTGCTTCCTTTTCCTCCAGCAGCCTACAACAGGGAATGAATTTCACGCGCTGATGCTCTCCTTCATATGCAGGGCAGGATGAGCCCAACCCTCCTTCATCTTCCTCTTCCAATTTTTGGGAAAAAATGTGCTGGCAGAAGTCCTCAGGTGTGGGGCATGGCTGATCCACGCTTTTATTCCAGGCTGGTCAGGAGGCTGAGATCTGAGTATGGAAGTTCCAAGTCACCTAGAACAGGAAAGTCTGATAGATTCTTACTACCAAAAATAAAAACAGCTGGGAATGGAGTTTGTGCTCCAGTGGTAAAGGGCTAGTCTTGAGTACAAATGCTTAGTGCCCAGGCCCTGAGTTCAGGCTCCAGCACTGCCAACAACCTCACTTTAGTGAGATTTTAGCTTTATCCATGTAGGCACATCTCACTGGAATCTTTGCTGGTAGAGATAGTCTTCATAATTTTGTCTCAAGGTAAAGGTCCTCCTGGGGTAGTACAAAAAACGTGTCATGGAGAGAGGAGCCCCACTTGCTCCAGGTTTGAAGATGGCATAGGTCAAGCCAGCATGGAGTTGGCACATCAGTCTTTTTCCTAGCACCACCTACCAGTGAATGTCCAATGATATTGATTGTTGTGGGATTGTGTGATTGAAGTGCCCCATTAAGGGCAGTGTTAGCACATCCAAACTTGGATACCAGGAATGCTGAAATCTCAAAGCTAAGATTTCTGTTGGCTACAGAAATGCTGGTGTGTCTGTTATTCACCAAAATTTCAGGTGCAAAGATTCTGAAGCTTGATGCCATGTGTTTATTCCATTTAGTAAAATTATTTTAATGCACTGTATAAGTTAAAACATTTGATAAGAGTCAGGGGTAGTGAAAACATTGTTCTTGAATTCAGGTGTCTGGCAGGGTAATGGGGGCGGTGTTTGTGGCTGGGACTATGAAGCTGGAGCTGCTATCAAACCATGGATCATGTTCCTCTTTGTCAGGGAGAAATGACTCCAAAGATGAAATTTGAATGGTGAGGAAAAGATGATGATGTACTCAGGAAATTTCTCCTAATGAAATGCTCATGTGGAAGTGGGATGGGGGCTGGGCATATCTGAGGCAGAGCTTAAGGGGGCTTCTCATGGCGTTGAGAACGTTCCTTGCGACTTCAGGCATGCAGCAGGGTGTTTTAGATGGCCATTGTGAGATGGATGGAATAAGACTGGAGACAAGATGAATGCTGGGATCCTGCAATGCTCTTGCATGTGTGGCTGGTGGCTCACTTGAAAGAACTAATTATGTCTAAAAAAGAAATCAGGAATTTGTTTTGATTAGATAATACCTGTAATCCGAGGCATATTCAGGATCCTGATCTTAGTATTGTGGTTTAAAACCAACCCAGCAAAGGGAAAAATGCATGAGGCTCTTACTCCCAGTTTAGCGCAAGAACAAAGATTGAAGGAGAGCTGTGGCTCAAGAGATAGAGTGCTACCTTGAGCAAAGAAAAGCTAAGAAAAAGCTCCAGGTCTTGAGTTCAAGGCCAGGAATGAAAGAAGGAAGTTAAAAAAAGGGAAGTATGTGAGGAAGGGAAATATATAAATGAAAGAGAGAAGGAACTACAAATTTAAAACTAGAGAGTATTTAAAAGTCATCAGTCCTTCTAAGAAAAGTGTTGGAGTATGGGTTCTATATGTGGTGAACTGGAAGCCCAGAAGTGACTTGTTAACCAAAGAGTCACCATGATGAGCAAAGGATAGAAATCTGCATGAGCCTCTTAGCGGATGGAGTCACAGAAGAGAACCTCAGCTCCTCAGTATATAGAGATGGGGAAGTTGGCATCACCTTGATGTCATTGTGTCCATGGAGACTGGAAGCCATGGCCCTGTGAAAGCACAATGTTCTGGTTACTGAGCTGGGAGGCTGAAGAGAGCCAAGTCCTGGCCATGAAGAAATCAGGGTGGCAGCAGAGCAACTCTGCTGCAGTGTGTGCCTGCTTGGCTGTTCTTATTCTGTGGTGGATCAGGCCGGAGCGGGTGATAGTAACTGTTTTGTGGTCACAAGCCCTTCACCAAGAGCTTCCTCTGGGATCCTCATAAGCTACAGGGTGGCTGGTGGTGGGATGTGTGTGGGGTGGAAGTGACAGAGGGATGGACGCATGGCAAGGTGGGTGAAGAGATGAGAGGAATGATGAGAGCCCAGTTCATTGGTTACCAAGGTTAATGGGTGGGAGGTAGAGAAGCATGAGGGAGGAAAGATGGAGGCAGGGGAAGGTAGTGACAGAGTGAGGCCATCTGTAGTGCCAGCCTGGCCATCATCTGAAGCCCATAGGCAGCTTCCTGATCCCTCACTTTGTCCTGCTGCTTGTGGATGGAATGTCACGTGTACCCAGAGCTAGGGGTGGGGCAATGTTAGTAGCACCTGGAGAACCATTGGTCTCTACCTGGGTGAGGGGCGGTTATGGCTCCCATGCTGGGTGGCCTGATAGCTATGGAACAGATCTCTCCTTAGCTACCACAGTCAGTGGCTGCTCTCCATCTAGGGTTAGGGCACCTGCTCAGCCATCAGGACACCCCATGCCAGGACAGAGGCCTACAATTCAGATGGAACACAGGGGTGAAGATGATCTCACCGTAGCCCTAGTTACATGGCTGTCCCTGCATGCAGGACAGGATGAGCTGGGGGAAGATGTTTTCTGTGTTTTTCCACAGCCTATCCCGGCCTCTTCTTGTGTCTGATTAGACCAAGAGAGTACCAGGTTCCCTCTCATAATCCTGGTTCCTTTTCTTTTACAATCATGAGGCTTGAACTCATGTCCTGGGTACTGTCCCTGAGCTCTTTTGCTCAAGGTTGATGCTCTACCATTTGAACCATAGTGCCATTTCCAGCTTTTCCTTTTCATGTGGATCTCTGATATGTCCAGTGCTGTGCCTGCAGGGAGGCACTCACCCCACAGACAGAGCCACCTCTGTCGTGACTTTGACTGCCCACAACCCTCACACCCACTCCTTGCACAACCTTCGACTCAAGTTTTAGCTCCTCTTGGACTGGGGGTCCAGCCTACCCCTTCCTACACTCACAAAGGGTCTACAATTGTCTTCCCAGGGTCCTTTCTTCTACCAGCCCGAGTACAGACTGTGCACATCTTGACGATCACAGAGCTCAAAGACAAAGGCTGAGGTGCAGAAGGGGGTGACCCAGTAGCTGCACAGGGCCCATGGATCATCCTGTGCATCCCCCAGCCTGTGACTTCCCCCACCCCCTTGGCAGGGAAGCTCCATGCCCACATCCTGATCCCTGGTCCCCTCCAATTCCATTCTCCCTTGGATTTTGCAGACTGTCTACCATCAGGATCTAAAATTCTATTCATCACTTTATGTCCTTATCACTGACTTGCTACTTTGGCAGGATCTCCCCGTGCTGGAGAGTGGGCATGTCATGTACTCTCTGTGGAGAAGTTGCCCCAGGAGAAGAAATATGCACTTCATGTGAGTGATGGACAGGGCAGGAGGGCTCCCTAGGATCAGAAGCCACAGGAGGGGTGCAGATGGGGGAATGCTAGGGGCCCCAGGGGACAGTGGGAGTTAGGGCACAGTTGGTTCCTTCTGCAGGGTTGACACCGCTTCACAAACCCAACAGAATGAGGTTCACATTACAGATGTCAGAGACAGTGCAGATTGCCAATTTGCGCAGGGGTCACTGTCACCCCCAGATGCTGGCTGCATGCTGGGATGCACGCAGAGATGTTTTCAAGATCAGATAATGAGGATATTGCAGGGTGTAACCATTCTTTTCAGATGGCTCTCTAGCTCTCTTGAGCTTCATCTCTATCTTTGGCTTTTTCTTGGCAGTTAACTGGAAATGAGAGTTTCATGGACTTTCCTTACTGGACTGGCTTCAAACAGAAGCTATGCACAGTTTTCAAACCATACCCTACTGAAGAAGGGAAGCTTGATCTGGTGCTTAACTGGGTTGCACTTTGGCTCCGTTTGCTATGCCTCACGGGAGGGGGCTCATCATTTGTAGACTAAGATCTCATGACCTTCAAAGCCAAATGCTACCTGAAAGTTCAGGGTCCCAGCCTATGTGTTGGGCCGGGGTGAATACATTCTCTGTTATGCTGGGTCATCAACCCATGTTTTAAGCTGGAAGTAGGCAGTGCCACATTTGATAAGAACATCTGCCAGAGATTGTCACCTCATGAAAGCAGATTCTAAATTTGTATTCCAATTCCTGTGGTGGAGAAATCCCCTCCAAGTTAGACAGGCTCACATCCACCTGCAGGTCACACTCCGAATGCACCCTTGAGTGTCCTCATGGTATTGGGATCTAAGTTTGTAGGGAATGCTGGTTTAGTACATGAATTAGCTGGACAAGTGATGACAAACGTGTTGTGGATTAATATGAGAACAATTTAAGAAGCCCTGGAGGAGCATCAACCTGACCCTCTGTGGTGCTATAAATCTGATAGGATGTTCCAGACTGAGAAACAATCACATGGCTTTGTGTTTGGCATCCAGACAAGTGAGTGCATGTCTTAGCTGTCAGCCAATACAGAGGAGGACATGAATAAGTAGGTGGAAAGCATCTGTAAGACACCTGTCTGGGGTCAGGTGGAGAGAACATAGGAAGGTAGATACCATGGCTGTGGTGGGCCCAAAAAAAGGGTAAAAGAGGCAAAGGAACCAGGTACTGGTAGCTCAAGACTATCATCCTAGCTACTCAGGAGTTTGAGATCAGAGGATCACAATTCAAAGCCAGCCCAGGACAGAAACTCCATGAGACTCTTATCTGCAATAAACTACTGAATGCAAGAAGCTCAAGCTCAGTGACAGCATCCAGGCCTAGCGTTCAAAACCCAGGACTGGCAAAAAAAGTATCAAAGGACAAGAAGCTGGCCAAAAGTTAGAGGGACTCTATCTTGACAAACAATACAATGGTAAGTTGCACTCAGAAGACTTGCACAAAATCTGGAAATGCCTGAGACCTATCTATGTATCTTTCCTGTTTGTCTAAATACATATGTTTATGCATTTATATATTAGTATAGAGAGACAGATCAATACATATGACTATACATATATACATAGCCAGACACTTATGGGTGGGTGGTATACTGTGTGAGAGTTTGTGTTTGTGTTTTGTGGATGGCTATCTCTGTTTAAGAAAGATAGAAAATATGTAAATATCTTTAAAAACACTTGATAAAATATAGAGATACATAAGCTCTTGAGGGAATCTGAAATGACAAGATTATTCACAGGCACGTTTATCCTTATGGATTCCTCAGCAAGTTTTAATTTTTTTCATTATTTTCTTTCTTTTTTTGAACCAGTGCTAAGGATTTCTCTCAGGGACCAGGTGCTGCCAATTACTAATTTTCTCATGGCTGGTACAAGAGGAACTGAGCCACAGTTCCACTTTTGCCTTATTTATTCGTGCTTAACTGAAGATAAAGATTTCTATCAGTGACTTTCTTTCAGGGGCTGGATTCTAACGAGGATCCCCAGACCTCAGCCTTCTTTATATAAAGAAGCTTCTTATATAAAGAAGCTTTATAGCTTCTTTATAGTTGAGTGAATCTCTCAACTCCAATTAGCTATAATAAGCTAGAAGTGAAAGACCAATACCTTTGAGGAAAAGATGCTAAGGGTTATCACACAGGCCCTATGAGTAAGCCCTAAACCCTGTACACATGTGTGCATGCACACATTGCAGATACACATACACATGCACACACACAATATCTCAGGCAATATTGTATTTTGAATTAATATCCAAAGATTGGACAACAGGATAGCAAGTAATAAAATCTGTTTTTCTTGTCTACATTGAGGGAAAGGGATAAATCACAAGATGCAGAAGCGAAGAATTCAGAGGCAAATGCTGTGAGTAAATAACTTGTAAAAAGCACATTTCTTTTCTTTTCTTTTCTTTTGTTTTTTCTGCCATTCTTGGGGCTTGAACTCATGGCCTGAGCATTGCTCTTGGCTTTTCCCAAGTCTAGCCCTCTGCCACTTGAGCCACATTGCCATATGGATTTTTATATCTGTGTGATATTAAGGACTCAAACCTAGATCTTCATGGATGCTAGGCAAGCACTCTACCACTGGGCCAAATTCTAAACCCTGATAACGTATTTATCAATAGTCATCATCATCATATCAAAATATCCTTTCTCCTACAAAGAATGAACACTTCTCTATGTCTGTAAGACTTTTTTTTATGTCACCAATGCTTCTGTGATTTTCCCACTTGCATTTTTACAGATGACAGCACAGATATTCATCAGGAAGAAAAATAGATTAGGATACAGAAACCTAACAACGTCCTAGTAGATTGAAGTGAAAAATATGTGCAAGATGGCCTGGGTGTTTCATCTATTTGTAGAGTGCTTGGCTACCACACAAAAAGACTCCGGTTTCATTCTGCAGTACCATATACATAGAAAACGCTGGAAGTGGTGCTGTGGCTTGGTGGGACAGCTATAGCCTAAAGAAAGCCTAAGAACAATGGTAGGGTTCTGAAGTCAAGTCCCAGGACTAGCAAAAAAATGTGCAAGAGACAAAATGCAAGCTGAGAAGGCACTGTGAAGCAAAATGTCTTGTGAAGGGTAAGGGGAATAGTGACAGTTAAGTTTGGATCTTACCTAAGAAAGGCTCCTTGAGCCTGATACCAGGCTAGCACTTACGCCTAGTTAATGACTTGGGATTTGAACAAAAAGGTGTGCTGTTTACTACATCCATATGTGAGGTGGGAAGGGTGATTCAGCCTCCAGTATGTCTTTGGGGAGGTCTTCTGTGAGCAAGGAGCTTTGGTCATTGGGCCTTGAAAGGTGACCCTACCTCCCTCACAATGGAACAGAATATGGAACCCTGGTAACCAAGCCACTGTATGTGACAACCAGCTCAAGCCAGCTCCCTTGGCCTGTGGCTCAGGAACCAGAAAGACGTTGCTGTGCTGTTGCCAAAGGTCAGGAGGCTCGCATCTCAGGCATGAGAGATATGGACGTCTCACTTGATGAAATAGATGCTGGATCAGTGCCAAGCCAAAATTCCAGTATATCAGGCATTTCTCTAGGAAGAAAGCCAGGAAACTCCAGGGCAACTCAGATGAGGTACATTGAGAGGAAACCTATTTGAACCCATCATCCTGCCCACACACTACAACCTTCTTGTGTGCTTTCAAGTGACTATACTGAGATTAGAGTGTGTCATTTCCAATCTACTCTATTCCAATTCCTCAGTGTGAAGTGTGATCCCATTCCTACATTTGAAATATCCACTGTTTTGCCAACATAGTGTGATGGAAAGTCAGCTCAGACTCTGAATGAGCCTTGTAACCTATGGATCCTGGAGGAAGGCCTGTTGGAGATGCTGCTGACAAAGCTGATCCCTGCCTACCAGAAAGGTGATCTCTTTTATGTGGGAAACTTCCTGCACAATTTCAAATAGTGGAGGACAATGTAGTAGTTGCTGGAAATTCTCTTGAAAAAGTGAGTGTTCCCCCTCCAAACCCAGGTTTGCTCACCCTTCCTGGCCAACTCTTGGAATACTTGGCTCCTCTCTGAGACTGTTTGGTTCACTGCGGTGTTCACAGGGGAGCTAAGCATGATACAAGTGCACAAACTACTTTATTATGACTGGGACACCATGCCATTTCATTTCCCTCACAAGCTACTGGAGTCTCAACAGTGTGCTTACTGAGAAGTTGGATTTCAGGCATGAGTAAGTGGCTCCCAACTGCAGCCCTCACCTAGGTGACATCCTAGGAAATCCCATTTCCCAGTAAGAAATGAGGTGTCAGTACTAATGGCGGAGGCCTGTGAAATACTGGAGTCAGAGGAAAAGCTGGGGGCTGAATCACTTTTGAGCCATCAGGGAGGGATTGTGATAGCTTTGCCTGTTAGAACCTGAAAGCATTTACATCTTGGTGTGTGGTCCAGTGCTGCCACTTGAACCTGAACCCAGGTCTAAATGCCATCCCTTTGGTGTTCAAAATTAGCACTGTACCATTTGAGTCATAGGTCAAGTTCTGGCTTTTTGCTGCCTAATTGAAGACAAGTGCCTTTAGACTTTTACTGACTAGACTGGCTTTCCACTGTGATCTTCAGAGCTCAGCCTGCTGGGTGGCTAAGATTAGAGGAATGAGCATTTAGTTCTTTATTTGGAGCATTCACTTATTGATTTATTTAGACCAATTACTTAGTTAATTTAAGGTGCGTTTCCTTTGGACAGATGCATAGAGGCCTCTCTCAGAAGCTTCTGGAAGTTGGGTGTAAAAGTCATCCTGTTCTCGAGTGTCTCTTACCCCCCTCCCAGCACAAAAGTGCACATCTCTGCAGGACAGCCACAGCATTAGAGTCCTGCAAGAAAGGGGCTTTGGTAGAAGGCTCAGGATGGAGAGAGAAGGCTCTCACTTTCCTTGTACCGAATGTGCCCACAGAATCATGTGTTCCATCTATGCGATGTGAATGGACTTCTACTCCAGTGATTTCTACGAGTTCAAGAACTGCCACACCCTGACACAACTCAAGCTCTATATGAGGCTCCAAATGCCGGCTTTGGACCTGCTCTTCTAAACACATACTTTTTGACCAGCTGGAGGAATGTGCGACCAGTAAGACCAAGAAAAAGTAGAAGTCCTGGTGTGGGTGCCTCAGAGCCTGTGAGTAGGAAGCCCATGTGGTCTAGATATTGGTTGGCCCTTACTTCTACAGAGCTCGGCAAAATGCCCTTTATGGGTGGTGTCAGCCAGGTAATGTCTGTCCTCTGAAAGGACTCGGGAATAAGCACTCATTAGAAAGACCCTACACCTCCTCAGAGTTCATTCCAAACTCCAGTTCTACAGGTTCCTCCACTAGATCCTCATGGAAGTTGAGTGACACTTCAACTTGCAGAGTCCACTCTGTCCACTCTGTACCTATTTCCATTCTTAGGTTTGGGTCATCGTGGAAGAGCTTATCCTGAACTCCGGATGAAAAACCCACCAATGGAGCTGGTGACTGATGGTTACTGAGAATCATCACTGCACTCCAGAAAGCATGGGCCTTCTGTAGAAATTACCAAACAGGTTTAGAGTCCTGTGGATATACCTTTTGCTCTGAACCCCATGTGTGACACAGTTGAACCTGCAGATACTATGGAGGAAGAAAAAGAGCAGCCAGATTTCCTTCCGTTTCCTTTCACACTCCACCCAGAGTCAGTCCATCTGAGTCAGAGTAACACTCCACTTATTGTGCAATCTGAAGGGGCACACGCTGGGCTCATGGAAAATGTCCCCATGGGAAGCAGCAAGTGTACTCTCAATACTGTATTCATTGGAGGAAAATGAATCCATCCTCACAGAATATCCAGACCCATCCATCTCACTAAAAGAGACTCAATCTCCATTCGACAAACCAGAATCCATCCCCCTCTTAACTCAGGAAGGACATTCTGTTTCTCATGAGGAAGGAGACCCTTCTGAGGACTCTGAAGTAGAATTACTGTCTGAAGGCAACTTGGAGGCCAGTCTGGATTTAGAGCTTCCCTGTCCCCTTCTTAAAAGACATCTCTTTATCTTGCTCTCATGATTATTTTCAAGTATTCATTGTATTTACTTTGCTAAACATAAGAAATTAATAACTAAAATTCCTTTTTTATTAGTTTTATAGCATTACTACAATTTTATGAGAAAAATTACCTAGAATGTTTATTTTACAGTTCAAGTAATCCATTTTGATAAATATATCAACCTACATCATTTATTTGAACACATTTTAAACTATTTTTTTCAGGAATGAAAATATATATATATTTGTTGTAAATGAAATTTATGACTTGGGGGGAAGGGAAAGAGAAAAGGGGGAGGGGGTAACAGTGTTTACAAGAAATGTACTCATTACATATGTAACAGCAATCTCTTTGTATATCACCTTGACAACAATTTTTTTGAAAAGTACAATAAGTTTAAATGTCTACTTTGGGCAGAATTTTTTTTTGCCAGTGTTGTGCTTAGACTCAGGACCTGAGCACGATCCTTGTTTTTGTTTTTGTTTATTCTTAAGGCGCAAGTTCTATCACATGTGCCACAGCACCACTTTTATCTTTTTTTATCTATGTTGTGCTGAGGAATTGAACTTGGGTCTTCATGCATGCTCGGCAAGAACTCTTCCACTAGGCTTAACTTATGGCCCCAGTGGGAAGGAAGTTTTCCATAAAATATGTAGGAAATATGTCCACTAAGGAAAAGCCATCAAAAATAGAAGAAAAATTATATACTTAGATAACGACCTGTCAGTATTATGGCAGATCTCTGTAATTCTAGCTTCAAGAGTGGCCTATTTGGACCGGGAGTTGGCTGGCTGAAGTAAAGTGCTATCCTTGAGCAAGCCCTAGGACAGTGCTCTGGCCATGAGTTGAAGCCATAGGACATGCAAAAAATAATAATTTAATGCCCGTGACTGGTGGCTCACCCTGGTAACCCTAGCTACCCTGGAGGATCGAGGTTCAAAGACGGACCAGGCATAAAAATCTGTGAGAATCTTATTTCCAAATAATCCAGAAAATTCAAAATGACAAAGTGCCTCAAGTGGTAGAGCTCTTGCCTTCAGCTGAAGAGCTTAAGGTAAACATCCAGGCCCAGAGTTCAAGCCCCATGAGTGAAAAAAAGAAAAAGAAAAAGAAAGCCCTTATCTAAGGCTGGAGTGCACACTAGTGGTAGTTTGCTTGCCTAGTATGCAGAAAGCCCTGTGTTCAATTACTCTGTACCACTTACACCAAAAAAAAGCTGGAAATGATCTCAGAAGGTTGGGTTCTGAGGATCACAGTTCAAAGCCAGGCCAGACACTAAAGTCCATGAAACTGTTACTTCCACTTAATCACCAGAAAACCAGAAGTGACAATGTGGCTCAAGGTGTTTAAGGTTGTAGCCTTGAGCTGAAGAGCCCAGGGACACTGCCCAGGTGCACAATTAAAGTCTTACAAGCAAAAGAGAGAGAGAGAGAAAGAGAGAGAGAGAGAGAGAGAGAGAGAGAGAGAGAGAGAGAGAGAGAGAGAGAGAGAGAGAGAGAGAGAGAGAGAGACAGGGAGACTGAGAGAGAGGGACAGAGAGAGACAGAGACACAGAGAGACAGAGAGACAGAGAGAGAGACAGAGAGAGACAGACAGACAGACAGGCAGACAGACAGAGACAGACAGAGACAGAGAGACAGAGACAGAGACATCAAACAGTCAGGTACTGCTGGCTGAAGCGTGTAATTCTAGCTACTATGGAGGCTGAGATTGGAGGATCTTGGTTCAAAGCCCAAAGCCAGCCTGGACACATATGTTTGTGAGACTTACATCACCAATTAACCAAAAATGAAGCTGTAGAGGAAGAGCGATAGCCTTGAGCTGAAGAGCTCAGGGACAGTGTCCAGGTCCAAAGTCCAAGCACCATGACGAATCAATAATAAAAAAAAGAAGATAGCTAATAGTAATAATGAATAATTTTGGGCTGGGAGTTTGGCCTAGTGGTAGAGTGCTTGCCTAGCATGCACGAAGACCTGGGTTCAATTCCTCAATACCACATACATAGAAAAATGCTGGAAGTGGTGCTGAGGCTGAAGTGGTAGAGCCCTAGCCTTGAGAAAATATAAGGACAGTGCTCAGTTCCTGAGTTCAAGCCCAGGACTGGCCAAATCAATAGTAGTAGAGTACTGGCATTGAACTGAAGATCTGAGGAACAGCCCAGGCACAGAGTTCAAGCACCGCAAACAACAACAACAAAATCTATGAAATGGCAGTGGTGGTTTTAAGCTAAGCAAAAATAGAGTAGAAACTGGTAAAATACATATTTGTGTGTAAGCAAAATAGCCAGACTTATGCATTAGAACAGGATAGCAACTTGAAAAAAAATTTTGTTTTCCATCTCACTAGGTTCTGTCTCTTAATTTATTCAAGTAAGTAAAATGCTGGGTTTTATAATCCTTGCTCTGAATATTAGAAAATCAGAATATCTCTCATTAACCAACAAAGACCAGGAACTGGGGCTTTGTTCAAATGGCAGAGTATCAGGCAAGAGAAGAAAAAATTGAAGTAAGAACTTGAAGTTCTTGTTCCAGAACCTGCATAGTAACAGAGCAGCAGCCTTGTGATGGTACCTCACACCTATAATCTTAGCTACTCAGGAGGCTAAGATCTGAGAATCAACGTTTAAAGCCAGCCAAAGTACCCAGTTAACTGCCAGAAAAACCAGAAGTGGCACTGTGGCTCACAGATTAAAGCACTAGCCTTGAGCTGAAGAGCTCAGAGACAGTGCCCAGGCCCAGAGTTCAAGCCCCACAATTGACAAAAATCAAACAAGCAAACAAAACTCACAAAGAAGCCTGCAGACCACAGTGGTTCTGCTGAGTCTCTTCTCTATGGGGATCAGGAAACATTTCACTTTTTCTGTCTCTTCCCATCTCAACATTCATGCTAAAATAAGACTGCGCTGAAAGTTTCAAATTATAAAAATGTTTTTCATGAAGCACCCTGAAATATTCACCGCTTATATCTCAATTGAAGATAGTCGATTTGGGGCTGCATTGGTAGAGTGCTAGCCTTGAGCAGAAAAGGTCAGGGATAGAGCTGAAGCACTCAGTTGAAGATCCAGTGCCAACACACAAAAGAAATTATGCACTTTATACATATTTTCTAATTTCTTAATGAATTTTTCAGTCTGTATAAATATAGGGTACAATCTTAGAGTTGTTTTGATTTGCATTTCTTTTATGACCAGAGATGTTCAGCATTTCTTCATGTGTCTATAGGCCATTTTTGTTTCTTCTTCTGAGAAGACTCTCTTTAAGTCTTTGCCCCATTTTTTAATGGGATGGTTATTACTTTGGAGGTTAGTTTTGGAGTGATTCAATTTTGTGAGTTGTTGATATATTTTAGATAGGAGGCCTTTGTCCGTTGTTTGGTTGGTGAAGACCTTCTCCCACTCTGTAGGCCTCCTGATTAGTTTACTAGGATTAGTTTACTAGCTATGTCCTTTGCCATACAAAAGCTCTGCAGTTTAATGCAGTCCCACTTATCCAGCCTTTCTCTGATTTGTTGTGATTCTTGGTCCTTATTAAGAAAGTTTCGACCTGTGCCAAGGAGGCCTATTGTATCTCCTATTCTTTCCTGTAGAGTTTTCAATGTGTCAGCTTTTACCTCCAGGTTTTGATTCATTTGGAGTTAATTCTAGTGCAAGGTGACAAAGAAGGATCCAGCCTTAGTTTTCTGCAGGTGCTTAACCAGTTCTGCCAGCACAACTTGTTGAAGAGGCTGTCTTTCTTCCATTCTATTTTTTTGGCTCCCTTGTCAAAGATTAGGTGGCCATAGGTCTCTGGTTTAACATCTGGGTCCTCAGTTCTATTCCATTGGTCTTCAGGCCTGTTCTTGTGCCAGTACCAAGCTGTTTTGAGAATTATAGCTCTGTAATAGAGTCTAAAGTTTGGAATTGAAATTCCTCCAGCGCTGTTCTTTCTGCTAAGAAGTGTTTTTGCTATACGGGGTCTTTTATTATTCCATATGAAATTTTGGATTGCTTCAGCTAGAATGGCCAGGATCAGGAAAAGGAATGACAACAGATGCTGGAGGGGATGTGGCCAGGAGGGATCACTACTACACTGTTGGTGGGAGTGCAAACTCGTTCAACCACTATGGAAAGCAGTGTGGCAGTGCCTCAAAAGGCTAAACATAGAACAACCCTATGACCCAGCAATTCCACTACTTGGCATTTGCCCTACACCCAGAAGCAAGTACATACTAAACCCACTAGCACAACCATATTCATTGCAGCACTATTCACCATAGCAAATATATGGAACCAACCTAGATGTCCCTCAGTTGATGAGTGGATCAACAAGTTGTGGTATTTGTACACAATGGAATTCTATGCTGCTGTCAGAAAGAATGACATCGCCCCATTTCTTAGGAAATGGAAAGACTTAGAAAAAATCATATTAAGTGAAGTAAGCCAGACTCAAAGGAACTTAGGCTCAATGGTTTCCCTCATTCGTCATAATCAGTAGAAACCTTGGGCTCTACTAGCAGAGACTTGCAATAGAGCAAAATCTTGATACATAAGGCCATATAATGTGAAGCTAATTGAAAGGACCCCCAGGATAGTGAAACAAAAGCCATATAATGAATGATTGTTGTACTTAATGTACTATGTTGTCTCTCATCTCCTTTGCTGTCCCTTGGTTATCTCATATTGGTATAGTATCTCACTGTGTTATCTGATATATTGAATTTATTTGTATTTGGATATTTGAAATTTGATAGGGAAGGGGGGAAAATCAAGACGGGTGGGGGGTGTGGGGGGGGAGGGAAACGGGTACCAAGACATGTGAAAGGCTGTCAATGTATGTGAATTAATGCACCTTCTGTCTGGCAAATATCATGCAAAAGAAAAAGGAAAGCAGAAAATGGTTCTGTCACTCGTGGTATAGCACAAGCCTTGAGAAAGCCCAAGGACAGTGCTCAGGCTCTGATTGCCTAGAGCTGTATATATATGTATATATAATGTACACATATGCCTATGTAAATATTCACACACATGTATACCACAATTTTGTCAGTGAAAAATGTATAAAAAGTAAGCTAAAATGAATTTTTTGTTTTTAGGATTGAATGATTCATCTCATATAAATACATTTTAGTGTTTAAACAAAAAAATAAATAAATAAATAAATAAATAAATAAATAAATATAGGGTACATTCCTTGTTACTTAAGTAAGATTGCTCTTTTTTTCTTTTTGCCAGTCCTAGGGCTTGGACTCAGGGCCTAGACATTTTCATTGGACTCGCTTGCCCAAGGTGAGTGATCTGCCTCTTGAGACACAGCGCCACTTCTAGCTTTTTTCTGAGTATGCGGTACCGGTGAATAGAACAGAGGTCTTCATGCATTCTAGATGAGCACTCTACCATTAGGCTACATTCCCAGGCAGTGAGATTCCTCTTACAGTCATTGTATGTTCACAGAGTTTGATCTCACACACTGTAGTGCCCTGGTTGGCTTTGACCTGTGATCCTAAGCCCTGAGCCTCCTAAGTAGCTGAAATTAAGTTATGAGCCAGCATGATGGCTTCCATTCTTTTTTCTACAAAAATATATGTAGTTATCTAAAATATATCTGTAGCTGAAAAAAATGAATCTCTCCCAAACAAATCTTCAAAGAAACAACCATCCTATTAAAAGGTGGGCTAAAGACTTAAAAGAGTATTCTCTGAAGAAAAAATTAAAATGGGCTTTAGACACATGAAGAAATGCTCCATATCTCTAGCAATAAGGGAAATGAAAATCAAAACAACTTTGAGATTCCACCTGACTCCAGTCAGAATGGCCATTATCAAAAAATCTAATAAGAGATACTGGTGGGGAAGTGACCAGGGGGGATCACACCTACACTGTTGGTGTGAGTGTAAACTCGTTCAACCACTAGGGAAAGCAGTGTGGTGGTTCCTCAAAAGACTGAACATAGAGCTTCCCTATGATCCAGCAAATCCACTACTTGGCATCTACCCAATTGTCCAGAAAAAAGGGCATACTAAAGCCACTAGCAAAATGATGCTCATTGCAGCACTATTTACCATAGCAAAGATATGAAACCAACCCAGATGCCACTCAGTAGATGACTGAATCAAGAAGATGTGGTACGTATACACAATGGAATGCTATGCTGCCATCAGAAGGAATGACATCGCCCCATTGTAAGGAAATGGAAAGACCTGGAAAAATTCATATTAAGTGAAGCAAGCCAGACCCAAAGAAACATAAGCTCAATGGTTTCCCTCATTTGTAATAATTAGTTCACATCTAGGACTCTCCTAGCAGAGGATTACAATAACTCAAAAACCTAGGTATATAAGGTCATATAGGATGAGACTAAATGAAAGGATCTCTAGGATATGGGAACAAGAGCTATATCTTGTGTCATCGTTGCTCTTAATCTTGTGTGATTTTTGTCCTTAATCTACTATGTTATTTCTCATCTCTTATTTTGCCCTTTGGTTAATGTCAGATTGTTACTGTATCTGATTTTTTCCCTGGCATATTGTATATATGTTTATTTGTTTATGTCAAATAGGAAAGGGAAGGGGGGAAACAAGATGATTGGGAAGGGGAGAGGAGAGGGAACTGGGGACAAAAACATGTGGAGTGGAATAAATGTGTGAGAAGTAATGCAGTCCACTACCTGTAAATGTAATCCTAACCCCTCTATACATTACCCTGAAAATAAAAAAGAGACTATAAAAATATCTGTAGAAAATGAGGCTGGATGATGGAAACAACCAGATGCCCTACTACAAAAAATGTGATACACACACACACACACACACACACACACACACACACACACACACACAATGGAATGATACATAGCCAACCGACAAGATAAAATAATGGCATTCTCGGGGAAGTGGATGAAAAGGAAAAAAGTCATATTAAGCGAAGTAAGCCAAACTCAAAGGAACATAGGCCCAAGAGTCTCCCTCATTTGTCAAATTCAGTAGAAACCTTGGGCTGTGCTACGAGAGATTTACAATAGAACAAAATCTAGAGACATCGTGACAAATAGTATGACACTAAATGTAAGGACCTCCAAGATAAAGAAACAAAACTCATATAATGAGTGATTGTTGTCCTTAATGAACTATGTGATCTCTTATCTCTTTTGCTATCCCTTGGTTATATCATATTGTTACAATATTTCACCTTGTTTTCTGATATATTTCATATGTGCCTAATTGGTTATTTGAAATTGGATAGGGAAGGGGGGAAATGAACATGAGTGGGGGTAGGGGAAGGGAAATGGGGACCATATCATTACATGGGTATCAAAGTTAGAGAAGTATTGCTCCTTCTATCTGGTGAATATAATGTAACCCTTCTATAAATTACAATAAAAATAAATACATAAAAAGAAGATCTGCACAGAAAAAAATAATAATGGCATTTTTGGGGTAGTGGATGAAATTAGAGTGAATCCTGTTGAGTGAGATAAGTCAAGACCAAGGAACAAAAGGTACATGGTATCCTTAATATATGGATATTAGTTTCAAACAGTAGTAGAGCGATGATTGAATAGTTGATACCCAAAGTTCTGGACATAATTTTGGAGATATAAACATAACTACATAGACATAAAAATCTAGGATAGACTATACACTCTATAGACATGTGTTTTATTATAGATTAATCTGTATCTATGACATACAAAGACTCAGCTTAATTTTTACTATATTCTAAAATTTATGTGCCAGTGATTGTATAGCGATTCCCTTCTTGAATACTTGTTGGTTAAACATGACATTTGAAATATGATGTAAAATTCAATGTTAATAAATTTTTTTAAAAAAAGAGGCCAGATGTAAATACCACTAATGTACTTGCTCTAAGTGGTACAGAAATTTTCTTAACGAATCAAGGAGTTTTATTACATCTTTATGGAATTATTTTAGTTCTGAGTGTTCTACACACAGTGATACTTCTGGAAAGATGATATAGCTGACTGTGTAGATGGTATGAAGACATACTGGCCTAAACGTAGAATAAAGCATTGGTAAGTGGCTGTTAGCTGTCCAGATTCTACTGGAATATGTGGAATGAATTTATTAAGCATAATGCAGGTTCTTAGTCAGATCAGGATCAAGATTATGTGGTTCCATGAGATGAATGACTAAAGATCAGAAAAATCTACTAAGATATCCAGATATACTTTTGAAACTAAGGTATCTGGACTCCTTTTTTTTTTCTTTCTTGGTGGGGAGCTTGAACTTTGGACCTGGGAAAGGTCCTTAGTTCTTTTTCCTCAAGGCTAATGCTGTACCAGTTTTAGCCACAACTCCACTTAGTTTTTGGGTGGATAAGTGGAGAGAAGAATCTTACAGTTTTTTTTTGTTTTCGTTTTTTTGCTTGCAAAGGCTTTGAATCACCTTCTCCCTGGCTAGTAGAATGACAATTATGACCCTCCAGCGCCTGGCTAGTGATTTTTTGAAAATTGGACTTTCTTCCAAATCACGTAACTGTTTCCTAGCAAAGTTTTGTAGCCTGACTTAAATGTGACAGATTTTTGTCACTTGGAGACACTCTGTGCTGAACGTTAGAAATCTACCAGCTGAGTCACAGTGGCACTTCCAGTTTTTGTTTATGTAGTGCTGAGGAATGGAATCCAGGGTTTCATACATGCTAGGCAAGCTACATTTTCAGCCCAAGGTTTATGTTTTGTTTTTTCAGTGTTATTGCTTCTAAGGTACTGTATGATGTTCTTTCATTTCCTTTGCTTTTTACCTCTTTTCTTCTTTTTCCCTTTAGTTTTATTCTCTGTAGTCACTGTGTTGAATTCGGGTACCCTGTGTCTTGTACATAGGTTTATGTGAATTGGGGAATGGGGAGGATATAATAAAATGGTAAAAAAAAAAACAAAAGCAAAGGAAAAAGGGTGAACCAATTGAACAGTGATACTTGGAAGACACTAAACGGAAATGAACTGAACAATCTGGGTGGAGAGGGGGCTGAGGGTAGGAAAACAGAGAAAATGAGGGAGGGGATAACAATTTTCTTAAGAAATGTGTTCATTACTTATGTAACCGTATGCCAACTATATATTGACTTAACAAAAAAAATTAACTTAAAAAATAATTTAGGCGGGTATGGTTTCTCACACTTGTAAATGTAGCTACTCAAGAGGCTGGGATCCAAGGATAGCAGTTCAAAGTCAGCCTGGGCACTGAAGTAGATGTGACTCTAATCTCCAATTAACCACCAGAAACCCAGAAGTGGCCCTATGGCTCAAGGGATAGGGCAGTAGTCTTGACATGAAAAGCTCAGTGACAAGACCCAGGTGCAGAATTACAGTCCCATGACTTGAATGATGAATGATACTAGCCAGGCTCTGTGCGCTCACACTTGGAATCCTATCTACACAGAATCAGGTTTGAATCCAGCCCAAACAAATTGCATGATATTCTGATTTACAGTTCATTACCAAAAATCTGGAAGTGGAGCTGTGGATCAAGTGGTAGAACTCTAGCCTGAAGCAAAAAAAAAACATTTAAGGACAGTTCCCAGGCCCTGGGTTCAAGTCCCATGACTTGGATAAAACAAACAAAACGTGATGCTGAGTCCTCCATCCTTTGGTGTTATAGTTCAATATTCTTGATATGCGTCTTAGAAATTAAGTCCCTAGAAAATACTCGCCCCTGAAATTCTGCTTCATAGCTGATTCATAGAATTTCAGCATCATTACTATCAACTTCCAGTTAGCATAGAAGTCTACTACTGAAAATTTGAAGAACACTTTTGAGTAATCCTAATAAATCTGTGTATCATCTGCACACACATCAAATCAGCAGCAGCTATGTTCTACTATTATCTAAATGTATTTAATCCCTTCTTGAGTTAATGAGCCTTAAAGAGTAAAACATATGTAGTAGTTATGAAACTAACAGTCACCATTCTTCTACCTAATATTGTAATATAAGTTTATAAATGCAAGGACTATTCTGAAGTGTGCAGAAGATAACTTCTAATTATAATATTCTCATGTAGTATTTAAGAAACATGTTGCTTGCTTTGGGAAAGCAAAGGCAAGGAAAAATGATATAAGTAAGTTCCCTATTTATCAGAAGGAAAATGCTATTGGGTTTAGATCAACTTCATTTATTCCGAGCTGATGAAACAAATATTTGCAATTCCTGAGGACAATCACTTCATTGTGATGCACAATCAGCCAGCTTAGATCAATCTTCCAAAAAAGGAAAGGAACAAATGAGAAGCAATTAAGGTTTCCAAAATGAACCAGGTGGTGGTGGAAGCTCACACTTGTAATTCTATCTACTCAAGGCCTGAAATCCAAGGATGTGGATTAAGTCTGTCTGGGATGAAAATATTCCTGTCTGAAACATCATCTCTGTTATCACAGCCCAGCTGATACACTCTGCCCAACAGGTTCCAAACACCAAAGTCCATTTCCTATCTGAAATACTAGCAAACGTACTCACACATTTTTTCCTCTTTGGGAGATAGTTGAAACATGTACCAGAAACATTTCCCTGGCTTCAGAGTGGAAGTGGAAATATATACTCACTAGAAGCCCATCTAGTAAATTACACTCAATCATCTTTCCTCACATATTGTTAGTTAAATTGAACAATGAGTGTTTGGATCAGAAGCAATGTGTATGAGCATACAGGTTGTAAAAGTACTGTACTCCTAGCTACTCAAGATAAGCTGAGACCTGAGGATTCCAGTTCAAAATCAGCCATGCAATGAATTCCATAAGATTTTTACCTCTAATTAACCAGCAAAAAACGAAGCGTTCTTTTGTGCTTAAAATGCCACAGGCCTAAGCTTTGCATAAAAGTGCTAAGGGGTAGCATTCAGGATCCCACTCGCTCCACTCCTTTTTAACATAATACTAGAATTCCTAGGCAGTGCAATAAGGCAAGATGCCTACATTTCTCAATGTAATAAAGGCTGTGTATGAGAAACCCACTGCTAGTATTATACTTAATGGTGAAAATCTAAAGCCATTCCCTCTAAAATCAGGAACGAGACAAGGATGCCCACTCTCTCCACTCCTTTCTAACGTAGTACTTAATTTCCTAGGCAGTGCAATAAGGCAAGAAGCAAGCATAAAGGGAATCCAAGTAGGGAAAGAGGAAATAAAACTATCCCTCTTTGCAGATGACATGATTCTGTATTTAAAGAATCCTATAGACTCTACTCCCAAGCTCCTTGAGCTGATTCAAAGCTTTGGAAGGGTAGCAGGCCATAAAATCAACCCTCACAAATCAACTGCCTTCCCTTACGACAACCGTGAAAGGAAAGAGGCAACAATCCCAATAGCCTCAAAGAAAATAAAGTACCTAGGAATTAGCTTAACTAAGAATGTAGAGGACTGAGACCTGAGGATTCCAGTTCAAAATCAGACATGCAATAAATTCCATAAGATTTTTACCTCTAATTAACCAGCAAAAAACAGAGCGTTGAATTGTGCGTAAAATGCCACAGGCCTAAGCTTTGCATAAAAGTGGTATGGGGTAGCATTCAGGATGCCCACTCTCTCCACTCCTTTTTAACATAGTACTAGAATTCCTAGGCAGTGCAATAAGGCAAGAAGCAAGCATAAAGGGGATCCAAGTGGAGAAGGAGGAAATAAAATATCCCTCTTTGCAGATGACATGATTCTGTATTTAAAGAATCCTATAGACTCTACTCCCAAGCTCCTTGAGCTGATTCAAAGCTTTGGAAGGGTAGCAGGCCATAAAATCATCCCTCAAAAATCAACTGCCTACCTTTACGCCAACAGTGAGAAGAACGAGGCAATAATCAGGAAAGAAACTCCTTTCACAATAGCCTCAAAGAAAATAAAGTACCTAGGAATTAGCTTAACTAAGAATGTAAAGGACCGTTTAGATGAAAACTTTAAAACCCTAAAAAAGGAAATTAAAGCAGAACTAAGGAAATGGAAAAACCTCCCATGCTCCTGGATTGGAAGAATCAACATTGTGAAAATGGCAATCTTGCCAAGGGCTATCTACAAATTCAATGCAATACCCATCAACATCCCAATGTCATTCTTTAAAGAAATAGAAGAGGCAATTCAAAATTTCATATGGAATAATAAAAGACCCCGTATAGCAAAAACACTTCTTAGCAGAAAGAACAGCGCTGGAGGAATTTCAATTCCAAACTTTAGACTCTATTACAGAGCTATAATTCTCAAAACAGCTTGGTACTGGCACAAGAACAGGCCTGAAGTCCAATGGAATAGAACTGCGGACCCAGATATTAAACCACAGACCTATGGCCACCTAATCTTTGACAAGGGAGCGAAAAAACTAGAATGGAAGAAAGATAGCCTCTTCAACAAGTTGTGCTGGCAGAACTGGTTAAGCATCAGCAGAAAACTAAAGTTGGATCCTTCTTTGTCACCTTGCACTAGAATTAACTCCAAATGGATCAAAGACCTGGAGGTAAAACTGACACACTGAAAAGTTTACAGGAAGGAATAGGAGATACACTAGGCCTCCTTGGCACAGGTCGAAACTTTCTTAATAAGGACCAAGAATCACAACAAATCAGAGAAAGGCTGGATAAGTGGGACTGCATTAAATTGCAGAGCTTTTGTATGGCAACGGATATAGCTAGTAAACTAATCAGGAAGCCTACAGAGTGGGAGAAGATCTTCACCAACCAAACAACGGACAAAGGCCTCATATCTAAAATATATCAACAACTCAAAAAATTGAATCACTCCAAAACTAACCTCCAAAGGAACACCCATCCCATTAAAAAATGGGCCAAAGACTTAAAGAGAGTCTTCTCAGAAGAAGAAACAAAAATGCCCTATAGACACACGAAGAAATGCTCCACATCTCTGGTCATAAAAGAATTGCATATCAAAAGAACTCTAAGATTCCACCTCACTCCACTTAGAATGGCCAGGATCAGGAAAACGAATGACAACAGATGCTGGAGGGGATGTGGCCAGGAGGGATGACTACTACACTGTCGGTGGGAGTGCAAACTCGTTCAACCACTATGGAAAGCAGTGTGGCAGTGCCTCAAAAGGCTAAATATAGAACTCACCTATGACCCAGCAATTCCACTACTTGGCATTTACCCAACAATCCAGAAACAAGAACATACTAAACCCACTAGCACAACCATGTTCATTGCAGCACTATTCACCATAGCAAAGATATGGAACCAACCTAGATGTCCCTCAGTTGATGAGTGGATCAACAAGTTGTGGTATTTGTACACAATGGAATTCTATGCTGCTGTCAGAAAGAATGACAACACCCCATTTGTTAGGATATGGAAAGACTTAGAACAAATCATATTAAGTGAAGTAAGCCAGACTCAAATGAACTTAGGCTCAGTGGTTTCCCTCATTCTTCATAATCAGTAGAAACCTTGGGGTCTAGTAGCAGAGATTTGCAATAGAGCAAAAGGCCATATATAAGGCCATATAATGTGAAGCTAATTGAAAGGACCACCAGGATATTGAAACAAAAACCACATAATGAATGATTTTTGTCCTTAATGTACTATGTTGTCTCTCATCTCCTTTGCTGTCCCTTGGTTATCCATATTGGTATAGTATCTCACTTTGTTATCTGATATATTGAATTTATTTGTATTTGGATATTTGAAATTTGATACTGAAGGGGGGAAAACCAAGACGGGTGGGGGGGTGTGGGGTTGGAGGGAAATGGGTAATAACACATGTGAAAGGGTATCAATGTATGTGAATTAATGCACCTTCTCCCTGGCAAATATCATGTAACCCATTTACTAATTACAATTAAAAAATGAAAAAAACGAAAGTTGTAGTGTGTGGGAAGGATGATGGGGTCAAATACATTTCTTCTTAGAAATATACCTCATCTGGTTGCCCTGGATTTTCCTGGCCTTCTTCTTAGAGAAAGGCCTGTTATACTGGATTTGTGGCTTGGCAAAGATCTAGCATGTACATCTTCGAGTAAGACATCCACAACTTCCATGCCTGAGACTCGACTTTCCTGACCTTTGGAAACAGCACAGCAACATCTTTCTTCCTCCACAGCCACAGGCCAAGTGAGCTGGCTTGAGCTGGTTGTTAGTTACAGTGGCTTGGTTACCAGGGTTCCATATTCTGTTCCATTGTGAGGGAGGCAGGGTCACCTTTCAGGGCCCAATGACCAAAGATCCTTGCTCACAGAAGACCTCACCAAAGACATACTGGAGGCTGAATCTCTCCTCCAATCTCACAATATACATGTGGATGTAGTAAACAGCACACCTTATTTGTCCATTCCCAATGTCTTCCACTAGGCCCAACTACCAGTCTGGTCTCAGGCTCAAGAAGCCTTTCTTAGGTAAGATCCAAACTTAAGGGTCAATATTGCCCTCATCCTTTACAAAACGTTTGCTTCACAGTGCCTTCTCTGCCTGCATTTTGCCCCTTGTAGAATTTTTTTTTGTAATCTTGGGACTTGACCTCAGAGTGTGAACATTGTTCTTGGGCTTTCTTTAGGCTTTAGCAGTCCCACCGAGCCACAGCACCACTTGCAGCGTTTTCTATGTATGTGGAAATGAGGAATCAAACCTGAGTCTTTTTGCGTGGTAAGCAAGGACTCTACCACTAGGTCAAACACACAGGGCATCTTGCACATATTTTTGACGTCAATCTACTAGGATATTATTAGGTTTCTGTATCCTAATCAATTATTTCCTGATGATTAGCTTTGCTGTCATGTGTAAAAAATGCAAGAGGGAAAGACACAGAAGAATTAGTGAAATTTAAAAAAAAGCATTACCCACATAGATAAGTGTTCATTCTTTGTAGGAGAAAGGATATTTTGATATGATGATGATGACTTTATAATTACTATGTCAGGGTTCAGAGTGTGGCATAGTGGTAGAGTGCTTGCCTAGCATCCATGAAGATCTGGGTTTGATTGCTCAGTATCACATAGATAGAAAATCTAGATGTGGCACTGTGGCTCAAGTGGCAGAGGGCTAGACTTGAGAAAACACGAGGACAGTGCTTAGGCCCTGAATCCCAGCCTAAGACTGGCAGAAAGATAAAAAAAAATAAAAAGGCTTTTTACGAGCTAATTCACTCACAGCATTTGCTTCTGAAATCTTTGCTGCTGCATCTTGTGAAATAGCCCTTTCCCTCAACATAGACAAGAAAAACAGATCCATCCCATGGTCCACTGTGAGGTCACTGGTTGGGCTAAGAGCTAGTCGTGCAGCAACACATAAGTTTTATTCTAATACTTTCCAAACTTTGTACTCAATATGCTACCTACTTACCATCTTAGGTCAGTTATCCTTATGCTATACCTTTTCTTCAGGACTACAATATTCTTACACTCCTACGTTAATCCTCTTGTACCTCCCCTGACCTCTCTCATTCTTTTTTTCTATCTCTGGACCTCTGCTCGTCATTCAACCCTTATACTGCACGGATCTACACTTGATGGCTGTTGAGCAATATTGTATATGTAGGTGGTTAATTATTCTCTAGGCTCAGAGGGACTTAAAGACAATAGAGATTGGATTGAGAGGCTTATTGTTTTGGGTATAATTCGTTTATCAGTGGTTGTATTAGACTGGTCTGTAAGTGCACAAAAGAAAGAGTGATAATGCCAATCAAAACTTGTGAGCATCTAGTGTCTGCCAGCTACAGAGGTCTAGGTTGGTTATATCTGAAAAACTATAATCGTATTTAGTAGTAATCTTGCTCCCATTTTCAAATGCGCAGAACAAGAAACTCAAGAAAAATGTCAAATCAAGAAACAACATCCCCCACCCAATGTAAACAGACAATGGAACAGTCACTCGCAAACCTAGAGGAGAGTCTTCCAAGTGCGACACAAATGCAATTGATAAACATCATTAATGGAAAATGTGAAAATATAAAGAAAGAGATAATGGAGGAAGTCATAGCTGAACAAGACGGTATCATAAACAAGGTGATAAGGGAAAAGAAGAAGCCATAAAGGAGGCCATAATAAAGGATTTTCAAAGAAAGATGGATGAATTCATAGAATCCACAAATAAAAACGTGACCAAACTCCAGCAAATGTCCAAAGAAAATAAAGCTACTGAGCTAACCACTCAAAAGAAAATAAAGGAGATAAAGAAATCCATACATGATCTAAAACAAGAGATGCAAGGCATCAAAAATGAGCAATTAGAAGCAAGGGAGATGAAAAATAAAGTAGATAGTTTGATAGCAGGTGAGACAATGCAGAGGAGAGAATTTCTGGGGCTGAAGATAATTTAGTTATTATAGAGAAAGAACAGAAAATGAGTCATACAAATCTAGGAAATATGAGAGAGCGCTTCAGGAGGTCCAATATGCAATTAGGAAGCCTAATTAAAGCCTAGTTGGTATTGAGGAGGGCGTGGAGAAAGAGGTCAATGGTATTGGAAATATACTTCAGGGAATCATCTCAGAGAATTTCCCAAATATCCAGAAGGGCAGGCCCATCCAGATACAAGAAGCTTTTAGAACCCCAGACAGACCTGACCAGAAAAGAACATCCCACCGCCACATTGTGATCCGAACTGGATCAATAGAAACGAAAGAAAAGATCCTAAAGGCAGCCAGGGAAAAGGGATCAGTAACCTATAAAGGCAAACCAATCAGAATAATCCCAGATTTCTCAGCAGAGACCATGCAATCACGAAGTGACTGGAAGCATATATGTCATGCCCTTAAATCAAACCAAGAATACTGTAGCCAGCTAAGCTCTCATTCATAACTGAGGGAACAATAAAAACATTCCATTCCAGGGAAAAGCTGCAACAATATGTCGAAACAAAACCAACACTACAGAGAATTCTCAAAGATGCTCTATACATAGAAAACCAAAATAAATGCAATATAGGGAAAGAAATGGCACCTAAACAGCATACCATCTAAGGACCACAAGAACTGTCAAGACACAGGCCCTACTAAAAGCTTTTAAAAATGTTAGGAAATAATAAATATCTCTCAATCCTAACTCTCAATATCAATGGACGTAACTCTCCAATTAAACGGCATAGGCTGTCTAGTTGGATCAAAAAGCAAGAGCCATCCTTCTGCTGTCTTCAAGAGACACATCTTACCCAAAAACAATCACCTTTTGAAAGTGAGAGGTTGGAATAAACTCTATTAAGCTAACTGCCCCGATAAACAGGCTGGAGTTGCCATCCTCATATCAGATACAATAGACTTCAAACTAAAATTAGTAAGAAAAGACAAAGAAGGTGACTACATACTACTAAAGGGATCTTTCCTCCAGGAAGACATAACGATCCTAAATATTTACACACCCTTTTGAAGATTCTCAAAAGATTGAAGATTCTGCCAGTGTAAGTTAGATTCCGGCATTGATATTAAATAATGCAACGAGTAGGGATTTATATTTGAAATATCACTGTTGACAAAATCTAACACACATGTGCTTAGTATTTACTTTTGATTTCCCAAGAAGTTCAGTACAAGCTAACATGTGTGGCACATATCGACTGGGAGAAATGATTCAGAATATGTGACTCATTTGAACAGGAGTCAGTGAAAAGATACAGAAGCAGGATACCCATATTGTGATAATTTGTATCTTTTGCATATTTTGTGTTTGTTATTAATTCCATTTGTAGTGTACATTTCTAGGTAAAAACTTTTAAAATGTTTCCAAACAATTTCTTATTTCAACAGCAAAAAAAGACATTTATATGCCTGATAAAATTCACAGAATCCAAATTTTTCCATATTATTTTTTGTTTTTTGTTTTTTTTTTTTTGTGGGTCATAGATCTTGAACTCAGCCTGGGCACTATCACTGAGCTCTTCAGCTCCAGGCTACCACCTTACCCTGGAGCCAAGCCCCACTTCCCATTTTCTAAAGGTAAATTGGAGAGAAGAGTCTCAGGTCTTTTTGTGCCAGGATGGCTTTAAACCTTGATCCTCAGATCTCAGCCTCCTGAGTAGCTAGGATTATAGAAGTGAGCCACCACTCCATCGACCTCAGCTTTTTGTTTTTTTTTAAAGAAGCCCTCTGGCTGGAACTCGGTCTGAGCACTGTCCTTCAGCTTTCCTCAAGCCTAGTGATCTACTTGAGCCACAGCACTACTTCTGGTTTTTTCTGTGTATGTGGTACTGCGGAATTGAACCTTCGTCTTCATACAAGCACTCTACAACTATGCCAAACTCCCAGCCCCATTGTTTCGGGTACAGTTCTCTCTTCATTCTACCCATCTAGAGCAATTTTCATCTTCCATGTATAATCATTAAACATTCAGCTCCTGTTCCTCTCTACTCCATTCTCTGGAACCATCATGCTTTTTGGCTCTAAGTGTTTGTTGATCCTTGGAAGCTCTGGAAGGGAAAACATGCCCTAGCTCTTCCTTTATGACTGCTGTATTTTTAGTTTACTGTAATCAAGATTCATCTGTAAAATATAGTAAAATGTTCTTCCTTTTCAATGCATTGTTTTGCATATTTCTATCTTTTGATTATTATTAATAGTTGTGAATGGATTCTCCACATATTTGTTCTAGTCTCTGCTTTCTCTTCCGTTAGGTACAAATCTAGAAATAGAAGTGTTGGACCATATTTCTATGTAATTCTATATTTAGTACTTTTTTAGCACTCTCCACGCAATTTTTGATTATTTTGTTTTCCTCGCAGAACTATTCCAAAGTTCTATTCTTCTCACTACATTCCCAGTAATACTTAGACTTTGAAAGTTGTTTTTTTGCATGCGTGTGTGTGTGTGTGTGTGTGTGTTTGTGTGTGTGTATGTGGATCTTTTTGTTTAAAACTATATTTATATTAATATATTTAAAGGAATGATTTCATTGTAATTTTAATTTTTCTCATGACTGTAAATATTGAACTTCTTTCTACATTTTGAACTACTATTTCTATATATTCTTTTTAGAAAATCCTCTCCAGTCTCCAAATTTTTCCCTTTTTTTGTGGGGTAGTGGGGAAAGTCATGGGGCTTGGACCTTGGGCCGTGAGCTCTTTAGTTTAAGGCTATTGTCCTACCCTGAGTATTGCCCCTCAGTTCTTCTGCTCACAGCTCCCTACCCCTCTTCCCATTATATACAGAACAAAGGTCATCCTCATTCCTTTTGAAAAAGTAAGTCTTACAGTAAATTTGTAGTATAAAACAGCAAGAAATAAATTTCTTGCCAGGTGCAGTGACTTCTACCTGTAATCCTAGCTACTCAGATATCAGGCTGATATCTAAAGATTTGGTTCAAAGCCAGCCTGGGCATTAGAAAGTCTATGAGACTCTCATCTACAGTTAACAACTACAATACGGGAAATGGCACTGTGGCTTCATAGGTAGGGTGATAGCCTTGAGTTGAAGAGCTCAGGAACAGTGCCCAGGCCCAGGGTTCAAGACTTACAAATCCTCCAGCCATAAAAAGAAAAAAAAAACTTTCTTCCCCAAGTGACTATTATGCCAGACATAGAACATTAACATTCTGGGTGTACTTCACAGAATTATTACTTGATACCCTAAGATTTTGCAATATTCTCACAGTACCACCATATGTCATCATACAATGTCGTTCTTTTTCAATGGAATAATTCCATTTATAACCTAAATCTACTCCCCCGACTTATTTTTGTCGATACCACAATTGCTCTACCATGATATGCCGCAAGCCATTAAACATTTTATGGTGGGTAATTGGAAAGGAGTCTCATGGAATTTTGTGCCAGGCTGGCTTTGAACCATGGTCCTCAGATCTCAGTCTCCTGAGTAGCTAGGATGACAGGCTTGAGCCACCAACACCTGGCTTGCCTTTTTATATTTTTGTGGGTCTTGGGACTTGAACTCTGGGCCTAGGCACCATCCCTAAGCTTTTCAGGTCAATATTTCATGTAAGTCTAAACATTTAAGTAAAGGAATAAAATTCCAACAAAAAAAGAATAAAATTCCAGACATGGTGTGTTTATAACTCGGTGTTAATTACTTGATGAAAATGTGCCATTCCAGAAGCTGGTGTCATTTGATGATGTAGCTGTGGATTTCAGCTGGGAGGAGTGGCAGCATCTGGACAATGCTCAGAGGACCCTGTACAGAGATGTAATGCTGGAGACCTACAGTAACCTGGTGTCCTTAGGTGAGCAAAAGTCAAATTCACTTGCAAGACCAAGTGTCTTGTTATTTTTCAGATACGTGAATGTTTATCAAACTTTCAATACTATTTAAATGAAAGATTCCAGGCCCTGAGAATTATCATTACTTTCTAAAGAAAACCTAAGGTAATTTTGTACTCATTCTTCAGGATACCTTCAGGATACTTTGGCAACAGTTCTAAATTATGTTTCCTCTAATGGAGACGACATTCCAAACTTACACAGTAATTGTAAGTGGATAAACAATCCAGAATAGAACATATATCATTATTGGAAATAGGATCTACAAATCACTAAACAGTGAGTTTATAATGGAAACCTGGCACTAGGTGCAATGTTTCATGCCTGTAATCTTAAAATATTCAGGAGGAAGATTTCTAAGAATTCTAATTTGAAGCCAGCAATGGCATAAAAATTGCCATGAAACTCTATAACTCCAAGTAACGCCTCAAAAATGTTAGTGGAGTGTCAAGAGTTTGACTTTGTGGTTGAGTGCTTGCCTAGCATGCATGAAGACCTATGCATGTAAGTGGAGCTGGGAATCAAACTGGTATTTTTCTAGCCTTGAGCAAGACAGCTAAGTTTATGCCATACAAAATGAATCCAGAGCTGGGGAAAAGTCAACCATGGAGCCAGTGAGAAATGAGATAAAAGATTTAATAGATAACTTGTGAGTAGGATATCTGTGAACTTCAAGCAATGATGACACAGCATAAGCAATAATTCTCTACTGTTTCTAATTTACAGGGCCCTGTGTTCCCAAACCTGTATTAATTGACAAGCTAGAGCATTGTGCAGAACTCTGGATAGGAAATTCCTCTGACAAGAATATCACAGGTGAGTGAATGCATCTTCATATTGATGTTGGAGCCTGAGCCCCATTGGTAAGTTCATGTTGTGATGTACTGAGCAATAATATTCTTAGTTACCCTAAATCCTGTGTGGAACCTATGGAATTCTTTGTGAATGAATCAAGAATCATTTTCTTTTCCCAATCCTATGCTTGGTCTCAGGGCCTGAGCATGGTCCTTGGGTTTTCTCAAGGCTAGATCTCTACTTCTTGAGTCATAGCACCACTTCTGGCTTTTTCTTTGTATGTAGTAACAAGGAACTGAACCAGGTCTTTGTGCATGCTAGCCCAAACCCCCGGCACCAAGAATCATAGGGTGATATAATGAATTCTATGTGGCAGTAGAGTTAAAGTTAGATTTCTCTGTAGAAATCACTGTGAAACAAAATAAAATGAGAAAGCCATGAGCCCGTGGCTCATGCCTGTAATCCTAGCTACTTAGGAGGCTGAGATCTGAGGATCAAGGTTCAAAGACTGACCTATCACAAAACACCTTAGACTCTTCTCTCCAATGAACCAATAGAAAATGAGAAGTGGGGTTGAGGCTAAAGACATAGGGCAGTAGCCTTGAGCTGAAGAGCTCAGGAAGAACAGCCAGGACTAGAATTCAAGTCCCATGACTGCAAAACAAGAAAGAAAGGAAGAAAGAAAGAAAGAAAGAAAGAAAGAAAGAAAGAAAGAAAGAAAGAAATAAGAGGGAAGAAAGAGGGAAGGAAGGAAAGGAAGAAAGAAAGAAAGAAAGAAAGAAAGAAAGAAAGAAAGAAAGAAAGAAAGAAAGAGGGAAGAAAGAGGGAAGAAAGAGGGAAGGAAAGAAAGAAAGAAAGAAGGAAAGAAAGAAGGAAAGAAAGAAAGAAAAAAAGAAAGAAAGAAAGAAAGAAAGAATGATATTTCATTTCTTTAAAACTAAGACTATAAATGATTGAGCAAACAAGGAATAAGTCAGGGCATTATTCTCTGATAAGGATAATATCTTTTTGCTGGTAGGAAGAGACTGGTATTCAGAACCAGACCTTTCCACCAGAAATTGAGCCTAGTGATAGAGTGCTTGCCTAGCATGCACAAAGACACAGGTTTGATTCCTTATTACCACATACATAGAAAAAGCCAGAAGTAATGACTTCATTGGTAGGGTTCTAGTCTTGAGAAAACCCAAGGACTGTAGTTAGGTCCTAAGTTCAAACCCAGGAATGGAAGGAAAAAAACAACAACAAAGTTTCAATCAACATAAGAAAATTAACTGGACAATGAGCTGGAGATTTTCTGGTCTTCCATGGTTCTGAGGGACAGGAGTGTTAGAAAAGGAATTTTTATAAGACTTCAAATGGAAAGAAACAAATTTCAAAATTCCCACAAATACCTAAATGGAGACTTTAGTGAGAAGTTGTAACTGAAGGGATATAGGTGTAAGTCCTTACTCTCAAGAATCTTTCTTGCTTGGATCAAAGGCAAACACATATAAACCAAACTTGTGGCCGCTGAATCTAGAAAAAATTCGTGTTCCTCACTTAATGGTTAATAAGCAAACAGCATTGAAACTGGGTAAGGTAATCCTATCTGCTACTCAGGACCTGAGACTCTTATCTGTAGTTAACTCTAGAAAACAGGAAGTGGGGCTGTAGCTCAAGGTTAGGGGTTATAGTCTTCTGCTGAAGTGTTCAGGGACAGAGCCGAGGCCTATGAACTACAAAAAAATAAAGAAAAGAAAGTTTTAGAAAGATGCAAAACAGCACAATATTTAGATTATTTCTCAAAAATAAAAGAAAGGCAGCTATTCCTCAATGTATAAACAAAACAGTATTTAAAAAAAACAGCTGCAGGTATATTATAGGTAGTACTCAGCTTAAAACTGTAGCAATACATAGTTGGGTAATTTCAATAAATATTTCCTGTGATATAAAAAGAGAATAAAACACAGAAAAACATTATTGGTCATTATAAAATATCATTTTCTTAATATGTTAGGGAGAAAAGCATATATTTCTCATAAATCAATTTCCACTTTTATATTTTAAAATATCTAACACTTAGGATGGGAAAGTAAAGTCATTACCTTTACAGTAAGGAATATTTGTATCTCATGTATGTTTGTGTCTTTTATTCTATGACTCATTTTAGATGTCCAGGTAATGGAAAATGTGTTCAAGACCTGCCAGGAAAGTCCACATGAATGTCTTTGTGAAGTAGCAGTTGCAAGTAATATCGAAGTGGAGGAAAACGTGAGATTAGCAACAACTTTAAATTTGAGCTCTATACATAATCGAGAGCTGATTAGTAATAACGGTAACAACTTAGGGGTGAGGACTGAGGAGTTCATTAAGTGTCAGAACATGCTTCTGTCTCCTAAGCCTGATGAGATGCATGCTGCTTATAGATCTCGTATGTCTCCTGTTCTTAAAAAATCCATCGGATATTCAGAGCATTTTATTCATGATTGTGACAGTCCAAAAGATCTGCAGTATCATAATTCTGTTCTCCCTGCCCAAGAAATTCTTCAGGGAGGGAGGAAAACTGCTAAATGTACTGTGTGATGAAAAATATTGTACTTAACACCGACCATCACTACACATCCGAAAATGTACACAGGAGAGACTCCTCATACATGTAGTGAATGTGAGAAATCTTCAGTAATGAAATACGCCTTACAATACCTCAGAGCAAATATCCTGAGATATGTGATGCGTACATCAAGTGTGAAAATTAATTTCTGAGAAGTCAGACCTGACGCTCCAACCTCGATCTCCAAGACAAGACAAACCTTATGAATATGAGGAACGTAATAAAATTTCTGCCCAGAATTCAGCTCTCAGCACACATCAGAGATCTCACTCAGAAAAGAAATCTTATGAATGGGATAAATGTGGGAAGACTTTTAGACTGAAATCATACCTCACTTTGCACCAGAGAAGACACACAGAAGAGAAACCTTATGAATGTAAAAAATGTGAAAATTCTTTCACCCAGAAGATACACCTTCGAGTTCATCAAATAACACACACAGGAGAGAAATCTTATAAGTGTAATGAATGTGGAAAGTCTTTCCAAGGGAAGGGAAAACTTCGTGTTCATCAGAGAATACACAGAGGAGTGAAACCTTATGAATGTAACCAATGTGTAAAGTCTTTCAGACAGAAATCTTCCCTCAAATTGCATCAAAGAACACACACAGGAGAGAAACCTTATGTGTGCAACAAATGTGGAAAGACCTTCAAGTGGAAGTCATATCTTGATGGGCATAATAGAACACACATAGGAGAGAAAACTTATCCATGTAGTGAATGCGGAAAGTCTTTCAAATGGAAGGTAAAACTCCATGTTCATCAGAGAATATACTCAGGAGAAACACTTTATGAGTGTAACATATGTGGAAAGTCCTTCACACAGAAGCCAAACCTCAACGTGCATAAGACAATTCAAACAGGAGAAAAACCTTATGAATGTAACCGATGTGGAATGTCTTTCAAATGGAAGTCATCCCTCAAATTGCATCAGAGAACACACACAGGAGAGAAACTGTACGAGTGCATCAAATGTGGTAAGACCTTCAGATGGAAGTCACATTGCAGGAGGCATAACAGAATTCACACATATTAGAAACCTTAGGAATGTAACCAAAGTTGAAAGTCTTTCGTGCAGCATTCAGACGTCAGGAACTGTAAGAGAGTTCACACATATGAGAAGCCTTAGCAATGTAATAAATAGGAAAGACTTTTTAGTCTGTGGAAGAAAACTCAGCTTGTGTCACAGAACCAACACAAGATAAAACCCTTAATGAATGTAGCAAATGTTCAGTCTTTTCCCCAGAAGGCACAAGTCAAGATTTATCACTAAACACCCACAGGATAGAATCCGATGAATAAAATGAAAGGGAAATTTTTTTGAAGAACTCATAGTTGAGTTTGCATGATACCACACAGACACAGGACAAAAATCATATGAATATAAGAATATGAAAAATCCATCATGACCGCATGACTAAGTACAAAATACACATAGGAGAGAAAAACCTTATGAATATTACAAATGTGGAAAGTGTTTGACCTGGAAGGCATACTTCTGTGTTCATCACAAACCTGATTCCCATAGAAGAAAAGAAAACTAATGAATAGAACAAATGTGCAATGACTTTTAATCAGAAGTCAGTCTTCAGTACATTTCAGAACATACACAATAGAGAAATTTTGAGTAATGAAAAACATTTAGCTATATATAGAATCTCTGTATATGGGAGCATTAGGGTAAGTCTTCTAAACAAAGTCAACCTTCAGCAAGCATTAAGAGCACTCACAGAAGAAATAATAGCATGTAGGAAAACCTTTGTCAGAAACCTCTAAAAGCTGCCTGTGTGGCTTAGTGGTAGAGTGCTAACCTATCAAGGATGAAGGCCTGGGTTAGATTCCCAAATACTACGTGAAAAGAGCAAGCCAGAAGCAGCACTGTGGTTCTAATGGTAGAGTGCTAACCTTGAGCAAAAGTAGCTCAGGCCCTGAGTCCAAGCCTAAGGATTGGAGAGAGAGAGAGAGAGAGAGAGAGAGAGAGAGAGAGAGAGAGAGAGAGAGAGAGAGAGAGAGAGAGAGAGAGAGAGGGAGAGAGAGAGGGAGAGAGAGAGAGAGAGAGAGAGAGAGAGAGAGAGAGAGAGAGAGAGAGAGAGAGAGAGAGAGAGAGAGAGGGAAACAGGAACTTCTAAATTTTACAGAGATAGAGAAGGAGAGAGAGAAGGAGACAGAAACTAATTTCTAAACTTTACAGTCTTTCTATTTCCTTACAAATTCGTCTATGTCATTCTTTCTGACAGAAGCACAGAATTCCATTGTGTAAAAATACCATATTTCATCTACTCATCAACTGACGGGCATCTGGGTTGGTTCCATACCTTTGCTATAGTAAATAGTGCTGTGATAAAGGTTATTGTTCTAGTGAATTCAGTATGTCCTATCTGGACGATTGGCAAGTAGTGAAATTGCTGGATCACAGGGGAGCTCTATGTTTAGTCTTTTTGGGATACTGCCATAGTGCTTTCCATAGTGGTTGAACGAGTTTGCAATCCCACCAGCAGTGTAGTAGTGATCCCTCCTGGCCACATCCCCTCCAGCATAAGTTATTAGATTTCTGGATCTTGGCCATTCTAACTGGAGTGAGGAGGAAAAGGGAAAGAGGAACTGAAACTTTCTCTCCTTACAGATGACATGATTCTGTATTTAAAGAACCCTATAGACTCTACTCCGAAGCTGCTTCAGCTGATATAAAACTTTGGTAAGGTAGCAGGGTACAAAATTAAGCCTCAATGTCAACTGCCTTCCTATATGCCAACAAATGAGAGGAATGAGGCAAGAAACAGGATAGCAACTCATTTTGCTATCAAAGAAAATAAAATACCTAGGAATTAACTTAGAATGTAAAGCACGTTTTTGATGGAACTATAAACCCTGGAGAAGGAAATTAACGCAGAACTGAGGAAATGCAAAAACCTATGCTCCTGCTTTGGAAGAAGTAATATTGTAAAAATGGCAATCTTGATAAGGACTATCTACAAATTCAGTGCAATATTCATCAATATCCCAATGTCATTCTTTAAAGAAACAGAAGAGGAAATCCAAAATTTCACTTGGAATAATAAAAGACCCCTTATAGTCTGTCTTCTTGCATGATACATAATGTTTAATCTCACCTTCTCCACCAAAATCTCACCTTTCTCATTGAGACATAGGTGGACCTGTTTACTAGCAGCAAAGGCTCAAACACGCAGTTTCAGGTGTCACCACTGCCTCTGTTACTGGGTAGATCCAACTCTGTCATCGATTCTGAGGTCTGCTCTGGGAGTCTTGGTCACAAGTTGTTCTGTGGCATCTGCTGCCAGCCTGTGCCTATTTGCTTCCTTTTCCTCCAGCAGCCTACAACAGGGAATAAAGTTCAGGCGCTGATGCTCTCCTTCATATGCAGGGCAGGATGAGCCCAACCCTCCCTCATCTTCCTCTTCCAATTTTTGGAAAAAAATGTGCTGGCAGAAGTCCTCAGGTGTGAGGCATGGCTGATCCACACTTTTAATCCAGGCTGGTCAGGAGGCTGAGATCTGAGTATGGAAGTTCCAAGTCACCTAGAACAGGAAAGTCTGATAGATTCTTACTACCAAAAATAAAAAGAGCTGGGAATGGAGTTTGGGCTCAAGTGGTAAAGGGCTAGTCTTGAGTACAAATGCTTAGTGCCCAGGCCCTGAGTTCAGGCTCCAGCACTGCCAACAACCTCACTTTAGTGAGATTTTAGCTTTATCCATGTAGGCACATCTCACTGGAATCTTTGCTGGTAGAGATAGTCTTCATAATTTTGTCTCAAGGTAAAGGTCCTCCTGGGGTAGTACACAAAAGGTGTCATGGAGAGAGGAGCCCCACTTGCTCCAGGTTTGAAGATGGCATAGGTCAAGCCAGCATGGAGTTGGCACATCAGTCTTTTTCCTAGCACCACCTACAAGTGAATGTCAAATGACATTGATTGTTGTGGGATTGTGTGATTGAAGTGCCCCATTAAGGGCAGTGTTAGCACATCCAAAATTGGTACCAGGAATGCTGAAATCTCAAAGCTAAGATTTTTGTTGGTTACAGAAATGCTGGTGTGTCTGTTATTCACTAAAAGTTCAGGTGCAAAGATTCTGAAGCTTGATGCCATGTGTTTATTCCATTTAGTAAAATTATTTTAATGCACTGTATAAGTTAAAACATTTGATAAGAGTCAGGGGTAGTGAAAACATTGTTCTTGAATTCAGGTGTCTGGCAGGGTAATGGGGGGGGTGTTGGTGGCTGGGACTATGAAGCTGGAGCTGCTATCAAACCATGGATCATGTTCCTCTTTGTCTGGGAGAAATGACTCCAAAGATGAAATTCGAATGGTGAGGAAAAGATGATGATGTACTCAGGAAATTTCTCCTAAACAAATGCTCATGTGGAAGTGGGATGGGGGCTGCTCATATCTGAGGCAGAGCTTAAGGGGGCTTCTCGTGGCGTTGAGAACGTTCCTTGCGACTTTAGGCATGCAGCAGGGTGTTTTAGATGGCCATTGTGAGATGGATGGAATAAGACTGGAGACAAGATGAATGCTGGGATCCTGCAATGCTCTTGCATGAGTGGCTTGGTGGCTCACCTGATAGAATTAATTATGTCTAAAAAAGAAATCCTGAATTTGTTTTGATTAGACAATACCTGTAATCCGAGGCATATTCAGGATCCTGATCTTAGTATTGTGGTTTAAAACCAAGCCAGCAAAGGGAAAAATGCATGAGACTCTTACTCCCAGTTTAGAGCAAGAACAAAGATTGAAGTAGAGCTGTGGCTCAAGAGCTAGAGTGCTACCTTGAGCAAAGAAAAGCTAAGAAAAAGCTCCAGGTCTTGAGTTCAAGGCCAGGAATGAAAGAAGGAAGGTTAAAAAAGGGAAGTATGTGAGGAAGGGAAATATATAAATGAAAGAGAGAAGGAACTAGAAATTTAAAACTAGAGAATATTTAAAAGTCATCAGTCCTTCTAAGAAAAGTGTTGGAGTATGTGTTCTATATGTGGTGAACTGGAAGCCCAGCAGTGACTTGTTAACCAAAGAGTCACCATGATGAGCAAAGGATAGAAATCTGCATGAGCCTCTTAGCGGATGGAGTCACAGAAGAGAACCTCAGCTCCCATCCCATAGTTAGAAGTATATAGAGATGGGGAAGTTGGCATCACCTTGATGTCATTGTGTCCATGGAGACTGGAAGCCATGGCTCTGTGAAAGCACAATGTTCTGGTTACTGAGCTGAGAGGCTGAGGAGAGCCAAGTCCTGGCCATGAAGAAATCAGGGTGGCAGCAGAGCAACTCTGCTGCAGTGTGTGCCTGCTTGGCTGTTCTTATTCTGTGGTGGATCAGGCCGGAGCAGGTGATAGTAACTGTTTTGTGGTCACAAGCCCTTCACCAAGACCTTCCTCTGGGATCCTCATAAGCTACAGGGTGGCTGGTGGTGGGATGTGTGTGGGGGGGAAGAGACAGAGGGATGGAAACATGGCAAGGTGGGTGAAGAGATGAGAGAAATGATGAGAGCCCAGTTCATTGGTTTCCAAGGTTAATGTGTGGGAGGTATAGAGGCATGATGGAGGAAAGATGGTGACAGAGTGAGGCCATCTGTAGTGCCAGGCTGGCCATCATCTGAAGCCCATAGGCAGCTTCCTGATCCCTCACTTTGTCCTGCTCCTTGTGGAGGGAATGTCACGTGTACCCAGAGCTAGGGGTGGGGCAATGTTAGTAGCACCTGGAGAACCATTGGCCTCTACCTGGGTGAGGGGTGGTTATGGCTCCCATGCTGGGTGGCCTGATAGCTCTGGAACAGATCTCTCCTTAGCTACCACAGTCAGTGGCTGCTCTCCATCTAGGGTTAGGGCACCTGCTCAGCTATCAGGACACCCCATGCCAGGACAGAGGCCTACAATTCAGATGGCAGCACAGGGGTGAAGATGATCTCACCGTAGCCCTAGTTACATGGCTGTCCCTGCATGCAGGACAGGATGAGCTGGGGGAAGATGTTCTCTGTGTTTTTCCACAGCCTATCCCGGCCTCTTCTTGTGTCTGATTAGACCAAGAGAGTACCAGGTTCCCTCTCATAGTCCTGGTTCTTTTCCTTTTACAGTCATGAGGCTTGAACTCAGGTCCTGGGTACTGTCCCTGAGATCTTTTGCTCAAGGTTGATGCTCTACCATTTGAACTGTAGTGCCATTTCCAGGTTTTCCTTTTCATGTGGATCTCTGATATCTCCAGTGCTGTGCCTGCACGGAGGCAATCACCCCACAGACAGAGCCACCTCTGCCGTGACTGTGACTGCCTACAACCCTCACACCCACTCCTTGCAGACTCCTCGACTCCATTTTAGCTCCTCTTGGACTGGGAGTCCAGCCTACCCCTTCCTACACTCACAAAGGGTCTACAATTTTCTTCCCAGGGTCCTTTCTTCTGCCAGCCAGAGTACAGACTGTGCACATCTTGACGATCACAGAGCTCAAAGCCAAAGGCTGAGATGCAGAAGGGGGTGACCCAGTAGCTGCACAGGGCCCATGGATCATCCTGTGCATCCCCCAGCCTGTGACTTCCCCCACCCCCTTGGCAGGGAAGCTCCATGCCCACATCCTGATCCCTGGTCCCCTCCAATTCCATTCTCCCTTGGATTTTGAAGACTGTCTACCATCAGGATCTAAATTTCTATTCATCACTTTATGTCCTTATCACTGATTTGCTACTTTGGCAGGATCTCCCCGTGCCTGGAGAGTGGGCATGTCATGTACTCTCTGTGGAGAAGGTGCCCCAGGAGAAGAAATATGCACTTCATGTGAGTGTTGGACAGGACAGGAGGGCTCCCTAGGATCAGAAGCTACAGAAGGGGTGCAGATGGGGGAATGCTAGGGGCCCCAGGGGACAGTGGGACTTAGGGCACAGTTGGTTCCTTCTGTAGGGTTGACACCGCTTCACAAACCCAACAGAATGAGGTTCACATTACAGATATCAGAGACAGTGCAGATTGCCAATGGGCGCAGGGGTCACTGTCACCCTTAGATGCTGGCTGCATGCTGGGATGCACGCAGAGATGGTTTCACGATCAGATAATGGGGATGTTGCAGGGTGTAACCATTCTTTTCAGATGGCTCTCTACCTCTCTTGAGCTTCATCTCTATCTTTGGCTTTTTCTTGGCAGTTAACTGGAAATGAGAGTTTCATGGACTTTCCTTTCTGGACTGGCTTCAAACAGAAGCTATGCACAGTTTTCAAACCATACCCTACTGAAGAAGGGAAGCTTGATCTGGTGCTTAACTGGGTTGCACTTTGGCTCCGTTTGCTATGCCTCACGGGAGGGGGCTCATCATTTGTAGACTAAGATCTCATGACCTTCAAAGCCAAATGCTACCTGAAAGTTCAGGGTCCCAGCCTATGTGTTGGGCCTGGGTGAATACATTCTCTGTTATGCTGGGTCATCAACCCATGTTTTAAGCTGGAAGTAGGCAATGCCACATTTGATAAGAACATCTGCCAGAGATTGACACCTCATGAAAGCAGATTCTAAATTTGTATTCCATTTCCTGTGGTGGAGAAATCCCATCCAAGTTAGACAACCTCACATCCACCTGCAGGTCACACTCCTAATGCACCCTTGAGTGTCCTCATGGTATTGGGATCTAAGTTTGTAGGGAATGCTGGTTTAGTCCATGAATTAGCTGGACAAGTGATGACAAACGTGTTGTGGATTAATATGAGAACAATTTAAGAAGCCCTGGAGGAGCATCAACCTGACCCTCTGTGGTGCTGTAAATCTGATAGGATGTTCCAGACTGAGAAACAATCACATGGCTTTGTGTTTGGCATCCAGACAATTGAGTGCATGTCTTAGCTGTCAGCCAATACAGAGGAGGACTTGAATAAGTGGGTGGAAAGCATCTGTCAGACCCCTGTCTGGGGGCAGGTGGAGAGAACATACGAAGGTAGATACCATGGCTGTTGTGGGGCCAAAAAAATGGTAAAAGAGGCAAAGGAACCAGGTACTGGTAGCTCAAGACTGTCATCCTAGCTACTCAGGAGTTTGAGATGTGAGGATCACAATTCAAAGCCAGCCCAGGACAGAAACTCCATGAGACTCTTATCTGCAATAAACTACTGAATGCAAGAAGCTCAAGCTCAGTGACAGCATCCAGGCCTAGCGTTCAAAGCACAGGACCAACAGAAAAAAGTATCAAAGGACAAGAAGCTGGCCAAAAGTTAGAGGGACTCTATCTTGACAAACAATACAATGGTAAGTTGCACTCAGAAGACTTGCACAAAATCTGGAAATGCCTGAGACCTATCTATGTATGTTTCCTGTTTGTCTAAATACATATGTTTATGCATTTATACATTAGTATAGAGAGACAAATCAATACATATGACTATACATATATACATAGCCAGACACTTATGGGTGGGTGGTATACTGTGTGAGAGTTTGTGTTTGTGTTTTGTGGATGGCTATCTCTGTTTAAGAAAGATAGAAAATATGTAAATATCTTTAAAAACACTTGATAAAATATAGAGAGACATAAGCTCTTGAGGGAATCTGAAATGACAAGATTATTCACAGGCACGTTTATCCTTATGGATTCCTCAGCAAGTTTTAATTTTTTTCATTATTTTCTTTCTTTTTTTGAACCAGTGCTAAGGATTTCTCTCAGGGACCAGGTGCTGTCAATTACTAATTTTCTCATGGCTGGTAGAAGAGGAACTGAGCCACAGTTCCACTTTTGCCTTATTTATTCGTGCTTAACTGAAGATAAAGATTTCTATCAGTGACTTTCTTTCAGGGGCTGGATTCTAACGAGGATCCCCAGAGCTCAGCCTTCTCTATAGCTACAATTAACAATATGAGAACCCAGCTCTGGGTTCCAATACACAGGGCAAGAAATTGAGTGTATCTCTCAACTCCAATTAGCTATAATAAGCTAGAAGTGAAAGACGAATACCTTTGAGGAAAAGATGCTAAGGGTTATCACACAGGCCCTATGAGTAAGCCCTAAACCCTGTACACATGTGTGCATGCACACATTGGCAGATACACACTCAAATGCACACAAACAATATCTGAGGCAATATTGTATTTTGAATTAATATCCAAAGATTGGACAACAGGATAGCAAGTAATAAAATCTGTTTTTCTTGTCTACATTGAGGGAAAGGGATAAATCACAAGATGCAGAAGCGAAGAATTCAGAGGCAAATGCTGTGATTAAATAACTTGTAAAAAGCACATTTCTTTTCTTTTCTTTTGTTTTTTCTGCCATTCCTGGGGCTTGAACTCAGGGCCTGAGCATTGCTCTTGCCTTTTCCCAAGTCTAGCCCTTTGCCACTTGAGCCACATTGCCATATGGATTTTTATATCTGTGTGATATTAAGAACTCAAACCTAGATCTTCATGGATGCTAGGCAAGCACTCTACCACTGGGCCAAACTCTAAACCCTGATAACGTATTTATCAATAGTCATAGTAATCATATCAAAATATCCTTTCTCCTACAAAGAATGAACACTTCTCTATGTCTGTAAGACTTTTTTTTATGTCACCAATGCTTCTGTGATTTTCCCACTTGCATTTTTACAGATTCAGCACAGATATTCCTAGTAGATTGAAGTGAAAAATATGTACATGATGGCCTGGGTGTTTCATCTATTTGTAGAGTGCTTGGCTACCACATAAAAAGACTCCGGTTTGATTCTGCAGTACCATATACATAGAAAACGCTGGAAGTGGTGCTGTGGCTTGGTGGGACAGCTATAGCCTAAAGAAAGCCTAAGAACAATGGTCAGGTTCTGAGGTCAAGTCCCAGGACTAGCAAAAAAAATGTGCAAGAGGCAAAATACAAGCTGAGAACGGCACTGTGAAGCAAAATGTCTTGAGAAGGGTAAGGGGAATAGTGACAGTTAAGTTTGGATCTTACATAAGAAAGGCTCCTTGAGCCTGAGACCAGGCTAGCACTTAAGCCTAGTTAATGACTTGGGATTTGAACAAAAATGTGTGCTGTTTACTACATCCATATGTGAGGTAGGAAGGGAGATTCAGCCTCCAGTATGTCTTTGGGGAGGTCTTCTGTGAGCGAGGAGCTTAGGTCATTGGGCCTTGAAAAGTGACCCTACCTCCCTCACAATGGAAAGAATATGGAACCTTGGTAACCAAGCCACTGTATGTGACAACCAGCTCAAGCCAGCTCCCTTGGCCTGTGGCTCAGGAACCAGAAAGATGTTGCTGTGCTGTTGCCAAAGGTCAGGAGGCTCGCATCTCAGGCATGAGAGATATGGATGTCTCACTTGAAGAAATAGATGCTGGATCAGTGCCAACCCAAAATTCCAGTATATCAGGCATTTCTCTAGAAAGAAAGCCAGGAAACTCCAGGGCAACTCAGATGAGGTATATTGAGAGGAAACCTATTTGAACCCATCATCCTGCCCACACACTACAACCTTCTTGTGTGCTTTCAAGTGACTATACTGAGATTAGAGTGTGTCATTTCCAATCTACTCTATTCCAATTCCTCAGTGTGAAGTGTGGTCCCATTCCCACGTTTGAAATATCCACTGCTGTGCCCACAGCATCATGTGTTCCATCTATACGATGTGAATGGACTTCTACCCCAGTGATTTCTACGAGTTCAAGAACTGCCACACCCTGACACAACTCAAGCTCTATATGAGGCTCCAAATGCCGGCTTTGGACCTGCTCTTCTAAACACATACTTTTTGACCAGCTGGAGGAATTTGCGACCAGTAAGACCAAGAAAAAGTAGAAGTCCTGGTGTGGGTGCCTCAGAGCCTGTGAGTAGGAAGCCCATGTGGTCTAGATATTGGTTGGCCCTTACTTCTACAGAGCTTGGCAAAATGCCCTTTATGGGTGGTGTCAGCCTGGTAATGTCTGTCCTCTGAAAGGACTCGGGAATAAGCACACATTAGAAAGACCCTACACCTCCTCAGTGTTCAGTCCAAACTCCAGTTCTACAGGTTCCTCCATTAGAGCCTCATGGAAGTTGAGTGACACTTCAACTTGCAGAGTCCACTCTGTCCACTCTGTACCTATTTCCATTCTTAGGTTTGGGTCATCGTGGAAGAGCTTATCCTGAACTCCGGATGAAAAACCCACCAATGGAGCTGGTGACTGATGGAGACTGAGAATCATCACTGCACTCCAGAAAGCATGGGCCTTTTGTAGAAATTGCCAAACAGGTTTAGAGTCCTGTGGATATACCTTTTGCTCTGAACCCCATGTGTGACACAGTAGAACCTGCAGATACTATGGAGGAAGAAAAAGAGCAGCCAGATTTCCTTCCGTTTCCTTTCACACTCCACCCAGAGTCAGTCCATCTGAGTCAGAGTAACACTCCACTTATTGTGCAAGCTGAAGGGGCACACGCTGGGCTCATGGAAAATGTCCCCATGGGAAGCAGCAAGTGTACTCTCAATACTGGATCATTGGAGTAAAATGAATCCATCCTCACAGAATATCCAGACCCATCCATCTCACTAAAAGAGACTCAATCTCCATTCGACAAACCAGAATCCATCCCCCTCTTAACTCAGGAAGGACATTCTGTTTCTCATGAGGAAGGAGACCCTTCTGAGGACTCTGAAGTAGAATTACTGTCTGAAGGCAACTTGGAGGCCAGTCTGGATTTAGAGCTTCCCTGTCCCCTTCTAAAAAGACATCTCTTTATCTTGCTCTCATGATTCTTGTCAAGTATTCATTGTATTTACTTTGCTAAACATAAGAAATTAATAACTAAAATTCCTTTTTATTAGTTTTATAGCATTACTAAAATTTTATGAGAAAAATTACCTAGAATGTTTATTTTAGAGTTCAAGTAATCCATTTTGATAAATATATCAACCTACATCATTTATTTGAACACATTTTAAACTATTTTTTTAGGAATGAAAATAAATACATATTTGTTGTAAATGAAATTTATGACTTGGGGGGAAGGGAAAGAGAAAAGGGGGGAGGGGGTAACAGTGTTTACAAGAAATGTACTCATTACATATGTAACAGCAATCTCTTTGTATATCACCTTGACAACAAATTTTTTGAAAAGTACAATAAGTTTAAATGTCTACTTTGGGCAGAATTTTTTTTTGCCAGTACTGTGCTTAGACTCAGGACCTGAGCACGATCCTTGTTTTTGTTTTTGTTTATTCTTAAGGCGCAAGTTCTATCACATGTGCCACAGCACCACTTTTATCTTTTTTTATCTATGTTGTACTGAGGAATTGAACTTGGGTCTTCATTCTTGCTCGGCAAGAACTCTTCCACTAGGCTTAACTTATGGTGCCAGTGGGAAGGAAGTTTTCCATAAAATATGTAGGAAATATATACACTAAGGAAAAGCCATCAAAAATAGAAGAAAAATTATATACTTAGATAACGACATGCCAGTATTATGGCAGATCTCTGTAATTCTAGCTTCAAGAGTGGCCTATTTGGACCGGGAGTTGGCTGGCTGAAGTAAAGTGCTATCCTTGAGCAAGCCCTAGGACAGTGCTCTGGCCATGAGTTGAAGCCATAGGACATGCAAAAAATAATAATTTAATGCCCGTGACTGGTGGCTCACCCTGGTAACCCTAGCTACCCTGGAGGATCGAGGTTCAAAGACGGCCCAGGCATAAAAATCTGTGAGAATCTTATTTCCAAATAATCCAGAAAGTTCAAAATGACAATGTGCCTCAAGTGGTAGAGCTCTTGCCTTGAGCTGAAGAGCTTAAGGTAAACATCCAGGCCCAGAGTTCAAGCCCTATGAGTGAAAAAAAGAAAACGAAAAAGAAAGCCCTTATCTAAGGCTGGAGTGCACACTAGTGGTAGTTTGCTTGCCTAGTATGAAGAAAGCCCTGTGTTTAATTACTCTGTACCACTTACACCAAAAAAAAGCTGGAAATGATCTCAGAAGGTTAGGTTCTGAGGATCACAGTTCAAAGCCAGGCCAGACACTAAAGTCCATGAAACTGTTACTTCCACTTAATCACCAGAAAATCAGAAGTGACAATGTGGCTCAAGGTGTTTAAGGTTGTAGCCTTGAGCTGAAGAGCCCAGGGACACTGCCCAGGTGCACAATTAAAGTCTTAAAACCAAAAGAGAGAGAGAGAGAGAGAGAGGGAGAGAGAGAGAGACAGAGAGAGAGAGAGACTGAGAGAGGGAGACAGAGAGAGACAGAGACACAGAGAGACAGAGTGACAGAGAGACAGAGAGAGAGACAGAGAGAGAGACAGACAGACAGGCAGACAGACAGAGACAGACAGAGAGAGAGAGACAGAGACAGAGACATCAAACAGTCAGGTACTGCTGGCTGAAGTGTATAATTCTAGCTACTATGGAGGCTGAGATTGGAGGATCTTGGTTCAAAGCCCAAAGTCAGCCTGGACACATATATTTGTGAGACTTACATCACCAATTACCTACCAGAAACCAAAACTGAAGCTGTAGAGGAAGAGCGATAGCCTTGAGCTGAAGAGCTCAGGGACAGTGTCCAGGCCCAAAGTCCAAGCACCATGACGAATCAATAATAAAAAAGAAGATAGCTAATAGTAATGATGAATAATTTTGGGCTGGGAGTTTGGCCTAGTGGTAGAGTGCTTGCCCAGCATGCACGAAGACCTGGGTTCAATTCCTCAATACCACATACATAGAAAAATGCTGGAAGTGGTGCTGAGGCTGAAGTGGTAGAGCCCTAGCCTTGAGAAAATATAAGGACAGTGCTCAGTCCCTGAGTTCAAGTCCAGGACTGGCCAAATCAATAGTAGTAGAGCACTGGCATTGAACTGAAGATCTGAGGAACAGCCCAGGCACAGAGTTCAAGCACCGCAAACAACAACAACAAAATCTATGAAATGGCAGTGGTGGTTTTAAGCTAAGCAAAAATAGAGTAGAAACTGGTAAAATACATATTTGTGTGTAAGCAAAATAGCCAGACTTATGCATTAGAACAGGATAGCAACTTGAAAAAAAATTTTGTTTTCCATCTCACTAGGTCCTGTCTCTTAATTTATTCAAGTAAGTAAAATGCTGGGTTTTATAATCATTGCTCAGAATATTAGAAAATCATAATATCTCTCATTAACCAACAAAGATCAGGAACTGGGGCTTCGTTCAAATGGCAGAGTATCAGGCAAGAGAAGAAAAAATTGAAGTAAGAACTTGAACTTCTTGTTCCAGAACCTGCATAGTAACAGAGCAGCAGCCTGGTGATGGTACCTCACACCTATAATCTTAGCTACTCAGGAGGCTAAGATCTGAGAATCAAAGTTTAAACCCAGCCAAAGTACCCAGTTAACTGCCAGAAAAACCAGAAGTGGCACTGTGGCTCACAGATTAAAGCACTAGCCTAGAGCTGAAGAGCTCAGGGACAGTGCCCAGGCCCAGAGTTCAAGCCCCACAATTGACAAAAATCAAACAAGCAAACAAATCTCACAAAGAAGCCTGCAGACCACAGTGGTTCTGCTGAGTCTCTCCTCTAAGGGGATCAGGAAACATTTCACTTTTTCTGTCCCTTCCCATCTCAACATTCATACTAAAATAAGACTGTGTTGAAAGTTTCAATTTATAAAAATGTTTTTCATGAGGCACACTGAAATATTCATCTCTTATATCTCAATTGAAGATAGTTGATTTGGGGCTGCATTGGTAGAGTGCTAGCCTTGAGCAAAAAAGGTCAGGGATAGAGCTGAAGCACTCAGTTGAAGACCCAGTGCCAACACACAAAAGAAATTATGCACTTTATACATATTTTCTAATTTCTTAATGAATTTTTCAGTCTGTATATATATAGGGTACAATCTTAGAGTTGTTTTGATTTGCATTTCTTTTATGACCAGAGATGTTGAGCATTTCTTCATGTGTCTATAGGCCATTTTTGTTTCTTCTTCAGAGAAGACTCTCTTTAAGTCTTTGCCCCATTTTTAATGGGATGGTTGTTACTTTGGAGGTTAGTTTTGAAGTGATTCAATTTTGTGAGTTGTTGATATATTTTAGATAGGAGGCCTTTGTCCGTTGTTTGGTTGGTGAAGATCTTCTCCCACTCTGTAGGCTTCCTGATTAGTTTACTACCTATGTCCTTTGCCATACAAAAGCTCTGCAGTTAACTGCAGTCCCACTTATTCAGCCTTTCTCTGATTTGTTGTGATTCTTGGTCCTTATTAAGAAAGTTTCGACCTGTGCCAGGGAGGCCTATTGTATCTCCTATTCCTTCCTGGAGAGTTTTCAATGTGTCAGCTTTTATCTCCAGGTCTTTGATTCATTTGGAGTTAATTCTAGTGCAAGGTGACAAAGAAGGATCCAGCTTTATTTTTCTGCAGGTGCTTAACCAGTTCTGCCAGCACAACTTGTTGAAGAGGCTCTCTTTCTTCCATTCTATTTTTTTGGCTCCCTTGTCAAAGATTAGGTGGCCATAGGTCTGTGGTTTATCATCTGGGTCTTCAGTTCTATTCCATTGGTCTTCAGGCCTGTTCTTGTGCCAGTACCAAGCTGTTTTGAGAATTATAGCTCTGTAATAGAGTCTAAAGTTTGGAATTGAAATTCCTCCAGCGCTGTTCTTTCTGCTAAGAAGTGTTTTTGCTATACGGGGTCTTTTATTATTCCATATGAAATTTTGGATTGCTTCAGCTAGAATGGCCAGGATCAGGAAAACGAATGACAAGAGATGCTGGAAGGGATGTGGCCAGGAGGGATCACTACTACACTGTTGGTGGGAGTGCAAACTCGTTCAACCACTGTGGAAAGCAATGTGGCAGTGCCTCAAAAGGCTAAACATAGAACTCCCCTATGACCCAGCAATTCCACTACTTGGCATTTGCCCTACACCCAGAAGCAAGTACATACTAAACCCACTAGCACAACCATGTTCATTGCAGCACTATTCACCATAGCAAATATATGGAACCAACCTAGATGTCCCTCAGTTGATGAGTGGATCAACAAGTTGTGGTATTTGTACACAATGGAATTCTATGCTGCTGTCAGAAAGAATGACATCGCCCCATTTCTTAGGAAATGGAAAGACTTAGAAAAAATCATATTAAGTGAAGTAAGCCAGACTCAAAGGAACTTGGCTCAATGGTTTCCCTCATTCGTCATAATCAGTAGAAACCTTGGGCTCTACTAGCAGAGACTTGCAATAGAGCAAAATCTTGATACATAAGGACATATAATGTGAAAGTAATTGAAAGGACCTCCAGGATAGTGAAACAAAAGCCATATAATGAATGATTGTTGTACTTAATGTACTATGTTTTCTCTCATCTCCTTTGCTGTCCCTTGGTTATCTTATATAGGTATAGTATCTCACTTTGTTATCTGATATATTGAATTTATTTGTATTTGGATATTTGAAATTTGATAGGGAAGGGGGAAAATCAAGACGGGTGGGGGGTGTTGGTGGGGAGGGAAACGGGTGCCAAGACATGTGAAAGGCTATCAATATATGTGAATTAATGCACCTCCTGTCTGGCAAATATCATGTAACCCTTTTGCTAATTACAATAAAAAAATGCAAAAAAAAAGGAAAGCAGAAAATGGTTCTGTCACTCGTGGTATAGCACAAGCCTTGAGAAAGCCCAAGGACAGTGCTCAGGCTCTGATTGCCAAGAGCTGTATATATATGTATATATAATGTACATATATGCCTATGTAAATATTCACACACATGTATACCACAATTTTGTCAATGAAAAATGTATGAAAAGTAAGCTAAAATGAATTTTTTGTTTTTAGGATTGAATGATTCATCTCATATAAATACATTTTAGTGTTTAAACAAAATAAATAAATAAATAAATATAGGGTACATTCCTTGTTACTTAAGTAAGATTGCTCTTTTTTTCTTTTTGCCAGTCCTAGGGCTTGGACTCAGGGCCTAGACATTTTCACTGGACTCGCTTGCCCAAGGTGAGTGCTCTGCCTCTTGAGACACAGTGCCACTTCTAGCTTTTTTCTGAGTATGCGGTACCGGTGAAGAGAACCTAGGTCTTCATGCATTCTAGGTGAGCACTCTACCATTAGGCTACATTCCCAGGCAGTGAGATTACTCTTACAGTCATTGTATGTTCACAGAGTTTGATCTCACACACTGTAGGGCCCTGGTTGGCTTTGACCTGTGATCCTAACCCCTGAGCCTCCTAAGTAGCTGAAATTAAGTTATGAGCCAGCATGATGGCTTCCATTCTTTTTTCTACAAAAATATATGTAGTTATCTAAAATATATCTATAGCTGAAAAAATGAATCTCTCCCAAACAAACCTTCAAAGAAACAACCATCCTATTAAAAGGTGGGCTAAAGACTTAAAAGAGTATTCTCTGAAGAAAAAATTAAAATGGGCTTTAGACACATGAAGAAATGCTCCAGATCTCTAGCAATAAGGGAAATGAAAATCAAAACAACTTTGAGATTCCACCTGACTCCAGTCAGAATGGCCATTATCAAAAATTCGTATAAGAGATACTGGTGGGGAAGTGACCAGGGGGGATCACACCTACACTGTTGGTGTGAGTGTAAACTCATTCAACCACTAGGGAAAGCAGTGTGGTGGTTCCTCAAAAGACTGAACATAGAGCTCCCCTATGATCCAGCAAATCCACTACTTGGCATCTACCCAATTGTCCAGAAAAAAGGGCATACTAAAGCCACTAGCAAAATGATGCTCATTGCAGCACTATTTACCATAGCAAAGATATGAAACCAACCCAGATGCCACTCAATAGATGACTGAATCAAGAAGATGTGGTACTTATGCACAATGGAATGCTATGCTGCCATCAGAAGGAATGACATCGCCCCATTTGTAAGGAAATGGAAAGTCTTGGAAAAATTCATATTAAGTGAAGCAAGCCAGACCCAAAGAAACATAAGCTCAATGGTTTCCCTCATTTGTAATAATTAGTTCACATCTAGGACTCTCCTAGCAGCGGATTACAATAACTCAAAAACCTAGGTATATAAGGTCATATAGGATGAGACTAAATGAAAGGATCTCTAGGATCTGGGAACAAGAGCTATATCTTGTGTCATCATTGCTCTTAATCTTGTGTAATTTTTGTCCTTAATCTACTATGTTATTTCTCATCTCTTATTTTGCCCTTTGGTTAATGTCAGATTGTTACTGTATCTCATTTTTCCCTGGCATATTGTATATATGTTTATTTGTTTATGTCAAATAGGAAAGGGAAGGGGGGAAACAAGATGATTGGGAAGGGGAGGGGAGAGGGAACTGGGGACAAAAACATGTGGACTGGAATAAATGTGTGGGAAGTAATGCAGTTCACTACCTGTAAATGTCATCCTAACCCCTCTATACATTACCCTGAAAATAAAAAAGAGACTATAAAAATATCTGTAGAAAATGAGGCTGGATGATGGAAACAACCAGATGCCCTACTACAAAAAATGTGATACACGCACACACACACACACACACACACACACACACACACACACACACACACACAATGGAATGATACATAGCCAACCGACAAGATAAAATAATGGCATTCTCGGGGAAGTGGATGAAAAGGAAAAAAATCATATTAAGTGAAATAAGCCAAACTCAAAGGAACATAGGCCCAAGAGTCTCCCTCATTTGTCAAATTCAGTAGAAACCTTGGGTTCTGCTACCAGACATTTACAATAGAACAAAATCTAGAGACATCGTGACAAATAGTATGACACTAAATGTAAGGACCTCCAAGATGAAGAAACAAAACTCATATAATGAGTGATTGTTGTCCTAAATGAACTATGTGATCTCTTATCTCTTTTGCTATCCCTTGGTTATGTCATATTGTTACAATATTTCACCTTGTTTTCTGATATATTTCATATGTGCCTAATTGGTTATTTGAAATTGGATAGGGAAGGAGCGAAATGAACATGAGTGGGGGTAGGGGAAGGGAAATGGGGACCATATCATTACATGGGTATCAAAGTTAGAGAAGTAATGCACCTTCTATCTGGTGAATATAATGTAACCCTTCTATAAATTACAATAAAAATAAATACATAAAAAGAAGTCTGCACAGAAAAAATAATAATGGCATTTTTGGGGTAGTGGATGAAATTAGAGTGAATCCTGTTGAGTGAGATAAGTCAAGACCAAGGAACAAAAGGTACATGGTATCCTTAATATATGGATATTAGTTTCAAACAGTAGTAGAGCAATGATTGAATAGTTGATACCCAAAGTTCTGGACATAATTTTGGAGATATAAACATAACTACATAGACATAAAAATCTAGGATAGACTATACACTCTATAGACATGTGTTTTATTATAGATTAATCTGTATCTATCACATACAAAGACTCAGCTTAATTTTTACTATATTCTAAAATTTATGTGCCAGTGATTGTGTAGCGATTCCTTCGTGAATAATTGTTGGTTAAACAAAAACATTTGAAATATGATGTAAAATTCAATGTTAATAAATTTTTTTTAAAAAAAAGAGGCCAGAGGTAAATACCACTAATGTACTTGCTCTAAGTGGTACAGAAGTTTTCTTAACGAATCAAGGAGTTTTATTACATCTTTATGGAATTATTTTAGTTCTGAGTGTTCTACACACAATGATACTTCTGGAAAGATGATATAGCTGACTGTGTAGATGGTATGAAGACATACTGGCCTAAACGTAGAATAAACCATTGGTAAGTGGCTGTTAGCTGTCCAGATTCTACTGGAATATGTGGAATGAATTTATTAAGCACAATGCAGGTTCTTAGTCAGATCAGGATCAAGATTATGTGGTTCCATGAGATGAATGAGGAAAGATCAGAAAAATCTACTAAGATATCCAGATATACTTTTGAAACTAAGGTATCTGGACTCCTTCTTTTTTTCTTTCTTGGTGGGGAGCTTGAACTTTGGACCTGGGCAAGGTCCTTAGTTCTTTTTCCTCAAGGCTAATGCTGTACCAGTTTTAGCCACAACTCCACTTAGTTTTTGGGTGGATAAGTGGAGAGAAGAATCTTACAGTTTTTTTTGTTTTCGTTTTTTTGCTTGCAAAGGCTTTGAATCACCTTCTCCCTGGCTAGTAGAATGACAATTATGACCCTCCAGCGCCTGGCTAGTGATTTTTTGAAAATTGGACTTTCTTCCAAATCACGTAACTGGTTCCTAGCAAAGTTTTGAAGCCTGACTTAAATGTGACAGATTTTTGTCACTTGGAGACACTCTGTGCTGAACGTTAGAAATCTACCAGCTGAGTCACAGTGGCACTTCCAGTTTTTGTTTATGTGGTGCTGAGGAATGGAATCCAGGGTTTCATACATGCTAGGCAAGCTACATTTTCAGCCCAAGGTTTTATGTTTTGTTTTTTCAGTGTTGTTGCTTCCAAGGTACTGTATGATGTTCTTTCATTTTCTTTGCTTTTTACATCTTTTCTTCTTTTTCCCTTTAGTTTTATTCTCTGTAGTCACTGTGTTGAATTCGGGTACCCTGTGTCTTGTACATAGGTTTATGTGATTTGGGGAATGGGGAGGGTATAATAAAATGGTAAAAAAAAAAACAAAGGAAAAAGGGTGAACCAATTGAACAGTGATACTTGGAAGACACTAAACGGAAATGAACTGAACAATCTGGGTGGAGAGGGGGCTGAGGGTAGGAAAACAGAGAAAAATGAGGGAGGGGATAACAATTTTCTTAAGAAATGTGTTCATTACTTATGTAACCGTATGCCAACTATATATTGACTTAACAAAAAAAATTAACTTAAAAAATAATTTAGCCGGGTATGGTTTCTCACACTTGTAAATGTAGCTACTCAAGAGGCTGGGATCCGAGGATAGCAGTTCAAAGTCAGCCTGGGCACTGAAGTCTATGTGACTCTTATCTCCAGTTACCACCAGAAACCCAGAAGTGGCCCTATGGCTCAAGGGATATGGCAGTAGTCTTGACCTGAAAAGCTCAGTGACAAGACCCAGGTGCAGAATTGCAGTCCCATGACTTGAATGATGAATGATACTAGCCAGGCTCTGTGCGCTCACACTTGGAATCCTATCTACACAGAATCAGGTTTGAATCCAGCCCAAACAAATTGCATGATATTCTGATTTACAGTTCATTACCAAAAATCTGGAAGTGGAGCTGTGGATCAAGTGGTAGAACACTAGCCTGAAGCAAAAAAAAACATTTAAGGACAGTTCCCAGGCCCTGGGTTCAAGTCCCTGGACTTGCATAAAACAAACAAAATGTGACGCTGAGTCCTCCATCACTTGGTGTTATAGTTCAATATTCTTCATATGCGTCTTAGAAATTAAGTCCCTAGCAAATACTCTCCCCTGAAATTCTGCTTCATAGCTGATTCATAGAATTTCAGCATCATTACTATCACATTCCAGTTAGCATAGCAGTCTACTACTGAAAATTTGAAGAAAACTTTTGAGTAATCCTAATAAATCTGTGTATCATCTGCACACACATCAAATCAGCAGCAGCTATGTTCTACTATTATCTAAATGTATTTAATCCCTTCTTGAGTTAATGAGCCTTAAAGAGTAAAACATATGTAGTAGTTATGAAACTAACAGTCACCATTCTTCTACCTAATATTGTAATATATGTTTATAAATGCAAGGACTATTCTGAAGTGTGCAGAAGATAGCTTCTAATTATAATATTCTCATGAAGTATAGTTTTTAAGAAACACGTTGCTTGCTTTGGGAAAGCAAAGGCAAGGAAAAATGATATAAGTAAGTTCCCTATTTATCAGAAGGAAAATACTCTTGGGTTAAATCAACTTCATTCATTCCGTGCTGATGAAACAAATATTTGCAATTCCTGAGGCCAATCACTTCATTGTGATGCACAATCAGCCAGCTTAGATCAATCTTCCACAAAAGGAAAGGAACAAATGAGAAGCAATTAAGGTTTCCAAAATGAACCAGGTGGTGGTGGAAGCTCACACTTGTAATTCTATCTACTGAAGGCCTGAAATCCAAGGATGTGGATTAAGTGTGTCTGGGATGAAAATATTCCTGTCTGAAACATCATCTCTGTTATCACAGCCCAGCTGATACACTCTGCCAACCAGGTTCCAAACACCAAAGTCCATTTCCTATCTGAAGTACTAGCAAACGTACTCACACATGTTTTCCTCTTTGGGAGATAGTTGAAACATGTACCAGAAACATTTCCCTGGCTTCAGAGTGGAAGTGGAAATATATACTCACTAGAAGCCCATCTAGTAAATTAGTCAATCATCTTTCCTCACATATTGTTAGTTAAATTGAACAATGAGTGTTTGGATCAGAAGCGATGTGTACGAGCATACAGGTTGTAAAAGTACTGTAATCCTAGCTACTCAAGATAAGCTGAGACCTGAGGATTCCAGTTCAAAATCAGCCATGCAATGAATTCCATAAGGTTTTTACCTCTAATTAACCAGCAAAAAATTGAGCGTTGTTTTGTGCTTAAAATGCCACAGGCCTAAGCTTTGCATAAAAGTGCAAAGGGGTAGCATACAGGATCCCACACTCTCCACTCCTTTTTAACATAATACTAGAATTCCTAGGCAGTGCAATAAGGCAAGATGCCTAATAAAGGTTCTGTATGAGAAACCCACTGCTAGTATTATACTTAATGGTGAAAATCTAAAGCCTTCCCTCTAAAATCAGGAACGAGACAAGGATGACCATTCTCTCCACTCCTTTCTAACACAGTACTAAATTTCCTAGGCAGTGCAATAAGGCAAGAAGCAAGCATAAAGGGGATCCAAGTAGGGAAAGCCGAAATAAAACTATCCCTCTTTGCAGATGATATGATTCTGTATTTAAAGAATCCTATAGACTCTACTCCCAAGCTCCTTGAGCTGATTCAAAGCTTTGGAAGGGTAGCAGGCCATAAAATCAACCCTCACAAATCAACTGCCTTCCTTTACGCCAACCGTGAAAGGAACGAGGCAACAATCAGGAAAGAAACTCCTTTCACAATAGCCTCAAAGAAAATAAAGTACCTAGGAATTAGCTTATCTAAGAATGTAAAGGACCATTTAGATGAAAACTTTAAAACCCTAAAAAAGGAAATTAAAGCAGAACTAAGGAAATGGAAAAACCTCCCATGCTCCTGGATTGGAAGAATCAACATTGTGAAAATGAAAATCTTGCCAAGGGCTATCTACAAATTCAATGCAATACCCATCAACATCCCAATGTCATTCTTTAAAGAAATAGAAGAGGCAATTCAAAATTTCATATGGAATAATAAAAGACCCCGTATAGCAAAAATACTTCTTAGCAGAAAGAACAGCGCTGGAGGAATTTCAATTCCAAACTTTAGACTCTATTACAGAGCTATAATTCTCAAAACAGCTTGGTACTGGCACAAGAACAGGCCTGAAGTCCAATGGAATAGAACTGCGGACCCAGATATTAAACCACAGACCTATGGCCAACTAATCTTTGACAAGGGAGCCAAAAAAATAGAATGGAAGAAAGATAGCCTCTTCAACAAGTTGTGCTGGCAGAACTGGTTAAGCACCAGCAGAAAACTAAAGTTGGATCCTTCTTTGTCACCTTGCAGTAGAATTAACTCCAAATGGATCAAAGACCTGGAGGTAAAACTGACACACTGAAAAGTTTACAGGAAGGAATTGGAGATACACTAGGCCTCCTTGGCACAGGTCGAAACTTTCTTAATAAGGACCAAGAATCACAACAAATCAGAGAAAGGCTGGATAAGTGGGACTGCATTAAACTGCAGAGCTTTTGTATGACAACGGATATAGCTAGTAAACTAATCAGGAAGCCTACAGAGTGGGAGAAGTACTTCACCAACCAAACTACGGACAAAGGCCTCATATCTAAAATATATCAACAACTCAAAAAATTGAATCACTCCAAAACTAACCTCCAAAGGAACACCCATCCCATTAAAAAATGGGCCAAAGACTTAAAGAGAGTCTTCTCTGAAGAAGAAACAAAAATGGCCTATAGACACACAATGAAATGCTACACATCTCTGGTCATAAAAGAATTGCATATCAAAAGAACTCTAAGATTCCACCTCACTCCAGTTAGAATGGCCAGGATCAGGAAAACGAATGACAACAGATGCTGGAGGGGATGTGGCCAGGAGGGATGACTACTACACTGTCGGTGGGAGAGCAAACTCGTTCAACCACTATGGAAAGCAGTGTGGCAGTGCCTCAAAAGGCTAAACATAGAACTCCCCTATGACCCAGCAATTCCACTACTTGGCATTTACCCAACAATCCAGAAACAAGGGCATAATAAACCCACTAGCACAACCATGTTCATTGCAGCACTATTCACCATAGCAAAGATATGGAACCAACCTAGATGTCCTTCAGTTGATGAGTGGATCAACAAGTTGTGGTATTTGTACACAATGGAATTCTATGCTGCTGTCAGAAAGAATGACAACACCCCATTTGTTAGGATATGGAAAGACTTAGAACAAATCATATTAAGTGAAGTAAGCTAGACTCAAAGGAACTTAGGCTCAGTGGTTTCCCTCAATCGTCATAATCAGTAGAAACCTTGGGCTCTACTAGCAGAGATTTGCAATAGAGCAAAAGGCCATATATAAGGCCATATAATGTGAAGCTTATTGAAAGGACCCCCAGGATATTGAAACAAAAGCCATATAATGAATGATTGTTGTCCTTAATGTACTATGTTGTCTCTCATCTCCTTTGCTGTCCCTTGATTATGCCATATTGGTATAGTATCTCACTTTGTTATCTGATATATTGAATTTATTTGTATTTGGATATTTGAAATTTGATAGGGAAGGGGGGAAAACTAAGACGGGTGGGGGGTGTGGGGTTGGAGGGAAATGGGTGATAACACATGTGAAAGGGTATCAATGTATGTGAATTAATGCACCTTCTACCTGGCAAATATCATGTAACCCTTTTACTAATTACAATAAAAACATGATTAAAAAAAGAAAGTTGTAGTGTGTGGGGAGGATGATGGGGTCAAATACATTTCTTCTTAGAAATTTACCTCATCTGGTTGCCCTGGATTTTCCTGGCCTTCTTCTTAGAGAAAGGCCTGTTATACTGGATTTGTTTCTTGTTAAAGATCTAGCATGTACATCTTTGAGTAAGACATTCACAACTTCCATGCCTGAGACTCGACTTTCCTGACCTTTGGCAACAGCACAGCAACATCTTTCTTCCTCCTGAGCCACAGGCCAAGTGAGCTGGCTTGAACTGGTTCTTAGTTACAGTGGCTTGGTTACCAGCGTTCCATATTCTGTTCCATTGTGAGGGAGGCAGGGTCACCTTTCAGGGCCCAATGACCAAAGATCCTTGCTCACAAAGACCTCACCAAAGACATACTGGAGGCTGAATCTCTCCTCCAATCTCACAATATACATGTGGATGTAGTAAACAGCACATCTTATTTGTCCATTCCCAATGTCTTCCACTAGGCCCAACTACCAGTCTGGTCTCAGGCTCAAGGAGCCTTTCTTATGTAAGATCCAAACTTAAGGGTCAATATTGCCCTCATCCTTTACAAAACATTTGCTTCACAGTGCCTTGTCTGCCTGCATTTTGCCCCTTGTCGAATTTTTTTTTGTTTTTGCTAGTCTTGGGACTTGACCTCAGAGTGTGAACATTGTTCTTGGGCTTTCTTTAGGCTTTAGCAGTCCCACCGAGCCACAGCACCACTTGCAGCATTTTCTATGTATGTGGTAATGAGTAATCATACCTGAGTCTTTTTGCGTGGTAGCCAAGGACTTACCACTAGGTCAAACACACAGGGCATCTTGCACATATTTTTGACGACAATCTACTAGGATATTATTAGGTTTCTGTATCCCAATCAAATTTTTCCTGATAATTAGCTTTGCCGTCTTGTGTAAAAAATGCAAGAGGGAAAAACACAGAAGAATTAGTGAAATTTGAAAAAAAAAGCATTACACACATAGATAAGTGTTCATTCTTTGTAGGAGAAAGGATATTTTGATAGGATGATGATGACTTTATAATTACTATGTCAGGGTTGAGAGTTTGGCATAGTGGTAGAGTGCTTGCCTAGCATCCATGAAGATCTGGGTTTGATTGCTCAGTATCACATAGATAGAAAATCTAGATGTGGCACTGTGGCTCTGCCGGGGCCAGCCGGCAGCAAACCAGGGTTCGCGGATTGGGATTCCTGAAATAGGGGCAAGGACTAGGAAAAAATAGAAGAGAGACAAACAGATGGAGTTCGGGAGGACTACAGCCCAAGTCAGCAGTCCAAGAAGACTGTGAGCTCCAGACTGCCGCCTAAGAGTCTCTCTCGTTTAAGTTCTGACCTTAAATACTCTTCTTAAAACTAGGGAGTTGCCAGAGGCTACATTCATACAAAATAGTAAACAAATCACCTATAGGATAAATGAGAAAGGATTAACATTGCTTAAAGTCATCATGATAAGAACTGATTGACATTGCTTAAAGTCATCATGATAAGAACTGATTGACATTGCTTAAAGTCATCATGATAAGAGTTACTTCCTTGTGTATACAGTTGCGTAGGTCCAAGGTCAGGTCCAAGGTCATTGACCCCACAGTTGGTCCCCAACATCTCCCCCGTCTTTCTTTTAAAAGATGCGACTCGCTTGTCTTAGGTTGGGTGGATCGCTGACTCTGCCTTACCCGTCATGGGGAACTTCTTCAGATCAAGCTGAAGGCCCTGTCTTAGGTTGGTCAGAGAGCGTCCCCTCTTATCCCATCCTTGACTGCGATTCCTCTCGGGGGGAATTCATCCATCTGGGGCTTAGATCTGCGGAGTTGTTCGATTGGTGACTGTTGCAGATGTGACCATTGGACGGCTACTGGCCATAGGTGTTGATTTGTTCCCAGCCATAGCTTCAGTTGTCACTTTACTTGGAGTCGAAACAACAGGAGTTGGCTTGATATTGGCTGTTGGTGGATCTGAAGTGCTGGCAATTCCTCATTCTTCAGAAGCTGCAGTCATTTTCAACGTGATCAGTCTCTGCTGTTCTGGGACCTTACTAGTAGGTTCTTGAGGCTCTTTTCTCAGCTCTAAGTGCCTCCCTTGCTGCTCTCGGAGTTCTCTCTCCAATTTACTGATTCGACCTTCTTAATGGGACTAAAGAGCTGTCATACGAACATCAAGTTCATTTTTTTTGCTGATCTAATGTTCCATTCTCCCCCCTCTTTAAAACAACGCAATAATTCAAACCTAAATGATTTTCTTGATTAAACCTTGAACATGTTCACTCACTCATTCACACACATTCATACTCAAAGATTTTAAAGTGCACAAAATTAATATTGGCCATTCATTTTCCGGAAGTTTGTGTCGAGAGAGCTTTGCCAATTTTACTCTTGCAGGTGAGAACCAGGTTCAAAACAAAACTTTAAAAAAACCATAAGGATCCATATTTAAAACTGGTACCAATTTCAAAGACAAAACTGGACAAGAAAAATATGTAACACGAACAAGACAAAGAAACAGAGACTTTTACACTTAACACAAAAACGTGAATTCAGGTCTTTTCCCCATTACTGGAGGGTTGGGGGTGAAGGTCCATTGAGTCGCTGCTTGGATGACCACTGTCACTCTCCACAATCCAAACATAGCGTTCAGGCAGCCAACGGGCATCATTTTCTTCCTGTGAGAAAACACATACATGCCCTCTACCCCAGGTTAGAACAGGATCTGGTCCGTGCCAAGCACCAGTTAGGGGATCCTTCCATTTTACTAAGGCAAAAGCACGCTGCTCTCTTTTTTCCCAGAATCGCTGAGCAGCAGATAAATTATTTGAATCCAGATTCAAAAAATTTAAAACAAATAAAGCATGATTGAGTATATTCACAGGGGTAGCGGGATATGACTCTCCATTCTGTATTTTAGCAATTTGATGTTTTAATAATCCATTAGCTCTCTCCACAATGCCTTGATCTTGAGGATTGTAAGGAATGCCTGTAATATGAGTGATATTATAAGAATGGCAGAAGGATTGAAATGCTTGGCCTGCATAGCCAGGGCCATTATCTGTTTTTATTTGCGAGGGAATCCCCATCACAGCAAAACATCGAATGCAGTGAGAAATACAATGTTTAGTAGCTTCCCCAGCAAGAGGGGTGGCTAGGATAAAATTAGAATAAGTATCTACAGTAACATGAACATATTTTAATCGGCCAAATGATGTGACATCCATCTGCCAAATGTGATTAGAAAGCAGTCCTCGTGGATTTATACCTAAATGAGGAGCTGGTGAGAAGGGCACACAGTTGGAGCAAGTTTTAACTATTTGACGTGCCGCTTCTCTAGATAATTTAAACTGTCGGCGCAAGGCTCGGCTGTTTTGGTGATGGATGGCATGTGACTGCTTAGCAAGTTCAACTTGAGTTAAATAAACTCTGGTGGCAGAATCAGTAACTGCATTACCCTCACTTAAAGGGCCAGGAAGATTAGTGTGAGCTCGAATGAAGCAAAAAAAACAGGGTGGTTGCGAGAACAAAGCAAAGTTTGTACTTGGCGAAATTGGGTCTGGATATTGGAGTTAGTAGTTCCAATAAAGGGAACAGTTTCTATGACTTGAAGAGCACGAATTACATATTGGCTGTCTGAGTATAAGTTAAAGGGCTTGTCTTGTAACAGGACGAGTGCTTGTAAAACAGCCTCTAACTCTACCTCTTGGGCGGAGGAAAAACCCGTAACCCAAGATTGAGTTTTCCCATTAATGGTCAAAGCAGCCGTTCCATTAGAGGATCCGTCTGTAAATACTAAAGCGGCAGAAGATAAAGGCGAGGCCCGTACTATGGAAGGAAATAGGAACGTATGACACGCAGCAAATTGGAGGAGTTTGTTAGATGGGTAGTGATGCAAAATTTTTCCCATATAATTGGCCCAAGCAATGGCCCAAGAATCGCAATGGGTGAATAGCCAATCTTGTTGTTGTGAATTATATGGGACACAGATAAAATGAGGTTCCTGACCTAAATATTTACGGGAATCCACTCGGCACATATGTATCAGATTAGCTACCAATTCGTAGTAGGGGGTCAGCACTTTGCCGGGTGTTGATGGTAGATAAAGCCATAAAAGTGGGCCATCCTGCCACAATACAGCAGTTGGGGAGTGAGAAGTAGCTAAAATGTAAACTCCCCATGGTTTAGAGTAGTCACAATAGTTCACTTGTTGCTGGGAAATTGCCTTTTCTACGATTTGGATGGCCCTCTCGGCGTCGGGATTTAAATTGCGCAAGGATGTAGGGTTGGTATCTCCTTTTAAGAGATCAAAGAGGGGTTTTAACTCTCCAGTGGACAGCTTTAAATAAGGCCGAAGCCAATTTATATCTCCTAAAAGTTGCTGAAAATCATGAAGAGTTCTTAAGTGTGAAGTTTTTAATTGTATTTTTTGGCTTTTAAAATAGTGTGGGCCTAATATATGGCCTAAATACGTAAAAGGGGGATGTTCCTGAACCTTTTCAGCTGCTATTATACGGCCAAAGCGGCTCAGATCTTGCTTTAGTTGTCCAAAGGCTTGTCGTACGACGGTAGGGTCAGAACAAGCCAACAAGATGTCGTCCATATAATGAACAATATAAACAGAAGAGAATTTTTCACGGGTGGAAGAAATGGCTCTAGCTACAAAACTTTGACATAAAGTTGGGCTATTTGCCATGCCCTGTGGGAGCACAAGCCAATGATATCGCTCCATTGGTTCTTTAAAATTAACAGAGGGGACGCTGAAGGCAAAGCGCTTACAGTCTTGAGGCGCCAGGGGTATAGCATAGAAACAATCCTTCAAATCTATAATAATCTTATAAGTATCCTTTGGGATTGCCATGGGGGAAGGCAAGCCGGGCTGTAAGGCTCCCATCAGTTCCATAGTTGCATTTACCTTTCTCAAATCCTGTAACAGCCTCCATTTACCTGACTTTTTCTTTATAACAAAAATTGGAGAATTCCATGGAGAGTTAGAAGGGGCCACATGTCCCAAGTCTATCTGTTCCTGTATCAGTTGCTGAACTACAATGATCTTTTCTAGAGAAAGAGGCCACTGTTCGACCCATACCGGTTCTTCCGAGAGCCAATTTATGGGATCAGCATGAGGGGCAGGACAAACAACAGCCCCCGTTAAAGAATACCCTAATCCTTGCCTCGGGGGGTGAGACTGGGGTTGGAGTGGCTCTAGCTCCCCCTGTGCTGCTCGGCCTAGTCCCCTAAAGGGGAGGAGGCCTTGATTAAGTAACTGCTTAGTGACCGCAGCACTAGGACTAAACATATACACTCCCATTTTTTCCATGATATCACGACCCCATAAATTAATTGGCAGATGATCCAGGGCAAATGGCTGAAAATGACCGGAGTGCCCTTCCTCATCTCTCCAAACAAGGATCGCACTGCTCTGCTGTGGGTCAGTTGCTTGCCCAATCCCCTGTAGGGAAGTCATAGAGGTTGTCAGGGGCCATTGGGCTGGCCAATTCTTTTTAGATATTACAGACACATCCGCTCCTGTGTCTAATATTCCTTTAAAGGGTTTTTCTTGTATAAATATAGTCATCTCAGGCCTCTCTTGTTTTATGCTTTGTACCCAATAGATATCAAAGGATCCAAATCCTCTCTGTCCGCATGGGGCAGAAGAATTAGCAGTCTCCCCATGAGATAAAGGGACTAGTATTAGTTGTGCTAATTTTTGACCGGCTGGGATTGATACTACGTGTTTCGGGGCAGAGGCCATAACTTTGATTTCTCCAGTGAAATCCTGGTCAATTTTGCCAGGTGTAATCTGTATCCCTTTAAGGGCTGAGCTACTTCGCCATAACAGCAATCCAGCCACTCCCGGGGGAAGGGGACCAAAGACCCCCGTGGGGAGAGCTTGTGTCCCCATCTCTGGGGTCAATACTGAGCAGGTGGAGGAACAGAGGTCCAATCCTGCGCTGCCTGGGGTGGCACGGAAGAGGCTGGAGACTGATTTTGGGGGGTTGTTAGAAGATTTACTTGTGGCCGAGAAGAGGGAGGGACTGCCCCATGGTTTTGCGGGGCCAGAGGCTGGCCCCTTCTCCAGTTTCCCGAAAACGGGCGGCCATTGCGATCTGTTCTTGACCTGCAATCTTTAGCCCAGTGCTTCCCTTTACCACAGCGTGGACATGTGCCAGGTAATTTTTCTCACTTTAACCTGGCCTGGCGTGGGCATTGCGTCATCCAATGTCCTATTTGTCCACAAGAGAAGCAACGCCCTGGGGGTCTAGCAGCCCAGGCCTCTGGCCTCTGGCCTCTATATTTTAGAAATTCAGTAGCAGTCTTTCCTTGAGGAGCGGCGGCTAAAGTAAGGCCTTGTACATGGGAGGGTCCAATATCAGCACATAGTGAAATAAAGTCCGTGATTCCTCCCTTATTCCTATGGGGTCTGATAGCCGCCTGACAGGCGGCGTTGGCATTTTCATGGGCTATGTGTCTAACTATAATATTCCTTGCGTTCTCATCTTGTACTAGGTGGTCTGCAGTCTCCATTTATCGAGACAAAAATTCTAGATAAGGTTCATTCGGTCCCTGTTTAACTTCTACTAAATTTTTTGTACGATTGGAATTACGTAACCTTTTCCAAGCCTCTTTCGCCGCAGCATTTATTTGTAAATAGGCTTCCTTTGCATAACCCAATTGATCTTCAGTGTTTTTATAGATTCCCTCTCCTAACAACTGATCAAAAGTGTAAGGCAAGTTCTTAGACCTATTTGTTTCAATTTTAGCCCGACACTGTGCAGTGAACTCTGTCTCCCATAATAAGTACTCTCCCGCACTCAGGCATGCTCTGGCAAGCCGCTTCCAGTCATTTGGGCATACAATACCAGCACACGCGGCCTCTAATATTACTTGAGTAAAAGGGGCAGTCGGCCCATATTGGGAGCAGGCACTCTTTAAATCCTGCAATAGTTTAACAGTAACAGGTTGATGGTATACTTGTTCATCCTGATCAACTAAACTAGGGAAGCATCGAGGCTCTGAAATATCTTCCCTCTCTCTTGCAGCCTGAGCCAGGTTTAATTGCGATGCACTGTGCCTGGTTGTAGTGCCTGTTAAAAGGGACTTATTGCTAGGGCCTTTAGGCTTGAAAGGTTGGAAAAGGGATTGAGGCCGTAAGGCTGCAGCCTGAGGTGGTGGGTGTGAGAGGTAGGATTTAGAATCAGAAACCATAGTGGCCTGAGGGTCATATCTCCTTCCTACTTCTGGGGGGGGCTCTCTGCTCTTTCCCCATTTTAGATAGTAGATGTAGCATTTCTTCTAACGTCTTTTCTATTGTAGCTATCCGGTCCTCCATCTGCTCATCATAACTTTCCTCCCTCATATTAAAATTTGAATTCTGATACTCAATATCTACTGGTTGATGTTCCCTTTTCAAGATCTCACTTAGACTCTCTTGGGCTGCGGCATATGGCTCAGCCTCAGCTTTTTCAGAAGGGTCCTTTAATTCATAAAGTTCCCTTAATTCAAGTTCAGCATTCTCATGTTGAGGATCTATGCCTTCACTTACTAAATTCCATACATCAATAGCCTCTACTGGGGTCTTTTCGGGGCCATATACATTATAATAATCTTTAATTCTTTTTCCTATCCGCTGCCAGGCTTTTTGGAATTCCTCCTCTATAGACCTCGGGCATGCCTCCTCGATAAACTGTAGGAAGCTCTGAAGCACCCCTTTTTCCACCCACATTCCGTGGGCTTCAAGTAGGCCTGTTAAGATCGGTAAATATGACATATAGCTATTAACTTGACCCATAATTTTTTCTCCTGACTATACACTCTCCTAATAGTCCTACGACGTGTTACTCACCGCAGGGGGGGTCCTTCAACTTGTCCCAGATTTTCAGGTCCCTGTTCGGGCGCCAGTTGCCGGGGCCAGCCGGCAGCAAACCAGGGTTCGCGGATTGGGATTCCTGAAATAGGGGCAAGGACTAGGAAAAAATAGAAGAGAGACAAACAGATGGAGTTCGGGAGGACTACAGCCCAAGTCAGCAGTCCAAGAAGACTGTGAGCTCCAGACTGCCGCCTAAGAGTCTCTCTCGTTTATTTTAAGTTCCGACCTTAAATACTCTTCTTAAAACTAGGGAGTTGCCAGAGGCTACATTCATACAAAATAGTAAACAAATCACATATAGGATAAATGAGAAAGGATTAACATTGCTTAAAGTCATCATGATAAGAACTGATTGACATTGCTTAAAGTCATCATGATAAGAACTGATTGACATTGCTTAAAGTCATCATGATAAGAGTTACTTCCTTGTGTATACAGTTGCATAGGTCCAAGGTCAGGTCCAAGGTCATTGACCCCACAGTCGGTCCCCAACAGGCTCAAGTGGCAGAGGGCTAGACTTGAGAAAACCCGAGGACAGTGCTCAGGCCCTGAATTCAAGCCCCAAGACTGGCAGAAAGATAAAAGAATATGAAAATGCTTTTTACGAGCTAATTCACTCACAGCATTGGCTTCTGAAATCTTCGCTTCTGCATCTTGTGAAATACCCCTTTCCCTCAACGTAGACAAGAAAAACAGATCCATCCCATGGTCCACTGTGCAGCCCCTGGTTGGGCTAAGAGCTAGTCGTGCAGCAACACATAAGTTTTATTCTAATACTTTCCAAACTTTGTACTCAAATATGCTACATACTTACCAACTTAGGTCAGTTATCCTTATGCTATACATTTTCTTCATGACTACAATATTCTTACACTCCTACGTTAATCCTCTTGTACCTCCCCTGACCTCTCTCATTCTTTTTTTCTATCTCTGGACCTCTGCTTATTTTCAACCCTTATACTGCACGGATCTACACTTGATGGCTGTTGAGCAATATTGTATATGTAGGTGGTTAATTATTCTCTAGGCTCAGAGGGACTTAAAGACAATAGGGATTGGATTGAGAGGCCTATTGTTTTGGGTATAAATCGCTTATCAGTGGTTGTATTAGACTGGTCTGTAAGTGCACAAAAAGAAAGAGTGATAATACCAATCAAAACTTGTGAACATCTAGTGTCTGCCAGCTACAGAGGTCTAGGTTGGTTATATCTGAAAAACTATAATTGTATTTAGTAGTAATCTTGCTCCCATTTTCAAATGGGCAGAACAAGAAACTCAAGAAAAATGTCAAATCAAGAAACAACGTCTCCCACCCAATGTAAACAGACAATGGAACAGTCACTGGCAAACCTAGAGAAGAGTCTTCCAAGTGCTACACAAATGTAATTGATAAACATCATTAATGAAAAATGTGAAAATATAAAGAAAGAGATAATGGAGGAAGCCATAGCTGAACAAGAGGAAAGCAAAAACAAGGTGATAATGAAAGAGAAGAAGCCATAAAGGAGGCCATAACAAAGGTTTTTCAAAGAAAGTTGGATGAATTCATAGAATTCACAAGTAAAAACTTGACCAAACTCCAGCAAATGTCCAAAGAAAATAAAGCTACTGAGCTAACCACTCAAAAGGAATTCAAGGAGATAAAGAAATCCATACATGATCTAAAACAAGAGATGCAAGGCATCAAAAGTGAGCAATTAGAAGCAAGGGAGATGAAAAATAAAGTAGATAGCTTTGATAGCAGGTTAGACAATGCAGAGGAGAGAATTTCCGGGGCTGAAGATAATTTAGGTATTATAGAGAAAGAACAGAAAATGAGTCAATCCAAATATAGGAAATATGACAGATCGCTTCAGGAGGTCCAAGATACAATCAGGAAGCCTAATTTAAGTCTAGTTGGTATTGAGGAGGGCGTGGAGAAAGAGGTCAATGGTATTGGAAATACACTTCAGGGAATCATCTCAGAAAATTTCCCAAATATCCAGAAGGGCAGGCCCATCCAGATACGAGAAGCTTTTAGAACCCCAGACAGACCTGACCAGAAAAGAACATCCCACCGCCACATTGTGATCCGAACTGGATCAATAGAAACGAAAGAAAAGATCTTAAAGGCAGCCAGGGAAAAGGGATCAGTAACCTATAAAGGCAAACCAATCAGAATAACCCCAGATTTCTCAGCAGAGACCATGCAAGCACGAAGTGACTGGAAGCATATATGTCATGCCCTTAAATCAAATAACTACCAACCAAGAATATTGTAGCCAGCTAAGCTCTCATTCATAACTGAGGGAACAATAAAAACATTCCATTCCAGGGAAAAGCTGCAACAATATGTCGAAACAAAACCAACACTACAGAGAATTCTCAAAGATGCTCTATACATAGAAAACCAAAATAAATGCAATATAGGGAAAGAATGGCACCTAAACAGCATACCATCTAAGGACCACAAGAACTGTCAAGACACAGGCCCTACTAAAAGCTTTTAAACATGGTAGGAACTAATAAATATCTCTCAATCCTAACTCTCAATATCAATGGACTTAACTCTCCAATTAAACGGCATAGGCTGTCTAGTTGGATCAAAAAGCAAGAGCCATCGTTCTGCTGTCTTCAAGAGACATATCTTACCCAAAAACAATCATCTTTTGAAAGTGAGAGGTTGGAATAAACTCTATCAAGCTAACTGCCCCCATAAACAGGCTGGAGTTGCCATCCTCATATCAGATACAATAGGCTTCAAACTAAAATTAGTAAGAAAAGACAAAGAAGGTTACTACATACTACTAAAGGGATCTTTCCTCCAGGAAGACATAACTATCCTAAATATTTACACACCCAATCCCAGAGCTCCAAACTTCATCAAGCAAACTTTACTTACACTGAAACCATACATAGATCGAAATACAGTGATTGTTGGTGAGTTTAACACACCACTCTCACCTATGGACAGATCAACAAGGCAAAACTCAACAGAGAAACCTTAGAACTGAACAACTATATAGACCAACTAGATCTAACAGACATCTGCGGAATATTCCACCCAGTAACAACACAATATACGTTTTTCTCAGCAGCACATGGAAAATTTTCCATAATAGACCACATCTTAGGCCATAAAACAAACCTGGACAGATTCAGAAACACTGAAATTATTCCATGCACATTCTCAGACCGTAAAGGCATCAAATTGGAGCAGAACACATATCTCCACCAACGAAAACCCTGTAACTCATGGAGACTGAACAACACATTGTTGAATCAAAAACAATGGGTAATCGTAGAGATCAGAACAGATATCCAACTGTTTATGAAATATAACAATAAGGAGCTCGCAAATATCAACTCCTTAGAGACACAACAAAGGCAGTACTCAGAGGAAAATTTATAGTGCTGAGTGCCTACAACAGCAAGTTGGAAAAATGGCAAATCAACTAGTTAATGTCTCACTTTAACCTCCTGGAAAAAGAGCAACAAACCAACCCTAAACCCATTAGGAGAAAGCAAATTATTAAAATCATAGCAGAATTAAATGATTTGGAATAAAAAAACTATAGAAAGAATCAACAAAACAAGGAGTTGGTTCTTTGAAAGAATTAACAAAATAGACAAGCCCTTAGCAAATCTTACCAAAAAAAACAAGAGAGCATATCGAAATAAATAAAATCGCACATGAAAATGGTAATATCATGACAGAAATTACCAAGATCCAGAATACCATGGGGGAATAATTCTGAAAACTTTACGCCAAGAAATTTGAGAACCTAGAAGAAATGGATGAATTCATAGAAAATATTAACATAACCACACTGAACCAAGAAGAGCTAACCCAACTCAACAGGCCTATTTCAAGCTCTGAAATAGAAATGGAAATTAGACAACTTCCACTTAAAAAGAGCCCAGGGCCAGATGGATTCACAGCTGAATTCTATAAGGTCTTCAAAGCAGAGCTCACACCAATACTCCTCAAGCTCTTCAACGAAATTGAAAATGAAGGTTGTTTACCAAATTCATTCTGTGAAGCAAGTATATCCCTCATCCCCAAACCAGACAGAGATTCATCAAAGAAAGAGAACTATAGACCCATTTCTTTGATGAACATCGATGCAAAACTTCTCAACAAAATACTGGCCAACCGTCTACAACAACTCATCAAAAAATTATACACTATGATCAAACTGGATTCATCACAGGGAGGCAAAGCTGGTTCAACATACACAAATCAATATAATTCAACACATCAACAGGAGCAAGGACAAAAATCACATGATTGTCTCAATAGATGCGGAAAAGGCATTTGACAAGATCCAAAACCCCTTTATGTTAAAAGATGTGGAGAAACAAGGACTCCATGGAACATTTCTCAATGTAATAAAGGCTGTGTATGAGAAACCCACTGCTAGTTATACTTAATGGTGAAAATCTAAAGCCATTCCCTCTAAAATCAGGAATGAGACAAGGATGCCCATTCTCTCCACTCCTTTCTAACATAGTACTAAATTTCCTAGGCAGTGCAATAAGGCAAGAAGCAAGCATAAAGGGGATCCAAGTAGGGAAAGACGAAATAAAACTATCCCTCTTTGCAGATGACATGATTCTGTATTTAAAGAATCCTATAGACTCTACTCCCAAGCTCCTTGAGCTGATTCAAAGCTTTGGAAGGGTAGCAGGCCATAAAATCAACCCTCACAAATCAACTGCCTTCCTTTACGCCAATAGTGAGAGGAACGAGGCAACAATCAGGAAAGAAACTCCTTTCACAATAGCCTCAAAGAAAATAAAGTACCTAGGAATTAGCTTAACTAAGTATGTAAAGGACCATTTAGATGAAAACTTTAAAACCCTAAAAAAGGAAATTAAAGCAGAACTAAGGAAATGGAAAAACCTCCCATGCTCCTGGATTGGAAGAATCAACATTGTGAAAATGAGAATCTTGCCAAGGGCTATCTACAAATTCAATGCAATACCCATCAACATCCCAATGTCATTCTTTAAAGAAATAGAAGAGGCAATTCAAAATTTCATATGGAATAATAAAAGACCCCGTAAGCAAAAACACTTTTTAGCAGAAAGAACAGCGCTGGAGGAATTTCAATTCCAAACTTTAGACTCTATTACAGAGCTATAATTCTCAAAACAGCTTGGTATGGGCACAAGAACAGGCCTGAAGTCCAATGGAATAGAACTGCAGACCCAGATATTAAACCACAGACCTATGGCCACCTAATCTTTGACAAGGGAGCCAAAAAATAGAATGGAAGAAAGATAGCCTATTCAACAAGTTGTGCTGGCAGAACTGGTTAAGCACCAGCAGAAAACTAAAGTTGGATCCTTCTTTGTCACCTTGCACTAGAATTAACTCCAAATGGATCAAAGACCTGGAGGTAAAACTGACACACTGAAAAGTTTACAGGAAGGAATAGGAGATACACTAGGCCTCCTTGACACAGGTCGAAACTTTCTTAATAAGAACCAAGAATCACAACAAATCAGAGGAAGGCTGGATAAGTGGGACTGCATTAAACTGCAGAGCTTTTGTATGACAACGGATATAGCTAGTAAACTAATCAGGAAGCCTACAGAGTGGGAGAAGATCTTCACCAACCAAACAACGGACAAAGGCCTCATATCTAAAATATATCAACAACTCAAAAAATTGAATCACTCCAAAACTAACCTCCAAAGTAACACCCATCCCATGAAATAATGGGGCAAAGACTTAAAGAGAGTCTTCTCTGAAGAAGAAACAAAAATGGCCTATAGACACATGAAGAAATGCTCAACATCTCTGGTCATAAAAGAATTGCATATCAAAAGAACTCTAAGATTCCACCTCACTCCAGTTAGAATGGCCAGGATCAGGAAAATGAATGACAACAGATGCTGGAGGGGATGTGGCCAGGAGGGATCACTACTACACTGTTGGTGGGAGTGCAAACTCGTTCAACCACTATGGAAAGCAGTGTGGCAGTGCCTCAAAAGGCTAAACATAGAACTCCCCTATGACCCAGCAATACCTCTACTTGGCATTTACCCAACAATCCAGAAACAAGGGCATACTAAACCCACTAGTACAACAATGTTCATTGCAGCACTATTCACCATAGCAAAGATATGGAACCAACCCAGATGTCCCTCAGTTGATGAGTGGATCAACAAGTTGTGGTATTTGTACACAATGGAATTCTATGCTGCTCTCAGAAAGAATGACATCGCCCCATTTGTTAGGATATGGCAAGACTTAGAAAAAATCATATTAAGTGCAGTAAGCCAGACTCAAAGGAAGGTAGGCTCAATGGTTTCCCTCAATCGTCATAATCAGTAGAAACCTTGGGCTCTACTAGCAGAGATTTGCAATAGAGCAAAAGGCCATATATAAGGCCATATAATGTGAAGCTAATTGAAAGGACCCCCAGGATATTGAAACAAAAGCCACATAATGAATGATTGTTGTCCGTAATGTACTATGTTGTCTCTCATCTCCTTTGCTGTCCCTTGGTTATCCCATATTGGTATACTATCTCACTTTGTTATCTGATATATTGAATTTATTTGTATTTGGATATTTGAAATTTGATAGGGAAGGGGGGAAAACCAAGACGGGTGGGGGGTGTGGGGTTGGAGGGAAATGGGTAATAACACATGTGAAAGGGTATCAATGTATGTGAATTAATGCACCTTCTACCTGGCAAATATCATGTAACCCTTTTACTAATTACAATAAAAAATTGAAAAAAAAAAGAAAGTTGTAGTGTGTGGGGAGGTTGATGGGGTCAAATACATTTCTTCTTAGAAATTTACCTCATCTGGTTGCCCTGGATTTCCTGGCCATCTTCTTAGAGAAAGGCCTGTTTTACTGGATTTGTGGCTTTGCAAAGATCTAGCATGTACATCTTCAAGTAAGACATCCACAACTTCCATGTCTGAGACTCGAGTTTCCTGACCTTTGGCAACAGCACAGCAACATCTTTCTTCCTCCTGAGCCACAGGCTAAGTGAGCTGGCTTGAGCTGGTTGTTAGTTACAGTGGCTTGGTTACCAGGGTTCCATATTCTGTTCCATTGTGAGGGAGGCAGCGTCACCTTTCAGGGCCCAATGACCAAAGATCCTTGCTCACAGAAGACCTCACCAAAGACATACTGGAGGCTGAATCACTCCTCCCATCTCACAATATACATGTGGATGTAGTAAACAGCACACCTTATTTGTCCATTCCCAATGTCTTCCACTAGGCCCAACTACCAGTCTGGTCTCAGGCTGAAGGAGACTTTCTTAGGTAAGATCCAAACTTAAGGGTCAATATTGCCCTCATCCTTTACAAAGTATTTGCTTCACAGTGCCTTCTCTGCCTGCATTTTGCCTCGTGTCGAATTTTTTTTGTTTTTGCTAGTCTGGGAACTTGACCTCAGAGTGTGAACATTGTTCTTGGGCTTTCTTTAGGCTTTAGCTGTCCCACCGAGCCACAGCACCACTTGCAGCGTTTTCTATGTATGTGGTAATGAGGAATGAAACCTGAGTCTTTTTGCGTGGTAAGCAAGGACTCTACCACTAGGTCAAACACACAGGGCATCTTGCACATATTTTTGACATCAATCTACTAGGATATTATTAGGTTTCTGTATCCTAATCAATTTTTTCCTGATGATTAGCTTTGCTGTCATGTGTAAAAAATGCAAGAGGGAAAAACACAGAAGAATTAGTGAAATTTAAAAAAAAGCATTACACACATAGATAAGTGTTCATTCTTTGTAGGAGAAAGGATATTTTGATATGATGATGATGACTTTATAATGACTATGCCAGGGTTGATAGTTTGGCATAGTGGTAGAGTGCTTGCCTAGCATCCATGAAGATCTGGGTTTGATTGCTCAGTATCACATAGATAGAAAATCTAGATGTGGCACTGTGGCTCACGTGGCAGAGGGTAGACTTGAGAAAACCCGAGGACAGTGCTCAGGCCCTGAATTCAAACCCTATGACTGGCAGAAAGATAAAAGAAAATAAAAATGGTTTTTACGAGCTAATTCACTCACAGCATTTGCTTCTGAAATCTTCGTTTCTGCATCTTGTGAAATACCCCTTTCCCTCAACGTAGAGAAGAAAAACAGATCCATCCCATGGTCCACTGTGAGGCCACTGGTTGGGCTAAGAGCTAGTCGTGCAGCAACACATTAAGTTTTATTCTAATACTTTCCAAACTTTGTACTCAAATATGCTACATACTTACCAACTTAGATCAGTTATCCTTATGCTATACCTTTTCTTCATGACTACAATATTCTTACACTCCTACGTTAATCCTCTTCTACCTCCCCTGACCTCTCTCATTCTTTTTTTCTGGACCTCTGCTCATCTTACAACCCTTATACTACATGATGGCTCTACACATGGATCTACACATGATGGCTGTTGAGCAATATTGTATATGTAGGTGGTTAATTATTCTCTAGGCTCAGAGGGACTTAAAGACAATAGAGATTGGATTGAGAGGCTTATTGTTTTGGGTATAAATCGCTTATCAGTGGTTGTATTAGACTGGTCTGTAAGTGCACAAAAAGAAAGAGTGATAATACCAATCAAAACATGTAAACGTCTAGTGTCTGCCAGCTACAGAGGTCTAGGTTGGTTATATCTGAAAAACTATAATCGTATTTAGTAGTAATCTTGCTCCCATTTTCAAATGGGCAGAACAAGAAACTCAAGAAAAATGTCAAATCAAGAAACAACATCCCCCACCCAATGTAAACAGACAATGGAACAGTCACTGGCAAACCTAGAGAAGAGTCTTCCAAGTGCTACACAAATGCAATTGATAAACATCATTAATGAAAAATGTGAAAATATAAAGAAAGAGATAATGGAGGAAGCCATAGCTGAACAAGAGGAAAGCATATATAAGGTGACAAGTGAAAAAGAAGAAGCCATAAAGTAGGCCATAATAAAGGTTTTCAAAGAAAGATGGATGAATTCATAGAATCCACAAATAAAACCGTGACCAAACTCCAGCAAATGTCCAAAGAAAATAAAGCTACTGAGATAACCACTCAAAAGGAATTCAAGGAGATTAAAAAATCCATACATGATCTAAAACAAGACATTAAAGGCATCAAAAGTGAGCAATTAGAAGCAAGGGGGATGAAAAATAAAGTAGATAGTTTTGATAGCAGGTTAGACAATGCAGAGGAGAGAATTTCCGGGGCTGAAAATAATTTAGGTATTATAGAGAAAGAACAGAAAATGAGTCAATCCAAATGTAGGAAATAGGAGAGAGCGCTTCAGGAGGTCCAAAATGCAATTAGGAAGCCTAATTTAAGGTTAGTTGGTATTGAGGAGGGCGTGGAGAAAGAGGTCAATGGTATTGGAAATATACTTCAGGGAATCATCTCAGAGAATTTCCCAAATATCCAGAAGGGCAGGCCCATCCAGATACGAGAAGCTTTTAGAACCCCAAACAGACCTGACCAGAAAAGAACATCCCACCGCCACATTGTGATCCGAACTGGATCAATAGAAAAGAAAGTAAAGATCCTAAAGGCAGCCAGGGAAAAGGGATCAGTAACCTATAAAGGCAAACCAATCAGAATAACCCCAGATTTCTCAGCAGAGACCATGCAAGCACGAAGTGACTGGAAGCATATATGTCATGCCCTTAAATCAAATAACTACCAACCAAGAATATTGTAGCCAGCTAAGCTCTCATTCATAACTGAGGGAACAATAAAAACATTCCATTCCAGGGAAAAGCTGCAACAATATGTCGAAACAAAACCAACACTACAGAGAATTCTCAAAGATGCTCTATACATAGAACCAAAATAAATGCAATATAGGGAAAGAAATGGCACCTAAACAGCATACCATCTAAGGACCACAAGAACTGTCAAGACACAGGCCCTACTAAAAGCTTTTAAAAATGTTAGGAAATAATAAATATCTCTCAATCCTAACTCTCAATAACAATGGACGTAACTCTCCAATTAAACGGCACAGGCTGTCAAGTTGGATCTAAAAGCAAAAGCCATCGTTCTGCTGTCTTCAAGAGACACATCTTACCCAAAAACAATCATCTTTTGAAAGTGAGAGGTTGGAATAAACTCTATCAAGCTAACTGCCTCCATACACAGGCTGGAGTTGCCATCCTCATATCAGATACAATAGACTTCAAACTAAAATTATTAAGAAAAGACAAAGAAGGTGACTACATACTACTAAAGGGAACTTTCCTCCAGGAAGACATAAGGATCCTAAATATTTACACACCCCTTTGAAGATTCTCAAAAGATTGAAGATTCTGCCAGTGTAAGTTAGATTCCGGCATTGATATTAAATAATTCAACGAGTAGGGATTTATATTTGAAATATCACTGTTGACAAAATCTAACACACATTTGTTTAGTATTTGCTTTTGATTTCCCAAGAAGTTCAGTACAAGCTAACATGGGTGGCATATATCGACTGGGAGAAATGATTCAGAATATGTGACTCATTTGAACAGGAGTCAGTGAAAAGATACAGAAGCAGGATACCCATATTGTGATAATTTGTATCTTTTGCATATTTTGTGTTTGTTATTAATTCCATTTGTAGTGTACATTTCTAGGTAAAAACTTTTAAAATGTTTCCAAACAATTTGTTATTTCAACAGCAAAAAAAGACATTTATATGCCTGATAAAATTCACAGAATCCAAATTTTTCCATATTATTTTTTGTTTTTTGTTTTTTTTTTGGTGGGTCAAAGATCTTGAACTCAGCCTGGGCACTATCCCTGAGCTCTTCAGCTCCAGGCTACCACCTTACCGTGGAGCCAAGCCCCACTTCCCATTTTCTAAAGGTAAATTGGAGATAAGAGTCTCAGGTCTTTTTGTGCCAGGGTGGCTTTAAACCTTGATCCTCAGATCTCAGCCTCCTGAGTAGCTAGGATTATAGAAGTGAGCCACCACCCCATCATGCTCAGCTTTCTGTTTTTTTTTAAACAAGCCCTTTGGCTGGAACTCGGTCTGAGCACTATCCTTCAGCTTTCCTCAAGCCTAGTGATCTACTTGAGCCACAGCACTACTTCTGGTTTTTTCTGTGTATGTGGTACTGCGGAATTGAACCTTCGTCTTCATACAAGCACTCTACACCTATGCCAAACTCCCGGCCCCTCCACATTAGTTTTTATGATAGATCTTTCCATGCATCTAGGATGGCCAGAAATCCTTCTTGAGTTTCCCAAGATCAGGGAGTATAGGTGTGTCCCAACCTGTGTGGCTACATAACCATTGTTTAGGGTACAGTTCTGTCTTCATTCTACCCATCTAGAGCAATTTTCATCTTTCATGTATAATCATTAAACATTCAGCTCCTGTTCCTCTCTACTCCATTCTCTGGAACCATCATGCTTTTTGGCTCTAAGGGTTTGTTGATCCTTCTAAGCTCTGGAAGGGAAAACATACCCTAGCTCTTCCTTTATGACTGCTGTATTTTTAGTTTACTGTAATCAAGATTCATCTGTAAAATATAGTAAAACGTTCTTCCTTTTCAATGCATTGTTTTACATATTTCTATCTTTTGATTATTATTAATAGTTGTGAATGGATTCTCCACATATTTGTTCTAGTCACTGCTTTCTCTTCCGTTTGGTACAAATCTAGAAATAGAAGTGTTGGACCATATTTCTATGTAATTCTATATTTAGTACTTTTTTAGCACTCTCCACGCAATTTTTGATTGTTTTATATTCCTTGCAGAACTATTCCAAAGTTCTACTTCTTCTCACTACCTTCCCAGTAATAGTTAGACTTTGAAAGTTGCTTTTTGTATGCGTGTGTGTGTGTGTGTGTGTTTGTGTGTGTGTGTATGTGGATCTTTTTGTTTAAAACTATATTTATATTAACATATTTAAAGTAATGATTTCATTGTAATTTTAATTTTTCTCATGACTGTTAATATTGAACTTCTTTCTACATTTTGAACTACTATTTCTATATATTCTTTTTAGAAAATCCTCTCCAATCTCCAATTTTTTTCCCTTTTTTTGTGGGGTAGTGGGGAAAGTCATGGGGCTTGGACCTTGGGCCGTGAGCTCTTTAGTTTAAGGCTATTGTCCTACCTTGAGTATTGCCCCTCAGTTCTTCTGCTCACAGCTCCCTACCCCTTTTCCCATTATATATAGAACAAAGGTCATCCTCAGTCTTTTTGAAAAAGTAAGACATACAGTAAATTTGTAGTATAAAACAGCAAGAAATAAATTTCTTGCCAGGTGCAGTGACTTCTACCTGTAATCCTAGCTACTCAGATATCAGGCTGATATCTAAAGATTTGGTTCAAAGCCAGCCTGGGCATGAGAAAGTCTATGAGACTCTCATCTACAGTTAACCACTAGAATATGGGAAATGGCACTGTGGCTTCATAGGTAGGGTGATAGCCTTGAGTTGAAGAGCTCAGGAACAGTGCCCAGGCCCAGAGTTCAAGCCTTACAAATTCCCCAGCCAAAAAAAGAAAAAAAAAACTTTCTTCCCCAAGTGACTATTATGCCATACATAGAACATTAACATTCTGGGTGTACTTCACAGTATTATTACTTGATATCCTAAGATTTTGCAATATTCTCATAGTACCAGCATATGTCATCATATAATGTAGTTCTTTTTCAATGGAATAATTCCATTTATAACCTAAATCTACTCCCCCGACTTATTTTTGTCGATACCACAATTGCTCTACCATGATATGCCGCAAGCCATTAAACATTTTATGGTGGGTAATTGGAAAGGAGTCTCATGGAATTTTGTGCCAGGCTGGCTTTGAACCATGGTCCTCAGATCTCAGTCTCCTGAGTAGCTAGGATGACAGGCGTGAGCCACCAAAACCTGGCTTGCCTTTTTATTTTTTTGTGGGTCTTGGGACTTGAACTCTGGGCCTAGGAACCATCCCTAAGCTTTTCAGGTCAATATTTCATGTAAGTCTAAACATTTAAGTAAAGGAATAAAAGTCCAAGAAAAAAAAGAATAAAATTCCAGACATGGTGTGTATATAACTCGGTGTTAATTACTTGATGAAAATGTGCCATTCCAGAAGCTGGTGTCATTTGATGATGTACCTGTGGATTTCAGCTGGGAGGAGTGGCAGCATCTGGACAATGCTCAGAGGACCCTGTACAGAGATGTAATGCTGGAGACCTACAGCAACCTGGTGTCCTTAGGTGAGCAAAAGTCAAATTCACTTGCAAGGCCAAGTGCCGTGTTATTTTGCAGATACGTGAATGTTTATCAAACTTTCAATACTATTTAAATGAAAGATTCCAGGCCCTGAGAAGTATCATTACTTTCTAAAGAAAACCTAAGGTAATTTTGTACTCATTCTTCAGGATACCTTCAGGATACTTTGACAACAGTTCTTAATTATGTTTCCTGTAATGGAGACGACATTCCAAACTTACACAGTAATTGTAAGTGGATAAACAATCCAGAATAGAATATATATCATTATTGGAAATAGGATCTACAAATCACTAAACAGTGAGTTTATAATGGAAACCTGGCACTAGGGGCAATGTTTCATGCCTGTAATCTTAAAATCCTCAGGAGGAAGAAATCTAAGAATTCTAATTTGAAGCCAGCAATGGCATAAAAATTGCCATGAAACTCTATATCTCCAAGTAACCCCTCAAAAATGTTAGTGGAGTGTCAAGGGTTTGACTTTGTGGTTGAGTGCTTGCCTAGCATGCATGAAGACCTATGCATGTAAGTGGAGCTGGGACTCAAACTGGTATTTTTCTAGCCTTGAGCAAGACAGCTAAGTTTATGCCATACAAAATGAATCCAGAGCTGGGGAAAAGTCAACCATGGAGCCAGTGAGAAATGAGAAAAAAGATTTAATAGATAACTTGTGAGTAGGATGTCTGCGAACTTAAAGCAATGATAACACAGCATAAGCAATAATTCTCTACTGTTTCTAATTTACAGGGCCCTGTGTTCCCAAACCTGTATTAATTGACAAGCTAGAGCACTGTGCAGAACTCTGGATAGGAAATTCCTCTGACAAGAATATCACAGGTGAGTGAATGCATCTTCATATTGATGTTGGAGCCTGAGCCCCATTGGTAAGTTCATGTTGTGATGTACTGAGCAATAATATTCTTAGTTACCCTAAATCCTGTGTGGAACCTATGGAATTCTTTGTGAATGAATCAAGAATCATTTTCTTTTCCCAATCCTATGCTTGGTCTCAGGGCCTGAGCATGGTCCTTGGGTTTTCTCAAGGCTAGTTCTCTACTTCTTGACTCATAGCACCACTTCTGGCTTTTCCTTTGTAAGTAGTATCAAGAAACTGAACCAGGTCTTTGTGCATGCTAGCCCAAACCCCCGGCACCAAGAATCATAGGGTGATATAATGAATTCTATGTGGCAGTAGAGTTAAAGTTAGATTTCTCTGTAGAAATCACTGTGAAACAAAATAAAATGAGAAAGCCATGAGCCCGTGGCTCATGCCTGTAATCCTAGCTACTTAGGAGGCTGAGATCTGAGGATCAAGGTTCAAAGACTGACCTATCACAAAAACACCTTAGACTCTTCTCTCCAATGAACCAATAGAAAATGAGAAGTGGGGTTGAGGCTAAAGACATAGGGCAGTAGCCTTGAGCTGAAGAGCTCAGGAAGAACAGCCAGGTCTAGAATTCAAGTCCCATGACTGCAAAACAATAAAGAGAGAAAGAAAGAAAGAAAGAAAGAAAGAAAGAAAGAAAGAAAGAAAGAAAGAAAGAAAGAAAGAAACATATTTCATTTCTTTAAAACTAAGACTATAAATGATTGAGCAAACAAGGAATAAGTCAGGGCATTATTCTCTGATAAGGATAATATCTTTTTGCTGGTAGGAAGAGACTGGTATTCAGAACCAGACCTTTCCACCAGAAATTGTGCCTAGTGATAGAGTGCTTGCCTAGCATGCACAAAGACACAGGTTTGATTCCTTATTACCACATACATAGAAAAAGCCAGAAGTAATGACTTCATTGGTAGTGTTCTAGTCTTGAGAAAACCCAAGGACAGTAGTTAGGTCCTAAGTTCAAACCCAGGAATGGAAGGAAAAAAACAACAACAAAGTTTCAATCAACATAAGAAAATTAACTAGACAATGAGCTGGAGATTTTCTGGTCTTCCATGGTTCTGAGGGACAGGAGTGTTAGAAAAGGAATTTTTATAAGACTTCAAATGGAAAGAAACAAATTTCAAAATTCTCACAAATACCTAAATTGAGACTTTAGTGAGAAGTTGTAACTGAAGGGAGGTAGGTGTAAGTCCTTACTCTCCAGAATCTTTCTTGCTTGGATCAAAGGCAAACAGACATATAAACCAAACTTGTGACCGCTGAATCTAGAAAAATTTGTGTTCCTCACTTAATGGTTAAAAAGCAAACAGTATTGAAACTGGGTAAGGTAATCCTATCTGCTACTCAGGACCTGAGCCTCTTATATGTAGTTAACTCTAGAAAACAGGAAGTGGGGCTGTAGCTCAAGGTTAGGGGTTATAGTCTTCTGCTGAAGTGTTCAGGGACAGAGCCGAGGCCTATGAACTACAAAAAAAAGAAAAGAAAAGAAAAGAAAAGAAAGTTTTAAAAAGATCAAAGCAGCACAATATTTAGATTATTTCTCAAAAATTAAAGAAAGGCAGCTATTCCTCAATGTATAAACAAAACAGTATTTGAAAAAAAACCAGCTGCAGGTATATTATAGGTAGTACTCAGCTTAAAACTGTAGCAATACATAGTTAGGTAATTTCAATAAATATTTCCTGTGATATAAAAAGAGAATAAAACACAGAAAAACATTATTGGTCATTATAAAATATCATTTTCTCAATATGTTACGGAGAAAAGCATATATTTCTCATAAATCAATTTCCACTTTTATATTTTAAAATATCTAACACTTAGGATGGGAAAGTAAAGTCATTACCTTTACAGTAAGGAATATTTGTATCTCATGTATGTTTGTGTCTTTTTTTCTATGACTCATTTTAGATGTCCAGGTAATGGAAAATGTGTTCAAGACCTGCCAGGAAAGTCCACATGAATGTCTTTGTGAAGTAGCAGTTGCAAGTAGTATCGAAGTGGAGGAAAACGTGAGATTAGCAACAACTTTAAATTGGAGCTCTACACATAATCCAGAGCTGATTAGTAATAACGGTAACAACTTAGGGGTGAGGACTGAGGAGTTCATTAAGTGTCAGAACATGCTTCTGTCTCCTAAGCCTGATGAGATGCATGCTGCATATAGATCTCGTATGTCTCCTGTTCTTAAAAAATCCATCGGATATTCAGAGCATTTTATTCATGATTGTGACAGTCCAAAAGATCTGCAGTATCATAATTCTGTTCTCCCTGCCCAAGAAATTCTTCAGGGAGGGAGGAAAACTGCTAAATGTACTGTGTGATGAAAAATATTGTACTTAACACCGACCATCACTACACATCCGAAAATGTACACAGGAGAGACTCCTCATACATGTAGTGAATGTGAGAAATCTTCAGTAATGAAATACGCCTTACAATACCTCAGAGCAAATATCCTGAGATATGTGATGCGTACATCAAGTGTGAAAATTAATTTCTGAGAAGTCAGACCTGACGCTCCAACCTCGATCTCCAAGACAAGACAAACCTTATGAATATGAGGAACGTAATACAATTTCTGCCCAGAATTCAGCTCTCAGCACACATCAGAGATCTCACACAGAAGAGAAATCTTATGAATGGGATAAATGTGGGAAGACTTTTAGACTGAAATCATACCTCACTTTGCACCAGAGAAGACACACAGAAGAGAAACCTTATGAATGTAACAAATGTGAAAAGTCTTTCACCCAGAAGATACCCCTTCGAGTTCATCAAATAACACACACAGGAGAGAAATCTTATAAGTGTAATGAATGTGGAAAGTCTTTCCAAGGGAAGGGAAAACTTCGTGTTCATCAGAGAATACACACAGGAGTGAAACCTTATGAATGTAACCAATGTGTAAAGTCTTTCAGACAGAAATCTTCCCTCAAATTGCATCAAAGAACACACACAGGAGAGAAACCTTATGTGTGCAACAAATGTGGAAAGACCTTCAAGTGGAAGTCATATCTTGATGGGCATAATAGAACACACATAGGAGAGAAAACTTATCCATGTAGTGAATGCGGAAAGTCTTTCAAATGGAAGGTAAAACTCCATGTTCATCAGAGAATATACTCAGGAGAAACACTTTATGAGTGTAACATATGTGGAAAGTCCTTCACACAGAAGCCAAACCTCAACATGCATAAGACAATTCAAACAGGAGAAAAACCTTATGAATGTAACCGATGTGGAATGTCTTTCAAATGGAAGTCTTCCCTCAAATTGCATCAGAGAACACACACAGGACAGAAACAGTACGAGTGCATCAAATGTGGTAAGACCTTCAGATGGAAGTCACATTACAGGAGGCATAACAGAATTCACACATATTAGAATCCTTAGGAATGTAACCAAAGTTGAAAATCTTTCGTGCAGTATTCACCCTTCAGGAAGCGTAAGAGAGTTCACACATATGAGAAGCCTTAGCAATGTAATAAATAGGAAAGACTTTTTAGTCTGTGGAAGAAAACTCCGTTGGTGTCACAGAACCAACACAAGATAAAACCCTTAATTAATGTAGCAAATGTTCAGTCTTTTCCCCAGAAGGCACAAGTCAAGATTTATCACTAAACACCCACAGGATAGAATCCGAAGAATAAAATGAAAGGGAAATTTTTTGAAGAACTCATAGTTGAGTTTGCATGATACCACACAGACACAGGATAAAAATCGTATGAATATAAGAATATGAAAAATCCATCATGAACGCATGACTAAGTATAAAATGCACATAGGAGAGAAAAACCTTATGAATATTACAAATGTGGAAAGTGTTTGACCTGGAAGGCATACTTCTGTGTTCATCACAAACCTGATTCCCATAGAAGAAAAGAAAACTAATCAATAGAACAAATGTGCAATGACTTTTAATCAGAAGTCAGTCTTCAGTACTTTTCAGAACATACACAATAGAGAAATAGTGAAATTCTGAGTAATGAAAAACATTTAGCTATATATAGAATCTCTGTATATGGGAGCATTAGGGTAAGTCTTCTAAACAAAGTCAACCTTCAGCAAGCATTAAGAGCACTCACAGAAGAAATAATATCATGTAGGAAAACCTTTGTCAGAAACCTCTAAAAGCTACCTGTGTGGCTTAGTGGTAGAGTGCTAACCTATCAAGGATGAAGGCCTGGGTTAGATTCCCCAATACTACGTGAAAAGAGCAAGCCAGAAGCAGCACTGTGGTTCTAATGGTAGAGTGCTAACCTTGAGCAAAAGTAGCTCAGGCCCTGAGTTCAAGCCTAAGAATTGGAGAGAGAGAGAGACAGAGAGAGAGAGGGAAACAGGAACTTCTAAATTTTACAGAGATAGAGAAGGAGAGAGAGAAGGAGACAGAAACTAATTTCTAAACTTTACAGTCTTTCTATTTCCTTACAAATTCGTCTATGTCATTCTTTCTGACAGAAGCACAGAATTCCTTTGTGTAAAAATACCATATTTGATCTACTCATCAACTGACGGGCATCTGGGTTGGTTCCATACCTTTGCTATAGTAAATAGTGCTGTGATAAAGGTTATTGTTCTAGTGAATTCAGTATGTCCTATCTGGACGATTGGCAAGTAGTGAAATTGCTGGATCACAGGGGAGCTCTATGTTTAGTCTTTTTGGGATACTGCCATAGTGCTTTCCATAGTGGTTGAACGAGTTTGCAATCCCACCAGCTGTGTAGTAGTGATCCCTCCTGGCCACATCCCCTCCAGCATAAGTTATTAGATTTCTGGATCTTGACCATTCTAACTGGAGTGAGGAGGAAAAGGGAAAGAGGAACTGAAACTTTCTGTCCTTACAGATGACATGATTCTGTATTTAAAGAACCCTATAGACTCTACTCCGAAGCTGCTTCAGCTGATATAAAACTTTGGTAAAGTAGCAGGGTACAAAATTAAGCCTCAATATCAACTGCCTTCCTATATGCCAACAAATGAGAGGAATGAGGCAAGAATCAGGATAGCAACTCATTTTGCTATCAAAGAAAATAAAATACCTAGAAATTAACTTAGAATGTAAAGCACCTTTTTGATGGAACTATAAACCCTGGAGAAGGAAATTAACGCAGAACTGAGGAAATGCAAAAACCTATGCTCCTGCTTTGGAAGAAGTAATATTGTAAAAATGGCAATCTTGATAAGGACTATCTACAAATTCAGTGTAATATTCCTCAATATCCCAATGTCATTCTTTAAAGAAACAGAAGAGGAAATCCAAAATTTCACTTGGAATAATAAAAGACCCCTTATAGTCTGTCTTCTTGCATGATACATAATGTTTAATCTCACCTTCTCCACCAAAATCTCACCTTTCTCATTGAGACATAGGTGGACCTGTTTACTAGCAGCAAAGGCTCAAACGTGCAGTTTCAGGTGTCACCACTGCCTCTGTTACTGGGTACATCCAACTCTGTCATCGATTCTGAGGTCTGCTCTGGCAGTCTTGGTCACAAGTTGTTCTGTGGCATCTGCTGCCAGCCTGTGCCTATTTGCTTCCTTTTCCTCCAGCAGCCTACAACAGGGAATGAAGTTCAGGCGCTGATGCTCTCCTTCATATGCAGGGCATGATGAGCCCAACCCTCCCTCATCTTCCTCTTCCAATTTTTGGGAAAAAATGTGCTGGCAGAAGTCCTCAGGTGTGGGGCATGGCTGATCCACACTTTTAATCCAGGCTGGTCAGGAGGCTGAGATCTGAGTATGGAAGTTCCAAGTCACCTAGAACAGGAAAGTCTGATAGATTCTTACTACCAAAAATAAAAACAGCTGGGAATGGAGTTTGGGATCAAGTGGTAAAGGGCTAGTCTTGAGTACAAATGCTTAGTGCCCAGGCCCTGAGTTCAGGCTCCAGCACTGCCAACAACCTCACTTTAGTGAGATTTTAGCTTTATCCATGTAGGCACATTTCACTGGAATCTTTGCTGGTAGAGATAGTCTTCATAATTTTGTGTCAAGGTAAAGGTCCTCCTGGGGTAGTACACAAAAGGTGTCATGGAGAGAGGAGCCCCACTTGCTCCAGGTTTGAAGATGGCATAGGTCAAGCCAGCATGGAGTTGGCACATCAGTCTTTTTCCTAGCACCACCTACAAGTGAATGTCAAATGACATTGATTGTTGTGGGATTGTGTGATTGAAGTGCCCCATTAAGGGCAGTGTTAGCACATCCAAACTTGGATACCAGGAATGCTGAAATCTCAAAGCTAAGATTTCTGTTGGCTACAGAAATGCTGGTGTGTCTGTTATTCACTAAATGTTCAGGTGCAAAGATTCTGAAGCTTGATGCCATGTGTTTATTCCATTTAGTAAAATTATTTTAATGCACTGTATAAGTTAAAACATTTGGTAATAGTCAGGGGTAGTGAAAACATTGTTCTTGAATTCAGGTGTCTGGCAGGGTAATGGGGGGGTGTTGGTGGCTGGGACTATGAAGCTGGAGCTGCTATCAAACCATGGATCATGTTCCTCTTTGTCTGGGAGAAATGACTCCAAAGATGAAATTCGAATGGTGAGGAAAAGATGATGTATTCAGGAAATTTCTCCTAAACAAATGCTCATGTGGAAGTGGGATGGGGGCTGGGCATATCTGAGGCAGAGCTTAAGGGGGCTTCTCGTGGCGTTGAGAACGTTCCTTGCGACTTCAGGCATGCAGCAGGGTGTTTTAGATGGCCATTGTGAGATGGATGGAAAAAGACTGGAGACAAGATGAATGCTGGGATCCTGCAATGCTCTTGCATGAGTGGCTGGTGGCTCACCTGATAGAACTAATTATGTCTAAAAAAGAAATCAGGAATTTGTTTTGATTAGATAATACCTGTAATCCGAGGCATATTCAGGATCCTGATCTTAGTATTGTGGTTTAAAACCAACCCAGCAAAGGGAAAAATGCATGAGACTCTTACTCCCAGTTTATAGCAAGAACAAAGATTGAAGTAGAGCTGTGGCTCAAGAGCTAGAGTGCTACCTTGAGCAAGAAAAGCTAAGAAAAAGCTCCAGGTCTTGAGTTCAAGGCCAGGAATGAAAGAAGGAAGGTAAAAAAAGGGAAGTATGTGAGGAAGGGAAATATATAAATGAAAGAGAGAAGGAACTAGAAATTTAAAACTAGAGAATATTTAAAAGTCATCAGTCCTTCTAAGAAAAGTGTTGGAGTATGGGTTCTATATGTGGTGAACTGGAAGCCCAGCAGTGACTTGTTAACCAAAGAGTCACCATGATGAGCAAAGGATAGAAATCTGCATGAGCCTCTTAGCGGATGGAGTCACAGAAGAGAACCTCAGCTCCCATCCCATAGTTAGAAGTATATAGAGATGGGGAAGTTGACATCACCTTGATGTCATTGTGTCCATGGAGACTGGAAGCCATGGCTCTGTGAAAGCACAATGTTCTGGTTACTGAGCTGAGAGGCTGAGGAGAGCCAAGTCCTGGCCATGAAGAAATCAGGGTGGCAGCAGAGCAACTCTGCTGCAGTGTGTGCCTGCTTGGCTGTTCTTATTCTGTGGTGGATCAGGCCGGAGCAGGTGATAGTAACTGTTTTGTGGTCACAAGCCCTTCACCAAGACCTTCCTCTGGGATCCTCATAAGCTACAGGGTGGCTGGTGGTGGGATGTGTGTGGGGTGGAAGTGACAGAGGGATGGACACATGGCAAGGTGGGTGAAGAGATGAGAGAAATGATGAGAGCCCAGTTCATTGGTTTCCAAGGTTAATGTGTGGGAGGTATAGAGGCATGATGGAGGAAAGATGGTGACAGAGTGAGGCCATCTGTAGTGCCAGCCTGGCCATCATCTGAAACTCATAGGCAGCTTCCTGATCCCTCACTTTGTCCTGCTCCATGTGAGGGAATGTCACGTGTACCCAGAGCTAGGGGTGGGGCAATGTTAGTAGCACCTGGAGAACCATTGGCCTCTACCTGGGTGAGGGGTGGTTATGGCTCCCATGCTGGGTGGCCTGATAGCTGTGGAACAGATCTCTCCTTAGCTACCACAGTCAGTGGCTGCTCTCCATCTAGGGTTAGGGCACCTGCTCAGCCATCAGGACACCCCATGCCAGGACAGAGGCCTACAATTCAGATGGCAGCACAGGGGTGAAGATGATATCACCGTAGCCCTAGTTACATGGCTGTCCCTGCATGCAGGTCAGGATGAGCTGGGGGAAGATGTTCTCTGTGTTTTTCCACAGCCTATCCCGGCCTCTTCTTGTGTCTGATTAGACCAAGAGAGTACCAGGTTCCCTCTCATAGTCCTGGTTCTTTTTCTTTTACAGTCATGAGGCTTGAACTCAGGTCCTGGGTACTGTCCCTGAGCTCTTTTGCTCAAGGTTGATGCTCTACCATTTGAACTGTTGTGCCATTTCCAGCATTTCCTTTTCATGTGAATCTCTGATATCTCCAGTGCTGTTCCTGCAGGGAGGCACTCACCCCACAGCCAGAGCCACCTCTGCCGTGACTTTGACTGCCCACAACCCTCACACCCACTCCTTGCACACCCCTCGACTCCAGTTTTAGCTCCTCTTGGACTGGGTGTCCAGCCTACCCCTTCCTACACTCACAAAGGGTCTACAATTGTCTTCCCAGGGTCCTTTCTTCTGCCAGCCAGATACAGACTGTGCACATCTTGACCATCACAGAGCTCAAAGCCAAAGGCTGAGATGCAGAAGGGGGTGACCCAGTAGCTGCACAGGGCCCATGGATCATCCTGTGCATCCCCCAGCCTGTGACTTCCCCCACCCCGTTGGCAGGGAAGCTCCATGCCCACATCCTGATCCCTGGTCCCCTCCAATTCCATTCTCCCTTGGATTTTGCAGACTGTCTACCATCAGGATCTAAAATTCTATTCATCACTTTATGTCCTTATCACTGATTTGCTACTTTGGCAGGATCTCCCCTTGCCTGGAGAGTGGGCATGTCATGTACTCTCTGTGGAGAAGTTGCCCCAGGAGAAGAAATATGCACTTCATGTGAGCGTTGTACAGGGCAGGAGGGCTCCCTAGGATCAGAAGCCACAGGAGGGGTGCAGTTGGGGGAATGCTAGGGGCCCCAGGGGACAGTGGGACTTAGGGCACAGTTGGTTCCTTCTGCAGGGTTGACACCACTTCACAAACCCAACAGAATGAGGTTCACATTACAGATGTCAGAGACAGTGCAGATTGCCAATGGGCGCAGGGGTCACTGTCACCCCCAGATGCTGGCTGCATGCTGGCATGCACGCAGAGATGTTTTCAAGATCAGATAATGAGGATGTTGCAGGGTGTAACCATTCTTTTCAGATGGCTCTCTACCTCTCTTGAGCTTCATCTCTATCTTTGGCTTTTTCTTGGCAGTTAACTGGAAATGAGGGTTTCATGGACTTTCCTTTCTGGACTGGCTTCAAACAGAAGCTATGCACAGTTTTCAAACCATACCCTACTGAAGAAGGGAAGCTTGATCTGGTGCTTAACTGGGTTGCACTTTGGCTCTGTTTGCTATGCCTCACGGGAGGGGGCTCATCATTTGTAGACTAAGATCTCATGACCTTCAAAGCCAAATGCTACCTGAAAGTTCAGGGTCCCAGCCTATGTGTTGGGCCTGGGTGAATACATTCTCTGTTATGCTTGGTCATCAACCCATGTTTTAAGCTGGAAGTAGGCAGTGCCACATTTGATAAGAACATCTGCCAGAGATTGACACCTCATGAAAGCAGATTCTAAATTTGTCTTCCATTTCCTGTGGTGGAGAAATCCCCTCCAAGTTAGACAGGCTCACATCCACCTGCAGGTCACACTCCTAATGCACCCTTGAGTGTCCTCATGGTATTGGGATCTAAGTTTGTAGGGAATGCTGCTTTAGTCCATGAATTAGCTGGACAAGTGATGACAAACGTGTTGTGGATTAATATGAGAACAATTTAAGAAGCCCTGGAGGAGCATCTACCTGACCCTCTGTGGTGCTATAAATCTGATAGGATGTTCCAAACTAAGAAACAATCACATGGCTTTGTGTTTGGCATCCAGACAAGTGAGTGCATGTCTTAGCAGTCAGCCAATACAGAGGATGACTTGAATAAGTGTGTGGAAAGCATCTGTCAGACCCCTGTCTGGGGGCAGGTGGAGAGAACATAGGAAGGTAGATACCATGGCTGTGGTGGGGACAAAAAAAATGATAAAAGAGGCAAAGGAACCAGGTACTGGTAGCTCAAGACTGTCATCCTAGCTACTCAGGAGTTTGAGATCTGAGGATCACAATTCAAAGCCAGCCCAGGACAGAAACTCCATGAGACTCTTATCTGCAATAAACTACTGAATGCAAGAAGCTCAAGCTCAGTGACAGCATTCAGGCCTAGCGTTCAAAACCCAGGACCGGCAGAAAAAAGTATCAAAGGACAAGAATCTGTACAAAAGTTAGAGGGTCTCTATCTTGACAAACAATACAATGGTAAGTTGCACTCAGAAGACTTGCACAAAATCTGGAAATGCCTGAGACCTATCTATGTATGTTTCCTGTTTGTCTAAATACATATGTTTATGCATTTATATATTAGTATAGAGAGACAGATCAATACATATGACTATACATATATACATAGCCAGACACTTATGGGTGGGTGGTATACTGTGTGAGAGTTTGTGTTTGTGTTTTGTGGATGGCTATCTCTGTTTAAGAAAGATAGAAAATATGTAAATATCTTTAAAAAACATGATAAAATATAGAGAGTCATAAGCTCTTGAGGGAATTTGAAATGACAAGATTATTCACAGGCACGTTTATCCTTATGGATTCCTCAGCAGTTTTAATTTTTTTCATTATTTTCTTTCTTTTTTTGAACCAGTGCTAAGGATTTCTCTCAGGGACCAGGTGCTGCCAATTACTAATTTTCTCATGGCTGGTACAAGAGGAACTGAGCCACAGTTCAACTTTTGCCTTATTTATTCGTGCTTAACTGAAGATAAAGATTTCTATCAGTGACTTTCCCTCAGGGGCTGGATTCTAACGAGGATCCCCAGACCTCAGCCTTCTCTATAGCTACAATTAACAATATGAGAACCCAGCACTGGGTTCCAATGCACAGGGCAAGAAATTGAGTGAATCTCTCAACTCCAATTAGCTATAATAAGCTAGAAGTGAAAGACCAATACCTTTGAGGAAAAGATGCTGAGGGTTATCACACAGGCCCTATGAGTAAGCCCTAAACCCTGTACACATGTGTGCATGCACACATTGGCAGATACACACACACATGCACACACACAATATCTCAGGCAATATTGTATTTTGAATTAATATCCAAAGATTGGACAACAGGATAGCAAGTAATAAAATCTGTTTTTCTTGTCTACATTGAGGGAAAGGGATAAGTCACAAGATGCAGAAGCGAAGAATTCAGAGGCAAATGCTGTGAGTGAATAACTTGTAAAAAGCACATTTCTTTTCTTTTCTTTTCTTTTGTTTTCTCTGCCATTCCTGGGGCTTGAACTCAGGGCCTGAGCACTGCTCTTGGCTTTTCCCAAGTCTAGCCCTCTGCCACTTGAGCCACATTGCCATATGGATTTTTATATCTGTGTGATATTAAGGACTCAAACCTAGATCTTCATGGATGCTAGGCAAGCACTCTACCACTGGGCCAAACTCTAAACCCCGATAAAGTATTTATAAATAGTCATCATCATCATATCAAAATATCCTTTCTCCTACAAAGAATGAACACTTCTCTATGTCTGTAAGACTTTTTTTATGTCACCAATGCTTTTGTGATTTTCCCACTTGCATTTTTACAGATGACAGCACAGATATTCATCAGGAAGAAAAATAGATTAGGATACAGAAACCTAACAACGTCCTAGTAGATTGAAGTGAAAAATATGTGCAAGATGGCCTGGGTGTTTCATCTATTTGTAGAGTGCTTGGCTACCACACAAAAAGACTCCGGTTTGATTCTGCAGTACCATATACATAGAAAACGCTGGAAGTGGTGCTGTGGCTTGGTGGGACAGCTATAGCCTAAAGAAAGCCTAAGAACAATGGTCAGGCTCTGAGGTCAAGTCCCAGGACTAGCAAAAAAATGTGCAAGAGGCAAAATGCAAGTTGAGAAGGCACTGTGAAGCAAAATGTCTTGTGAAGGGTAAGGGGAATAGTGACAGTTAAGTTTGGATCTTACCTAAGAAAGGCTCCTTGAGCCTGAGACCAGGCTAGCACTCACGCCTAGTTAATGACTTGGGATTTGAACAAAAAGGTGTGCTGTTTACTACATCCATATGTGAGGTGGGAAGGGAAATTCAGCCTCCAGTATGTCTTTGGGGAGGTCTTCTGTGAGCAAGGAGCTTTGGTCATTGGGCCTTGAAAGGTGACCCTACCTCCCTCACAATGGAACAGAATATGGAACCCTGGTAACCAAGCCACTGTATGTGACAACCAGCTCAAGCCAGCTCCCTTGGCCTGTGGCTCAGGAACCAGAAAGATATTGCTGTGCTGTTGCCAAAGTTCAGGAGGCTCGCATCTCAGGCATGAGAGATATGGATGTCTCACTTGAAGAAGTAGATGCTGGATCAGTGCCAAGCCAAAATTCCAGTATATCAGGCATTTTTCTTGGAAGAAAGCCAGGAAACTCCAGGGCAACTCAGATGAGGTATATTGAGAGGAAACCTATTGGAACCCATCATCCTGCCCACACACTACAACCTTCTTGTGTGCTTTCAAGTGACTATACTGAGATTAGAGTGTGTCATTTCCAATTTACTCTATTCCAATTCCTCAGTGTGAAGTGTGGTCCCATTCCTACGTTTGAAATATCCACTGTTTTGCCAACATAGTGTGATGGTAAGTCAGCTCAGCCTCTGAATGAGCCTTGTAACCTATGTTCCTGGAGGAAGGCCTTTTGGAGATGCTGCTGACAAAGCTGATCCCTGCCTACCGGAAAGGTGATCTCTTTTATGTGGGAAACTTCCTGCACAATTTCAAATAGTGGAGGACAATGTAGTAGTTGCTGGAAATTCTCTTGAAAAAGTGAGTGTTGCCCCTCCAAAGCCAGGTTTGCTCACCCCTCCTGGCCAAGTCTTGGAATACTTGGCTCCTCTCTGAGCCTGTTTGGTTCACTGCGGTGTTCACAGGGGAGCTAAGCATGATACAAGTGCACAAACTACTTTATTATGACTGGGACACCATGCCATTTCATTTCCCTCACAAGCTACTGGAGTCTCAACAGTGTGCTTACTGAGAAGTTGGATTTCAGGCATGAGTAAGTGGCTCCCAACTGCAGCCCTCACCTAGGTGGCATCCTAGGAAATCCCATTTCCCAGTAAGAAATGAGGTGTCAGTACTAATGGCGGAGGCCTGTGAAATACTGGAGTCAGAGGAAAAGCTGAGGGCTGAATCACTTTTGAGCCATCAGGGAGGGATTGTGATAGCTTTGCCTGTTAGAACCTGAAAGCATTTACATTTTGGTGTGTGGTCCAGTGCTGCCACTTGAACCTGAACCCAGGTCTAAATGCCATCCCTTTGGTGTTCAAAAATTAGCACTGTACCATTTGAGTCATAGGTCAAGTTCTGGCCTTTTGCTGCCTAATTGAAGACAAGTGCCTTTAGACTTTTACTGACTAGACTGGCTTTCCACTGTGATCTTCAGAGCTCAGCCTGCTGGGTGGCTAAGATTAGAGGAATGAGCATTTAGTTCTTTATTTAGAGCATTCACTTATTGATTTATTTAGAGCATTTACTTAGTTAATTTAAGGTGCGTTTATTTTGGACAGATGCATAGAAGCCTCTCTCAGAAGCTTCTGGAAGTGGGGTGTAAAAGTCATCCTGTTCTCGAGTGTCTCTTACCCCCCTCCCAGCACATAAGTGCACATCTCTGCAGGACAGCCACAGCATTAGAGTCCTGTAAGAAAGGGGCTTTGGTAGAAGGCTCAGGATGGAGAGAGAAGGCTCTCACTTTCCTTGTACCGAATGCGCCCACAGCATCATGTGTTCCATCTATACGATGTGAATGGACTTCTACCCCAGTGATTTCTACTAGTTCAAGAACTGCCACACCCTGACATAACTCAAGCTCTATATGAGGCTCCACATGCCGGCTTTGGACCTGCTCTTCTAAACACATACTTTTTGACCAGCTGGAGGAATGTGCGACCAGTAAGACCAAGAAAAAGTAGAAGTCCTGGTGTGGGTGCCTCAGAGCCTGTGAGTAGGAAGCCCATGTGGTCTAGATATTGGTTGGCCCTTACTTCTACAGAGCATGGCAAAATGCCCTTTATGGGTGGTGTCAGCCAGGTAATGTCTGTCCTCTGAAAGGACTCGGGAATAAGCACTCATTAGAAAGACCCTACACCTCCTCAGAGTTCAGTCCAAACTCCAGTTCTACAGGTTCCTCCATTAGAGCCTCATGGAAGTTGAGTGACACTTCAACTTGCAGAGTCCACTCTGTCCACTCTGCATCTATTTCCATACTTAGTTTTGGGGCATCGTGGAAGAGCTTATCCTGAACTCTGGATGAAAATCTCACCAATGGAGCTGGTGACGGATGGAGACAGAGAATCATCACTGCACTCCAGAAAGCATGGGCCTTCTGTAGAAATTACCAATCAGGTTTAGAGTCCTGTGGATATACCTTTTGCTCTGAACCCCATGTGTGACACAGTTGAACCTGCAGATACTATGGAGGAAGAAAAAGAGCAGCCAGATTTCCTTCCGTTTCCTTTCACACTCCACCCAGAGTCAGTCCATCTGAGTCAGAGTAACACTCCACTTATTGTGCAAGCTGAAGGGGCACACGCTGGGCTCATGGAAAATGTCCCCATGGGAAGCAGCAAGTGTACTCTCAATACTGGATTCATTGGAGGAAAATGAATCCATCCTCACAGAATATCCAGACCCATCCATCTTACTAAAAGAGACTCAATCTCCATTCGACAAACCAGAATCCATCCTCCTCTTAACTCAGGAAGGACATTCTGTTTCTCATGAGGAAGGAGACCCTTCTGAGGACTCTGAAGTAGAATTACTGTCTGAAGACAACTTGGAGGCCAGTCTGGATTTAGAGCTTCCCTGTCCCCTTCCTAAAAAGACATCTCTTTATCTTGCTCTCATGATTGTTGTCAAGTATTAATTGTATTTACTTTGCAAACTATTAAACTCTCATTGTTAATATTATGGTGTGCAGTTCTTCAGTCCTTATTATACTGTGTGTTATTGTCCACTTAGAATGTGAGACCTCAGACACCTAGGTCCTGGGTGGGCCAAAATCCAGACAGGTCTGGTCCCATAGAAGACAACCTTACTGGATATACAGGGAACTATGAAATGCATGGAATCACCAGGAATCCAGGCCAGGCCTCCATGGAAAGACAAGTCAGCTACCAAAGCTTAAGGACAGAGCAGATGCCTGGAAATGTGTTTTGTCAATTGGGAGAAGTGCCAGAGTAACTATAATATTATGGGGGACTCTGTTCTGTGAGTTCAAGTCTGTTTATATATCCATTGTGCTTTGTACAAATATTTAAGAAAATTAGAACTCCACAATAGCATCAAAAATCTACTTTGGCTTTGAATGTGGCCTAGTTGTAGAGTGCTCGCCTAGTATACAAGAAGACGTTGATTCAATTCCTCGGCACTGCATACACAGAAAAAGCAGATGGGGCACTGTGGCTCAGGTGTCAGAGTGCCACCCTTGAACAAATGTGGCCAAGGACAGTTCCTGGTCCCTCAGTTCAAGCCCCAGGACTAGCCAAACAAGAAATCATACCATTTTCCACACATTTGAAAATAAATCTGTTTTATCTAACCCTACTTCTTTTTTTGCCAGTCCAGGGTGTGTGCCACCAAGCCAAACTACTGGCCCACAACCTTACTATTTTTAATCATTTAATTTTTTTACATAATCATATTTCATGCTGTCTGTATTAATACCATAAACAGTATGCTTAGTGTAATAATGTTAAAGGTAAAACATAAGAAATTAATAATTAAAATTCCGTTTTATTAGTTTTATAGCATTACTACAATTTTATGAGAAAAATTACCTAGAATGTTTATTTTAGAGTTCAAATAATCCATTTTGATAAATATATCAACCTACATCATTAATTTGAACACATTTTAAACTATTTCTTTCAGGAATGAAAATACATATATATTTGTTGTAAATGAAATTTATGACTTGGGGGGAAGGGAAAGAGAACAGGGGGGAGGGGGTAACAGTGTTTACAAGAAATGTACTCATTACATATGTAACAGCAATCTCTATGTATATCACCTTCACAACAAATTTTTTGAAAATACAATAAGTTTAAATGTCTACTTTGGGCAGAATTTTTTTTGTCAGTACTGGGCTTAGACTCACGACCTGAGCACGATCCTTCTTTTTGTTTTTGTTTATTCTTAAGGCGCAAGTTCTATCACATGTGCCACAGCACCACTTGTATCTTATTTATCTGTGTTGTACTGAGGAATTGAACTTGGGTCTTCATTCAGGCTCGGCAAGAACTCTTCCACTAGGCTTAACTTATGGCCCCAGTGGGAAGGAAGTTTTCCATAAAATATGTAGGAAATATGTCCACTAAGGAAAAGCCATCAAAAAGAGAAGAAAAATTATATACTTAGATAACGACATGCCAGTATTATGGCAGATCTCTGTAATTCTAGCTTCAAGAGTGGCCTATTTGGACCGGGAGTTGGCTGGCTGAAGTAAAGTGCTATCCTTGAGCAAGCCCTAGGACAATGCTCTAGCCATGAGTTGAAGCCATAGGACATGCAAAAAATAATAATTTAATGCCCGTGACTGGTGGCTCACCCTGGTAATCCTAGCTACCCTGGAGGATCGAGGTTCAAAGACGGCCCAGGCATAAAAATCTGTGGGAATCTTATTTCCAAATAATCCATAAAATTCAAAATGACAATGTGCCTCAAGTGGTAGAGCTCTTGACTTGAGCTGAAGAGCTTAAGGTAAACATCCAGGCCCAGAGTTCAAGCCCCATGAGTGAAAAAAAGAAAAAGAAAAAGAAAGCCCTTATCTAAGGCTGGAGTGCACACTAGTGGTAGTTTGCTTGCCTAGTATGCACAAAGCCCTGTGTTCAATTACTCTGTACCACTTACCCCCCCAAAAAAAGCTGGAAATGATCTCAGAAGGTTGGGTTCTGAGGATCACAGTTCAAAGCCAGGCCAGACACTAAAGTCCATGAAACTGTTACTTCCACTTAAGCACCAGAAAACCAGAAGTGACACTGTGGCTCAAGGTGTTAAAGGTTGTAACCTTGAGCTGAAGAGCCCAGGGACACTGCCCAGGTGCACAATTAAACTCTTACAGCCAAAAGACAGACAGACAGAGAGAGAGAGAGAGAGAGAGAGAGAGAGAGAGAGAGAGAGAGAGAGAGAGAGAGAGAGAGAGAGAGACAGAGAGAGAGAGAGACAGAGAGAGACAGATAGAGACAGAGAGAGACAGAGAGAGACAGAGAGAGAGACAGAGAGAGAGAGACAGACAGACAGACAGGCAGACAGACAGAGACAGACAGAGACAGAGAGACAGAGACAGAGACATCAAACAGTCAGGCACTGCTGGCTGAAGCATGTAATTCTAGCTACTATGGAAGCTGAGATTGGAGGATCTTGGTTCAAAGCCCAAAGCCAGCCTCGACACATGTGTGTGAGACTTACATCACCAATTAACTACCAGAAACCGAAAATGGAGCTGTAAAGGAAGAGCGCTAGCCTTGAGCTGAAGAGCTCAGGGACAGTGTCCAGGCCCAAAGTCCAAGCACCATGACGAATCAATAACAAAAAAAAGAAGATAGCTAAACTAATGATGAATAATTTTGGGCTGGGAGTTTGGCCTAGTGGTAGAGTGCTTGCCTAGCATGCACGAAGACCTGGGTTCAATTCCTCAATACCACATACATAGAAAAATGCTGGAAGTGGTGCTGAGGCTGAAGTGGTAGAGCCCTAGCCTTGAGAAAATATAAGGACAGTGCTCAGTCCCTGAGTTCAAGCCCAGGCCTGGCCAAATCAAAAGTAGTAGAGCACTGGCACTGAACTGAAGATCTGAGGAACAGCCCAGGCACAGAGTTCAAGCACCGCAAACAACAACAACAAAATCTATGAAATGGCAGTGGTGGTTTTAAGCTAAGCAAAAATAGAGTAGAAACTGGTAAAATACATATTTGTGTGTAAGCAAAATAGCCAGACTTATGCATTAGAACAGGATAGCAACTTGAAAAAAAATTTTGTTTTCCATCTCACTAGGTCCTGTCTCTTAATTTATTCAAGTAAGTAAAATGCTGGGTTTTATAATCATTGCTCAGAATATTAGAAAATCAGAATATCTCTCATTAACCAACAAAGACCAGGAACTGGGGCTTCGTTCAAATGGCAGAGTATCAGGCAAGAGAAGAAAAAATTGAAGTAAGAACTTGAAGTTCTTGATCCCGAACCTGCATAGTAACAGAGCAGCAGCCTGGTGATGGTACCTCACACCTATAATCTTAGCTACTCAGGAGGCTAAGATCTGAGAATCAAAGTTTAAAGCCAGCAAAGTACCCAGTTAACTGCCAGAAAAACCAGAAGTGGCACTGTGGCTCACAGATTATGGCACTAGCCTAGAGCTGAAGAGCTCAGGGATAGTGCCCAGGCCCAGAGTTCAAGCCCCACAATTGACAACAATCAAACAAGCAAACAAAACTCACAAAGAAGCCTGCAGACCACAGTGGTTCTGCTGAGTCTCTTCTCTATGGGGATCAGGAAACATTTCACTTTTTCTGTCTCTTCCCATCTCAACATTCGTACTAAAATAAGACTGTGTTGAAAGTTTCAATTTATAAAAATGTTTTTCATGAAGCACCCTGAAATATTCATCGCTTATATCTCAATTGAAGATAGTTGATTTGGGACTGCATTGGTAGAGTGCTAGCCTTGAGCAGAAAAGTTCAGGGATAGAGCTGAAGCACTCAGTTGAAGACCCAGTGCCAACACACAAAAGAAATTATGCATTTTATACATATTTTCTAATTTCTTAATGAATTTTTCAGTCTGTATAAATATAGGGTACATTCCTTGTTACTTAAGTAAGATTGCTCTTTTTTTTCTTTTTGCCAGTCCTAGGGTTTGGACTCAGGGCCTAGACATTTTCGTTGGACTCGCTTGCCCAAGGTGAGTGCTCTGCCTCTTGAGACACAGCGCCACTTCTAGCTTTTTTCTGAGTATGCGGTACCAGTGAATAGAACCTAGGTCTTCATGCATTCTAGGTGAGCACTCTACCATTAGGCTACATTCCCAGGCAGTGAGATTCCTCTTACAGTCCTTGTATGTTCACAGAGTTTGATCTCACACACTGTAGGGCCCTGGTTGGCTTTGACCTGTGATCCTAAGCCCTGAGCCTCCTAAGTAGCTGAAATTAAGTTGTGAGCCAGCATGATGGCTTCCATTCTTTTTTCTACAAAAATATATATAGTTATCTAAAATATATCTATAGCTGAAAAAAATGAATCTCTCCCAAACAAATCTTCAAAGAAACAACCATCCTATTAAAAGGTGGGCTAAAGACTTAAAAGAGTATTCTCTGAAGAAAAAATTAAAATGGGCTTTAGACACATGAAGAAATGCTCCATATCTCTAGCAATAAGGGAAATGAAAATCAAAACAACTTTGAGATTCCACCTGACTCCATTCAGAATGGCCATTATCAAAAAATTTAATAAGAGATACTGGTGGGGAAGTGACCAGGGGGGATCACACCTACACTGTTGGTGTGAGTGTAAACTCGTTCAACCACTAGGGAAAGCAGTGTGGTGGTTCCTCAAAAGACTGAACATAGAGCTCCCCTATGATCCAGCAAATCCACTACTTGGCATCTACCCAATTGTCCAGAAAAAAGGGCATACTAAAGCCACTAGCAAAATGATGCTCATTGCAGCACTATTTACCATAGCAAAGATATGAAACCAACCCAGATGCCACTCAGTAGATGACTGAATCAAGAAGATGTGGTACGTATACACAATGGAATGCTATGCTGCCATCAGAAGGAATGACATCGCCCCATTTGTAAGGAAATGGAAAGACTTGGAAAAATTCATATTAAGTGAAGCAAGCCAGACCCAAAGAAACATCAGCTCAATGGTTTCCCTCATTTGTAATAATTAGTTCACATCTAGGACTCTCATAGCAGAGGATTACAATAACTCAAAAACCTAGGTATATAAGGTCATATAAGATGAGACTAAATGTAAGGATCTCTAGGATAAGGGAACAATTGCTGTATCTTGTGTCATCGTTGCTCTTAATCTTGTGTGATTTTTGTCCTTAATCTACTATGTTATTTCTCATCTCTTATTTTGCCCTTTGGTTAATGTCAGATTGTTACTGTATCTGATTTTTTCCCTGGCATATTGTATATATGTATATTTGTTTATGTCAAATAGGAAAGGGAAGGGGGGAAACAAGATGATTGGGAAGGGGAGGGGAGAGGGAACTGGGGACAAAAACATGAGGAGTGGAATAAATGTGTGAGAAGTAATGCAGTCCACTACCTGTAAATGTAATCGTAACCCCTCTATACATTACCCTGAAAATAAAAAAGAGACTATAAAAATATCTGTAGAAAATGAGGCTGGATGATGGAAACAACCAGATGCCCTACTACAAAAAATGTGATACACACACACACACACACACACACACACACAATGGAATGATACATAGCCAACCGACAAGATAAAATAATGGCATTCTCGGGGAAGTGGATGAAAAGGAAAAAAATCATATTAAGTGAAGTAAGCCAAACTCAAAGGAACATAGGCCGAAGAGTCTCCCTCATTTGTCAAATTCAGTAGAAACCTTGGGCTCTGCTACCAGAGATTTACAATAGAACAAAATCTAGAGACATCGTGACAAATAGTATGACACTAAATGTAAGGACCTCCAAGATAAAGAAACAAAACTCATATAATGAGTGATTGTTGTCCTTAATGAACTATGTGATCTCTTATCTCTTTTGCTATCCCTTGGTTATATCATATTGTTACAACATTTCACCTTGTTTTCTGATATATTTCATATGTGCCTAATTGGTTATTTGAAATTGGATATGGAAGGGGGGAAATGAACATGAGTGGGGGTAGGGGAAGGGAAATGGGGACCATATCATTACATGGGGTATCAAAGTTTGAGATGTAATGCACCATCTGTCTGGTGAATATAATGTAACCCTTCTATAAATTACAATAAAAATAAATACATAAAAAGAAGATCTGCACAGAAAAAAATAATAATGGCATTTTTGGGGTAGTGGATGAAATTAGAGTGAATCCTGTTGAGTGAGATAAGTCAAGACCAAGGAACAAAAGGTACATGGTATCCTTAATATATGGATATTAGTTTCAAACAGTAGTAGAGCGATGATTGAATAGTTGATACCCGAAGTTCTGGACATAATTTTGGAGATATAAACATAACTACATACACATAAAAATCTAGGATAGACTATACACTCTATAGACATGTGTTTTATTATAGATTAATCTGTATCTATGACATACAAAGACTTAGCTTAATTTTTACTACATTCTAAAATTTATGTGCCAGTGATTGTATAGCGATTCCCTTCTTGAATATTTGTTAGTTAAACATGACATTTGAAATATGATGTAAAATTCAATGTTAATAAATTTTTTTAGAAAAAAGAGGCTACAGGTAAATACCACTAATGTACTTGCTCTAAGTGGTACAGAAATTTTCTTAATGAATCAAGGGGTTTTATTACATCTTTATGCAATTATTTTAGTTCTGAGTGTTCTACACTCAATGCTACTTCTGGAAAGATGATATAGCTGACTGTGTAGATGGTATGAAGACATACTGGCCTAAACGTAGAATAAAGCATTGGTAAGTGGCTGTTAGCTGTCCAGATTCTACTGGAATATGTGGAATGAGTTTATTAAGCACAATGCAGGCTCTTAGTCAGATCAGGATCAAGATTATGTGATTCCATGAGATGAATGAGGAAAGATCAGAAAAATGTACTAAGATATCCAGATATACTTTTGAAACTAAGGTATCTGGACTCCTTTTTTTTTCTTTCTTGGTGGGGAGCTTGAACTTTGGACCTGTGCAAGGTCTCTTAGTTCTTTTTCCTCAAGGCTAATGCTGTACCAGTTTTAGCCACAACTCCACTTAGTTTTTGTTTGGATAAGTGGAGAGAAGAATCTTACAGTTTTTTTTTGTTTTCGTTTTTTTGCTTGCATAGGCTTTGAATCACCTTCTCCCTGGCTAGTAGAATGACAATTATGACCCTCCAGCGCCTGGCTAGTGATTTTTTGAAAATTGGACTTTCTTCCAAATCACATAACTGGTTCCTAGCAAAATTTTGAACCCTAACTTAAATGTGACAGATTTTTGTCACTTGGAGACACTCTGTGCTGAACGTTAGAAATCTACCAGCTGAGTCACAGTGGCACTTCCAGTTTTTGTTTATGTCGTGCTGAGGAATGGAATCCAGGGTTTCATACATGCTAGGCAAGCTACATTTTCAGCCCAAGGTTTTATGTTTTGTTTTTTCAGTGTTGTTGCTTCTAAGGTACTGTATGATGTTCTTTCATTTTCTTTGCTTTTTACCTCTTTTCTTCTTTTTCCCTTTACTTTTATTCTCTGTAGTCACTGTGTTGAATTCGGGTACCCTGTGTCTTGTACATAGGTTTATGTGATTTGGGGAATGGAGAGGGTATAATAAAATGGTAAAAAAAAAACAAAAAACAAAGGAAAAAGTGTGAACCAATTGAACAGTGATACTTGGAAGACACTAAACGGAAATGAACTGAACAATCTGGGTGGAGAGGGGGCTGAGGGTAAGGAAACAGAGAAAAATGAGGCAGGGGATAACAATTTTCTTAAGAAATGTGTTCATTACTTATGTAACCGTATGCCAACTATATATTGACTTAACAGAAAAAATTAACTTAAAAAAACAATTTAGCCGGGTATGGTGGCTTACACTTGTAAATGTAGCTACTCAAGAGGCTGGGATCCAAGGATAGCAGTTCAAAGTCAGCCTGGGCACTGAAGTCCATGTGACTCATCTCCAGTTAACCACCAGAAACCCAGAAGTGACCCTATGGCTCAAGGGATAGGGCAGTAGTCTTGAGCTGAAAAGCTCAGTGACAAGACCCAGGTGCAGAATTGCAGTTCCGTGACTTGAATGATGAATGAGACTAGCCAGGCTCTGTGCGCTCACACTTGGAATCCTATCTACACAGAATCAGGTTTGAATGCAGCCCAAACAAATTGCATGATATTCTGATTTACAGTTCATTACCAAAAATCTGGAAGTGGAGCTGTGGATCAAATGGTAGAACACTAGCCTGAAGCAAAAAAAAAAACATTTAAGGACAGTTCCCAGGCCCTGGGTTCAAGTCCCTGGACTTGCATAAAACAAACAAAATGTGATGCTGAGTCCTCCATCATTTGGTGTTATAGTTCAATATTCTTGATATGCGTCTTAGAAATTAAGTCCCTAGCAAATACTCTCCCCTGAAATTCTGCTTCATAGCTGATTCATAGAATTTCAGCATCATTACTATCACCTTCCAGTTAGCATAGCAGTCGACTACTGAAAATTTGAAGAAAACTTTTGAGTAATCCTAATAAATTTGTGCATCATCGGCACTCAAATCAAATCAGCAGCAGCTATGTTCTACTATTATCTAAATGTATTTAATCCCTTCTTGAGTTAATGAGCCTTAAAGAGTAAAACATATGAAATAATTATGAAACTAACAGTCACCATTCTTCTACCTAATATTGTAATATAAGTTTATAAATGCAAGGACTATTCTGAAGTGTGCAGAAGATAACTTCTAATTATAATATTCTCATGAAGTATAGTTTTTAAGAAACATGTTGCTTGCTTTGGGAAAGCAAAGGCAAGGAAAAATGATATAGGTAAGTTCCCTATTTATCAGAAGGAAAATACTATTGGGTTTAGATCAACTTCATTCATTCCGTGCTGATGAAACAAATATTTGCAATTCCTGAGGCCATTTACTTCATTGTGATGTACAATCAGCCAGCTTAGATCAATCTTCCAAAAAAGGAAAGGAAGAAATGAGAAGCAATTAAGGTTCCAAAATGAACCAGGGGGTGGTGGAAGCTCAGACTTGTAATTCTATCTACTCAAGGCCCGAAATCCTCGGATCTGGATTAAGTTTGTCTGGGATGAAAATATTCCTGTCTGAAACATCATCTCTGTTATCACAGCCCAGCTGATACACTCTGCCTAACAGGTTCCAAACACCAAAGTCCTTTTCCTATCTGAAATACTAGCAAACGTACTCACATATAATTTCCTCTTTGGGAGATAGTTGAAACATGTACCAGAAACATTTCCCTGGCTTCAGACTGGAAGTGGAAATATATACTCACTAGAAGCCCATCTAGTAAATTACAGTCAATCATCTTTCCTCACATCTTGTTAGTTAAATTGAACAATGAGTGTTTGGATCAGAAACGATGTGTATGAGCATACAGGTTGTAAAAGTACTGCAATCTTAGCTACTCAAGATAAGCTGAGACCTGAGGATTCCAGTTCAAAATCAGCCATGCAATAAATTCCATAAGATTTTTACCTCTAATTAACCAGCAAAAAACAGAGCGTTAAATTGTGCTTAAAATGCCACAGGCCTAAGATTTGCATAAAAGTGCTAAGTGGTAGTATTCAGGATGCCCACTCTCTCCACTCCTTTTTAACATAGTCCTAGAATTCCTAGGCAGTGCAATAAGGCAAGAAGCAAACATAAAGGGGATCCAAGTAGGGAAAGAAGAAATAAAACTATCCCCCTTTGGAGATGACATGATTCTGTATTTAAAGAATCCTATAGAGTCTACTCCCAAGCTCCTTGAGCTGATTCAAAGCTTTGGAAGGGCAGCAGGCCATAAAATGAACCCTCACAAATCAACTGCCTTCCTTTACGCCAACAGTGAGAGGAAGGAGGCAATAATCAGGAAAGAAACTCCTTTCACAATAGCCTCAAAGAAAATAAAGTACCTAGGAATTAGCTTAACTAAGAATGTAAAGGACCGTTTAGATGAAAACTTTAAAACCCTAAAAAAGGAAATTAAAGCAGAACTAAGGAAATGGAAAAACCTCCCATGCTCCTGGATTGGAAGAATCAACATTGTGAAAATGGCAATCTTGCCGAGGGCTATCTACAAATTCAACGCAATACCCATCAACATCCCAATGTCATTCTTTAAAGAAATATAAGAGGCAATTCAAAATTTCATATGGAATAATGAAAGACACCGTATAGCAAAAACACTTCTTAGGAGAAAGAACAGCGCTGGAGGAATTTCAATTCCAAACTTTAGACTCTATTACAGAGCTATAATTCTCAAAACAGCTTGGTACAGGCACAAGAACAGGCCTGAAGTCCAATGGAATAGAACTGCGGACCCAGATATTAAACCACAGACCTATGGCCACCTAATCTTTGACAAGGGAGCCAAAAAAATAGAATGGAAGAAAGATAGCCTCTTCAACAAGTTGTGCTGGCAGAACTGGTTAAGCACCAGCAGAAAACTAAACTTGGATCCTTCTTTGTCACCTTGCACTAGAATTAACTCCAAATGGATCAAAGACCTGGAGGTAAAAGCTGACACACTGAAAAGTTCACAGGAAGGAATAGGAGATACACTAGGCCTCCTTGGCACAGGTCGAAACTTTCTTAATAAGAACCAAGAATCACAACAAATCAGAGGAAGGCTGGATAAGTGGGACTGCATTAAACTGCAGAGCTCTTCTATGGAAACGGATATAGCTAGTAAACTAATCAGGAAGCCTACAGAGTGGGAGAAGATCTTCACCAACCAAACAACGGACAAAGGCCTCATATCTAAAATATATCAACAACTCAAAAAATTGAATCACTCCAAAACTAACCTCCAAAGTAACACCCATCCCATTAAAAAATGGGCCAAAGACTTAAAGAGAGTCTTCTCTGAAGAAGAAACAAAAATGGCCTATAGACACATAAAGAAATGCTCCACATCTCAGGTCATAAAAGAAATGCAAATCAAAACAACTCTAAGATTCCACCTCACTCCAGTTAGAATGGCCAGGATCAGGAAAACGAATGACCACAGATGCTGGAGGGGATGTGGCCAGGAGGGATCACTACTACACTGTTGGTGGGAGTGCAAACTCGTTCAACCACTATGGAAAGCAGTGTGGCAGTGCCTCAAAAGGCTAAACATAGAACTCCCCTATGAACCAGCAATTCCACTACTTGGCATTTACCCAACAATCCAGAAACAAGGGCATACTAAACCCACTAGCACAACAATGTTCATTGCAGCACTATTCACCATAGCAAAGATATGGAACCAACCCAGATGTCCCTCAGTTGATGAGTGGATCAACAAGTTGTGGTATTTGTACACAATGGAATTCTATGCTGCTGTTAGAAAGAATGACAACGCCCCATTTGTTAGGAAATGGAAAGACTTAGAACAAATCATATTAAGTGAAGTAAGCCAGACTCAAAGGAACTTAGGCTCAGTGGTTTGCCTCATTCGTCATAATCAGTAGAAACCTTGGGCTCTACTAGCAGAGATTTGCAATAGAGCAAAAGGCCATATATAAGGCCATATAATGTGAAGCTAACTGAAAGGACCTCCAGGATATTGAAACAAAAGCCACATAATGAATGATTGTTGTCCTTAATGTACTATGTTGTCTCTCATCTCCTTTGCTGTCCCTTGGTTATCCCATATTGGTATAGTATCTCACTTTGTTATCTGATATATTGAATTTATTTGTATTTGGATATTTGAAATTTGATAGGGAAGGGGGGAAAACCAAGATGGGTGGAGGGTGTGGGGTTGGAGGGAAATGGCTACCAACACATGTGAAAGGGTATCAATGTACGTGAATTAATGCACCTTCTATCTGGCAAATATCATGTAACCCTTTTACTAATTACAATAAAAAAATTTAAAAAAAGAAAGTTGTAGTGTGTGGGGAGGATGATGGGGTCAAATACATTTCTTCTTAAAATATACCTCATCTGGTTGCCCTGGATTTTCCTGGCCTTCTTCTTAGAGAAAGGCCTGTTTTACTGGATTTGTGGCTAGGCAATGATCAACATGTACATCTTCGAGTAAGACATCCACAACTTCCATGCCTGAGACTCGAGTTTCCTGATCATTGGCAACAGCACAGCAATATCTTTCTTCCTCCTGAGCCACAGGCCAAGTGAGCTGGCTTGTGTTGGTTGTTAGTTACAGTGGCTTGGTTACCAGGGTTCCATATTCTGTTCCATTGTGATGGAGGCAGGGTAAACTTTCAGGGCCCAATGACCAAAGATATTTGCTCACAGAAGACCTCCCCAAAGACATACTGGAGGGTGAATCACTCCTCCAATCTCACAATATACATGTGGATGTAGTAAACAGCACACCTTATTTGTCCAACACACAGGGCATCTTGCACATATTTTTGACTTCAATCTACTAGGATATTATTAGGTTTCTGTATCCTAATCAATTTTTTCCTGATGATTAGCTTTGCTGTCATGTGTAAAAAATGCAAGTGGGAAAAACACAGAAGAATTAGTGAAATTTTAAAAAAAGCATTACACACATAGATAAGTGTTCATTCTTTGAAGGAGAAAGGATATTTTGACATGATGATGATGACTTTATAATTACTATGTCAGGGTTGAGAGTTTGGCATAGTGGTAGAGTGCTTGCCTAGCATCCATGAAGATCTGGGTTTGATTGCTGAGTATCACATAGATAGAAAATGTAGATGTCGTACTGTGGCTCAAGTGGCAGAGGGGTAGACTTGAGAAAACCCGAGGACAGTGCTCAGGCCCTGAATTCAAGCCCTAAGACTGGCAGAAAGATAAAAGAAAATGAAAATGCTTTTTACGAGCTAATTCACTCACAGCATTTGCTTCTGAAATCTTCGCTTCTGCATCTTGTGAAATACCCCTTTTCCTCAACATAGACAAGAAAAACAGATCCATCCCATGGTCCACTGTGAGGCCACTGGTTGGGCTAAGAGCTAGTCGTGCAGCAACACATAAGTTTTATTCTAATACTTTCCAAACTTTGTACTCAAATATGCTACCTACTTACCAACTTAGGTCAGTTATCCTTATGCTATACCTTTTCTTCATTACTGCAATATTCTTACACTCCTACGTTAATCCTCTTGTACCTCCCCTGACCTCTCTCATTCTTTTTTTCTATCTCTGGACCTCTGCTCTACACTTGATGGCTGTTGAGCAATATTGTATATGTAGGTGGTTAATTATTCTCTAGGCTCAGAGGGACTTAAAGACAATAGAGATTGGATTGAGAGCCTTATTGTTTTGGGTATAAATCGCTTCTCAGTGGTTGTATTAGACTGGTCTGTAAGTGCACAAAAAGAAAGAGTAATAATACCTATCAAAACTTGTGAACATCTAGTGTCTGCCAGCTACAGAGGTCTAGGTTTGTTATATCTGAAAAACTATAATCGTATTTAGCAGTAATCTTGCCCCCATTTTCAAATGGGCAGAACAAGAAACTCAAGAAAAATGTCAAATCAAGGAACAACATCCCCTACCCAATGAAAACAGACAATGGAACAGTCAATGGCAAACCTAGAGGAGGGTCTTCCAAGTGCTACACAAATGCAATTGATAAACATCATTAATGGAAAATGTGAAAATATAAAGAAAGAGATAATGGAGGAAGCCATAGCTGAACAAGAGGAAAGCATAAACAAGGTGATAAGTGAAAATGAAGAAGCCATAAAGGAGGCCATAATAAAGGTTTTTCAAAGAAAGATGGTTGAATTCATAGAATCCACAAATAAAAACGTGACCAAACTCCAGCAAATGTCCAAAGAAAATAAAGCTACTGAGCTAACCACTCAAAAGGAAATCAAGGAGATAAAGAAATCCATACATGATCTAAAACAAGAGATGCAAGGCATCAAAAATGAGCAATTAGAAGCAAGGGAGATGAAAAATAAAGTAGATAGCTTTGATAGCAGGTTAGACAATGCAGAGGAGAGAATTTCCAGGGCTGAAGATAATTTAGTTATTATAGAGAATGAACAGAAAATGAGACAATCCAAATCTAGGAAATATGAAAGAGCGCTTCAGGAGGTCTAAGATACAATTAGGAAGCCTAATTTAAGGCTAGTTGGTATTGAGGAGGGCATGGAGAAAGAGGTCAATGGTATTGGAAATACACTTCAGGGAATCATCTCAGAGAATTTACCAAATATCCAGAAGGGCAGGCCCATCCAGATACGAGAAGCTTTTAGAACCCCAAACAGATCTGACCAGAAAAGAACATCCCACCGCCACATTGTGATCCGAACTGGATCAATAGAAACGAAAGAAAAGATCCTAAATGCAGCCAGGGAAAAGGGATCAGTAACGTATAAAGGCAAACCAATCAGAATAACCACAGATTTCTCAGCAGAGACCATGCAAGCACGAAGTGACTGGAAGCATATATGTCATGCCCTTAAATCAAATAACTACCAATCAAGAATACTGTAGCCAGCTAAGCTCTCATTCATAACTGAGGGAACAATAAAAACATTCCATTCCTGGAAAAGCTGCAACAATATGTCAAAACAAAACCAACACTACAGAGAATTCTCAAAGATGCTCTATACATAGAAAACCAAAATAAATGCAATATAGGGAAAGAAATGGCACCTAAACAGCATACCATCTAAGGACCACAAGAACTGTCAAGACACAGGCCCTACTAAAGCTTTTAAAAATGGTAGGAACTAATAAATATCTCTCAATCCTAACTCTCAATATCAATGGACTTAACTCTCCAATTAAAGGGCATAGGCTGTCTAGTTGGATCAAAAAGCAAGAGCCATCATTCTGCTGTCTTCAAGAGACACATCTTAGCCAAAAATTATCATCTTTTGAAAGTGAGAGGTTGGAAAAATCTCTATCAAGCTAACTGCCCCCATAAACAGGCTGGAGTTGCCATCCTCATATCAGATACAATAGACTTCAAACTAAAATTAGTAAGAAAAGACAAAGAAGGTTACTACATACTACTAAAGGGATCTTTCCTCCAGGAAGACATAACGATCCTAAATATTTACACACCCTTTTGAAGATTCTCAAAAGATTGAAGATTCTGCCAGTGTAAGTTAGATTCCGGCATTGATATTAAATAATGCAATGAGCAGGGATTTATATTTGAAATATCACTGTTGACAAAATCTAACACACATTTGCTTAGTATTTGCTTTTGATTTCCCAAGAAGTTCAGTACAAGCTAACATGTGTGGCATATATCGACTGGGAGAAATGATTCAGAATATGTGACTCATTTGAACAGGAGTCAGTGAAAAGATACAGAAGCAGGATATCCATAATGCGATATTTTGTATCTTTTGCCTATTTTGTGTTTGTTATTAATTCCATTTGTAGTGTACATTTCTAGGTAAAAACTTTTAAAATGTTTCCAAACAATTTGTTATTTCAACAGCAAAAAAAGACATTTATATGCCTGATAAAATTCACAGAATCCAAATTTTTCCATATTATTTTTTGTTTTTTGTGGGTCATAGATCTTGAACTCAGCCTGGGCACTATCCCTGAGCTCTTCAGCTCCAGGCTACCACCTTACCCTGGAGCCAAGCCCCACTTCCCATTTTCTAAAGGTAAATTGGAGATAAGAGTCTCAGGTCTTTTTGTGCCAGGATGGCTTTAGACCTTGATCCTCAGAACTCAGCCTCCTGAGTAGCTAGGATTATAGAAGTGAGCCACTTCTCAGCTTTCTGTTTTTTTTTGTAAACAAGCCCTTTGGCTGGAACTCGGTCTGAGCACTGTCCTTCAGCTTTCCTCAAGCCTAGTGATCTTCTACTTGAGCCACAGCACTACTTCTGGTTTTTTCTGTGTATGTGGTACTGCAGAATTGAACCTTCGTCTTCATACAAGCACTCTACAACTATGCCAAACTCCCAGCCCCTCCACATTAGTTTTTATGATAGATCTTTCCATGCATCTAGGATGGCTAGAAATCCTTCTTGAGTTTCCCAAGATCAGGGAGTATAGGTGTGTCCCATCCTGTGTGGCTACATAACCATTGTTTAGGGTACAGTTCTCTCTTCATTCTACCCATCTAGAGCAATTTTCATCTTCCATGTATAATCATTAAACATTCAGCTCCTGTTCCTTTCTACTCCATTCTCTGGAACCATCGTGCTTTTTGGCTCTAAGGGTTTGTTGATCCTTGGGAAAACATACCCTAGCTCTTCCTTTATGACTGCTGTATTTTTAGTTTACTGTAATGAAGATTCATCTATAATATATAGTAAAATGTTATCGCTTTTCAATGCATTGTTTTACATATTTCTATCTCTTCATTCTACCCATCTAGAGCAATTTTCATCTTCCATGTATAATCATTAAACATTCAGCTCCTGTTCCTCTCTACTCCATTCTCTGGAACCATCGTGCTTTTTGGCTCTAAGGGTTTGTTGATCCTAGGGAAAACATACCCTAGCTCTTCCTTTATGACTGCTGTATTTTTAGTTTACTGTAATGAAGATTCATCTATAATATATAGTAAAATGTTATCGCTTTTCAATGCATTGTTTTACATATTTCTATCTTTTGATTATTATTAATAGTAGTGAATAGATTCTCCACATATTTGTTCTAGTCTCTGCTTTCTCTTCCGTTAGGTACAAATCTAGAAATAGAAGTGTTGGACCATATTTCTATGTAATTCTATATTTAGTACTTTTTTAGCACTCTCCAAGCAATTTTTGATTGTTTTATATTCCTTGCAGAACTATTCCAAAGTTCTACTTCTTCTCACTACCTTCCCAATAATAGTTAGAGTTTGAAAGTTTTTTTTGTATGCGTGTGTGTGTGTGTGTTTGTGTGTGTGTGTGTGTATGTGGATCTTTTTGTTTAAAACTATATTTATATGAACATATTTAAAGTATTGATTTCATTGTAATTTTTCTCATGACTGTTAATATTGAACTTCTTTCTACATTTTGAACTACTATTTCTATATATTCTTTTTAGAAAATCCTCTCCAATCTCCAATTTTTTCCCTTTTTTGTGGGGTAGTGGGGAAAGTCATGGGGCTTGGACCTTTGGCCGTGAGCTCTTTACCTCAAGGCTATTGTCCTACCCTGAGTATTGCCCCTCAGTTCTTCTGCTCACAGCTCCCTACCCCTCTTCCCATTATATACAGAACAAAGGTCATCCTCAGTCTTTTTGAAAAAGTAAAACATACAGTAAATTTGTAGTATAAAACAGCAAGAAATAAATTTCTTGCCAGGTGCAGTGACTTCTACCTGTAATCCTAGCTACTCAGATATCAGGCTGATATCTAAAGATTTGGTTCAAAGCCAGCCTGGGCATTAGAAAGTCTATGAGACTCTCATCTACAGTTAACCACTAGAATATGGGAAATGGCACTGTGGCTTCATAGGTAGGGTGATAGCCTTGAGTTGAAGAGCTCAGGAACAGTGCCCAGGCCCAGAGTTCAAGCCTTACAAATCCCCCAGCCAAAAAAAAGAAAAAAAAGTTTCTTCCCCAAGTGACTATTATGCCAGACATAGAATATTAACATTCTGGGTGTACTTCACAGTATTATTACTTGATACCCTAAGATTTTGCAATATTCTCACAGTACCAGCATATGTCATCATATAATGTAGTTCCTTTTCAATGGAATAATTCCATTTATAACCTAAATCTACTCCCCCGACTTATTCTTGTCGATACCACAATTGCTCTACCATGATATGCCACAAGCCATTAAACATTTTATGGTGGGTAATTGGAAAGGAGTCTCATGGAATTTTATGCCAGGCTGGCTTTGAACCATGGTCCTCAGATCTCAGTCTCCTGAGTAGCTAGGATGACAGGCGTGAGCCACCAACACCTGGCTTGCCTTTTTATATTTTTGTGGGTCTTGGGACTTGAACTCTGGGCCTAGGCACCATCCCTAAGCTTTTCAGGTCAATATTTCATGTAAGTCTAAACATTTAAGTAAAGGAATAAAATTCCAAAAAAAAGAATAAAATTCCAGACATGATGTGCTTATAACTCAGTGCTAATTACTTGATGAAAATGTGCCATTCCAGAAGTTGGTGTCATTTGATGATGTAGCTGTGGATTTCAGCTGGGAGGAGTGGCAGCATCTGGACAATGCTCAGAGGACCCTGTACAGAGATGTAATGCTGGAGACCTACAGCAACCTGGTGTCCTTAGGTGAGCAAAAGTCAAATTCACTTGCAAGGCCAAGTGCCTTGTTATTTTGCAGATACGTGAATGTTTATCAAACTTTCAATACTATTTAAATGAAAGATTCCAGGCCCTGAGAAGTATCATTACTTTCTAAAGAAAACCTAAGGTAATTTTGTACTCATTCTTCAGGATACCTTCAGGATACTTTGACAACAGTTCTAAATTATGTTTCCTCTAATGGAGACGACATTCCAAACTTACACAGTAATTGTAAGTGGATAAACAATCCAGAATAGAATATATATCATTATTGGAAATAGGATCTACAAATCACTAAACAGTGAGTTTATAATGGAAACCTGGCACTAGGTGCAATGTTTCATGCCTGTAATCTTAAAATCTTCAGGAGGAAGAAATCTAAGAATTCTAATTTGAAGCCAGCAAGGGCATAAAAATTGCCATGAAACTCTATATCTCCAAGTAACCCCTCAAAAATGTTAGTGGAGTGTCAAGAGTTTGACTTTGTGGTTGAGTGTTTGCCTAGCATGCATGAAGACCTATGCATGTAAGTGGAGCTGGGACTCAAACTGGTATTTTTCTAGCATTGAGCAAGGCAGCTAAGTTTATGCCATACAAAATGAATCCAGAGCTGGGGAAAAGTCAACCATGGAGCCAGTGAGAAATGACAAAAAAATTTAATAGATAACTTGTGAGTAGGATGTCTGTGAACTTAAAGCAATGATGACCCAGCATAAGCGATAATTCTCTACTGTTTCTAATTTACAGGCCCCTGTGTTCCCAAACCTGTATTAATTGACAAGCTAGAGCACTGTGCAGAACTCTGGATAGGAAATTCCTCTGACAAGAATATCACAGGTGAGTGAATGCATCTTCATATTGATGTTGGAGCCTGAGCCCCATTGGTAAGTTCATGTTGTGATGTACTGAGCAATAATATTCTTAGTTACCCTAAATCCTGTGTGGAACCTATGGAATTCTTTGTGAATGAATCAAGAATCATTTTCTTTTCCCAATCCTATGCTTGTTCTCAGGGCCTGAGCATGGTCCTTGGGTTTTCTCAAGGCTAGTTCTCTACTTCTTGAGTCATAGCACCACTTCTGGCTTTTTCTTTGTATGTAGTACCAAGGAACTGAACCAGGTCTTTGTGCATGCTAGCCCAAACCCCCGGCACCAAGAATCATAGGGTGATATAATGAATTCTATGTGGCAGTAGAGTTAAAGTTAGATTTCTCTGTAGAAATCACTGTGAAACAAAATAAAATGAGAAAGCCATGAGCCCGCGGCTCATGCCTGTAATCCTAGCTACTTAGGAGGCTGAGATCTGAGGATCAAGGTTCAAAGACTGACCTATCACAAAAACACCTCAGACTCTTCTCTCCAATCAACCAATAGAAAATGAGAAGTGGGGTTGAGGCTAAAGACATAGGGCAGTAGCCTTGAGCTGAAGAGCTCAGGAAGAACAGCCAGGTCTAGAATTCAAGTCCCATGACTGCAAAACAAGAAAGAAAGAAAGAAAGAAAGAAAGAAAGAAAGAAAGAAAGAAAGAAAGAAAGAAAGAAAGGAAGAAAGAATAATATTTCATTTCTTTAAATCTAAGACTATAAATAATTGAGCAAACAAGGAATAAGTCAGGGCATTATTCTCTGATAAGGATAATGTCTTTTTGCTGGTAGGAAGAGACTGGTATTCAGAACCAGACCTTTCCACCAGAAATTGAGCCTAGTGGTAGAGTGCTTGCCTAGTACGCACAAAGACACAGGTTTGATTCCTTATTACCACATACATAGAAAAAGCCAGAAGTAATGACTTCATTGGTAGGGTTCTAGTCTTGAGAAAACCCAAGGACAGTGGTTAGGTCCTAAGTTCAAACCCAGGAATGGAAGGAAAAAAAACAACAATGTTTCAATCAACATAAGAAAATTAACTAGACAATGAGCTGGAGATTTTCTGGTCTTCCATGGTTCTGAGGGACAGGAGTGTTAGAAAAGGAATTTTTATAAGACTTCAAATGGAAAGAAACAAATTTCAAAATTCCCACAAATACCTAAATTGAGACTTTAGTGAGAAGTTGTACCTGAAGGGCTATAGGTGTAAGTCCTTACTCTCAAGAATCGTTCTTGCTTGGATGAAAGGCAAACAGACATATAAACCAAACTTGTGGCCGCTGAATCTAGAAAAAATTCGTGTTCCTCACTTAATGGTTAATAAGCACACAGCATTGAAACTGGGTAAGGTAATCATATCTCCCACTCAGGACCTGAGACTCTTATCTGTAGTTAAATCTAGAAAACAGAAGTGGGGCTGCAGCTCAAGGATAGGGGTTATAGTCTTCTGCTGAAGCGTTCAGGGACAGGGCCGATGCCTATGAACTACAAAAAAAAAAGAAAAGAAAAGAAAAGAAAGTTTTACAAAGATGCAAAACAGCACAATATTTAGATTATTTCTCAAAAATAAAAGAAAGGCAGCTATTCCTCAATGTATAAACAAAACAGCATTTGAAAAAAAAAACAGCTGCAGGTATACTATAGGTAGTACTCAGCTTAAAACTGTAGCAATACATAGTTGGGTAATTTCAATAAATATTTCCTGTGATATAAAAAGAGAACTAAAACACAGAAAAACATTATTGGTCATTGTAAAATATCATTTTCTTAATATGTTAGGGAGAAAAGCATATTTTTCTCACAAATCAATTTCCACTTTTATATTTTAAAATATCTAACACTTAGGATGGGAAAGTAAAGTCATTACCTTTACAGTAAGGAATATTTGTATCTCATGTATGTTTGTGTCTTTTTTTCTATGACTCATTTTAGATGTCCAGGTAATGGAAAATGTGTTCAAGACCTGCCAGGAAAGTCCACAGGAATGTCTTTGTGAAGTAGCAGTTGCAAGTAGTATCGAAGTGGAGGAAAACGTGAGATTAGCAACAACTTTAAATTGGAGCTCTACACATAATCCAGAGCTGATTAGTAATAACGGTAACAACTTAGGGGTGAGGACTGAGGAGTTCATTAAGTGTCAAAACATGTTTCTGTCTCCTAAGCCTGATGAGATGCATGCTGCATATAGATCTCGTATGTCTCCTGTTCTTAAAAAATCCATCGGATATTCAGAGCATTTTATTCATGATTGTGACAGTCCAAAAGATCTGCAGTATCATAATTCTGTTCTCCCTGCCCAAGAAATTCTTCAGGGAGGGAGGAAAACTGCTAAATGTACTGTGTGATGAAAAATATTGTACTTAACACCGACCATCACTACACATCCGAAAATGTACACAGGAGAGACTCCTCATACATGTAGTGAATGTGAGAAATCTTCAGTAATGAAATACGCCTTACAATACCTCAGAGCAAATATCCTGAGATATGTGATCGTACATCAAGTGTGAAAATTAATTTCTGAGAAGTCAGACCTGATGCTCCAACTTCGATCTCCAAGAGAAGACAAACCTTATGAATATGAGGAACGTAATAAAATTTCTGCCCAGAATTCAGCTCTCAGCACACATCAGAGATCTCACACAGAAGAGAAATCTTTGAATGGGATAAATGTGGGAAGACTTTTAGACTGAAATCATACCTCACTTTGCACCAGAGAAGACACACAGAAGAGAAACCTTATGAATGTAACAAATGTGAAAAGTCTTTCACCCAGAAGATACCCCTTCGAGTTCATCAAATAACACACACAGGAGAGAAATCTTATAAGTGTAATGAATGTGGAAAGTCTTTCCAAGGGAAGGGAAAACTTCGTGTTCATCAGAGAATACACACAGGAGTGAAACCTTATGAATGTAACCAATGTGTAAAGTCTTTCAGACAGAAATATTCCCTCAAATTGCATCAAAGAACACACACAGGAGAGAAACCTTATGTGTGCAACAAATGTGGAAAGACCTTCAAGTGGAAGTCATATCTTGATGGGCATAATAGAACACACACAGGAGAGAAAACTTATCCATGTAGTGAATGCGGAAAGTCTTTCAAATGGAAGGTAAAACTCCATGTTCATCAGAGAATATACTCAGGAGAAACACCTTATGAGTGTAACATATGTGGAAAGTCCTTCACACAGAAGCCAAACCTCAACATGCATAAGACAATTCAAACAGGAGAAAAACCTTATGAATGTAACCGATGTGGAATGTCTTTCAAATGGAAGTCTTCCCTCAAATTGCATCAGAGAACACACACAGGAGAGAAACTGTATGAGTGCATCAAATGTGGTAAGACCTTCAGATGGAAGTCACATTACAGGAGGCATAACAGAATTCACACATATTAGAAACCTTAGGAATATAACCAAATTTGAAAGTCTTTCGTGCAGTATTCACCCTTCAGGAAGCGTAAGAGAATTCACACATATGAGAAGCCTTAGCAATGTAATAAATAGGAAAGACTTTTTAGTCTGTGGAAGAAAACTCAGATTGTGTCACAGAACCAACACAAGATCAAACCCTTAATGAATGTAGCAAATGTTCAGTCTTTTCCCTAGAAGGCACAAGTCAAGATTTATCACTAAACACCCACAGGATAGAATCCGATAAATAAAATGAAAGGGAAATTTTTTTGAAGAACTCATAGTTGAGTTTGCATGATACCACACAGACACAGGATAAAAATCGTATGAATATAAGAATATGAAAAATGCATCATGAACGCATGACTAAGTATAAAATGCACATAGGAGAGAAAAACCTTATGAATATTACAAATGTGGAAAGTGTTTGTCCTGGAAGGCATACTTCTGTGTTCATCACAAACCTGATTCCCATAGAAGAAAAGAAAACTAATGAATAGAACAAATGTGCAATGACTTTTAATCAGAAGTCAGTCTTCAGTACATTTCAGAACATACACAATAGAGAAATAGAGAAATTCTGAGTAATGAAAAACATTTAGCTATATATAGAATCTCTGTATATGGGAGCATTAGGGTAAGTCTTCTAAACAAAGTCAACCTTCAGCAAGCATTAAGAGCACTCACAGAAGAAATAATAGCATGTAGGAAAACCTTTGTCAGAAACCTCTAAAAGCTGACTGTGTGGCTTAGTGGTAGAGTGCTAACCTATCAAGGATGAAGGCCTGGGTTAGATTCCTCAATACTACATGAAAAGAGCAAGTCAGAAGCAGCACTGTGGTTCAAATTGTAGAGTGCTAACCTTGAGCAAAAGTAGCTCAGGCCTTGAGTTCAAGACTAAGGATTGGAGAGAGAGAGAGAAAGAGAGAGAGAGAGAGAGAGAGAGAGAGAGAGAGAGAGAGAGAGAGAGAGAGAGAGAGAGAGAGAGAGAGAGAGAGAAAAGAGAGGAAAAGAGAGAGAAAGAGAGAGAAAGAGGAACTTCTAAATTTTACAGACATAGAGAAGGAGAGAGACAAGGAGACAGAAACTAATTTCTAAACTTTACAGTCTTTCTATTTCCTTACAAATTCGTCTATGTCATTCTTTCTGACAGAAGCACAGAATTCCATTGTGTAAAAATACCATATTTGATCTACTCATCAACTGACGGGCATCTGGGTTGGTTCCATACCTTTGCTATAGTAAATAGTGCTGTGATAAAAGTTATTGTTCTAGTGAATTTAGTATGTCCTATCTGGACGATTGGCAAGTAGTGAAATTGCTGGATCACAGGGGAGCTCTATGTTTAGTCTTTCCATAGTGCTTTCCATAGTGGTTGAACGAGTTTGCAATCCCACCAGCAGTGTAGTAGTGATCCCTCCTGGCCACATCCCCTCCAGCATACGTTATTAGATTTCTGGATCTTGGCCATTCTAACTGGAGTGAGGAGGAAAAGGGAAAGAGGAACTGAAACTTTCTCTCCTTACAGATGACATGATTCTATATTTAAAGAACCCTATAGACGCTACTCCGAAACTGCTTGAGCTGATATAAAACTTTGGTAAGGTAGCAGGGTATAAAATTAACCCTCAATGTCAACTGCCTTCCTATATGCCAACAAATGAGAGGAAAGAGGCAAGAATCAGGATAGCAACTCATTTTGCTATCAAAGAAAATAAAATACCTAGGAATTAACTTCGAATGTAAAGCACCTTTTTGATGGAACTTTAAACCCTGGAGAAGGAAATTAACGCAGAACTGAGGAAATGCAAAAACCTACGCTCCTGCTTTGGAAGAAGTAATATTGTAAAAATGGCAATCTTGATAAGGACTATCTACAAATTCAGTGCAATATTCATCAATATCCCGATGTCATTCTTTAAAGAAACAGAAGAGGAAATCCAAAATTTCACTTGGAATAATAAAAGACCCCTGATAGTCTGTCTTCTTGCATGATACATAATGTTTAATCTCACCTCCACCAAAATCTCACCTTTCTCATTGAGACATAGGTGGCCCTGTTTACTAGCAGCAAAGGCTCAAACGCGCAGTTTCAGGTGTCACCACTGCCTCTGTTACTGGGTAGATCCAACTCTGTCATCGATTCTGAGGTCTGCTCTGGCAGTCTTGGTCACAAGTTGTTCTGTGGCATCTGCTGCCAGCCTGTGCCTATTTGCTTCCTTTTCCTCCAGCAGCCTACAACAGGGAATGAAGTTCAGGCGCTGATGCTCTCCTTCATATGCAGGGCATGATGAGCCCAACCCTCCCTCATCTTCCTCTTCCAATTTTTGGGAAAAAATGTGCTGGCAGAAGTCCTCAGGTGTGGGGCATGGCTGATCCACACTTTTAATCCAGGCTGGTCAGGAGGCTGAGATTTGAGTATGGAAGTTCTAAGTCACCTAGAAAAGGAAAGTCTGATAGATTCTTACTACCAAAAATAAAAAGAGCTGGGAATGGAGTTTGGGCTCGAGTGGTAAAGGGCTAGTCTTGAGTACAAATGCTTAGTGCCCAGGCCCTGAGTTCAGGCTCCAGCACTGCCAACAACCTCACTTTAGTGAGATTTTAGCTTTATCCATGTAGGCACATCTCACTGGAATCTTTGCTGGTAGAGATAGTCTTCATAATTTTGTCTCAAGGTAAAGGTCCTCCTGGGGTAGTACACAAAAGGTGTCATGGAGAGACGAGCCCCACTTGCTCCAGGTTTGAAGATGGCATAGGTCAAGCCAGCATGGAGTTGGCACATCAGTCTTTTTCCTAGCACCACCTACAAGTGAATGTCAAATGACATTGATTGTTGTGGGATTGTGTGATTGAAGTGCCCCAATAAGGGCAGTGTTAGCACATCCAAACTTGGATACCAGGAATGCTGAAATCTCAAAGCTAAGATTTCTGTTGGCTACAGAAATGCTGGTGTGTCTGTTATTCACTAAAAGTTCAGGTGCAAAGAATCTGAAGCTTGATGCCATGTGTTTATTCCATTTAGTAAAATTATTTTAATGCACTGTATAAGTTAAAACATTTGATAAGAGTCAGGGGTAGTGAAAACATTGTTGTTGAATTCAGGTGTCTGGCAGGGTAATGGGGGGATGTTGGTGGCTGGGACTATGAAGCTGGAGCTGCTATCAAACCATGGATCATGTTCCTCTTTGTCTGGGAGAAATGACTCCAAAGATGAAATTCGAATGGTGAGGAAAAGATGATGATGTACTCAGGAAATTTCTCCTAAACAAATGCTCATGTGGAAGTGGGATGGGGGCTGGGCATATCTGAGGCAGAGCTTAAGGGGGCTTCTCATGGCCTTGAGAACGTTCCTTGCGACTTCAGGCATGCAGCAGGGTGTTTTAGATGGCCATTGTGAGATGGATAGAATAAGATTGGAGACAAGATGAATGCTGAGATCCTGCAATGCTCTTGCATGAGTGGCTGGTGGCTCACCTGAAAGAACTAATTATGTCTAAAAAAGAAATCCTGAATTTCTTTTGATTAGACAATACCTGTAATCCGAGGCATATTCAGGATCCTGATCTTAGTATTGTGGTTTAAAACCAACCCAGCAAAGGGAAAAATGCATGAGACTCTTACTCCCAGTTTAGAGCAAGAACAAAGATCGAAGTAGAGCTGTGGCTCAAGAGCTAGAGTGCTACCTTGAGCAAAGAAAAGCTAAGAAAAAGCTCCAGGTCTTGAGTTCAAGGCCAGGAATGAAAGAAGGAAGGTTAAAAAGGGAAGTATGTGAGGAAGGGAAATATATAAATGAAAGAGAGAAGGAACTAGAAATTTAAAACTAGAGAATATTTAAAAGTCATCAGTCCTTCTAAGAAAAGTGTTGGAGTATGGGTTCTATATGTGGTGAACTGGAAGCCCAGCAGTGACTTGTTAACCAAAGAGTCACCATGATGAGCAAAGGATAGAAATCTGCATGAGCCTCTTAGCGGATGGAGTCACAGAGGAGAACCTCAGCTCCCATCCCATAGTTAGAAGTATATAGAGATGGGGAAGTTGGCATCACCTTGATGTCATTGTGTCCATGGAGACTGGAAGCCATGGCTCTGTGAAAGCACAATGTTCTGGTTACTGAGCTGAGAGGCTGAGGAGAGCCAAGTCCTGGCCATGAAGAAATCAGGGTGGCAGCAGAGCAACTCTGCTGCAGTGTGTGCCTGCTTGGCTGTTCTTATTCTGTGGTGGATCAGGCCGGAGCGGGTGATAGTAACAGTTTTGTGGTCACAAGCCCTTCACCAAGATCTTCCTGTGGGATCCTCATAAGCTACAGGGTGGCTGGTGGTGGGATGTGTGTGGGGTGGAAGTGACAGAGGGATGGACGCATGGCAAGGTGGGTGAAGAGATGAGAGGAATGATGAGAGCCCAGTTCATTGGTTTCCAAGGTTAATGGGTGGGAGGTAGAGAGGCATGATGGAGGAAAGATGGAGGCAGGGGAAGGTGGTGACAGAGTGAGGCCATCTGTAGTGCCAGCCTGGCCATCATCTGAAGCCCATAGGCAGCTTCCTGATCCCTCACTTTGTCCTGCTCCTTGTGGAGGGAATGTCACGTGTACCCAGAACTAGGGGTGGGGCAATGTTAGTAGCACCTGGAGAACCATTGGCCTCTACCTGGGTGAGGGGTGGTTCTGGCTCCCATGCTGGGTGGCCTGATAGCTATGGAACAGATCTCTCCTTAGCTACCACAGTCAGTGGCTGCTCTCCATCTAGGGTTAGGGCACCTGCTCAGCCATCAGGACACCCCATGCCAGGACAGAGGCCTACAATTCAGATGGCAGCACAGGGGTGAAGATGATCTCACCGTAGCCCTAGTTACATGGCTGTCCCTGCATGCAGGTCAGGATGAGCTGGGGGAAGATGTTCTCTGTGTTTTTCCACAGCCTATCCCGGCCTCTTCCTGTGTCTGATTAGACCCAGAGAATACCAGGTTCCCTCTCATAGTCCTGGTTCTTTTTCTTTTACAGTCATGAGGCTTGAACTCAGGTCCTGGGTACTGTCCCTGAGCTCTTTTGCTCAAGGTTGATGCTCTACCATTTGAACTGTTGTGCCATTTCCAGCTTTTCCTTTTCATGAGGATCTCTGATATCTCCAGTGCTGTGCCTGCAGGGAGGAACTCACCCCATAGACAGAGCCACCTCTGCCGTGACTGTGACTGCCCACAACCCTCACACCCACTCCTTGCACACCCCCCGACTCCAGTTTTAGCTCCTCTTGGACTGGGTGTCCAGCCTACCCCTTCCTACACTCACAAAGGGTCTACAATTGTCTTCCCAGGGTCCTTTCTTCTGCCAGCCAGAGTACAGACTGTGCACATCTTGACGATCACAGAGCTCAAAGCCAAAGGCTGAGATGCAGAAGGGGGTGACCCAGTAGCTGCACAGGGCCCATGGATCATCCTGTGCATCCCCAGGCCTGTGACTTCCCCCACCCCCTTGGCAGGGAAGCTCCATGCCCACATCCTGATCCCTGGTCCCCTCCAATTCCATTCTCCCTTGCATTTTGCAGACTGTCTACCATCAGGATCTAAAATTCTATTCATCACTTTATGTCCTTACCACTGATTTGCTATTTTGGCAGGATCTCCCCGTGCCTGGAGAGTGGGCATGTCATGTACTCTTTGTGGAGAAGTTGCCCCACGAGAAGAAATATGCAATTCATGTTAGTGTTGGACAGGGTAGGAGGGGTCCCTAGGATCAGAAGCCACAGGAGGGGTGCAGATGGGGGAATGCTAGGGGCCCCAGGGGACAGTGGGACTTAGGGCACAGTTGGTTCCTTCTGCAGGGTTGACACCGCTTCACAAACCCAACAGAATGAGGTTCACATTACAGATATCAGAGACAGTGCGGATGGCCAATGGGCGCAGGGGTCACTGTCACCCCCAGATGCTGGCTGCATGCTGGGATGCACGCAGAGATGGTTTCAAGATCAGATAATGAGGATGTTGCAGGGTGTAACCATTCTTTTCAGATGGCTCTCTACCTCTCTTGAGCTTCATCTCTATCTTTGGCTTTTTCTTGGCAGTTAACTGGAAATGAGAGTTTCATGGACTTTCCTTTCTGGACTGGCTTCAAACAGAAGCTATGCACAGTTTTCAAACCATACCCTACTGAAGAAGGGAAGCTTGATCTGGTGCTTAACTGGGTTGCACTTTGGCTCCGTTTGCTGTGCCTCACGGGAGGGGGCTCATCATTTGTAGACTAAGATCTCATGACCTTCAAAGCCAAATGCTACCTGAAAGTTCAGGGTCCCAGCCTATGTGTTGGGCCTGGGTGAATACATTCTCTGTTATGCTTGGTCATCAACCCATGTTTTAAGCTGGAAGTAGGCAGTGCCACATTTGATAAGAACATCTGCCAGAGATTGTCACCTCATGAAAGCAGATTCTAAATTTGTATTCCATTTCCTGTGGTGGAGAAATCCCCTCCATGTTAGACAGGCTCACATCCACATGCAGGTCACACTCCTAATGCACCCTTGAGTGTCCTCATGGTATTGGGATCTAAGTTTGTAGTCCATGTATTAGCTGGACAAGTGATGACAAACGTGTTGTGGATTAATATGAGAACAATTTAAGAAGCCCTGGATGAGCATCAACCTGACACTCTGTGGTGCTATAAATCTGATAGCATGTTCCACACTGAGAAACAATCACATGGCTTTGTGTTTGGCATCCAGACAAGTGAGTGCATGTCTTAGCTGTCAGCCAATACAGAGAGGACATGAATAAATGGGTGGAAAGCATCTGTCAGACCCCTGTCTGGGGGCAGATGGAAAGAACATACGAAGGTAGAAACCATGGCTGTGGTGGGGCCAAAAAAAGGGTAAAAGAGGCAAAGGAACCAGGTACTGGTAGCTCAAGACTGTCATCCTAGCTACTCAGGAGTTTGAGATCAGAGGATCACAATTCAAAGCCAGCCCAGGACAGAAACTCCATGAGACTCTTATCTGCAATAAACTACTGAATGCAAGAAGCACAAGCTCAGTGACAGCATCCAGGCCTAGCGTTCAAAACACAGGACAAACAGAAAAAAATATCAAAGGACAAGAAGCTGGCCAAAAGTTAGAGGGACTCTATCTTGACAAACAATACAATGGTACGTTGCACTCAGAAGACTTGCACAAAATCTGGAAATGCCTGAGACCTATCTATGTATGTTTCCTGTTTGTCTAAATACATATGTTTATGCATTTATATATTAGTATAGAGAGACACATCAATACATATGACTATACATATATACATAGCCAGACACTTATGGGTGGGTGGTATACTGTGTGAGAGTTTGTGTTTGTGTTTGTGGATGGCTATCTCTGTTTAAGAAAGATAGAAAATATGTAAATATCTTTAAAAACCCTTGATAAAATATAGAGAGACATAAGCTCGTGAGGGAACCTGAAATGACAAGATTATTCACAGGCACGTTTATCCTTATGGATTCCTCAGCAAGTTTTAATTTTTTTCATTATTTTTTTTCTTTTTTTGAACCAGTGCTAAGTATTTCTCTCAGGGACCAGGTGCTGCCAATTACTAATTTTCTCATGGCTGGTACAAGAGGAACTGAGCCACAGTTCCACTTTTGCCTTATTTATTCATGCTTAACTGAAGATAAAGATTTCTATCAGTGACTTTCCCTCAGGGGCTGGATTCTAACGAGGATCCCCAGACCTCAGCCTTCTCTATATCTACAATCAACAATATGAGAACCCAGCACTGCGTTCCAATGCACAGGGCAAGAAATTGAGTGAATCTCTCAACTCCAATTAGCTATAATAAGCTAGAAGTGAAAGACCAATACCTTTGAGGAAAAGATGCTGAGGGTTATCACACAGGCCCTATGAGTAAGCCCTAAACCCTGTACACATGTGTGCATGCACACATTGGCAGATACACACACACATGCACACACACAATATCTCAGGCAATATTGTATTTTGAATTAATATCCAAAGATTGGACAACAGGATAGCAAGTAATAAAATCTGTTTTTCTTGTCTACATTGAGGGAAAGGGATAAATCACAAGATGCAGAAGCAAAGAATTCAGAGGCAAATGCTGTGAGTAAATAACTTGTAAAAAGCACATTTCTTTTCTTTTCTTTTCTTTTGTTTTTTCTGCCATTTCTGGGGCTTGAACTCAGGGCCTGAGCACTGCTCTTGGCTTTTCCCAAGTCTAGCCCTCTGCCACTTGAGCCACATTGCCATATGGATTTTTATATCTGTGTGATATTAAGGACTCAAACCTAGATCTTCATGGATGCTAGGCAAGCACTCTACCACTGGGCCAAACTCTAAACCCTGATAACGTATTTATCAATAGTCATCATCATCATATCAAAATATCCTTTCTCCTACAAAGAATGAACACTTATCTATGTCTGTAAGACTTTTTTATGTCACCAATGCTTCTGTGATTTTCCCACTTGCATTTTTACAGATGACAGCACAGATATTCATCAGGAAGAAAAATAGATTAGGATACTGAAACCTAACAACGTCATAGTAGATTGAAGTGAAAAATATGTGCAAGATGGCCTGGATGTTTCATCTATTTGTAGAGTGCTTGGCTACCACACAAAAAGACTCCGGTTTGATTCTTCAGTACCATATACATAGAAAACGCTGGAAGTGGTGCTGTGGCTTGGTGGGACATCTATAGCCTAAAGAAAGCCTAAGAACAATGGTCAGGCTCTGAGGTCAAGTCCCAGGACTAGCAAAATAAAATGTGCAAGAGGCAAAATGCAAGCTGAGAAGGCACTGTGAAGCAAAATGTCTTGTGAAGGGTAAGGGGAATAGTGACAGTTAAGTTTGGATCTTACCTAAGAAAGGCTCCTTGAGCCTGAGACCAGGCTAGCACTTATGCCTAGTTAATGACTTGGGATTTGAACAAAAAGGTGTGCTGTTTACTACATCCATATGTGAGGTGGGAAGGGAGATTCAGCCTCCAGTATGTCTTTGGGGAGGTCTTCTGTGAGCAAGGAGCTTTGGTCATTGGGCCTTGAAAGGTGACCCTACCTCCCTCACAATGGAACAGAATATGGAACCCTGGTAACCAAGCCACTGTATGTGACAACCAGCTCAAGCCAGCTCCCTTGGCCTGTGGCTCAGGAACCAGAAAGATGTTGCTGTGCTGTTGCCAAGTTCAGGAGCTCGGATCTCAGGCATGAGAGATATGGATGTCTCACTTGAAGAAGTAGATGCTGGATCAGTGCCAAGCCAAAATTCCAGTATATCAGGCATTTCTCTAGGAAGAAAGCCAGGAAACTCCAGGGGCAACTCAGATGAGGTATATTGAGAGGAAAGATATTTGAACCCATCATCCTGCCCACACACTACAGTCTTCTTGTGTGCTTTCAAGTGACTATACTGAGATTAGAGTGTGTCATTTCCAATCTACTCTATTCCAATTCCTCAGTGTGAAGTGTGGTCCCATTCCTACGTTTGAAATATCCACTGTTTTGCCAACATAGTGTGATGGTAAGTCAGCTCAGACTCTGAATGAGCCTTGTAACCTATGGATCCTGGAGGAAAGCCTGTTGGAGATGCTGCTGACAAAGCTGATCCCTGCCTACCAGAAAGGTGATCTCTTTTATGTGGGAAACTTCCTGCACAATTTCAAATAGTGGAGGACAATGTAGTAGTTGCTGGAAATTCTCTTGAAAAAGTGAGTGTTCCCCCTCGAAAACCAGGTTTGCTCACCCTTCCTGGCCAAGTCTTGGAATACTTGGCTCCTCTCTGAGCCTGTTTGGTTCACTGCGGTGTTCACAGGGGAGCTCAGCAAGATACAAGTGCACAAACTACTTTATTATGACTGGGACACCATGCCATTTCATTTCCCTCACAAGCTACTGGAGTCTCAACAGTGTGCTTACTGAGAAGTTGGATTTCAGGCATGAGTAAGTGGCTCCCAACTGCAGCCCTCACCTAGGTGACATCCTAGGAAATCCCATTTCCCAGTAAGAAATGAGATGTCAGTACTAATGCCGAGGCCTGTGAATTACTGGACTCAGAGGAAAAGCTGGGGGCTGAATCACTTTTGAGCCATCAGGGAGGGATTGTGATAGCTTTGCCTGTTAGAACCTGAAAGCATTTACATTTTGGTGTGTGGTCCAGTGCTGCCACTTGAACCTGAACCCAGGTCTAAATGCCATCCCTTTGGTGTTCAAAAATTAGCACTGTACCATTTGAGTCATAGGTCAAGTTCTGGCTTTTTGCTGCCTAATTGAAGACAAGTGCCTTTAGACTTTTACTGACTAGACTGGCTTTCCACTGTGATCTTCAGAGCTCAGCCTGCTGGGTGGCTAAGATTAGAGAAATGAGCATTTAGTTCTTTATTTGGAGCATTCACTTATTGATTTATTTAGAGCATTTACTTAGTTAATTTAAGGTGCGTTTATTTTGGACAGATTCATAGAGGCCTCTCTCAGAAGCTTCTGGAAGTGGGGTGTAAAAGTCATCCTGTTCTCAAGTGTCTCTTACCCCCCTCCCAGCACATAAGTGCACATCTCTGCAGGACAGCCACAGCATTAGAGTCCTGCAAGAAAGGGGCTTTGGTAGAAGGCTCAGGATGGAGAGAGAAGGCTCTCACTTTCCTTGTACCGAATGTGCCCACAGCATCATGTGTTCCATCTATACGATGTGAATGGACTTCTACCCCAGTGATTTCTACGAGTTCAAGAACTGCCACACCCTGACACAACTCAAGCTCTGTACGAGGCTCCACATGCCGGCTTTGGACCTGCTCTTCTAAACACATACTTTTTGACCAGCTGGAGGAATGTGCGACCAGTAAGACCAAGAAAAAGTAGAAGTCCTGGTGTGGGTGCCTCAGAGCCTGTGAGTAGGAAGCCCATGTGGTCTAGATATTGGTTGGCCCTTACTTCTACAGAGCATGGCAAAATGCCCTTTATGGGTGGTGTCAGCCAGGTAATGTCTGTCCTCTGAAAGGACTCGGGAATAAGCACTCATTAGAAAGACCCTACAACTCCTCAGTGTTCAGTCCAAACTCCAGTTCTACAGGTTCCTCCATTAGATCCTCATGGAAGTTGAGTGACACTTCAACTTGCAGAGTCCACTCTGTCCATTCTGTACCTATTTCCATTCTTAGGTTTGGGTCATCGTGGAAGAGCTTATCCTGAACTCCGGATGAAATACCCACCAATGGAGCTGGTGACTGATGGAGACTGGGAATCATCACTGCACTCCAGAAAGCATGGGCCTTCTGTAGAAATTACCAAACAGGTTTAGAGTCCTGTGGATATACCTTTTGCTCTGAACCCCATGTCTGACACAGTTGAACCTGCAGATAATATGGAGGAAGAAAAAGAGCAGCCAGATTTCCTTCCGTTTCCTTTCACACTCCACCCAGAGTCAGTCCATCTGAGTCAGAGTAACACTCCACTTATTGTGCAAGCTGAAGGGGCACACGCTGGGCTCATGGAAAATGTCCCCATGGGAAGCAGCAAGTGTACTCTCAATACTGGATTCATTGGAGGAAAATGAATCCATCCTCACAGAATATCCAGACCCATCCATCTCACTAAAAGAGACTCAATCTCCATTCGACAAACCAGAATCCATCCCCCTCTTAACTCAGGAAGGACATTCTGTTTCTCATGAGGAAGGAGACCCTTCTGAGGACTCTGAAGTAGAATTACTGTCTGAAGGCAACTTGGAGGCCAGTCTGGATTTAGAGCTTCCCTGTCCCCTTCCTAAAAAGACATCTCTTTATCTTGCTCTCATGATTCTTGTCAAGTATTCATTGTATTTACTTTGCAAACTATTAAACTCTCATTGTTAATATCATGGTGTGCAGTTCTTCAGTCTTATTATACTGTGTTTTATTGTCCACTTAGAATGTGAGACCTCAGACACCTAGGTCCTGGGTGGGCCAAAAACCAGACAGGTCTGGTCCCATAGAAGACAACCTTACTGGATATACAGGGAACTATGAAATGCATGGAATCACCAGGAATCCAGGCCAGGCCTCCATGGAAAGACAAGTCAGCTACCAAAGCTTAAGGACAGAGCAGATGCCTGGAAATGTGTTTTGTCAATCGGGAGAAGTGCCAGAGTAACTGTAATATTATGTGGGACTCTGTTCTGTGAGTTCAAGTCTGTTTATATATCCATTGTGCTTTGTACAAATATTTAAGAAAATTAGAACTCCACAATAGCATCAAAAATCTACTTTGCTTTGAATGTGGCCTAGTTGTAGAGTGCTCGCCTAGTATACAAGAAGACCTTGATTCAATTCCTCGGCACTGCATACACAGAAAAAGCAGTTGGGGCACTGTGGCTCAGGTGTCAGAGTGCCACCCTTGAACAAATGTGGCCAAGGACAGTTCCTGGTCCCTCAGTTCAAGCCCCAGGACTAGCCAAACAAGAAATCATACCATTTTCCACACATTTGGAAATAAATCTGTGTTATCTAACCCTACTTCTTTTTTGCCAATCCAGGGTGTGTGCCACCAAGCTAAACTACTGGCCCCCAACCTTACTATTTTGAATCATTTAATTTTTTTACATAATCATATTTCATGCTGTCTGTATTAAGACCATAAACAGTATGCTTAGTGTAATAATGTTAAAGGTAAAACATAAGAAATTAATAACTAAAATTCCTTTCTTATTAGTTTTATAGCATTACTACAATTTTATGAGAAAAATTACCTAGAATGTTTATTTTAGAGTTCAAGTAATCCTTTTTGATAAATATATCAACCTACATCATTTATTTGAACACATTTCAAACTATTTTTTTCAGGAATGAAAATACATATATATTTGTTGTAAATGAAATTTATGACTTGGGGGGAAGGGAAAGAGAAAAGGGGGGAGGGGGTAACAGTGTTTACAAGAAATGTACTCATTACATATGTAACAGCAATCTCTTTGTATATCAACATGACAACAAATTTTTTGAAAAGTACAATAAGTTTAAATGTCTACTTTGGGCAGAATTTTTTTTGCCAGTACTGTGCTTAGACTCAGGACCTGAACACGATCCTTGTTTTTGTTTTTGTTTATTCTTAAGGCGCAAGTTCTATCACATGTGCCACAGCACCACTTGTATCTTTTTTATCTATGTTGTGCTGAGGAATTGAACTTGGGTCTTCATTCATGCTCGGCAAGAACTCTTCCACTAAGCTTAACTTATGGCCCCAGTGGGAAAGAAGTTTTCCATAATATATGTAGGAATATGTCCACTAAGGAAAAGCCATCAAAAATAGAAGAAAAATTATATACTTAGATAACGACATGCCAGTATTATGGCAGATCTCTGTAATTCTAGCTTCAAGAGTGGCCTATTTGGACCAGGAATTGGCTGGCTGAAGTAAAGTGCTATCCTTGAGCAAGCCCTAGGACAGTGCTCTGGCCATGAGTTGAAGCCATAAGCCATGCAAAAAATAATAATCTAATGCCCGTGACTGGTGGCTCACCCTGGTAATCCTAGCTACCCTGGAGGATTGAGGTTCAAAGACGGCCCAGGCATAAAAATCTGTGAGAATCTTATTTCCAAATAATCCAGAAAATTCAAAATGACAATGTGCCTCAAGTGGTAGAGCTCTTGCCTTGAGCTGAAGAGCTTAAGGTAAACATCCAGGCCCAGAGTTCAAGCCCCATGAGTGAAAAAAATAAAAAGAAAAAGAAAGCCCTTATCTAAGGCTGGAGTGCACACTAGTGGTAGTTTGCTTGCCTAGTATGCACAAAGCCCTGTGTTCAATTACTCTGTACCACTTACACCAAAAAAAAAGCTGGAAATGATCTCAGAAGGTTGGGTTCAGAGGATCACAGTTCAAAGCCAGGCCAGACACCAAAGTCCATGAAACTGTTACTTCCACTTAATCACCAGAAAACCAGAAGTGACACACTGGCTCAAGGTGTTTAAGGTTGTAGCCTTGAGCTGAAGAGCCCAGGGACACGCCCAGGTGCACAAAAAGTCTTACAACCAAAAGAGAGAGAGAGAGAGAGAGAGAGAGAGAGAGAGAGAGAGAGAGAGAGAGAGACAGAGACAGAGAGAGAGACAGAGAGAGAGAGACAGAGAGAAAGAGACATAGAGAGACACAGAGACAGAGACAGAGAGACACAGAGAGACAGAGACAGAGAGAGAGAGAGACAGAGAGAGAGACAGACAGGCAGACAGACAGAGACAGAGAGACAGAGACAGAGACATCAAACAGTCAGGTACTGCTGGCTGAAGCGTGTAATTCTAGCTACTGTGGAGGCTGAGATTGGAGGATCTTGGTTCAAAGCCCAAAGCCAGCCTGGACACATATGTTTGTGAGGCTTACATCACCAATTAATTACCAGAAACCAAAAATGGAGCTGTAGAGGAAGAGCGCTAGCCTTGAGCTGAAGAGCCCAGGGACAGTGTCCAGGCCCAAAGTCCAAGCACCATGATGAATCAATAATAAAAAAAGAACATAGCTAATAGTAATGATGAATAATTTTGGGCTGGGAGTTTGGCCTAGTGGTAGAGTGCTTGCCTAGCATGCGCGAAGACCTGGGTTAAATTCCTCAATACCACATACATAGAAAAATGCTGGAAGTGGTGCTGAGGCTGAAGTGGTAGAGCCCTAGCCTTGAGAAAATATAAGGACAGTGCTCAGTCCCTGAGTTCAAGCCCAGGACTGGCCAAATCAAAAGGAGTAGAGCACTGGCATTGAACTGAAGATCTGAGGAACAGCCCAGGCACAGAGTTCAAGCACCGCAAACAACAACAACAAAATCTATGAAATGGCAGTGGTGGTTTTAAGCTAAGCAAAAATAGAGTAGAAACTGGTAAAATACATATTTGTGTGTAAGCAAAATAGCCAGACTTATGCATTAGAACAGGATAGCAACTTGAAAAAAATTTTGTTTTCCATCTCACTAGGTCCTGTCTCTTAATTTATTCAAGTAAGTAAAATGCTGGTTTTATAATCATTGCTCTGAATATTAGAAAATCAGAATATCTCTCATTAACCAACAAAGACCAGGAACTGGGGCTTCGTTCAAATGGCCGAGTATCAGGCAAGAGAAGAAAAAACTGAAGTAAGAACTTGAAGTTCTTGATCCAGAACCTGCATAGTAACAGAGCAGCAGCCTGGTGATGGTACCTCACACCTATAATCTTAGCTACTCAGGAGGCTAAGATCTGAGAATCAAAGTTTAAACCCAGCCAAAGTACCCAGTTAACTGCCAGAAAAACCAGAAGTGGCACTGTGGCTCACAGATTAAAGCACTAGCCTAGAGCTGAAGAGCTCAGGGACAGTGCCCAGGCCCAGAGTTCAAGCCCCACAATTGACAAAAATCAAACAAGCAAACAAATCTCACAAAGAAGCCTGCAGACCACAGTGGTTCTGCTGAGTCTCTCCTCTAAGGGGATCAGGAAACATTTCACTTTTTCTGTCCCTTCCCATCTCAACATTCATACTAAAATAAGACTGTGTTGAAAGTTTCAATTTATAAAAATGTTTTTCATGAGGCACACTGAAATATTCATCGCTTATATCTCAATTGAAGATAGTTGATTTGGGGCTGCATTGGTAGAGTGCTAGCCTTGAGCAGAAAAGGTCAGGGATAGAGCTGAAGCACTCAGTTGAAGACCCAGTGCCAACACACAAAAGAAAATATGCACTTTATACATATTTTCTAATTTCTTAATGAATTTTTCAATCTGTATAAATATAGGGTACATTCCTTGTTACTTAAATAAGATTGCTCTTTTTTTTCTTTTTGCCAGTCCTAGGGCTTGGACTCAGGGCCTAGACATTTTCATTGGACTCGCTTGCCCAAGGTGAGTGCTCTACCTCTTGAGACACAGCGCCACTTCTAGCTTTTTTCTGAGTATGCGGTACCGGTGAATAGAACCTAGGTCTTCATGCATTCTAGGTGAGCACTCTACCATTAGGCTACATTCCCAGGCAGTGAGATTCCTCTTACAGTCATTGTATGTTCACAGAGTTTGATCTCACACACTGTAGGGCCCTGGTTGGCTTTGACCTGTGATCCTAAGCCCTGAGCCTCCTAAGTAGCTGAAATTAAGTTGTGAGCCAGCATGATGGCTTCCATTCTTTTTTCTACAAAAATATATGTAGTTATCTAAAATATATCTATAGCTGAAAAAAATGAATCTCTCCCAAACAAATCTTCAAAGAAGCAACCATCCTATTAAAAGGTGGGCTAAAGACTTAAAAGAGTATTCTCTGAAGAAAAAATTAAAATGGGCTTTAGCCACATGAAGAAATGCTCCATATCTCTAGCAATAAGGGAAATGAAAATCAAAACAACTTTGAGATTCCACCTGACTCCAGTCAGAATGGCCATTATCAAAAAATCTAATAAGAGATACTGGTGGGGAAGTGACCAGGGGGGATCACACCTACACTGTTGGTGTGAGTGTAAACTCATTCAACCACTAGGGAAAGCAGTGTGGTGGTTCCTCAAAAGACTGAACAGAGAGCTCACCTATGATCCAGCAAATCCACTACTTGGCATCTATCCAATTGTCCAGAAAAAAGGGCATACTATAGCCACTAGCACAATGATGCTCATTGCAGCACTATTTACCATAGCAAAGATATGAAACCAACCCAGATGCCACTCAGTAGATGACTGAATCAAGAAGATATGGTACTTATACACAATGGAATGCTATGCTGCCATCAGAAGGAATGACATCGCCCCATTTGTAAGGAAATGGAAAGACTTGGAAAAATTCATATTAAGTGAAGCAAGCCAGACCCAAAGAAACATAAGCTCAATGGTTTCCCTCATTTGTAATAATTAGTTCACATCTAGGACTCTCCTAGCAGAGGATTACAATAACTCAAAAACCTAGGTATATAAGGTCATATAAGATGAGACTAAATGTAAGGATCTCTAGGATATGGGAACAAGAGCTGTATCTTGTGTCATCGTTGCTCTTAATCTTGTGTGATTTTTGTCTTTAATCTACTATGTTATTTCTCATCTCTTATTTTGCCCTTTGGTTAATGTCAGATTGTTACTGTATCTGATTTTTTCCCTGGCATATTGTATATATGTTTATTTGTTTATGTCAAATAGGAAAGGGAAGGGGGAAACAAGATGATTGGGAAGGGAGGGGAGAGGGAACTGGGGACAAAAACATGTGGAGTGGAATAAATGTGTGAGAAGTAATGCAGTCCACTACCTGTAAATGTAATCGTAACCCCTCTATACATTACCCTGAAAATAAAAAAGAGACTATAAAAATATCTGTAGAAAATGAGGCTGGATGATGGAAACAACCAGATGCCCTACTACAAAAAATGTGATACACACACACACACACACACACACACACACACACACACACACACACAATGGAATGATACATAGCCAACCGACAAGATAAAATAATGGCATTCTCGGGGAAGTGGATGAAAAGGAAAAAAATCATATTAAGTGAAGTAAGCCAAACTCAAAGGAACATAGGCCGAAGAGTCTCCCTCATTTGTCAAATTCAGTAGAAACCTTGGGCTCTGCTACCAGAGATTTACAATAGAACAGAATCTAGAGACATCGTGACAAATAGTATGACACTAAATGTAAGGACCTTCAAGATAAAGAAACAAAACTCATATGATGAATGATTGTTGTCCTTAATGTACTATGTGATCTCTTATCTCTTTTGCTATGCCTTGGATATATCATATTGTTACAATATTTCACCTTGTTTTCTGATATATTTCATATGTGCCTAATTGGTTATTTGAAATTGGATAGGGAAGGGGGGAAATGAACATGAGTGGGGGTAGGGGAAGGGAAATGGGGACCATATCATTACATGGGGTATCAAAGTTTGAGATGTAATGCACCTTCTGTCTGGTGAATATAATGTAACCCTTCTATAAATTACAATAAAAATAAATACATAAAAAGAAGATCTGCACAGAAAAAAATAATAATGGCATTTTTGGGGTAGCGGATGAAATTAGAGTGAATCCTGTTGAGTGAGATAAGTCAAGACCAAGGAACAAAAGGTACATGGTATCTTTAATATATGGATATTAGTTTCAAACAGTAGTAGAGCGATGATTGAATAGTTGATACCCGAAGTTCTGGACATAATTTTGGAGATATAAACATAACTACATAGACATAAAAATCTAGGATGGACTATACACTCTATAGACATGTGTTTTATTATAGATTAATCTGTATCTATGACATACAAATACTCAGCTTAATTTTTACTATATTCTAAAATTTATGTGCCAGTGATTGTATAGCGATTCCCTTCTTGAATACTTGTTGGTTAAACATGACATTTAAAATATGATGTAAAATTCAATGTTAATAAATTTTTTTAGAAAAAGTGGCTAGAGGTAAATTCCACTAATGTACTTGCTCTAAGTGGTACAGAAATTTTCTTAATGAATCAAGGGGGTTTATTACATCTTCATGCAATTATTTTAGTTCTGATTGTTCTACACTCAATGCTACTTCTGGAAAGATGATATAGCTGACTGTGTAGATGGTATGAAGACATACTGGCCTAAATGTAGAATAAAGCATTGGTAAGTGGCTGTTAGATGTCCAGATTATACTGGAATATGTGGAATGAATTTATTAAGCACAATGCAGGCTCTTAGTCAGATCAGGATCAAGATTATGTGGTTCCATGAGATGAATGAGGAAAGATCAGAAAAATCTACTAAGATATCCAGATATACTTTTGAAACTAAGGTATCTGGACTCATTTTTTTTTCTTTCTTGGTGGGGAGCTTGAACTTTGGACCTGTGCAAGGTCTCTTAGTTCTTTTTCCTCAAGGCCAATGCTGTACCAGTTTTAGCCACAACTCCACTTAGTTTTTGGGTGGATAAGTGGAGAGAAGAATCTTACAGTTTTTTTCTGTTTTCATTTTTTTGCTTGCAAAGGCTTTGAATCACCTTCTCCCTGGCTAGTAGAATGACAATTATGACCCTCCAGCGCCTGGCTAGTAATTTTTTGAAAATTGGACTTTCTTCCAAATCACGTAACTGGTTCCTAGCAAAGTTCTGAAGCCTGACTTAAATGTGACAGATTTTTGTCACTTGGAGACACTCTGTGCTGAACGTTAGAAATCTACCAGCTGAGTCACAGTGGCACTTCCAGTTTTTGTTTATGTGGTGCTGAGGAATGGAATCCAGGGTTTCATACATGCTAGGCAAGCTACATTTTCAGCTCAAGGTTTTATGTTTTGTTTTTTCAGTGTTGTTGCTTCTAAGGTACTGTATGATGTTCTTTCAATTTCTCTGCTTTTTACCTCTTTTCTTCTTTTTCCCTTTAGTTTTATTCTCTGTAGTCACTGTGTTGAATTCGGGTACCCTGTGTCTTGTACATAGGTTTATGTGATTTGGGGAATGGAGAGGGTATAATAAAATGGTAAAAAAAAACAAAGGAAAAAGGGTGAACCAATTGAACAGTGATACTTGGAAGACACTAAACGGAAATGAACTGAACAATCTGGGTGGAGAGGGGGCTGAGGGTAGGGAAACAGAGAAAAATGAGGGAGGGGATAACAATTTTCTTAAGAAATGTGTTCATTACTTATGTAACCGTATGCCAACTATATATTGACTTAACAAAAAAAATTAACTTAAAAAATAATTTAGGCGGGTATGGTGGCTTACACTTGTAAATGTAGCTACTCAAGAGGCTGAGATCCAAGGATAGCAGTTCAAAGTCAGCCTGGGCACTGAAGTCCATGTGACTCTTATCTCCAATTAACCACCAGAAACCCAGAAGTGGCCCTATGGCTCAAGGGATAGGGCAGTAGTCTTGAGCTGAAAAGCTCAGTGACAAGACCCAGGTGCAGAATTACAGTCCCATGACTTGAATGATGAATGATACTGGCCAGGCTCTGTGCGCTCACACTTGGAATCCTATCTACACAGAATCAGGTTTGAATCCAGCCCAAACAAATTGCATGATATTCTGATTTAGAGTTCATTACCAAAAATCAGGAAGTGGAGCTGTGGATCAAGTGGTAGAACACTACCCTGAAGTAAAAAAAAAAAAAAAAACATTTAAGGACAGTTCCCAGGCCCTGGGTTCAAGTCCCAGGACTTGCATATAACAAAAAAAATGTGACGCTGAGTCCTCCATCATTTGGTGTTATAGTTCAATATTCTTGATATGCGTCTTAGAAATTAAGTCCCTAGCAAATACTCTCCCCTGAAATTCTGCTTCATAGCTGATTCATAGAATTTCAGCATCATTACTATCACCTTCCAGGTAGCATAGCAGTCTACTACTGAAAATTTGAAGAAAACTTTTGAGTAATCCTAATAAATCTGTGTATCATCTGCACACACATCAAATCAGCAGCAGCTATGTTCTACTATTATCTAAATGTATTTAATCCCTTCTTGAGTTAATGAGCCTTAAAGAGTAAAACATATGTAGTAGTTATGAAACTAACAGTCACCATTCTTCTACCTAATATTGTAATATAAGTTTATAAATGCAAGGACTATTCTGAAGTGTGCAGAAGATAGCTTCTAATTATAATATTCTCATGAATTTTAGGAAACACGTTGCTTGCTTTGGGAAAGCAAAGGCAAGGAAAAATGATATAGGTAAGTTCCCTATTTATCAGAAGGAAAATACTATTGGGTTTAGATCAACTTCATTCATTCCGTGCTAATGAAACAAATATTTGCAATTCCTGAGGCCAATTACTTCATTGTGATGCACAATCAGCCAGCTTAGATCAATCTTCCAAAAAAGGAAAGGAAGAAATGAGAAGCAATTAAGGTTTCCAAAATGAACCAGGTGGTTGTGGCAGCTCACACTTTTAATTCTATCTACTCAAGGCCTGAAATCCAAGGATCTGGATTAAGTATGCCTGGGATGAAAATATTCCTGTCTGAAACATCATCTCTCTTATCACAGCCCAGCTGATATACTCTGCCCAACAGGTTCCAAACACCAAAGTCCATTTCCTATCTGAAATACTAGCAAACGTACCCACACATTATTTCCTCTTTAGGAGATAGTTGAAACATGTACCAGAAACATTTCCCTGGCTTCAGAGTGGAAGTGGAAATATATACTCACTAGAAGCCCATCTAGTAAATTACAGTCAATCATCTTTCCTCACATCTTGTTAGTTAAGTTGAACAATGAGTGTTTGGATCAGAAGCGATGTGTATGAGCATACAGGTTGTAAAAGTACTGTAATCCTAGCTACTCAAGATAAGCTGAGACCTGAGGATTCCAGTTCAAAATCAGCCATGCAATAAATTCCATAAGATTTTTACCTCTAATTAACCAGCAAAAAACAGAGCGTTGAATTGTGCTTAAAATGCCACAGGACTAAGCTTTGCATAAAAAGTGCTAAGGGGTAGCATACAGGATCCCCCTCTCTCCACACATTTTTAACATAGTACTAGAATTCATAGGCAGTGCAAAAAGGCAAGAAGCAAGCATAAAGGGGATCGAAGTAGGGAAAGAGGAAATAAAACTATCCCTTTTGCAGATGACATAACTCTGTATTTAAAGAATCCTATAGACTCTACTCTCAAGCTCCTTGAGCTGATTCAAAGCTTTGGAAGGGTAGCAGGCCATAAAATCAACCCTCACAAATGAACTGCCTTCCTTTACGCCAATAGTGAGAGGAACGAGGCAATAATCAGGAAAGAAACTCCTTTCACAATAGCCTCAAAGAAAATAAAGTACCTAGGAATTAGCTTAACTAAGAATGTAAAGGACCGTTTAGATGAAAACTTTAAAACCCTAAAAAAGGAAATTAAAGCAGAACTAAGGAAATGGAAAAACCTCCCATGCTCCTGGATTGAAAGAACCAACATTGTGTAAATGACAATCTTGCCAAGGGCTATCTACAAATTCAATGCAATACCCATCAAAATCCCAATGTCATTCTTTAAAGAAATAGAAGAGGCAATTCAAAATTTCATATGGAATAATAAAAGACCCTGTATGCAAAAACACTTCTTAGCAGAAAGAACAGCGCTGGAGGAATTTCAATTCCAAACTTTACACACTATTACAGAGCTATAATTCTCAAAACAGCTTGGTACGGGCACAAGAACAGGCCTGAAGTCCAATGGAATAGAACTGCGGACCCAGATATTAAACCACAGACCTATGGCCACCTAATCTTTGACAAGGGAGCCAAAAAAAAGAATGGAAGAAAGATAGCCTCTTCAACAAGTTGTGCTGGCAGAACTGGTTAAGCACCAGCAGAAAACTAAAGTTGGATCCTTCTTTGTCACCTTGCACTAGAATTAACTCCAAATGGATCAAAGACCTGGAGGTAAAACTGACAAACTGAAAAGTTTACAGGAAGGAATGGGAGATACACTAGGCCTAATTGGCACAGGTCGAAACTTTCTTAATAAGGACCAAGAATCACAACAAACCAGAGAAAGGCTGGATAAGTGGGACTGCATTAAACTGCAGAGCTTTTGTATGGCAACGGATATAGCTAGTAAACCAATCAGGAACTCTACAGAGTGGGAGAAGATCTTCACCAACCAAACAATGGAAAAGGCCTCATATCTAAAATATATCAACAACTCACAAAATTGAATCACTCCAAAACTAACCTCCAAAGTAACACCCATCCCATTAAAAAATGGGCCAAAGACTTAAAGAGAGTCTTCTCTGAAGAAGAAACAAAAATGGCTTATAGACACATGAAAAAATGCTCAACATCTCTGGTCATAAAAGAATTGCATATCAAAAGAACTCTAAGATTCCACCTCACTCCACTTAGAATGGCCAGGATCAGGAAAACGAATGACAACAGATGCTGGAGGGGATGTGGCCAGGAGGGATCACTACTACACTGTTGGTGGGAGTGCAAACTGGTTCAACCACTATGGAAAGCAGTGTGGCAGTGCCTCAAAAGGCTAAACATAGAACTCCCCTATGACCCAGCAATTCCACTACTTGGCATTTATCCAACAATCCAGAAATAAGGGCATACTAAACCCACTAGCACAACAATGTTCATTGCAGCGCTATTCACCATAGCAAAGATATGGCACCAACCCAGATGTCCCTCAGTTGATGAGTGGATCAACAAGTTGTGGTATTTGTACACAATGGAATTCTATGCTGCTGTTAGAAAGAATGACAACGCCCCATTTGTTGGGATATGGAAAGACTTAGAACAAATCACATTAAGTGAAGTAAGCCATACTCAAAGGAACTTAGGCTCATTGTTTCCCTCATTCGTCATAATCAGTAGAAACCTTGGGCTCTACTAGCAGAGATTTGCAATAGAGCAAAAGGGCATATATAAGGCCATATAATGTGAAGCTTATTGAAAGGACCCCCAGGATATTGAAACAAAAGCCATATAATGAATGATTGTTGTCCTTAATGTACTATGGTGTCTCTCATCTCCTTTGCTGTCCCTTGGTTATCCCATATTGCTATAGTATCTCACTTTGTTATCTGATATATTGAATTTATTTGTATTTGGATATTTGAAAGTTGATAGGGAAGGGGGGAAAACCAAGACGGGTGGGGGGTGTGGGGTTGGAGGGAAATGGGTACCAAGACATGTGAAAGGGTATCAATGTATGTGAATTAATGCACCTTCTACCTGGCAAATATCATGTAACCCTTTTACTAATTACAATAAAAAAATGAAAAAAAATGAAAAAAAAGAAAGTTGTAGTGTGTGGAGAAGATGATGGGGTCAAATACATTTCTTCTTAGAAATTTACCTCATCTGGTTGCCCTGGATTTTCCTGGCCTTCTTCTTAGAGAAAGGCCTGTTATACTGGATTTGTGGCTTGGCAAAGATCTAGCATGTACATCTTTGAGTAAGACATCCACAACTTCCATGTCTGAGACTCGAGTTTCCTGACCTTTGGCAACAGCACAGCAACATCTTTCTTCCTCCTGAGCCACAGGCCAAGTGAGCTGGCTTGAGCTGGTTTTTAGTTACAGTGGCTTGGTGACCTGCGTTCCATATTCTGTTCCATTGTGAGGGAGGCAGGGTCACCTTTCAGGGCCCAATGACCAATGATCCTTGCTCACAGAAGACCTCACCAAAGACATACCGGAGCCTGAATCTCTCCTCCAATCTCACAATATACATGTGGATGTAGTAAACAGCACACCTAATTTGTCCATTCCCATGTCTTCCACTAGGCCCAACTACCAGTCTGGTCTCAGGCTCAAGGAGCCTTTCTTAGGTAAGATCCAAACTTAAGGGTCAATATTGCCCTCATCCTTTACAAAACTTTTGCTTCACAGTGCCTTCTCTGCCTGCATTTTGCCCCTTGTCGAATTTCTTTTTGTTTTTGATAGTCTGGGGACTTGAACTCAGAATGTGAACATTGTTCTTGGGCTTTCTTTAAGCTTTAGCTGTCCCACCGAGCCACAGCACCACTTGCAGCGTTTTCTATGTATGTGGTAATGAGGTATCAAACCTGAGTCTTTTTGCGTGGTAGCCAAGGACTCTACCACTAGGTCAAACACACAAGGCATCTTGCACATATTTTTGACGTCAATCTACTGGGATATTATTAAATTTCTGCATCCTAAGCAATTTTTCCTGATGATTAGCTTTGCTGTCATGTGTAAAAAATGCAAGAGGGAAAAACACAGGAAAATTAGTGAAATGAAAAAAAAAGCATTACACACATAGATAAGTGTTCATTCTTTGTAGGAGAAAGGATATTTTGATATGATGATGATGATTTTATAATTACAATGTCAGAGTTGAGTGTTTGGCATAGTGGTAGAGTGCTTGCCTAGCAACCATGAAGATCTGGGTTTGATTGCTCAGTATCACATAGATAGAAAACCTAGATGTGGCACTCTCACTCAAATGGCAGAGGACTAGACTTGAGAAAACCCGAGGACAGTGCTCAGGCCCTGAATTCAAGCCCCAAGACTGGCAGAAAGATAAAACAAAATAAAAATGCTTTTTGCGAGCTAATTCACTCACAGCATTTGCTTCTGAAATCTTCACTTCTGCATCTTGTGAAATACCCCTTTCCCTCAACGAAGACAATAAAAACAGATCCATCCCATGGTCCACTGTGACGCCACTGGTTGGGCTAAGAGCTAGTCGTGCTGCAACACATAAGTTTTATTCTAATACATTCCAAACTTTGTACTCAAATATGCTACCTACTTACCAACTTAGGTCAGTAATCCTTATGCTATACCTTCCTTCATTTCTACAATATTTTTACTCTCCTACGTTAATCCTCTTGTACTTCCCCTGACCTCTCTCATTTTTTTTTTCTATCTCTGGACCTCTGCTCGTCTTTCAACCCTTATACTGCACAAATCAACACTTGATGGCTGTTGAGCAATATTGTATATGTAGGTGGTTAATTATTCTCTAGGCTCAGAGGGACTTAAAGACAATAGAGATTGGATTGAGAGGCTTATTGTTTTGGGTATAAATCGTTTATCAGTGGTTGTATTAGACTGGTCTGTAAGTGCACAAAAAGAAAGAGTGATAATACCAATCAAAACTTGTGAACCTCTAGTGTCTGCCAGCTACAGAGGTTTAGGTTGGTTATATCTGAAAAACTATAATCATATTTAGTAGTAATCTTGCTCCCATTTTCAAATGGGCAGAACAAGAAACTCAAGAAAAATGTCAAATCAAGAAACAACGTCCCCCACCCAATGTAAACAGACAATGGAACAGTCACTGGCAAACCTAGAGGAGAGTCTTCCAAGTGCTACACAAATGCAATTGATAAACATCATTAATGGAAAATGTGAAAATATAAAGAAAGAGATAATGGAGGAAGCCATAGCTGAACAAGAGGAAAGCATAAACAAGGTGATAAGTGAAAAAGAAGAAGCCATAAAGGTGGCCATAATAAAGGTTTTTCAAAGAAAGATGGATGAATTCATAGAATCCACAAATAAAAACGTGACCAAACTCCAGCAAATGTACAAAGAAAATAAAGCTACTGAGATAACCACTCAAAAGGAAATCAAGGAGATAAAGAAATCCATACATGATCTAAAACAAGAGAAGCAAGGAATCAAAAATGAGCAATTAGAAGCAAGGGAGATGAAAAGTAAAGTAGATAGTTTTGATAGCAGGTTAGAAAATGCAGAGGAGAGATTTTCCGGGGCTGAAGATAATTTAGTTATTATAGAGAAAGAACAGAAAATGAGTCAATCCAAATGTAGGAAATATGAGAGAGCACTTCAGGAGGTCCAAAATGCAATTAGGAAGCCTAATTTAAGGCTAGTTGGTATTGAAGAGGGCATGGAGAAAGAGGTCAATGGTATTGGAAATATACTTCAGGGAATCATCTCAGAGAATTTCCCAAATATCCAGAAGGGCAGGCCCATCCAGATACGAGAAGCTTTTAGAACCCCAAACAGACCTGACTAGAAAAGAACATCCCACCGCCACATTGTGATCCCAACTGGATCAATAGAAACGAAAGGAAAGATCCTAAAGGCAGCCAGGGAAAAGGGATCAGTAACCTATAAAGGCCAACCAATCAGAATAACCCCAGATTTCTCAGCAGAGACCATGCAAGCACGAAGTGACTGGAAGCATATATGTCATGCCCTTAAATCAAATAACTACCAACCAAGAATACTGTAGCCAGCTAAGCTCTCATTCATAACTGAGGGAACAATAAACACATTCCATTCCAGGGAAAAGCTGCAACAATATGTCGAAACAAAACCAACACTACAGAGAATTCTCAAAGATGCTCTATACATAGAAAACCAAAATAAATGCAATATAGGGAAAGAAATGGCACCTAAACAGCATACCATCTAAGGACCACAAGAACTGTCAAGACACAGGCCCTACTAAAAGCTTTTAAACATGGTAGGAACTAATAAATATCTCTCAATCCTAACTCTAAATATCAATGGACTTAACTCTCCAATTAAAAGGCATAGGCTGTCTAGTTGGATCAAAAAGCAAGAGCCATCGTTCTGCTGTCTTCAAGAGACACATCTTACCCAAAAACAATCATCTTTTGAAAGTGAGATGTTGGAATAAACTCTATCAAGCTAACTGCCCCCATAAACAGGCTGGAGTTGCCATCCTCATATCAGATACAATAGACTTCAAACTAAAATTAGTAAGAAAAGACAAAGAAGGTTACTACATACTACTAAAGGGATCTTTCCTCCAGGAAGACATAACGATCCTAAATATTTACACACCCAATCCCGGAGCTCCAAACTTCATCAAGCAAATTTTACTTACACTGAAACCATACATGGATCGAAACACAGTGATTGTTGGTGAGTTTAACACACCACTCTCACCTATGGACAGATCAACAAGGCAAAACTCAACAGAGAAACCTTAGAACTGAACAACTATATAGACCAACTAGATCTAACAGACATCTGCAGAATATTCCACCCAGTAACAACACAATATACGTTTTTCTCAGCAGCACATGGAACATTTTCCATAATAGACCACATCTTAGGCCATGAAACAAACCTGGACAGATTCAGAAACACTGAAATTATTCCATGCACACTCTCAGATCATAAAGGCATCAAATTGGAGCTGAACACATATCTCCACCAACGAAAACCCTGTAACTCATGGTGACTGAACAACACATTGTTGAATCAAAAACAATAGGTAATCGAAGGGATCCGAACAGATATCCAACTGTTTATGAAATTTAACAATAAGGAGCACAGAAATATCAACTCCTTAGGGACACAACAAAGGCAGAACTCAGAGGAAAATTTATAGTGCTGAGTGCCTACAACAGCAAGTTGGAAAAATGGCAAACCAACTAGTTAATGTCTCACTTTAACCTCCTGGAAAAAGAGCAAAAACCAACCCTGAACCCATTAGGAGAAAGCAAATTAGTAAAATCAAAGCAGAATTAAATGATTTGGAACAAAAAAACCTATAGAAAGAATCAACAAAACAAGGAGTTGGTTCTTTGAAAGAATTAACAAAATTGAAAAGTCCTTAGCAAAACTTACCAAAAAAACAAGAGAGCATATCGAAAAAAACAAAATCGCAGTTGAAAATGGTAATATCACGACAGAAATTACCAAGATCCAGAATATCATGAGGGAATACTTCTCAAACCTTTACGCCAACAAATTTGAGAATCTAGAAGAAATGGATGAATTCCTAGACAATATTAACATACCCACACTGAACCAAGAAGAGCTAACCCAACTCAACAGGCCTATTTCAAGCTCTGAAATAGAAATGGAAATTAGACAACTTCCACTTAAAAAGAGCCCAAGGCCAGATGGATTCACAGCTGAATTCTATAAGGTCTTCAAAGCAGAGCTCACACCAATACTCCTCAAGCTCTTCAACGAAATTGAAAATGAAGGTTCTTTACCAAACTCATTCTGTGAAGCCAGTATATCCCTCATACCCAAACCAGACAGAGATTCATCAAAGAAAGAGAACTATAGACCCATTTCTTTGATGAACATCGATGCAAAACTTCTCAACAAAATACTGGCCAACTGTCTACAACAACTCATCAAAAAATTATACACTATGATCAAACTGGATTCATCACAGGGAGGCAAAGCTGGTTCAACATACACAAATCAATTCATATAATTCAACACATCAACAGGAGCAAGGACAAAAATCACATGATTGTCTCAATAGATGCGGAAAAGGCATTTGACAAGATCCAAAACCCCTTTATGTTAAAAGATGTGGAGAAACTAGGAATCCATGGAACATTTCTCAATGTAATAAAGGCTGTGTATGAGAAACTCACTGCTAGTATTATACTTAATGGTGAAAATCTAAAGCCATTCCCTCTAAAATCAGAAACGAGACAAGGATGCCCACTCTCTCCACTCCTTTCGAACATAGTAATAAATTTCCTAGGCAGTGCAATAAGGCAAGAAGCAAGCAGAAAGGGGATCCCAGTAGGGAAAGAGGAAATAAAACTATCCCTCTTTGCAGATGACATGATTCTGTATTTAAAGAATCCTATAGACTCTACGCTCAAGCTCCTTGAGCTGATACAAAGCTTTGGAAGGGTAGCAGGCCATAAAATCAACCCTCACAAATGAACTGCCTTCCTTTACGCCAATAGTGAGAGGAACGAGGCAATAATCAGGAAAGAAACTCCTTTCACAATAGCCTCAAAGAAAATAAAGTACCTAGGAATTAGCTTAACTAAGAATGTAAAGGACCGTTTAGATGAAAACTTTAAAACCCTAAAAAAGGAAATTAAAGCAGAACAAAGGAAATGGAAATACTTCCCATGCTCCTGGATTGGAAGAATCAACATTGTGAAAATGAGAATCTTGCCATTGGCTATCTACAAATTCAATGCAATACCCATCAACATCCCAATGTCATTCTTTAAAGAAATAGAAGAGGCAATTCAAAATTTCATATGGAATAATAAAAGACCCCGTAAGCAAAAACACTTCTTAGCAGAAAGAACAGCGCTGGAGGAATTTCAATTCCAAACTTTAGACACTATTACAGAGCTATAATTCTCAAAACAGCTTGGTACGAGCACAAGAACAGGCCTGAAGTCCAATGGAATAGAACTGCGGACCCGGATATTAAACCACAGACCTATGGCCACCTAATCTTTGACCAGGGAGCCAAAAAAATAGAATGGAAGAAAGATAGCCTCTTCAACAAGTGGTGCTGGCAGAACTGGTTAAGCACCAGGAGAAAACTAAAGTTGGATCCTTCTTTGTCACCTTGCACTAGAATTAACTCCAAATGGATCAAAGACCTGGAGGAAAAGGTTACACACTTAAAACTTTACAGGAAGGAATAGGAGATACACTAGGCCGCCTTGGCACAGGTCGAATCTTTCTTAATAACGACCAAGAATCGCAACAAATGAGAGAAAGGCTGGATAAGTGGGACTGCTTTAAACTGCAGAGCTTTTGTATGACAACGGATGTAGCTAGTAAAATAAACAGGAAGCCTACAGAGTGGGAGAAGATCTTCACCAACCAAACAACGGACAAAGGCCTCATATCTAAAATATATCAACAACTCAAAAAATTGAATCACTCCAAAACTAACCTCCAAAGTGAGACCCATCCCATTAAAAAATGGGCCAAAGACTTAAAGAGATTCTTCTCTGAAGAAGAAACAAAAATGGCCTATAGACACATGAAAAAATGCTCAACATCTCTGGTCATAAAAGAATTGCATATCAAAAGAACTCTAAGATTCCACCTCACTCCACTTAGAATGGCCAGGATCAGATGCTGGAGGAGATGTGGCCAGGAGGGATCACTACTACACTGTTGGTGGGATTGCAAACTCATTCAACCACTATGGAAAGCAGTGTGGCAGTGCCTCAAAAGACTAAACATAGAACTCCCCTATGAACCAGCAATTCCACTACTTGGCATTTATCCAACAATCCAAAAACAAGGGCATACTAAACCCACTAGCACAACAATGTTCATTGCAGCACTATTCACCATAGCAAAGATATGGAACCAACCCAGATGTCCCTCAGTTGATGAGTGGATCAACAAGTTGTGGTATTTGTACACAATGGAATTCTATGCTGCTGTCAGAAAGAACGTCAATGCCCCATTTGTTAGGATATGCAAAGACTTAGAACAAATCATATTAAGTGAAGTAAGCCAGACTCAAAGGAACTTAGGCTCATTGTTTCCCTCATTCGTCAAAATCAGTAGAAACCTTGGGCTCTACTAGCAGAGATTTGCAATAGAGCAAAAGGCCATATATAAGGCCATATAATGTGAAGCTAATTGAAAGGACCTCCAGGATATTGAAACAAAAGCCATATAATGAATGATTGTTGTCCTTAATGTACTATGTTGTCTCTCATCTCCTTTGCTGTCCCTTGGTTATCCCATATTGGTATAGTATCTCACTTTGTTATCTGATATATTGAATTTATTTGTATTGGGATATTTGAAATTTGATAGGGAAGGGGGGAAAACCAAGATGGGTGGGGGGTGTGGGGTTGTACGGAAATGGGTACCAAGACATGTGAAAGGGTATCAATGTATGTGAATTAATGCACCTTCTACCTGGCAAATATCATGTAACCCATTTACTAATTACAATAAAAAAATGAAAAAAAAGAAAGTTATAGTGTGTGGAGAGGATGATGGGGTCAAATACATTTCTTCTTAGAAATTTACCTCATCTGGTTGCCCTGGAATTTCCTGGCCTTCTTCCTAGAGAAAGGCCTGTTATACTGGATTTGTGGCTTGGCAAAGAACTACCATGTACATCTTTGAGTAAGACATCCACAACTTCCATGCCTGAGACTCGAGTTTCCTGACCTTTCGCAACAGCACAGCAACATCTTTCTTCCTCCTGAGCCACAGGCCAAGTGAGCTGGCTTGAGCTGGTTGTTAGTTACAGTATCTTTGTTACCAGCGTTCCATATTCTGTTCCATTGTGAGGGAGGCAGGGTCACCTTTCAGGGCCCAATGACCAATGATCCTTGCTCACAGAAGACCTCACCAAAGACATACTGGAGCCTGAATCTCTCCTCCAATCTCACAATATACATGTGGATGTAGTAAACAGCACACCTTATTTGTCCATTCCCAATGTCTTCCACTGGGCCCAACTACCAGTCTGGTCTCAGGCTCAAGGAGCCTTTCTTAGGTAAGATCCAAACTTAAGGGTCAATATTGCCCTCATCCTTTACAAAACTTTTGCTTCACAGGGCCTTCTCTGCCTGCATTTTGCCCCTTGTCGAATTTCTTTTTGTTTTTGCTAGTCTTGGGACTTGACCTCAGAGTGTGAACATTGTTCTTGGGCTTTCTTAGGCTTTAGCTGTCCCACCGAACCACAGCACCACTTGCAGCATTTTCTAAGTATGTGGTAATGAGGAATCAAACCTGAGTCTTTTTGCGTGGTAGCCAAGGACTGTAACACTAGGTCAAACACACAGGGCATCTTGCACATATTTTTGACGTCAATCTACTAGGATATTATTAGATTTCTGCATCCTAATCAATTTTTCCTGATGATTAGCTTTGCTGTCATGTGTAAAAAATGCAAGAGGGAAAAACACAGGAAAATTAGTGAAATTTAAAAAAGCATTACACACATAGATAAGTGTTCATTCTTTGTAGGAGAAGGGATATTTTGATATGATGATGATGATTTTATAATTACTATGTCAGGGTTGAGAGTTTGGCATAGTGCTAGAGTGCTTGCCTAGCATCCATGAAGATCTGGGTTTGATTGCTCAGTATCACATAGATAGAAATTCTAGATGTGGCACTCTCGCTCAAGTGGCAGAGGGCTAGAATTGAGAAAACCCGAGGACAGTGCTCAGGCCCTGAATTCAAGCCGCAATACTGGCAGAAAGATAAAAGAACATAAAAATGCTTTTCACGAGCTAATTCATTCACAGCATTTGCTTCTGAAATCTTCGCTTCTGCATCTTGTGAAATACCCCTTCCCCACAACGTAGACAAGAAAAACAGATCCATCCCATGGTCCACTGTGAGGCCACTGGTTGGGCTAAGAGCTAGTCATGCAGCAACACATAAGTTTTATTCTAATACTTTCCAAACTTTGTACTCAAATATGCTACCTACTTACCAACATAGGTCAGTTATCCTTATGCTATACCTTTCCTTCATGACTACAATATTCTTACACTCCTATGTTAATCCTGTTGTACCTACCCTGACCTCTCTCATTCTTTTTTTCTATCTCTGGACCTCTGCTCGTCTTTCAACCCTTATACTGCACGGATCTACACTTGATGGCTGTTGAGCAATATTGTATATGTAGGTGGTTAATTATTCTCTAGGCTCAGAGGCACTTAAAGACAATAGAGATTGGATTGAGAGGCTTATTATTTTGGGTATAAATCGCTTATCAGTGGTTGTATTAGACTGGTCTGTAAGTGCACAAAAAGAAAGAGTGGTAATACCAATCAAAACTTGTGAACATCTAGTGTCTGCCAGCTACAGAGGTCTAGGTTGGTGATATCTGAAAAACTATAATCATATTTAGTGGTAATCTTGCTCCCATTTTCAAATGGGTAGAACAAGAAACTCAAGAAAAATGTCAAATCAAGAAACAACGTCCCCCACCCAATGTAAACAGACAATGGAACAGTCACAGGCAAACCTAGAGGAGAGTCTTCCAAGTGCTACACAAATGCAACTGATAAACATCATTAATGGAAAATGTGAAAATATAAAGAAAGAGATAAAGGAGGAAGCCACAGCTGAACAAGAGGAAAGCATAAACAAGGTGATAAGTGAAAAAGAAGAAGCCCTAAAGGAGGCCATAATAAAGGTTTTTCAAAGAAAGATGGATGAATTCATAGAATCCACAAATAAAACTGTGACCAAACTGCAGCAAATGTCCAAAGAAAATAAAGCTACTGAGCTAACCACTCAAAAGGACAACAAGGAGATTAAGAAATCCATACATGATCTAAAACAAGAGATGCAAGGCATCAAAAGTGAGCAATTAGAAGCAAGGGAGATGAAAAATAAAGTAGATAGTTTTGATAGCAGGTTAGACAATGCAGAGGAGAGAATTTCCGGGGTTGAAGATAATTTAGGTATTATAGAGAAAGAATAGAAAATGAGTCAATCCAAATCTAGGAAAGTTGACTGTGCGCTTCAGGAGGTCCAAGACACAATTAAGAATCCTAATTTAAGGCTAGTTGGTATTGAGGAGGGCGTGGAGAAAGAAGTCAATGGTATTGGAAATATACTTCAGGGAATCATCTCAGAGAATTTCCCAAATATCCAGAAGGGCAGTCCCATCCAGATACGAGAAGCTTTTAGAACCGCAAACAGACCTGACCAGAAAAGAACATCCCACCGCCACATTGTGATCCGAACTGGATCAATAGAAAGGAAAGGAAAGATCCTAAAGGCAGCCAGGGAAAAGGGATCAGTAACCTATAAAGGCAAACCAATCAGAATAACCCCAGATTTCTCAGCAGAGACCATGCAAGCACGAAGTGACTGGAAGCATATATGTCATGCCCTTAAATCAAATAACTACCAACCAGGAATACTGTAGCCAGCTAAGCTCTCATTCATAACTGAGGGAACAATAAAAACATTCCATTCCAGGGAAAAGCTGCAACAATATGTTGAAACAAAACCAACACTACAGAGATTTCTCAAAGATGCTCTATACATAGAAAACCAAAATAAATGCAATATAGGGAAAGAAATGGCACCTAAACAGCATACCATCTACGGGCCACAAGAACTTTCAAGACACAGGCCCTACTAAAAGCTTTTAAAAATGGTAGGAACTAATAAATATTTCTCAATCTTAACTCTCAATATCAATGGACTTAACTCTCCAATTAAACGGCATAAGCTGTCTAGTTGGATCAAAAAGCAAGAGCCATCTTTCTGCTGTCTTCAAGAGACACATCTTACCCAAAAACAATCATCTTTTGAAAGTGAGATGTTGGAATAAACTCTATCAAGCTAACTGCCCCCATAAACAGGCTGGAGTTGCCATCCTCATATCAGATACAATAGACTTCAAACTAAAATTAGTAAGAAAAGACAAAGAAGGTTACTACATACTACTAAAGGGATCTTTCCTCCAGGAAGACATAACGATCCTAAGTATTTACACACCCAATCCCGGTGCTCCAAAGTTCATCAACCAAACTTTACTTACACTGAAACCATACATAGATCGAAATACAGTGATTGTTGGTGAGTTTAACACACCACTCTCACCTATGGACAGATCAACAAGGCAAAACTCAACAGAGAAACCTTAGAACTGAACAACTATATAGACCAACTAGATCTAACAGACATCTGCAGAATATTCCACCCAGTAACAACACAATATACGTTTTTCTCAGCAGCACATGGAACATTTTCCATAATAGACCACATCTTAGGCCATAAAACAAACCTGGACAGATTCAGAAACACTGAAATTACTCCATGCACACTCTCAGAACATAAAGGCATCAAATTGGAGCTGAACACATATCTCCACCAACGAAAACCCTGTAACTCATGGAGACTGAACAACACATTGTTGAATGAAAAACAATGGGTAATCGAAGAGATCAGAACAGATATCCAACTGTTTATGAAATTTAACAATAAGGAGCACACAAATATCAACTCCTTAGGGACACAACAAAGGCAGTACTCAGAGGAAAATGTATAGCGCTGAGTGCCTACAACAGCAAGTTGGAGAAATGGCAAACCAACTAGTTAATGTCTCACTTTATCCTCCTGGAAAAAGAGCAACAAACCAACCCTAAACCCATTAGGAGAAAGCAAATTATTAAAATCAAAGCAGAATTAAATGATTTGGAATAAAATAAAACTATAGAAAGAATCAACAAAACAAGGAATTGGTTCTTTGAAAGAATTAATAAAATTGACAAGCCCTTAGCAAATCTTACCAAAAAAACAAGAGAGCATATCGAAATAAACAAAATCACAGATGAAAATGGTAATATCACGACAGAAATTACCAAGATCCAGAATATCATGAGGGAATACTTCTCAAACCTTTACGCCACAAATTTGAGAATCTAGAAGAAATGGATGAATTCCTAGACAATATTAACACACCCACACTGAACCAAGAAGAGCTAACCCAAATCAACAGGCCTATTTCAAGCTCTGAAATAGAAATGGAAATTAGACAACTTCCACTTAAAAAGAGCCCAGGGCCAGATAGATTCACAGCTGAATTCTATAAGGTCTTCAAAGCAGAGCACACACCAATACTCCTCAAGCTCTTCAACGAAATTGAAAGTGAAGGCTGTTTACCAAACTCATTCTGTGAAGCCAGTATATCCCTCATCCCCAAACCAGACAGAGATTCATCAAAGAAAGAGAACTATAGACCCATTTCTTTGATGAACATCGATGGAAAACTTCTCAACAAAATACTGGCCAACTGTCTACAACAACTCATCAAAAAATTATACACTATGATCAAACTGGATTCATCACAGGGAGGCAAAGCTGGTTCAACATACACAAATCAATTAATATAATTGTGATTCTTGTGAATCAAGAGGAGCAAGGACAAAAATCACATGATTGTCTCAATAGATGTTGAAAAGGCATTTGACAAGATCCAAAACCCCTTTATGTTAAAAGATGTGGAGAAACTAGGAATCCATGGAACATTTCTCAATGTAATAAAGGCTGTGTATGAAAAACCCACTGCCAGTATTATACTTAATGGTGAAAATCTAAAGCCATTCCCTCTAAAATCAGGAACGAGACAAGGACAGTCAGTCTCTCCACTCCTTTTTAACATAGTACTAGAATTCCTAGGCAGTGCAATAAGGCAAGATGCAAGCATAAAGGGGATCCAAGTAGGGAAAGAGGAAATAAAACTATCCCTCTTTGCAGATGACATGATTCTGTATTTAAAGAATCCTATAGACTCTACTCCCAAGCTCCTTGAGCTGATTCAAAGCTTTGGAAGAGTAGCAAGCCATAAAATCAACCCTCACAAATTAACTGAATTCCTTTACGCCACTAGTGAGAGGAACGAGGCAATAATCAGGAAAGAAACTCCTTTCACAATAGCCTCAAAGAAAATAAAGTACCTAGTAATTAGCTTAACTAAGAATGTAAAGGACCGTTTAGATGAAAACTTTAAAACCCTAAAAAAGGAAATTAAAGCAGAACTAAGGAAATGGAAAAACCTCCCATGCTGCTGGATTGGAAGAATCAACATTGCGAAAATGACAATCTTGCCAAGGGCTATCTACAAATTCAATGCAATACCCATCAACATCCCAATGTCATTCTTTAAAGAAATAGAAGAGGCAACTCAAAATTTCATGTGGAATAATAAAAGACCCCGTATAGCAAAAACACTACTTAGCAGAAAGAACAGCGCTGGAGGAATTTCAATTCCAAACTTTACACTCTATTACAGAGCTATAATTCTCAAAACAGCTTGGTACTGGCACAAGAACAGGCGTGAAGTCCAATGGAATAGAACTGCGGACCCAGATATTAAACCACAGACCTATGGCCACCTAATCTTTAACAAAGGAGCCAAAAAAATAGAATGGAAGAAAGATAGACTCTTCAAGAAGTTGTGCTGGCAGAACTGGTTAAGCACCAGCAGAAAACTAAAGTTGGATCCTTCTTTGTCACCTTGCACTAGAATTAACTCCAAATGGATCAAAGACCTGGAGGTAAAAGCTGACACACTGAAAAGTTTACAGGAAGGAAGAGGTGATACACTAGGCTTCCTTGGCACAGGTCGAAACTTGCTTAATAAGGACCAAGAATCACAACAAATCACAGAAAGGCTGGATAAGTGGGACTGCATTAAACTGCAGAGCTTTTGTATGGCAACGGATATAGCTAGTAAACTAATCAGGAAGCCTACAGAGTGGGAGAAGATCTTCACCAACCAAACAACGGACAAAGGCCTCATATCTAAAACATATCAACAACTCACAAAATTGAATCACTCCAAAACTAACCTCCAAAGTAAGACCCATCCCATTAAAAAATGGGCCAAAGACTTAAAGAGAGTCTTCTCTGAAGAAGAAACAAAAATGGCCTATAGACACATGAAGAAATGCTCAACATCTCTGGTCATAAAAGAATTGCATATCAAAAGAACTCTAAGATTCCACCTCACTCCACTTAGAATGGCCAGGATCAGTAAAACGAATGACAGCAGATGCGGGAGGGGATGTGGCCAGGAGGGATCACTACTGCACTGTTGGTGGGAGTGCAAACTCCTTCAACCACTATGGAAAGCAGAGTGGAAGTGCCTCAAAAGGCTAAACATAGAACTCCCCTGTGACCCAGCAATACCACTACTTGGCATTTACCCAACAATCCAGAAACACGGGCATACTAAACCCCCTAGCACAACAATGTTCATTGCAGCGCTATTCACCATAGCAAAGATATGGAACCAACCCAGATGTCCCTCAGTTGATGAGTGGATTAACAAGTTGTGGTATTTGTACACAATGTCATTCTATGCTGCTGTCAGACAGAATGACATCGCCCCATTTGTTAGGAAATGGAAAGACTTAGAACAAATCATATTAAGTGAAGTAAGCCAGACTCAAAGGAACTTAGGCTCAGGGCTTTCCCTCATTCGTCATAATCAGTAGAAACCTTGGGCTCTACTAGCAGATATTTGCAATAGAGCAAAAGGCCATATATAAGGCCATATAATGTGAAGCTAATTGAAAGGACCCCCAGGATATTGAAACAAAAGCCACATAATGAATGATTGTTGTCCGTAATGTACTATGTTGTCTCTCATCTCCTTTGCTGTCCCTTGGTTATCCCATATTGTTATAGTATCTCACTTTGTTATCTGATATATTGAATTTATTTGTATTTGGATATTTGAAATTTGATAGGGAAGGGGGGAAAACCAAGATGGGTGGAGGGTGTGGGGTTGGAGGGAAATGGCTACCAACACATGTGAAAGGGTATCAATGTATGTGAATTAATGCACCTTCTACCTGGCAAATATCATGTAACCCTTTTACTAATTACAATAAAAAAATGAAAAAAAAGAAAGTTGTAGTGTGTGGGGAGGATGATGGGGTCAAATACATTTCTTCTTAGAAATTTACCTCATCTGGTTGCCCTGGATTTCCTGGCCTTCTTCTTAGAGAAAGGCCTGTTATACTGGATTTGTGGCTTGGCAAAGATCTAGCATGTACATCTTCGAGTACGACATCCACAACTTCCATGTCTGAGACTCGAGTTTCCTGACCTTTGGCAACAGCACAGCAACATCTTTCTTCCTCCTGAGCCACAGGCCAAGTGAGCTGGCTTGAGCTGGTTGTTAGTTACAGTATCTTGGTTACCTGAGTTCCATATTCTGTTCCATTGTGAGGGAGGCAGGGTCACCTTTCAGGGCCCAATGACCAAAGATCCTTGCTCACAGAAGACCTCACCAAAGACATACTGGAGGCTGAATCTCTCTTCCAATCTCACAATATACATGTGGATGTAGTAAACAGCACACCTTATTTGTCCATTCCCAATGTCTTCCACTAGGCCCAACTACCAGTCTGGTCTCAGGCTCAAGGAGCCTTTCTTAGGTAAGATCCAATCTTAAGGGACAATATTGCCCTCATCCTTTACAAAACATTTGCTTCACAGTGCCTTCTCTGCCTGCATTTTGCCCCTTGTCGAATTTTTTTTTGTTTTTGCTGGTCTTGTGACTTGACCTCAGAGTGTGAACATTGTTCTTGGACTTTGTTTAGGCTTTAGCTGTCCCACCGAACCACAGCACCACTTGCAGCGTTTTCTAAGTACGTGGTAATGAGGAATCAAACCTGAGTCTTTTTGCGTGGTAGCCAAGGACTCTACCACTAGGTCAAACACACAGGGCATCTTGCACATATTTTTGATGTCAATCTACTAGGATATTATTAGGTTTCTGTATCCTAATCAATTTTTTACTGATGATTAGCTTTGCTGTCATGTGTAAAAAATGCAAGAGGGAAAAACACAGAAGAATTAGTGAAACTTAAAAAAAAGTATTACACACATAGATAAGCGTTCAGTCTTTGTAGGAGAAAGGATATTTTGATATGATGATGATGACTTTATAATTACTATGTCAGGGTTGAGAGTTTGGCATAGTGGTAGAGTGCTTGCCTAGCATCCATGAAGATCTGGGTTTGATTGCTCAGTATCACATAGATAGAAATTCTAGATGTGGCACTGTGGCTCAAGTGGCAGAGGGCTAGATTTGAGAAAACCCGAGGACAGTGCTCAGGCGCTGAATTCCAGCCCCAAGACTGGCAGAAAGATAAAAGAAAATGAAAATGCTTTTTACGATCTAATTCACTCACAGCATTGCCATCTGGATTGAGAGGCTTATTGTTTTGGGTATAAATCGCTTATCAATGGTTGTATGAGACTGGTCTGTAAGTGCACAAAAAGAAAGAGTGATAATACCAATCAAAACTTGTGAACATCTAGTGTCTGCCAGCTACAGAGGTCTAGGTTGGTTATATCTGAAAAACTATAATCATATTTAGTAGTAATCTTGCTCCCATTTTCAAATGGGCAGAACAAGAAACTCAAGAAAAATGTCAAATCAAGAAACAACATCCCCCACCCAATGTAAACAGACAATGGAAAAGTCACTGGCACATCTAGAGGAGAGTCGTCCAAGTGCTACACAAATGCAATTGATAAACATCATTAATGGAAAATGTGAAAATATAAAGAAAGAGATAATGGAGGAAGCCATAGCTGAATAAGAGGGAAGCATAAACAAGGAGATAAGTGAAAAAGAAGAAGCCCTAAAGGAGGCCATATTAAAGGTTTTTCAAATAAAGATGGATAAATTCATAGAATCCACAAATAAAAACGTGACCAAACTCCAGCAAATGTCCAAAGAAAATAAAGCTACTGAGCTAACCACTCAAAAGGAAATCAAGGAGATAAAGAAATCCATACATGATCTAAAACAAGAGATGCAAGGCATCAAAAGTTAGCAATTAGAAGCAAGGGCGATGAAAAATAAAGTAGATAGCTTTGATTGCAGGTTAGACAATGCAGAAGAGAGAATTTCCAGGGCTGAAGATAATTTAGTTATTATAGAGAAAGAACAGAAAATGAGTCAATCCAAATCTAGGAAAGTTGACTGTGCGCTTCAGGAGGTCCAAGATACAATTAGGAAGCCTAATTTAAGGCTAGTTGGTATTGAGGAGGGCGTGGAGAAAGAGGTCAATGGTATTGGAAATATACTTCAGGGAATCATCTCAGAGAATTTCCCAAATACCCAGAAGGGCAGTCCCATCCAGATACGAGAAGCTTTTAGAACCGCAAACAGACCTGACCAGAAAAGAACATCCCACCGCCACATTGTGATCCGAACTGGATCAATAGAAAGGAAAGGAAAGATCCTAAAGGCAGCCAGGGAAAAGGGATCAGTAACCTATAAAGGCAAACCAATCAGAATAACCCCAGATTTCTCAGCAGAGACCATGCAAGCACGAAGTGACTGGAAGCATATATGTCATGCCCTTAAATCAAATAACTACCAACCAAGAATACTGTAGCCAGCTAAGCTCTCATTCATAACTGAGGGAACAATAAACACATTCCATTCCAGGGAAAAGCTGCAACAATATGTCGAAACAAAACCAACACTACAGAGAATTCTCAAAGATGCTCTATACATAGAAAACCAAAGTAAATGCAATATAGGGAAAGAAATGGCACCTAAACAGCATACCATCTAAGGACCACAAGAACTGTCAAGACACAGGCCCTACTAAAAGCTTTTAAACATGGTAGGAACTAATAAATATCTCTCAATCCTAACTCTCAATATCAATGGACTTAACTCTCCAATTAAACGGCATAAGCTGTCTAGTTGGATCAAAAAGCAAGAGCCATCGTTCTGCTGTCTTCAAGAGACACATCTTACGCAAAAACAATCATCTTTTCAAAGTGAGATATTGGAATAAACTCTATCAAGCTAACTGCCCCCATAAACAGGCTGGAGTTGCCATCCTCATATCAGATACAATAGACTTCAAACTAAAATTAATAAGAAAAGACAAAGAAGGTTACTACATACTACTAAAGGGATCTTTCCTCCAGGAAGACATAAGGATCCTAAATATATACACACCCAATCCCGGAACTCCAAACTTCATCAAGCAAACTTTACTTACACTGAAACCATACATAGATCGAAATACAGTGATTGTTGGTGAGTTTAACACACCACTCTCACCTATGGACAGATCAACAAGGCAAAACTCAACAGAGAAACCTTAGAACTGAACAACTATATAGACCAACTAGATCTAACAGACATCTGCAGAATATTCCACACAGTAACAACATAATATACGTTTTTCTCAGCAGCACATGGAACATTTTCCATACTAGACCACATCTTAGGCCATGAAACAAACCTGGACAGATTCAGAAACACTGAAATTATTCCATGCACACTCTCAGACCATAAAGGCATCAAATTGGAGCTGAACACATATCTCCACCAACGAAAACCCTGTAACTCATGGAGACTGAACAGCACATTGTTGAATCAAAAACAATGGGTAATCGAAGAGATCAGAACAGATATCCAACTGTTTATGAAATTTAACAATAAGGAGCACACAAATATCAACTCCTTAGGGACACAACAAAGGCAGTACTCAGAGGAAAATTTATAGTACTGAGTGCCTACAACAGCAAGTTGAAAAAATGGCAAATCAACTAGTTAATGTCTCACTTTAACCTCCTGGAAGAAGAGCAACAACCAACCCTGAACCCATTAGGAGAAAGCAAATTATTAAAATCAAAGCAGAATTAAATGATTTGGAATAAAAAAAACCTATAGAATCAACAAAACAAGGAGATGGTTCTTTGAAAGAATTAACAAAATTGACAAGCCCTTAGCAAATCTTACCAAAAAAACAAGAGAGCATATCGAAATAAACAAAATCGCAGATGAAAATGGTAATATCACGACAGAAATTACCAAGATCCAGAATACCATGGGGGAATACTTCTGAAAACTTTACGCCAAGAAATTTGAGAACCTAGAAGAAATGGATGAATTCCTAGACAATATTAACATACCCACACTGAACCAAGAAAAGCTAACCCAAATCAACAGGCCTATTTCAAGCTCTGAAAAAGAAATGGAAATTAGACAACTTCCACTTAAAAAGAGCCCAGGGCCAGATGGATTCACAGCTGAATTCTATAAGGTCTTCAAAGCAGAGCTCACACCAATACTCCTCAAGCTCTTCAACGAAATGGAAAATGAAGGTTCTTTACCAAACTCATTCTGTGAAGCCAGTATATCCCTCATCCCCAAACCAGACAGAGATTCATCAAAGAAAGAGAACTATAGACCCATTTCTTTGATGAACATCGATGCAAAACTTCTCAACAAAAAAATGGCCAACCGTCTACAACAACTCATGAAAAAAATTATACACTATGATCAAACTGGATTCATCACAGGGAGGCAAAGCTGGTTCAACATACACAAATCAATTCATATAATTCAACACATCAACAGGAGCAAGGACAAAAATCACATGATTGTCTCAATAGATGCGGAAAAGGCATTTCACAAGATCCAAAACCCCTTTATGTTAAAAGATGTGGAGAAACTAGGAATCCATGGAACATTTCTCAATGTAATAAAGGCTGTGTATGAGAAACCCACTGCTAGTATTATACTTAATGGTAAAAATCTAAAGCCATTCCCTCTAAAATCAGGAACGAGACAAGGATGCCCACTCTCTCCACTCCTTTTTAACATAGTACTAGAATTCCTAGGCAGTGCAATAAGGCAAGATGCAAGCATAAAGGGGATCCAAGTAGGGAAAGAGGAAATAAAACTATCCCTCTTTGCAGATGACATAATTCTGTATTTAAAGGATCCTATAGACTCTACTCGCAAGCTCCTTGAGCTGATTCAAAGCTTTGGAAGGGTAGCAGGCCATAAAATCAACCCTCACAAATGAACTACCGTCCTTTACGCCACTAGTGAGAGGAACGAGGCAATAATCAGGAAAGAAACTCCTTTCACAATAGCCTCAAAGAAAATAAACTACCCAGGAATTAGCTTAACTAAGAATGCAAAGGACCGTTTAGATGAAAACTTTAAAACCCTAAAAAAGGAAATTAAAGCAGAACTAAGGAAATGGAAAAACCTCCCATGCTCCTGGATTGGAAGAATCAACATTGCGAAAATGACAATCTTGCCAAGGGCTATCTACAAATTCAATGCAATACCCATCAACATCCCAATGTCATTCTTTAAAGAAATAGAAGAGGCAATTCAAAATTTCATATGGAAGAATAAAAGACCCCGTATAGCAAAAATACTTCTTCGCAGAAAGAACAGTGCTGGAGGAATTTCAATTCCAAACTTTAGACTCTATTACAGAGCTATAATTCTCAAAACAGCTTGGTACTGGCACAAGAACAGGCCTGAAGTCCAATGGAATAGAACTGCGGACCCAGATATTAAACCACAGACCTTTGGCCACCTAATCTTTGACAAGGGAGCGAAAAAAATAGAATGGAAGAAAGATAGCCTCTTCAACAAGTTGTGCTGGCACAACTGGTTAAGCACCTGCAGAAAACTAAAGTTGGATCCTTCTTTGTCACCTTGCACTAGAATTAACTCCAAATGGATCAAAGACCTGGAGGTAAAAGCTGACACACTGAAAAGTTTACAGGAAGGAATAGGAGATACACTAGGCCTGCTTGGCACAGGTCGAAACTTTCTTAATAAGGAATAAGAATCACAACAAATCAGAGGAAGGCTGGATAAGCGGGACTGCATTAAACTGCAGAGATTTTTATGGCAAAGGATATAGCTACTAAACTAATCAGGAAGCCTACAGAGTGGGAGAAGATCTTCACCAACCAAACAACGGACAAAGGCCTCATATCTAAAATATATCAACAACTCACAAAATTGAATCACTCCAAAACTAACCTCCAAAGTAACACCCATCCCATTAAAAAATGGGCCAAAGACTTAAAGAGAGTCTTCTCTGAAGAAGAAACAAAAATGGCCTATAGACACATGAAGAAATGCTCCACATCTCAGGTCATAAAAGAAACGCAAATCAAAACAACTCTAAGATTCCACCTCACTCCAGTTAGAATGGCCAGGATCAGGAAAACGAATGACAACAGATGCTGGAGGGGATGTGGCCAGGAGGGATCACTACTACACTGTTGGTGGGAGTGCAAACTCGTTCAACCACTATGGAAAGCAGTGTGGCAGTGCCTCAAAAGACTAAACATAGAACTCCCCTATGAACCAGCAATTCCACTACTTGGCATTTACCCAACAATCCAGAAACAAGGGCATACTAAACCCACTAGCACAACAATGTTCATTGCAGCACTATTCACCATAGCAAAGATATGGAACCAACCCAGATGTCCCTCAGTTGATGAGTGGATCAACAAGTTGTGCTATTTGTACACAATGGAATTCCATGCTGCTGTCAGAAAGAATGACATCGCCCCATTTGTTAGGAAATGGAAAGACTTAGAACAAATCATATTAAGTGAAGTAAGCCAGACTCAAAAGAACTTGGCTCAGTGGTTTCCCTCATTCGTCATAATCAGTAGAAACCTTGGGCTCCACTGGCAGAGATTTGCAATAGAGCAAAAGGACATATATAAGGCCATATAATGTGAAGCTAACTGAAAGGACCTCCAGGATATTGAAACAAAAGCCACATAATGAATGATTGTTGTCCTTAATGTACTATGTTGTCTCTCATCTCCTTTGCTGTCCCTTGGTTATCCCATATTGGTATAGTATCTCACGTTGTTATCTGATATATTGAATTTATTTGTATTGGGATATTTGAAATTTGATAGGGAAGCAGGGAAAACCAAGAAGGGTGGGGGGTGTAGGGTTGGAGGGAAATGGGTACCAAGACATGTGAAAGGGTATCAATGTATGTGAATGAATGCACCTTCTGTCTGGCAAATATCATGTAACCCTTTTACTAATTACAATAAAAAAAATGAAAAAAAAAGAAAGTTGTAGTGTGTGGTCAGGATGATGGGGTCAAATACATTTCTTCTTAGAAATTTACCTCTTCTGGTTGCCCTGGATTTTCCTGGCCTTCTTCTTAGAGAAAGGCCTGTTATACTGGATTTGTGGCTTGGCAAAGATCTAGCATGTACATCTTCGAGTAAGACATCCACAACTTCCATGCCTGAGACTCGAGTTTCCTGACCTTTGGCAACAGCACAGCAACATCTTTCTTCCTCCTCAGCCACAGGCCAAGTGAGCTGGCTTGTGTTGGTTGTTAGTTACAGTGGCTTGGTTACCAGGGTTCCATATTCTGTTCCATTGTGAGGGAGGCAGGGTCACCTTTCAGGGCCCAATGACCAAAGATTCTTGCTTGCTCACAGAAGACCTCACCAAAGACATACTGGAGGCTGAATCTCTCCTCCAATCTCACAATATACATGTGGATGTAATAAACAGCATACCTTATTTGTCCATTCCCAATGTCTTCCACTAGGCCCAACTACCAGTCTGGTCTCAGGCTCAAGGAGCCTTTCTTAGGGAAGATCCAAACTTAAGGGTCAATATTGCCCTCATCCTTTACAAAACTTTTGCTTCACAGTGCCTTCTCTGCCTGCATTTTGCCCGTTGTCGAATTTTTTTTTGTTTTGCTAGTCTTGGGACTTGACCTCAGAGTGTGAACATTGTTCTTGGGCTTTCTTTAGGCTTTAGCTGTCCCACCAAGCCACAGCACCACTTGCAGCGTTTTTTATGTACGTGGTAATGAGGAATCAAACCTCTGTCTTTTTGCGTGGTAACCAAGGACTCTACCACTAGGTCAAACACACAGGGCATCTTGCACATATTTTTGACGTCAATCTACTAGGATATTATTAGGTTTCTGTATCCTAATCAATTTTTTACTGATGATTAGCTTTGCTGTCATGTGTAAAAAATGCAAGAGGGAAAAACACAGAAGAATTAGTGAAATTTAAAAAAAAGCATTACAAACATAGATAAGTGTTCATTCTTTGTAGGAGAAAGGATATTTTGATATGATGATGATGACTTTATAATTACTATGTCAGGGTTGAGAGTTTGGCATAGTGGTAGAGTGCTTGCCTAGCATGCATGGAAACCTGGCACTAGGTGCAAGGTTTCATGCCTGTAATCTTAAAATATTCAGGAGCAAGAAATCTAAGACTTCTAATTTGAAGCCAGCAATGGCATAAAAATTGCCATGAAACTCTATAACTCCAAATAACCCCTCAAAACTGTTAGTGGAGTGTCAAGAGTTTGATTTTGTGGTTGCGTGCTTGCCTAGCATGCATGAAGACCTATGCATGTAAGTGGAGCTGGGACTCAAACTGGTATTTTTCTAGCCTTGAGCAAAACAGCTAAGTTTATGCCATACAAAATGAATCCAGAGCTGGGGAATAGTCAACCATGGAGCCAGTGAGAAATGAGAAAAAAGAATTAATACATAACTTGTGAGTAGGATGTCTGCGAACTTAAAGCAATGATGACACAGCATAAGCAATAATTCTCTACTGTTTCTAATTTACAGGGCCCTGTGTTCCCAAACGTGTATTAATTGACAAGCTAGAGCACTGTGCAGAACTCTGGATAGGAAATTCCTCTGACCAGAATATCACAGGTGAGTGAATGCATCTTCATATTGATGTTGGAGCCTGAGCCCCATTGGTAAGTTCATGCTGTGATGTACTGAGCAATAATATTCTTAGTTACCCTAAATTCTGTGTGGAATCTATGGAATTCTTTGTGAATGAATCAAGAATCATTTTCTTTTCCCAATCCTATGCTTGGTCTCAGGGCCTGAGCATGGTCCTTGGGTTTTCTCAAGGCTAGATCTCTATTTCTTGAGTCATAGAACCACTTCTGGCTTTTTCTTTGTATGTAGTACCAAGGAACTGAACCAGGTCTTTGTGCATGCTAGCCCAAACCCCCGGCACCAAGAATCATAGGGTGATATAATGAATTCTATGTGGCAGTAGACTTAAAGTTAGATTTCTCTGCAGAAATCACTGTGAAACAAAATAAAATGAGAAAGCCATGAGCCCGTGGCTCATGCCTGTAATCCTAGCTACTTAGGAGGCTGAGATCTGAGGATCAAGGTTCAAAGACTGACCTATAACAAAACACCTTAGACTCTTCTCTCCAATGAACCAATAGAAAATGAGAAGTGGGGTTGAGGCTAAAGACATTGGGCAGTAGCCTTGAGCTGAAGAGCTCAGGAAGAACAGCCAGGTCTAGAATTCAAGTCCCATGACTACAAAACAAGAAAGAAAGAAAGAACGAAAGAAAGAACGAAAGAAAGAATGAAAGAAAGAAAGAAAGAAGAAAGAGGGAAGAAAGGAAAGGAAGAAAGAAAGGAAAGGAAGAAAGAAAGAAAGAAAGAAAGAAAGAAAGACAGAAAGAAAGAAAGAAAGAAAGAAAGAAAGAAAGAAAGAAAGAAAGAAAGAAAGAAATAATGATATCTCATTTGTTTAAAACTAAGACTATAAATGATTGAGCAAACAAGGAATAAGTCAGGGCATTATTCTCTGATAAGGATAATATCTTTTTGCTGGTAGGAAGAGACTGGTATTCAGAACCAGACCTTTCCACCAGAAATTGAGCCTAGTGATAGAGTGCTTGCCTAGCATGCACAAATACACAGGTTTGATTCCTTATTACCACATACATAGAAAAAGCCACAAGTAATGACTTCATTGGTAGGGTTCTAGTCTTGAGAAAACCCAAGGACAGTAGTTCGGTCCTAAGTTCAAACCCAGGAATGGAAGGAAAAAAACAACAACAAAGTTTCAATCAACATAAGAAAATTAAGTAGACAATGAGCTGGAGATTTTCTGGTCTTCCATGGTTCTGAGGGACAGGAGTGTTAGAAAAGGAATTTTTATAAGACCTCAAATGGAAAGAAACAAATTTCAAAATTCCCACAAATACCTAAATTGAGACTTTAGTGAGAAGTTGTAACTGAAGGGATATAGGTGTAAGTCCTTACTCTCAAGAATCGTTCTTGCTTGGATCAAAGGCAAACAGACATATAAACCAAACTTGTGGCCGCTGAATCTAGAAAAAATTCGTGTTCCTCACTTAATGGTTAATAAGCAAACAGCATTGAAACTGGGTAAGGTAATCCTATCTGCTACTCAGGACCTGAGACACTTATCTGTAGTTAAATCTACAAAACAGGAAGTGGGGCTGTAGCTCAAAGATAGGGGTTATAGTCTTCTGCTGAAGTGTTCAGGGACAGGGCCGAGGCCTATGAACTACAAAAAAAAAAAGAAAAGAAAAGAAAAGAAAGTTTTAAAAAGATGCAAAACAGCACAGTATTTAGATTATTTCTCAAAAATAAAAGAAAGGCAGCTATTCCTCAATGTATAAACAAAACAGTATTTGAAAAAAACAGCTGCAGGTATATTATAGGTAGTACTCAGCTTAAAACTGTAGCAATACATAGTTGGGTAATTTCAATAAATATTTCCTGTGATATAAAAAGAGAATAAAACACAGAAAAAGATTATTGGTCATTATAAAATATCATTTTCTTAATATGTTAGGGAGAAAAGCATATATTTCTCATAAATCAATTTCCACTTTTATATTTTAAAATATCTAACACTTAGGATGGGAAAGTAAAGTCATTACCTTTACAGTAAGGAATATTTGTATCTCATGTATGTTTGTGTCTTTTTTTCTATGACTCATTTTAGATGTCCAGGTAATGGAAAATGTGTTCAAGACCTGCCAGGAAAGTCCACATGAATGTCTTTGTGAAGTAGCAGTTGCAAGTAGTATCGAAGTGGAGGAAAACGTGAGATTAGCAACAATTTTAAATTGGAGCTCTACACATAATCCAGAGCTGATTAGTAATAACGGTAACAACTTAGGGGTGAGGACTGAGGAGTTCATTAAGTGTCAGAACATGCTTCTGTCTCCTAAGCCTGATGAGATGCATGATGCATATAGATCTCGTATGTCTCCTGTTCTTAAAAAATCCATCGGATATTCAGAGCATTTTATTCATGATTGTGACAGTCCAAAAGATCTGCAGTATCATAATTCTGTTCTCCCTGCCCAAGAAATTCTTCAGGGAGGGAGGAAAACTGCTAAATGTACTGTGTGATGAAAAATATTGTACTTAACACCGACCATCACTACACATCCGAAAATGTACACAGGAGAGACTCCTCATACATGTAGTGAATGTGAGAAATCTTTCAGTAATGAAATACGCCTTACAATACCTCAGAGCAAATATCCTGAGATATGTGATGCGTACATCAAGTGTGAAAATTAATTTCTGAGAAGTCAGACCTGACGCTCCAACCTCAATCTCCAAGAGAAGACAAACCTTATGAATATGAGGAACGTAATACAATTTCTGCCCAGAATTCAGCTCTCAGCACACATCAGAGATCTCACACACAGAAGAGAAATCTTATGAATGGGATAAATGTGGGAAGACTTTTAGACTGAAATCATACCTCACTTTGCACCAGAGAAGACACACAGAAGAGAAACCTTATGAATGTAATAAATGTGAAAAGTCTTTCACCCAGAAGATACACCTTCGAGTTCATCAAATAACACATACAGGAGAGAAATCTTATAAGTGTAATGAATGTGGAAAGTCTTTCCAAGGGAAGGGAAAACTTCGTGTTCATCAGAGAATACACACAGGATTGAAACCTTATGAATGCAACCAATGTGTAAAGTCTTTCAGACAGAAATCTTCCCTCAAATTGCATCAAAGAACACACACAGGAGAGAAACCTTATGTGTGCAACAAATGTGGAAAGACCTTCAAGTGGAAGTCATATCTTGATGGGCATAATAGAACACACACAGGAGAGAAAACTTATGCATGTAGTGAATGCGGAAAGTCTTTCAAATGGAAGGTAAAACTCCATGTTCATCAGAGAATATACTCAGGAGAAACAACTTATGAGTGTAACATATGTGGAAAGTCCTTCACACAGAAGCCTAATCTCAACATGCATAAGACAATTCAAACAGGAGAAAAACCTTATGAATGTAACCGATGTGGAATGTCTTTCAAATGGAAGTCTTCCCTCAAATTGCATCAGAGAACACACACAGGAGAGAAACTGTACGAGTGCATCAAATGTGGTAAGACCTTCAGATGGAAGTCACATTACAGGAGGCAAAAAAGAATTCACACATATTAGAAACCTTAGGAATATAACCAAAGTTGAAAGTCTTTCGTGCAGTATTCACCCTTCAGGAAGCGTAAGAGAGTTCACACATATGAGAAGCCTTAGCAATGTAATAAATAGGAAAGACTTTTTAGTCTGTGGAAGAAAACTCAGCTTGTGTCACAGAACCAACACAAGATCAAACCCTTAATGAATGTAGCAAATGTTCAGTCTTTTCCCCAGAAGGCACAAGTCAAGATTTATCACTAAACACCCACAGGATACAATCCGATGAATAAAATGAAAGGGAAATTTTTTTGAAGAACTCATAGTTGAGTTTGCATGATACCACACAGACACAGGATAAAAATCGTATGAATATAAGAATATGAAAAATCCATCATGAACGCATGACTAAGTATAAAATGCACATAGGAGAGAAAAACCTTATGAATATTACAAATGTGGAAAGTGTTTGACCTGGAAGGCATACTTCTGTGTTCATCACAAACCTGATTCCCATAGAAGAAAAGAAAACTAATGAATAGAACAAATGTGCAATGACTTTTAATCAGAAGTCAGTCTTCAGTACATCTCAGAACATACACAATAGAGAATTTCTGAGTAATGAAAAACATTTAGCTATATATAGAATCTCTGTATATGGGAGCATTAGGGTAAGTCTTCTAAAGAAAGTCAACCTTCAGCAAGCATTAAGAGCACTCACAGAAGAAATAATAGCACGTAGGAAAACCTTTGTCAGAAACCTCTAAATGCTGACTGTGTGGCTTAGTGGTAGAGTGCTAACCTATCAAGGATGAAGGCCTGGGTTAGATTCCTCAATACTACGTGAAAAGAGCAAGCCAGAAGCAGCAGTGTGGTTCAAATGGTAGAGTGCGAACCTTGAGCAAAAGTAGCTCAGGCCCTGAGTTCAAGCCTAAGGATTGGAGACAGAGAGAGAGAGAGAGAGAGAGAGAGAGAGAGAGAGAGAGAGAGAGAGAGAGAGAGAGAGAGAGAGAGAGAGAGAGAGAGAGAGAGAGAGAGAGAGAGAATAGAGAGAAAGAGAGAGAAACAAGAACTTCTAAATTTTACAGAGATAGAGAAGGAGAGAGAGAAGGAGACAGAAACTAATTTCTAACTTTACAATTTCTATTTCCTTACAAATTCGTCTATGTCATTCTTTCTGACAGAAGCACAGAATTCCATTGTGTAAAAATTCCATATTTGATCTACTCATCAACTGACGGGCATCTGGGTTGGTTCCATACCTTTGCTATAGTAAATAATGCTGTGATAAATGTTATTGTTCTAGTGAATTTATTATGTCCCATCTGGACGATTGGCAAGTAGTGAAATTGCTGGATCACAGGGGAGCTCTATGGTTAGTCTTTTTGGGATACTGCCATAGTGCTTTCCATAGTGGTTGAACGAGTTTGCAATCCCACCAGCAGTGTAGTAGTGATCCCTCCTGGCCATATCCCCTCCAGCATACGTTATTAGATTTCTGGATCTTGGCCATTCTAACTGGAGTGAGGAGGAAAAGGGAAAGAGGAACTGAAACTTTCTCTCCTTACGGATGGATTCTGTATTTAAAGAACCCTATAGACTCTACTCCGAAGCTGCTTGAGCTGATATAAAACTTTGGTAAGGTAGCAGGGTATAAAATTAACCCTCAATGTCAACTGCCTTCCTATATGCCAACAAATGAGAGGAATGAGGCAAGAATCAGGATAGCAACTCATTTTGCTATCAAAGAAAATAAATACCTAGGAATTAACTTAGAATGTAAAGCACCTTTTTGATGGAACTATAAACCCTGGAGAAGGAAATTAACGCAGAACTGAGGAAATGCAAAAACCTATGCTCCTGCTTTGGAAGAAGTAATATTGTAAAAATGGCAATCTTGATAAGGACTATCTACAAATTCAGTGCAATATTCATCAATATCCCAATGTCATTCTTTAAAGAAACAGAAGAGGAAATCCAAAATTTCACTTGGAATAATAAAAGACCCCTTATAGTCTGTCTTCTTGCATGATACATAATGTTTAATCTCACCTTCTCCACCAAAATCTCACCTTTCTCATTGAGACATAGGTGGCCCTGTTTACTAGCAGCAAAGGCTCAAACGCGCAGTTTCAGGTGTCACCACTGCCTATGTTACTGGGTAGATCCAACTCTGTCATCGATTCTGAGGTCTGCTCTGGGAGTCTTGGTCACAAGTTGTTCTGTGGCATCTGCTGCCAGCCTGTGCCTATTTGCTTCCTTTTCCTCCAGCAGCCTACAACAGGGAATGAAGTTCAGGCGCTGATGCTCTCCTTCATATGCAGGGCAGGATGAGCCCAACCCTCCCTCATCTTCCTCTTCCAATTTTTGGGAAAAAATGTGCTGGCAGAAGTCCTCAGGTGTGGGGCATGGCTGATCCACACTTTTAATACAGGCTGGTCCGGAGGCTGAGATCTGAGTATGGAAGTTCCAAGTCACCTAGAACAGGAAAGTCTGATAGATTCTTACTACCAAAAATAAAAACAGCTGGGAATGGAGTTTGGGCTCGAGTGGTAAAGGGCTAGTCTTGAGTACAAATGCTTAGTGCCCAGGCCCTGAGTTCAGGCTCCAGCACTGCCAACAACCTCACTTTAGTGAGATTTTAGCTTTATCCATGTAGGCACATCTCACTGGAATCTTTGCTGGTAGAGATAGTCTTCATAATTTTGTCTCAAGGTAAAGGTCCTCCTGGGGTAGTACACAAAAGGTGTCATGGAGAGAGGAGCCCCACTTGCTCCAGGTTTGAAGATGGCATAGGTCAAGCCAGCATGGAGTTGGCACATCAGTCTTTTTCCTAGCACCACCTACCAGTGAATGTCAAATGACATTGATTGTTGTGGGATTGTGTGATTGAAGTGCCCCATTAAGGGCAGTGTTAGCACATCCAAACTTGGATACCAGGAATGCTGAAATCTCAAAGCTAAGATTTCTGTTGGCTACAGAAATGCTGGTGTGTCTGTTATTCACTAAATGTTCAGGTGCAAAGATTCTGAAGCTTGATGCCATGTGTTTATTCCATTTAGTAAAATTATTTTAATGCACTGTATAAGTTAAAACATTTGATAAGAGTCAGGGGTAGTGAAAACATTGTTCTTGAATTCAGGTGTCTGGCAGGGTAATGGGGGGTGTTGGTGGCTCTGACTATGAAGCTGGAGCTGCTATCAAACCATGGATCATGTTCCTCTTTGTCTGGGAGAAATGACTCCAAAGATGAAATTTGAATGATGAGGAAAAGATGATGATGTACTCAGGAAATTTCTCCTAAACAAATGCTCATGTGGAAGTGGGATGGGGGCTGGGCATATCTGAGGCAGAGCTTAAGGGGGCTTCTCATGGCGTTGAGAACGTTCCTTGCGACTTCAGGCATGCAGCAGGGTGTTTTAGATGGCCATTGTGAGATGGATGGAATAAGACTGGAGACAAGATGAATGCTGGGATCCTGCAATGCTCTTGCATGAGTGGCTGGTGGCTCACCTGAAAGAACTTATTATGTCTAAAAAAGAAATCAGGAATTTGTTTTGATTAGATAATACCTGTAATCCGAGGCATATTCAGGGAAGTATCTGAGGAAGGGAAATATATAAATGAAAGAGAGAAGGAACTAGAAATTTAAAACTAGAGAATATTTAAAAGTCATCAGTCCTTCTAAGAAAAGTGTTGGAGTATGGGTTCTATATGTGGTGAACTGGAAGCCCAGCAGTGACTTGTTATCCAAAGAGTCACCATGATGAGCAAAGGGTAGAAATCTGCATGAGCCTCTTAGCGGATGGAGTCACAGAAGAGAACCTCAGCTCCCATCCCATAGTTAGAAGTATATAGAGATGGGGAAGTTGGCATCACCTTGATGTCATTGTGTCCATGGAGACTGGAAATCATGGCTCTGTGAAAGCACAATGTTCTGGTTACTGAGCTGAGAGGCTGAGGAGACCCAAGTCCTGGCCATGAAGAAATCAGGGTGGCAGCAGAGCAACTCTGCTGCAGTGTGTGCCTGCTTGGGTGTTCTTATTCTGTGGTGGATCAGGCCGGAGAGGGTGATAGTAACTGTTTTGTGGTCACAAGCCCTTCACCAAGATCTTCCTGTGGGATCCTCATAAGCTACAGGGTGGCTGGTGGTGGGATGTGTGTGGGGTGGAAGTGACAGAGGGATGGACGCATGGCAAGGTGGGTGAAGAGATGAGAAGAATGATGAGAGCCCAGTTCATTGGTTTCCAAGGTTAATGGGTGGGAGGTAGAGAGGCATGAGGAGGAAAGATGGAGGCAGGGAAAGGTGGTGACAGAGTGAGGCCATCTGTAGTGCCAGCCTGGCCATCATCTGAAGCCCATAGGCAGCTTCCTGATCCCTCACTTTGTCCTGCTCCATGTGAGGGAATGTCACGTGTACCCAGAGCTAGGGGTTTGGCAATGTTAGTAGCACCTGGAGAACCATTGGCCTCTACCTGGGTGAGGGGTGGTTATGGCTCCCATGCTGGGTGGCCTGATAGCTGTGGAACAGATCTCTCCTTAGCTACCACAGTCAGTGGCTGCTCTCCATCTAGGGTTAGGGCACCTGCTCAGCCATCAGGACACCCCATGCCAGGACAGAGGCCTACAATTCAGATGGCAGCACAGGGGTGAAGATGATCTCACCGTAGCCCTACTTACATGGCTGTCCCTGCATGCAGGACAGGATGAGCTGGGGGAAGATGTTCTCTGTGTTTTTCCACAGCCTATCCCGGCCTCTTCTTGTGTCTGATTAGACCAAGAGAGTACCAGGTTCCCTCTCATAGTCCTGGTTCTTTTTCTTTTACAGTCATGAGGCTTGAACTCAGGTCCTGGGTACTGTCCCTGAGCTCTTTTGCTCAAGGTTGATGCTCTACCATTTGAACCGTAGTGCCATTTCCAGCATTTCCTTTTCATGTGAATCTCTGATATCTCCAGTGCTGTTCCTGCAGGGAGGCACTCACCCCACAGCCAGAGCCACCTCTGCCGTGACTTTGACTGCCCACAACCCTCACACCCACTCCTTGCACACCCCTCGACTCCAGTTTTAGCTCCTCTTGGACTGGGTGTCCAGCCTACCCCTACCCACACTCACAAAGGGTCTACAATTGTCTTCCCAGGGTCCTTTCTTCTGCCAGCCAGATACAGACTGTGCACATCTTGACCATCACAGAGCTCAAAGCCAAAGGCTGAGATGCAGAAGGGGTGACCCAGTAGCTGCACAGGGCCCATGGATCATCCTGTGCATCCCCCAGCCTGTGACTTCCCCCACCCCCTTGGCAGGGAAGCTCCATGCCCACATCCTGATCCCTGGTCCCCTCCAATTCCATTCTCCCTTGGATTTTGCAGACTGTCTTCCATCAGGATCTAAAATTCTGTTCATCACTTTATGTCCTTATCACTGATTTGCTACTTTGGCAGGATCTCCCCTTGCCTGGAGAGTGGGCATGTCATGTACTCTCTGTGGAGAAGTTGCCCCAGGAGAAGAAATATGCACTTCATGTGAGTGTTGGACAGGGCAGGAGGGCTCCCTAGGATCAGAAGCCACAGGAGAGGTGCAGATGGGGGAATGCTAGGGGCCCCAGGGGACAGTGAGACTCTTATCTGCAATAAACTATTGAATGCAAGAAGCTCAAGCTCAGTGACAGCATCCAGGCCTAGCGTTCAAAATCCAGGACCGGCAGAAAAAAGTATCAAAGGACAAGAAGCTGGCCAAAAGTTAGAGGGTCTCTATCTTGACAAACAATACAATGGTAAGTTGCACTCAGAAGACTTGCACAAAATCTGGAAATGCCTGAGACCTATCTATGTATGTTTCCTGTTTTTCTAAATACATATGTTTATGCATTTATATATTAGTATAGAGAGACAGATCAATACATATGACTATACATATATACATAGCCAGACACTTATGAGTGGGTGGTATACTGTGAGAGAGTTTGTGTTTGTGTTTTGTGGATGGCTATCTCTGTTTAAGAAAGATAGAAAATGTGTAAATACCTTTAAAAAACTTGATAAAATATAGAGAGTCATAAGCTCTCGAGGGAATCTGAAATGACAAGATTATTCAGAGACACGTTTATCCTTAAGGATTCCTCAGCAAGTTTTAATTTTTTTTCATTATTTTCTTTCTTTTTTTGAACCAGTGCTAAGGATTTCTCTCATGGACCAGTTGCTGCCAATTACTAATTTTCTCATGGCTAGTACAAGAGGATCTGAGCCACAGTTCCACTTTTGCCTTATATATTCGTGCTTAACTGAAGATAAAGATTTCTATCAGTGACTTTCTTTCAGGGGCTGGATTCTAACGAGGATCCCCAGACCTCAGCCTTCTCTATAGCTACAATTAACAATATGAGAACCCAGCACTGGGTTCCAATGCACAGGGCAAGAAATTGAGTGAATCTCTCAACTCCAATTAGCTATAATAAGCTGGAAGTGAAAGACCAATACCTTTGAGGAAAAGATGCTGAGGGTTATTACACAGGCCCTATGAGTAAACCCTAAACCCTGTACACATGTGTGCATGCACACATAGGCAGATACACACACACATGCACACACACAATATCTCAGGCAATATTGTATTTTGAATTAATATCCAAAGATTGCACAACAGGATAGCAAGTAATAAAATCTGTTTTTCTTGTCTACATTGAGGGAACGGGATAAGTCACAAGATGCAGAAGCGAAGAATTCAGAGGCAAATGCTGTGAGTGAATAACATGTAAAAAGCACATTTCTTTTCTTTTCTTTTCTTTTCTTTTGTTTTTTCTGCCATTCCTGGGGCTTGAAGTCAGGGCCTGAGCACTGCTCTTGGCTTTTCCCAAGTCTAGCCCTCTGCCACTTGAGCCACATTGCCATATGGATTTTTATATCTGTGTGATATTAAGGACTCAAACCTAGATCTTCATGGATGCTAGGCAAGCACTCTACCACTGGGCCAAACTCTAAACCCTGATAAAGTATTTATAAATATTCATCATCATATCAAAATATCCTTTCTCCTACAAAGAATGAACACTTATCTATGTCTGTAAGACTTTTTTATGTCACGAATGCTTCTGTGATTTTCCCACTTGCATTTTTACAGATGACAGCACAGATATTCATCAGGAAGAAAAATAGATTAGGATACAGAAACCTAACAACGTCATAGTAGATTGAAGTGAAAAATATGTGCAAGATGGCCTGGGTGTTTCATCTATTTGTAGAGTGCTTGGCTACCACACAAAAAGACTCCGGTTTGATTCTTCAGTACCATATACATAGAAAACGCTGGAAGTGGTGCTGTGGCTTGGTGGGACAGCTCTAGCCTAAAGAAAGCCTAAGAACAATGGTGAGGCTCTGAGGTCAAGTCCCAGGACTAGCAAAAAAAATGTGCAAGAGGCAAAATGCAAGCTGAGAAGGCACTGTGAAGCAAAATGTCTTGTGAAGGGTAAGGGGAATAGTGACAGTTAAGTTTGGATCTTACCTAAGAAAGGCTCCTTGAGCCTGAGACCAGGCTAGCATTTATGCATAGTTAATGACTTGGGATTTGAACAAAAAGGTGTGCTGTTTGCTACATCCATATGTGAGGTGGGAAGGGAGATTCAGCCTCCAGTATGTCTTTGGGGAGGTCTTCTGTGAGCAAGGAGCTTTGGTCATTGGGCCTTGAAAGGTGACCCTACCTCCCTCACAATGGAACAGAATATGGAACCCTGGTAACTAAGCCACTGTATGTGACAACCAGCTCAAGCCAGCTCCCTTGGCCTGTGGCTCAGGAACCAGAAAGATGTTGCTGTGCTGTTGCCAAAGGTCAGGAGGCTCGCATCTCAGGCATGAGAGATATGGATGTCTCACTTGTAGAAGTAGATGCTGGATCAGTGCCAAGCCAAAATTCCAGTATATCAGGCATTTCTCTAGGAAGAAAGCCAGGAAACTCCAGGGCAACTCAGATGAGGTATATTGAGAGGAAACCTATTTGAACCCATCATCCTTCCCACACACTACAACCTTCTTGTGTGCTTTCAAGTGACTATACTGAGATTAGAGTGTGTCATTTCCAATCTACTCTATTCCAATTCCTCAGTGTGAAGTGTGGTCCCATTCCTACGTTTGAAATATCCACTGTTTTGCCAACATAGTGTGATGGTAAGTCAGCTCAGACTCTGAATGAGCCTTGTAACCTATGGATCCTGGAGGAAGGCCTGTTGGAGATGCTGCTGACAAAGCTGATCCCTGCCTACCAGAAAGGTGATCTCTTTTATGTGGGAAACTTCCTGCACAATTTCAAATAGTGGAGGACAATGTAGTAGTTGCTGGAAATTTTCTTGAAAAAGTGAGTGTTCCCCCTCCAAACCCAGGTTTGCTCACCGCTCCTGGCCAAGTCTTGGAATACTTGGCTCCTCTCTGAGCCTGTTTGGTTCACTGGGGTGTTCACAGGGGAGCTAAGCATGATACAAGTGCACAAACTACTTTATTATGACTGGGACACCATGCCATTTCATTTCCCTCACAAGCTACTGGAGTCTCAACAGTGTGCTTACTGAGAAGGTGGATTTCAGGCATGAGTAAGTGGCTCCCAACTGCAGCCCTCACCTAGGTGACATCCTAGGAAATCCCATTTCCCAGTAAGAAATGAGGTGTCAGTACTAATGGCGGAGGCCTGTGAAATACAGGAGTCAGAGGAAAAGCTGGGGGCTGAATCACTTTTGAGCCATCAGGGAGGGATTGTGATAGCTTTGCCTGTTAGAACCTGAAAGCATTTACATCTTGGTGTGTGGTCCAGTGCTGCCACTTGAACCTGAACCCAGGTCTAAATGCCATCCCTTTGGTGTTCAAAAATTAGCACTGTACCATTTGAGTCATAGGTCAAGTTCTGGCTTTTTGCTGCCTAATTGAAGACAAGTGCCTTTAGACTTTTACTGACTAGACTGGCTTTCCACTGTGATCTTCAGAGCTCAGCCTGCTGGGTGGCTAAGATTAGAGGAATGAGCATTTAGTTCTTTATTTGGAGCATTCACTTATTGATTTATTTAGAGCATTTACTTAGTTAATTTAAGGTGCGTTTACTTTGGACAGATTCATAGAGCCCTCTCTCAGAAGCTTCTGGAAATGGGGTGTAAAAGTCATCCTGTTCTCGAGTGTCTCTTACCCCCCTCCCAGCACATAAGTGCACATCTCTGCAGGACAGCCACAGCATTAGAGTCCTGCAAGAATGGGGCTTTGGTAGAAGGCTCAGGATGGAGAGAGAAGGCTCTCACTTTCCTTGTACCGAATGTGCCCACAGCATCATGTGTTCCATCTGTACGATGTGAATGGACGTCTACCCCAGTGATTTGTACCAGTTAAAGAACTGCCACACCCTGACACAACTCAAGCTCTATATGAGGCTCCACATGCCGGCTTTGGACCTGCTCTTCTAAACACATACTTTTTGACCAGCTGGAGGAATGTGCGACCAGTAAGACCAAGAAAAAGTAGAAGTCCTGGTGTGGGTGCCTCAGAGCCTGTGAGTAGGAAACCCATGTGGTCTAGATATTGGTTGGCCCTTACTTCTACAGAGCTTGGCAAAATGCCCTTTATGGGTGGTGTCAGCCAGGTAATGTCTGTCCTCTGAAAGGAATAAGCACTCATTAGAAAGAACCTACACCTCCTCAGAGTTCATTCCAAACTCCAGTTCTACAGGTTCCTCCATTAGATCCTCATGGAAGTTGAGTGACACTTCAACTTGCAGGGTCCACTCTGTCCACTCTGTACCTATTTCCATTCTTAGGTTTGGGTCATCGTGGAAGAGCTTATCCTGAACTCAGGATGAAAAACCCACCAATGGAGCTGGTGACTGATGGAGACTGAGAATCATCACTGCACTCCAGAAAGCATGGGACTTCTGTAGAAATTACCAAACAGGTTTAGAGTCCTGTGGATATACCTTTTGCTCTGAACCCCATGTGTGACACAGTTGAACCTGCAGATACTAAGGAGGAAGAAAAAGAGCAGCCAGATTTCCTTCCGTTTCCTTTCACACTCCACCCAGAGTCAGTCCATCTGAGTCAGAGTAACACTCCACTTATTGTGCAAGCTGAAGGGGCACACGCTGGGCTCATGGAAAATGTCCCCATGGGAAGCAGCAAGTGTACTCTCAATACTGTGTTCATTGGAGGAAAATGAATCCATCCTCACAGAATATCCAGACCCATCCATCTCACTAAAAGAGACTCAATCTCCATTCGACAAACCAGAATCCATCCCCCTCTTAACTCAGGAAGGACATTCTGTTTCTCATGAGGAAGGAGACCCTTCTGAGGACTCTGAAGTAGAATTACTGTCTGAAGGCAACTTGGAGGCCAGTCTGGATTTAGAGCTTCCCTGTCCCCTTCCTAAAAAGACATCTCTTTATCTTGCTCTCATGATTCTTCTCAAGTATTCATTGTATTTACTTTGCTAACTATTAAACTCTCATTGTTAATATTATGCTGTGCAGTTCTTCAGTCCTTATTATACTGTGTTTTATTTTCCACTTAGAATGTGAGACCTCAGACACATAGGTCCTGGGTGGGCCAAAAACCAGACAGGTCTGGTCCCATAGAAGACAACCTTACTGGATATACAGGGAACTATGAAATGCATGGAATCACCAGGGTCCAGCCCAGGCCTCCATGGAAAGACAAGTCAGCTACCAAAGCTTAAGGACAGAGCAGATACCTGGAAATATGTTTTGTCAATCGGGAGAAGTGCCAGAGTAACTGTAATATTATGTGGGACTCTGTTCTGTGAGTTCAAGTCTGTTTATATATCCATTGTGCTTTGTACAAATATTTAAGAAAATTAGAACTCCACAATAGCATCAAAAATCTACTTTGCTTTGAATGTGGCCTAGTTGTAGAGTGCTCGCCTAGTATACAAGAAGACCTTGATTCAATTCCTCGGCACTGCATACACAGAAAAAGCAGATCGGGCACTGTGGCTCAGGTATCACAGTGCCACCCTTGAACAAATGTGGCCAAGGACAGTTCCTGGTCCCTCAGTTCAAGCCCCAGGACTAGCCAAACAAGAAATCATACCATTTTCCACACATTTGGAAATAAATCTGTTTTATTTAACCCTACTTCTTTTTTGCCAGTCCAGGGTGTGTGCCACCAAGCCAAACTACTGGCCCCCAACCTTACTATTTTTAATCATTTAATTTTTTTACATAATCATATTTCATGCTGTCTGTATTAATACCATAAACAGTATGCTTAGTGTAATAATGTTAAAGGTAAAACGTAAGAAATTAATAACTAAAATTCCTTTTTATTAGTTTTATAGCATTACTACAATTTTATGAGAAAAATTACCTAGAATGTTTATTTTAGAGTTCAAGTAATCCATTTTGATAAATATATCAACCTACATCATTTATTTGAACACATTTTAAACTATTTTTTTCAGGAATGAAAATACATATATATTTGTTGTAAATGAAATTTATGACTTGGGGGGAAGGGAAAGAGAAAAGGGGGTAGGGGGTAACAGTGTTTACAAGGAATGTACTCATTACATATGTAACAGCAATCTCTTTGTATATCACCTTGACAACAAATTTTTTGAAAAGTACAATAAGTTTAAATGTCTACTTTGGGCAGAATTTTTTTTTGCCAGTACTGGGCTTAGACTCAGGACCTGAGCACGATCCTTTTTTTTGTTTTTGTTTATTCTTAAGGCGCAAGTTCTATCACATGTGCCACAGCACCACTTTTATGTTTTTTTATCTATGTTGTGCTGAGGAATTGAACTTGGGTCTTCATTCAGGCTCGGCAAGAACTCTTCCACTAGGCTTAACTTATGGCCCCAGTGGGAAGGAAGTTTTCCATAAAATATGTAGGAAATAAGTCCACTAAGGAAAAGCCATCAAAAATAGGAGAAAAATTATATACTTAGATAACGACATGCCAGTATTATGGCAGATCTCTGTAATTCTAGCTTCAAGAGTGGCCTATTTGGACTGGGAGTTGGCTGGCTGAAGTAAAGTGCTATCCTTGAGCAAGCCCTAGGACAGTGCTCTGGCCATGAGTTGAAGCCATAGGACATGCAAAAAATAATAATTTAATGCCCGTGACTGGTGGCTCACCCTGGTAATCCTAGCTACCCTGGAGGATCGAGGTTCAAAGACGGCCCAGGCATAAAAATCTGTGAGAATCTTATTTCCAAATAATCCAGAAAATTCAAAATGACAATGTGCCTCAAGGGGTAGAGCTCTTGCCTTGAGCTGAAGAGCTTAAGGTAAACATCCAGGCCCAGAATTCAAGCCCCATGAGTGAAAAAAAGAAAAAGAAAAAGAAAGCCCTTATCTAAGGCTGGAGTGCACACTAGTGGTAGTTTGCTTGCCTAGTATGCACAAAGCCCTGTGTTCAATTACTCTGTACCACTTACACCAAAAAAAAAAGCTGGAAATGATCTCAGAAGGTTGGGTTCTGAGGATCACAGTTCAAAGCCAGGCCAGACACTAAAGTCCATGAAACTGTTACTTCCACTTAAGCACCAGAAAACCAGAAGTGACACTGTGGCTCAAGGTGTTTAAGGTTGTAGCCTTGAGCTGAAATGCCCAGGGACACTGCCCAGGTGCACAATTAAAGTCTTACGACCAAAAGAGAGAGAGAGAAAGAGAGGGAGAGAGAGAGAGAGAGAGAGAGAGAGAGAGAGAGAGAGAGAGAGAGAGAGAGAGAGAGAGAGAGAGAGACAAAGAGACAGAGAGAGACAGCGGCAGAGAGAGAGACAGAGAGAGAGAGAGAGACAGACAGGCAGACAGACAGAGACAGAGAGACAGAGACAGAGACATCAAACAGTAAGGCACTGCTGGCTGATGCGTGTAATTCTAGCTACTGTGGAGGCTGAGATTTGAGGATCTTGGTTCAAAGCCCAAAGCCAGCCTGGACACATATGTTTGTGAGACTTACATCACCAATTAACTACCAGAAACCAAAAATGGAGCTGTAGAGAAAGAGCACTAGCCTTGAGCTGAAGAGCTCAGGGACAGTGTCCAGGCCCAAAGTCCAAGGACCATGACGAATCAATAATAAAAAAAGAAGATAGCTAATATTAATTGTCGGGAGCAAGAGTGGAATCAAACTGTACTTTGATTTGCATCAGATAATTGCTTGATTGTCTTATTGTTTTGTGGCCTTCTCCTGTTCAATTGATCTGAGATTTATCATATGAATGTAACCCCCAACAGTTCCCTGATTAACCATCTGGATGTAACACCTGGCAGTGCCCTGTTCTCAAGGAGGGATAAAAAATTTGAGTTGAGAATAAACGGGCGCTGCAGTTTTTGCCTTGGCTGCAGACCTCCCGGACCCGATGTGTTTGTCTCTCTTCTAATTTTTCCAGTCCCTGCCCCCTATTTCAGGAACCCCAATTTGCTGCCGGTAGGCCCGGCATCTGGCGCCCGAACAGGGACCCTGAAAATCTGGGACGACGGTGGAGGACCCCGCTGTGGTATGTAACACAAAGGGAATTGGGTAAATCTAAGTCTGAACTTCAAAAAAAAAATTAGTAGGTTTGAATGTTTCCTATATCTCAAAGGTTTATTGCATTGTCTTTAAGAAAAGCTGGTAAATATTTTTCTAGTTCCTGAAATCTGCATTTTATTGCAAGGCATACAGCTGTTTACATTGTAAACATTGTATCCTGTTTAGCACAGAGGTGTTAGGGAATTTGGGATTTATTACTTTAAGTTAAAGTTTGGAAACATTTATTAGAGATCTCAATGTAAAATTGTTCATTAAAGTCAGAAACTTTGCCTGTCTGTCTTTTCTTGCAAACTGACACTAGAAATCTGATGGTAAAATGTGGATAATGTGATTAGTATTTTAAAGGAATGTTTAAAGGTTTATCTCCATGCAATTGGGTGTATTTTAAAAAAGGGAAGGAAACTATGTCCAGACTTAGGCGGTGCACTGATGTCTATAGTTCTTGCATTAGGGAAAAACTGTTATTTGAGTTTAAACTGTTCTTGGAGCTTTAGACAGTAATCTAAACTGGAAAAGAGCCCCTTCTTTCTAAAAGACAAGAGGAGTGCCTTGGGCCCTAGGGGGCCTGAGGGCAGAAGGATTTCTTTGTGCCCTTAAAGGTTTTTCAATTGCAAATAAAGGCTAAGGTGTTAATTGTTTAAGCCAGTATCAGTAAAAGTTATTAAGAACATTGGAAATGGGTTTCTAAACAATATTTGAAAGTGAAGTTGTCTTAAATGCCTAAAGAAAGAGAAAAAAGGAAAATTAGGACTACCAAAGTAATTGCTTAATTGCTATTTCAGCTTGCTCTTGTAACTTCCAGCTAGCCCATTGGAGAAGAACAGCAATCCTTATTCAGATGTAACTTTGGCTTTTACCAGGTTCTAGATAAGCTCATGCTTAGAGACTATTTCTGTGTCGACCACCTTGTTGCTCTAATTGGAGAAACGTGGCCTTTTGTAGGACTCACTGATCTGAAAACTGCAGTTTTGATCCAGCCCCGGACAAAGCATAGTCCCTGTGAGACTGTGTTGTCTAATCTGGCAGCAGAATGCTATTAAGGCAGAGTTGCTTTGGAGCTCGAAGCCGCAGAATGCTAGCTCTGAGCTGAACAGCTGGGGGACAGCACTCATGCACCAAGCGCAGGACTCACAGTGGCAGAGTGCAAGCCTTGAGCTGCAGAGCTGAGGTGCGGCACTCAGGCCCTGAGTTTGGGACTCAAAAGTGGCAGGGTGCTAGCCTTGAGCTGGAGAGCTGAGGGACAGTGCCCAGGCCCTGAGTTCAAGTCCAGCAACTAAGCAAGTGAAATGCCAATGGGACATTTATCCCTGTGTGGAGAAACACTACTGGGACACGATGCAGAAAGTCTCTGTTTGGATGGCAGAGATGGTGTCAGATCTTATTCACTTGTGCTTGGCCGATCAAATTAATCAGAGCCGGGAGGTCATAGAATAGTTTGTAAGCATGCCTTACTAATGCCCGTGCCTTTCATAACTGGGCAGGAACTTGTCAATCTTCTGTGATAGTGGGTAGTTTAAAGCCCTAATTGAGTGAAATTTTTATTTATTTATTTATTTATTTTTGACACCAGCCACAACTTCAGGAAAAGTTTGTGGATCTGAGGCTTGTGTCTCTATTAATCTGTTTAGATCTGACAACTGAAGCATTGTTAAGGCTGCAGAAATTTAGTTCCCCAGACAATCAAGAAAAGGCCTTTGCAAATGGGTGCTATGTAAACTACACTATTGTAGCCGAAGATGGTTTGTGCAGTTGTTAAATGTTAAATATGATCTCCAGTTTGGAGCAAATTATTATTCTGGATATCTAATCCTTGCAATCCCTGATAAAACAGGCTAGGCTTCTTAAGGTCCCTGGTCAAGCACAGAGACAACGCCCTTGAGTCAGCTTGAAGAAGTCACAGAAGCTGAATCTCCGCCCATCAATCCCCTTTAGATGAAGGGACCAGTCATTTTTGGAAAGTGAGACCGGGTAATTAGAGATAATTAGAGATAGTGGAAAGAATAGAAATTGCACTTGTGTTTGTTTTAAAATAAAGACGGGGGATATGTCGGGAGCAAGAGTGGAATCAAACTGTACCTTGATTTGCATCAGCTAATTGCTTGATTGTCTTATTGTTTTTTGGCCTTCTCCTGTTCAATTGATCTGAGACTTACCATATGAATGTAACCCCCAACAGTTCCCTGATTAACCATCTGGATGTAACACCTGGCAGTGCCCTGGTCTCAAGGAGGGATAAAAACTTTGAGTTGAGAATAAATGGGCGCTGCAGTTTTTGCCTGGGCTGCAGACCTCCCGGACCCGATGTGTTTGTCTCTCTTCTAATTTTTCCAGTCCCTGCCCCCTATTTCAGGAACCCCAATTTGCTGCCGGTAGGCCCCGGCAAGTAATGATGAATAATTTTGTGCTGGGAGTTTGGCCTAGTGGTAGAGTGCTTGCCTAGCATGCACGAAGACCTGGGTTCAATTCCTCAATACCACATACATAGAAAAATGCTGGAAGTGGTGCTGAGGCTGAAGTGGTAGAGCCCTAGCCTTGAGAAAATATAAGGACAGTGCTCAGTCCCTGAGTTCAAGACAAGGACTGGCCAAATCAAAAGTAGTAGAGCACTGGCATTGAACTGAAGATCTGAGGAACAGCCCAGGCACAGAGTTCAAGCACCGCAAACAACAACAACAAAATCTATGAAATGGCAGTGGTGGTTTTAAGCTAAGCAAAAATAGAGTAGAAACTGGTAAAATACATATTTGTGTGTAAGCAAAATAGCCAGACTTATGCATTAGAACAGGATAGCAACTTGAAAAAAAATTTTGTTTTCCATCTCACTAGGTCCTGTCTCTTAATTTATTCAAGTAAGTAAAATGCTGGGTTTTATAATCATTGCTCTGAATATTAGAAAATCAGAATATCTCTCATTAACCAACAAAGACCAGGAACTGGGGCTTCGTTCAAATGGCAGAGTATCAGGCAAGAGAAGAAAAAATTGAAGTAAGAACTTGAAGTTCTTGATCCAGAACCTGCATAGTAACAGAGCAGCAGCCTGGTGATGGTACCTCACACCTATAATCTTAGCTACTCAGGAGGCTAAGATCTGAGAATCAAAGTTTAAAGCCAGCAAAGTACCCAGTTAACTGCCAGAAAAACCAGAAGTGGCACTGTGGCTCACAGATTAAAGCACTAGCCTTGAGCTGAAGAGCTCAGGGACAGTGTCCAGGCCCAGAGTTCAAGCCCCACAATTGACAAAAATCAAACAAGCAAACAAAACTCACAAAGAAGCCTGCAGACCACAGTGGTTCTGCTGAGTCTCTTCTCTATGGGGATCAGGAAACATTTCACTTTTTCTGTCTCTTCCCATCTCAACATTCATACTAAAATAAGACTGTGTTTAAAGTTTCAATTTATAAAAATGTTTTTCATGAAGCACCTTGAAATATTCATCGCTTATATCTCAATTGAAGATAGTTGATTTGGGGCTGCATTGGTAGAGTGCTAGCCTTGAGCAGAAAAGGTCAGGGATAGAGCTGAAGCACTCAGTTGAAGAACCAGTGCCAACACACAAAAGAAATTATGCACTTTATACATATTTTCTAATTTCTTAATGAATTTTTCAGTCTGTATAAATATAGGGTTCATTCCTTGTTACTTAAGTAAGATTGCTCTTTTTTTTCTTTTTGCCAGTCCTAGGGCTTGGACTCAGGGCCTAGACATTTTCGTTGGACTCGCTTGCCCAAGGTGAGTGCTCTGCCTCTTGAGACACAGCGCCACTTCTAGCTTTTTTCTGAATATGCGGTACCGGTGAATAGAACCTAGGTCTTCATGCATTCTAGGTGAACACTCTACCATTAGGGTACATTCCCAGGCAGTGAGATTCCTCTTACAGTAATTGTATATTCGCAGAGTTTGATCTCACACACTGTAGGGCCCTGGTTGACTTTGACCTGTGATCCTAAGCCCTCAGCCTCCTAAGTAGCTGAAATTAAGTTGTGAGCCAGCATGATGGCTTCCATTCTTTTTTCTACAAAAATATATGTAGTTATCTAAAATATATATATAGCTGAAAAAAATGAATCTCTCCCAAACAAATCTTCAAAGAAACAACCATCCTATTAAAAGGTGGGCTAAAGACTTAAAAGAGTATTCTCTGAAGAAAAAATTAAAATGGGCTTTAGACACATGAAGAAATGCTTCATATCTCTAGCAATAAGGGAAATGAAAATCAAAACAACTTTGAGATTCCACCTGACTCCAGTCAGAATGGCCATTATCAAAAAATCTAATAAGAGATACTGGTGGGGAAGTGACCAGGGGGGATCACACCTACACTGTTGGTGTGAGTGTAAACTTGTTCAACCACTAGGGAAAGCAGTGTGGTGGTTCCTCAAAAGACTGAACATAGAGCTCCCCTATGATCCAGCAAATCCACTACTTGGCACCTACCCAAATGTCCAGAAAAATGGACATACTAAAGCCACTAGCACAATGATGCTCATTGCAGCACTATTTACCATAGCAAAGATATGAAACCAGCCCAGATGCCACTCAGTAGATGACTGAATCAAGAAGATGTGGTACTTATACACAATGGAATGCTATGCTGCCATCAGAAGGAATGACATCGCCCCATATGTAAGGAAATGGAAGGACTTGGAAAAATTCATATTAAGTGAAGCAAGCCAGACCCAAAGAAACATAAGCTCAATGGTTTCCCTCATTTGTAATAATTAGTTCACATCTAGGACTCTCCTAGCAGAGGATTACAATAACTCAAAAACCTAGGTAAATAAGGTCATATAGGATGAGACTAAATGTAAGGATCTCTAGGATATGGGAACAAGAGCTATATCTTGTGTCATCGTTGCTCTTAATCTTGTGTAATTTTTGTCCTTAATCTACTATGTTATTTCTCATCTCTTATTTTGCCCTTTGGTTAATGTCAGATTGTTACTGTATCTGATTTTTTCCCTGGCATATTGTATATATGTTTATTTGTTTATGTCAAATAGGAAAGGGAAGGGGGGAAACAAGATGATTGGGAAGGGGAGGGGAGAGGGAACTGGGGACAAAAACATGTGGAGTGGAATAAATGTGTGAGAGGAAATGCAGTCCACTACCTGTAAATGAAATCATAACCCCTCTATATATTACCCTGAAAATAAAAAAGAGACTATAAAAATATCTGTAGAAAACGAGGCTGGATGGTGGAAACAACAAGATGCCCTACTACAAAAAATGTGATACACACACACACACACACACACACACACACACACACACACACACACACAATGGAATGATACATAGCCAACCGACAAGATAAAATAATGGCATTCTCGGGGAAGTGGATGAAAAGGAAAAATTCATATTAAGTGAAGTAAGCCAAACTCAAAGGAACATAGGCCCAAGAGTCTCCCTCATTTGTCAAATTCAGTAGAAACCTTGGGCTCTGCTACCAGAGATTTACAATAGAACAAAATCTAGAGACATCGTGACAAATAGTATGACACTAAATGTAAGGACCTCCAAGATGAAGAAACAAAACTCATATGATGAGTGATTGTTGTCCTTAATGAAGTATGTGACCTCTTATCTCTTTTGCTATCCCTTGGTTATATCATATTGTTACAATAGTTCACCTTGTTTTCTGATATATTTCATATGTGCCTAATTGGTTATTTGAAATTGGATATGGAAGGGGGGAAATGAACATGAGTGGGGGTAGGGGAAGGGAAATGGGGACCATATCATTACATGGGGTATTAAAGTTTGAGAAGTAATGCACCTTCCATCTGGTGAATATAATGTAACCCTTCTATAAATTACAATAAAAATAAATACATAAAAAGAAGATCTGCACAGAAAAAAATAATAATGGCATTTTTGGGGTAGTGGATGAAATTAGAGTGAATCCTGTTGATTGAGATAAGTCAAGACCAAGGAACAAAAGGTACATGGTATCCTTAATATATGGATATTAGTTTCAAACCGTAGTAGAGCGATGATTGAATAGTTGATACCCAAAGTTCTGGACATAATTTTGGAGATATAAACATAACTACATAGACATAAAAATCTAGGATAGACTATACACTCTATAGACATGTGTTTTATTATAGATTAATCTGTATCTATGACATACAAAGACTCAGCTTAATTTTTACTATATTCTAAAATTTATGTGCCAGTGATTGTATAGCGATTCCCTTCTTGAATACTTCTTGGTTAAACATGACATTTGAAATATGATGTAAAATTCAATGTTAATAATTTTTTTTAAAAAAGATGCTAGAGGTAAATACCACTAATGTACTTGCTGTAAGTGGTACAGAAATTTTCTTAATGAATCAAGGAGTTTTATTACATCTTTATGCAATTATTTTAGATCTGAGTGTTCTACACTCAATGCTACTTCTGGAAAGATGATATAGCTGACTGTGTAGATGGTATGAAGACATACTGGCCTAAACGTAGAATAAAGCATTGGTAAGTGGCTGTTAGCTATTCTACTGGAATATGTGGAATGAAATTATTAAGCACAATGCAGGCTCTTAGTCAGATCAGGATCAAGATTATGTGGATCCATGAGATGAATGAGGAAAGATCAGAAAAATCTACTAAGATATCCAGATATACTTTTGAATCTAAGGTATCTGGACTCCTTTTTTTTTCTTTCTTGGTGGGGAGCTTGAACTTTGGACCTGTGCAAGGTCTCTTAGTTCTTTTTCCTCAAGGCTAACGCTGTACCAGTTTTAGCCACAACTCCACTTCGTTTTTGGGTGGATAAGTGGAGAGAAGAATCTTACAGTTTTTTTTTGTTTTCGTTTTTTTGCTTGCAAAGGCTTTGAATCACCTTCTCCCTGGCTAGTAGAATGACAATTATGACCCTCCAGCGCCTGGCTAGTGATTTTTTGAAAATTGGACTTTCTTCCAAATCACGTAACTGTTTCCTAGCAAAGTTTTGAAGCCTGACTTAAATGTGACAGATTTTTGTCACTTGGAGACACTCTGTGCTGAATGTTAGACATCTACCAGCTGAGTCACAGTGGCACTTCCAGTTTTTGTTTATGTGGTGCTGAGGAATGGAATCCAGGGTTTCATACATGCTAGGCAAGCTACATTTTCAGCCCAAGGTTTTATGTTTTGTTTTTTCAGTGTTGTTGCTTCTAAGGTACTGTATGATGTTCTTTCATTTTCTTTGCTTTTCACCTCTTTTCTTCTTTTTCCCTTTAGTTTTATTCTCTGTAGTCACTGTGTTGAATTCGGGTACCCTGTGTCTTGTACATAGGTTTATGTGATTTGGGGAATGGAGAGGGTATAATAAAATGGTAAAAAAAAACAAAGGAAAAAGGGTGAACCAATTGAACAGTGATACTTGGAAGACACTAAACGGAAGTGAACTGAACAATCTGGGTGGAGAAGGCGCAGAGGGTAGGAAAACAGGGAAAAATGAGGGAGGGGATAACAATTTTCTTAAGAAATGTGTTCATTACTTATGTAACCGTATGCCTACTATATATTGACTTAACAAAAAAATTAACTTAAAAAAATAATTTAGCCCGGTATGGTGGCTCACACTTGTAAATGTAGCTACTCAAGAGGCTGGGATCCAAGGATAGCAGTTCAAAGTCAGTCTGGGCACTGAAGTCCATGTGACTCTTATCTCCAATTAACCACCAGAAACCCAGAAGTGGCCCTATGGCTCAAGGGATAGGGCAGTAGTCTTGACCTGAAAAGCTCAGTGACAAGACCCAGGTGCAGAATTGCAGTCCCATGACTTGAATGATGAATGATACTAGCCAGGCTCTGTGCGCTCACTCCTGGAATCCTATCTACACAGAATCAGGTTTGAATCCAGCCCAAACAAATTGCATGATATTCTGATTTACAGTTCATTACCAAAAATCTGGAAGTGGAGCTGTGGATCAAGTGGTAGAACACTAGCCTGAAGCAAAGAAAAAAACATTTAAGGACAGTTCCCAGGCCCTGGGTTCAAGTCCCATGACTTGCATAAAACAAACAAAATGTGACACTGAGTCCTCCATCATTTGATGCTATAGTTCAATATTCTTGATATGCGCCTTAGAAATTAAGTCCCTAGCAAATACTCTCCCCTGAAATTCTGCTTCATAGCTGATTCATAGAATTTCAGCATCATTACTATCACCTTCCAGTTAGCATAGCAGTCTACTACTGAAAATTTGAAGAAAACTTTTGAGTAATCCTAATAAATCTGTGTATCATCTGCACACACATCAAATCAGCAGCAGCTATGTTCTACTATTATCTAAATGTATTTAATCCCTTCTTGAGTTAATGAGCCTTAAAGAGTAAAACATATGAAATAGTTATGAAACCAACAGTCACCATTCTTCTGCCTAATATTGTAATATAAGTTTATAAATGCAAGGACTATTCTGAAGTGTGCAGAAGATAGCTTCTAATTATAATATTCTCATGAAGTATAGTTTTTAAGAAATATGTTGCTTGCTTTGGGAAAGCAAAGGCAAGGAAAAATGATATAGGTAAGTTCCCTATTTATCAGAAGTAAAATACTATTGGGTTTAGATCAACTTCATCCATTCCATGCTGATGAAACAAATATTTGCAATTCCTGAGGCCAATCACTTCATTGTGATGCACAGTCAGCCAGCTTAGATCAATCTTCCAAAAAAGGAAAGGAAGAAATGAGAAGCAATTAAGGTTTCCAAAATGAACCAGTTGGTGGTGGAAGCTCACACTTGTAATTCTATCTACTCAAGGCCTGAAATCCAAGGATCTGGATTAAGTCTGCCTGGGATGAAAATATTCCTGTCTGAAACATCATCTCTGTTATCACAGCCCAGCTGATACACTCTGCCCAACAGGTTCCAAACACCAAAGTGCATCTCCTATCTGAAATACTAGCAAACATACTCACACATTATTTCCTCTATGGGAGATAGTTGAAACATGTACCAGAAACATTTCCCTGGCTTCAGAGTGGAAGTGGAAATATATACTCACTAGAAGCACATCTAGTAAATTACAGTCAATCATCTTTCCTCACATGTTGTTAGTTAAATTGAACAATGAGTGTTTGGATCAGAAGCGATGTGTATTAGCATACAGGTTGTAAAAGTACTGTAATCCTAGCTACTCAAAATAAGCTGAGACCTGAGGATTCCAGTTCAAAATCAGCCATGCAATAAATTTCATAAGATTTTTAACTCTAATTAACATAAAAAAGAGAGCGTTGAATTGTGCTTAAAATGCCACAGGCCTAAGCTTTGCATAAAAGTGCTAAGGGGTAGCATTCAGGATGCCCACTCTCTCCACTCCTTTTTAACATAGTACTAGAATTCCTTGGCAGTGCAATAAGGAAAGAAGCAAGCATAAAGGGGATCCAAGTAGGGAAAGAGGAAATAAAACTATCCCTCTTTGCAGATGACATGATTCTATTTTTAAAGAATCCTATAGACTCTACTCCCAAGCTCCTTGAGCTGATTCAAAGCTTTGGAAGGGTAGCAGGCCATAAAATCAACCCTCACAAATCAACAGTGAAAGGAACGTGGCAATAATCAGGAAAGAAACTCCTTTCACTACAGCCTCAAAGAAAATAAAGTATCTAGGAATTAGCTTAACTAAGAATGTAAAGGACCATTTAGATGAAAACTTTAAAACCCTAAAAAAGGAAATTAAAGCAGAACAAAGGAAATGAAAAACCTCCCATGCTCCTGGATTGGACGAATCAACATTGCGAAAATGACAATCTTGCCAAGGGCTATCTACAAATTCAATGCAATACCCATCAACATCCCAATGTCATTCTTTAAAGAAATAGAAGAGGCAATTAAAATTTCATATGGAATAATAAAAGACCCCGTATAGCAAAAACACTTCTTAGCAGAAAGAACAGCGCTGGAGGAATTTCAATTCCAAACTTTAGACTCTATTACAGAGCTATAATTCTCAAAACAGCTTGGTACTGGCACAAGAACAGGCGTGAAGTCCAATGGAATAGAACTGCTGACCCAGATATTAAACCACAGACCTATGGCCATCTAATCTTTGACAAGGGAGCCAAAAAAATAGAATGGAAGAAAGATAGCCTCTTCAACAAGTTGTGCTGGCAGAACTGGTTAAGCACCTGCAGAAAACTAAACTTGGATCCTTCTTTGTCACCTTGCACTAGAATTAACTCCAAATGGATCAAAGACCTGGAGGTAAAAGCTGACGCATTGAAAAGTTTACAGGAAGGAATAGGAGATACACTAGGCCTCCTTGGCACAGGTCGAAACTTTCTTAATAAGGACCAAGAATCACAACAAATCACAGAAAGGCTGGATAAGTGGGACTGCATTAAACTGCAGAGCTTTTGTATGCCAACAGATATAGCTAGTAAACTAATCAGGAGGCCTACAGAGTGGGAGAAGATCTTCACCAACCAAACAACGGACAAAGGCCTCATATCTAAAATATATCAACAACTCAAAAACTAACCTCCAAAGGAACACCCATCCCACTAAAAAATGGGCCAAAGACTTAAAGAGAGTCTTCTCTGAAGAAGAAACAAAAATGGCCTATAGACACATGAGGAAATGCTCCACATCTCTGGTCATAAAAGAAATGTAAATCAAAACAACTCTAAGATTCCACCTCACTCCAGTTAGAATGGCCAGGATCAGGAAAAAGAATGACCACAAATGCTGGAGGGGATGTGGCCAGGAGGAATCACTACTACACTGTTGGTGGGAGTGCAAACTCGTTCAACCACTATGGAAAACAGTGTGGCAGTACCTCAAAGGCTAAACATACAACTCCCCTATGACCCAGCAATTCCACTACTTGGCATTTATCCAACAATCCAGAAACAAGGGCATACTAAACCCACTAGCACAACAATGTTCATTGCAGCACTATTCACCATAGCAAAGATATGGAACCAACCCAGATGTCCCTCAGTTGATGACTGGATCAATAAGTTGTGGTATTTGTACACAATGGAATTTTATGCTGCTGTCAGAAAGAATGACATCGCCCCATTTGCTAGGAAATGGAAAGACTTAGAACAAATCATATTAAGTGAAGTAAGCCAGACTCAAAGGAACTTAGGCTCAGTGGTTTCCCTCATTCGTCATAATCAGTAGAAACCTTGGGCTCTACTAGCAGAGATTTGCAATAGAGCAAAAGGCCATACATAAGACCATATAATGGGAAGCTAATTGAAAGGACCTCCAGGATATTGAAACAAAAGCCACATAATGAATGATTGTTGTTCTTAATGTACTATGTTGTCTCTCATCTCCTTTGCTGTCCCTTGGTTATCCCATATTGGTATAGTATCTCACTTTGTTATCTGATATATTGAATTTATTTGTATTGGGATATTTGAAATTTGATAGGGAAGGGGGGAAAACCAAGACGGGTGGGGGGTGTGGGGTTGGAGGGTAATGGGTACCAAGACATGTGAAAGGGTATCAATGTATGTGAATTAATGCACCTTCCATCTGGCAAATATCATGTAACCCTTTTACTAATTACAATAAAAAATTTTAAAAAAAAGAAATTTTTATTGTGTGGGGAGGATGATGGGGTCAAATACATTTCTTCTTAGAAATTTACCTCATCTGGTTGCCCTGGATTTTCCTGGCCTTCTTCTTAGAGAAAGGCCTGTTATACTGGATTTGTGGCTTGGCAATGATCTAGCATGTACATCTTTGAGTAAGACATCCACAACTTCCATGCCTGAGACTCGAGTTTCCTGAACTTTGGCAACAGCACAGCAATATCTTTCTTCCTCCTGAGCCACAGGCCAAGTGAGCTGGCTTGAGTTGGTTGTTAGTTACAGTGGCTTGGTTACCAGGGTTCCATATTCTGTTCCATTGTGAGGGATGCAGGGTCACCTTTCAGGGCCCAATGACCAAAGATCCTTGCTCACAGAAGACCTCACCAAAGACATACTGGAGGCTGAATCTCTCCTCCAATCTCACAATGTACATGTGGATGTAGTAAACAGCACACCTTATTTGTCCAATCCCAATGTCTTCCACTAGGCCCAACTACCATTCTGGTCTCAGGCTCAAGGAGCCTTTCTTAGGTATGTTCCAAACTTAAGGGTCAATATTGCCCTCATCCTTTACAAAACATTTGCTTCACAGTGCCTTCTCTGCCTGCATTTTGCCCCTTGTCGAAATATTTTTTGTTTTTGCTAGTCTTGTAACTTGACCTCAGAGTGTGAACATTGTTCTTGGGCTTTCTTTAGGCTTTAGCTGTCGCACCGATCCACAGCACCACTTGCAGCGTTTTCTATGTATGTGGTAATGAGGAATCAAACCTGAGTCTTTTTGCGTGGTAGCCAAGGACTCTACCACTAGGTCAAACACACAGGGCATCTTGCACATATTTTTGACGTCAATCTACTAGGATATTATTAGGTTTCTGTATCCTAATCAATTTTTTCCTGATGATTAGCTTTGCTGTCATGTGTAAACAATGCAAGAGGGAAAAAAACAGAAGAATTAGTGAAATTTAAAAAAAAGCATTACACACATAGATAAGTGTTCATTCTTTGTAGGAGAAAGGATATTTTGATAGGATGATGATGACTTTATAATTAGTATGTCAGGGTTGAGAGTTTGGCACAGTGGTAGAGTGCCTGCCTAGCATCCATGAAGATCTGGGTTTGATTGCTCAGTATCACATAGATAGAAAATCTAGATGTGGCACTGTGGCTCAAGTGGCAGAGGGCTACACTTGAGAAAACCCGAGGACAGTGTTCAGGCCCTGAATTCAAGCCCTAAGACTGGCAGAAAGATAAAAGAAAATAAAAAATGCTTTTTACGAGCTAATTCACTCACAGCATTTGCTTCTGAAATTTTCGCTTCTGCATCTTGTGAAATACCCCTTTCCCTCAACGTAGACAAGAAAAACAGATCCATCCCATGTTCCACTGTGAGGCCACTGGTTGGGCTAAGAGCTAGTCGTGCAGCAACACATCAGTTTTATTCTAATACTTTTCAACTTTGTACTCAAATATGCTACCTTCTTACCAACTTAGGTCAGTTATCCTTATGCTATACCTTTTTTTCATTACTACAATATTCTTACACTCCTACGTTAATCCTCTTGTACTTCCCCTGATCTCTCTCATTCTTTTTTTCTATCTCTGGACCTCTGCTCGTCTTTCAACCCTTATACTGCACGGATCTACACTTGATGGCTGTTGAGCAATATTGTATATGTAGGTAGTTAATTATTTTCTAGGTTCAGAGGGACTTAAAGACAATAGAGATTGGATTGAGAGGCTTATTGTTTTGGGTATAAATCGCTTATCAGTGGTTGTATTAAACTGGTCTGTAAGTGCACAAAAAGAAAGAGTGATAACACCAATCAAAACTTGTGAACATCTAGAGTCTGCCAGCTACAGAGGTCTAGGTTGGTTCTATCTGAAAAACTATAATCGTGTTTAGTATTAATCTTGCTCTCATTTTCAAATGGGCAGAACAAGAAACTCAAGAAAAATGTCAAATCAAGAAACAACACCTCCCACCTACCCCACCCAATGTAAACACCCAATGGAACAGTCACTGGCAAACCTAGAGGAGAGTCTTCCAAGTGCTGTACAAATGCAATTGATAAACATCATTAATGAAAAATGTGAAAATATAAAGAAAGAGATAAGGGAGGAAGCCATAGCTGACAAAGAGGAAACCATAAACCAGGTGATAAGTGAAAAGAAGAAGCCATAAAGGAAGCCATAATAAAGGCTGTTCAAAGAAAGATGTATGAATTCATAGAATCCACAAATAAAAAGGTGACCGAACTCCAGCAAATGTTCAAAGAAAATAAAGCTACTGAGCTAACCACCCAAATGGAAATGAAGGAGCTAAAGAAATCCATACATGATCTAAAAGAAGAGATGCAAGGCATCAAAAATGAGCAATTAGTAGCAAGGGAGATAAAAAATAAAGTAGATAGCTTTGATAGCAGGATAGACAATGCAGAAGAGAGAATTTCCGGGGTGAAGATAATTTAGTTATTATAGAGAAAAAACAGAAAATGAGTCAATCCAAATCTAGGAAAAATGAGAGAGCGCTTCAGGAGGTCCAAGATACAATTAGGAAGCCTAATTTAAGGCTAATTGGTATTGAGGAGGGTCTGGAAAAAGAGGTCAATGGTATTGGAAATATACTTCAGGGAATCATTTCAGAGAATTCCCGAAACATCCAGAAGGGCAGACAAATCCAGATACAAGAAGCTTTTAGAACCCCAAACAGACCTGACCAGAAAAGAACATCTCATCGCCACATCGTAATCCAAACTGGATCAGTAGAAACCAAAAAAAGGATCCTAAAGGCAGCCAGGGAAAAGTGTTCAGTAACCTATAAAGGAAAAACAATCAGAATAACCCCAGATTACTCGGCAGAGACCATGCAAGCAAGAAGTGACTGGAAGCATATATGTCATGCCCTTAAGTCAAATAACTACCAACCAAGAATACTGTACCCAGCTAAGTTCTCATTCATAACTGAGGGAACAATAAAAACATTCCATTCCAGGGAAATGCTGCAACAATATGTCGCAACAAAACCAACACTACAGAGAATTCTGAAAGATGTTCTATACATGGAAAACCGAAATAAAAGCAATATAGGGAAAGAAACGGCAACTAAACAGCATACCATCTAAGTACTACAAGAACTGTCAAGACACAGGCCCAAATAAAAGCTTTTAAAAATGGTAGGAACTAATAAATATCTCTCAATCCTAACTCTCAATATCAATGGACTCAACTTTCCAATTAAAAGGCATAGGCTGTCTAGTTGGATCAAAAGCAAGAGCCATCGTTCTGCTGTCTTCAAGACACACATCTCACCCAAAAAAACAAGCATATTTTGAAAGTGAGAGGTTGGAATAAACTCTATGAAGCTAACGGCCCCCATAAACAGGCTGGATTTCCCATCCTCATATCAGATACAATAGACTTCGAACCAAAATTAGTAAGAAAAGACAAAGAAGATTACTACATACTACTAAAGGGATCTTTCCTCCAGCAAGACATAACGATCCTAAATATTTACACACCCAATCCCGGAGCTCCAAACTTCATCAAGCAAACTTTACTTACACTGAAACCATACGTAGATCGAAATACAGTGATTGTCGGTGACTTTAGCACACCACTCTCACCTATGGACAGATCAACAAGGCAAAAACTCAACAGAGAAACATTAGAACTGAACAACTACATAGACCAACTAGACATAACAGACATCTGCAGAATATTTCACCCAGTAACAACACAATATACGTTTTTCTCAGCAGCACATGGAACATTTTCCAAAATAGATCACATCTTAGGCCACAAAAAAAACCTGGACAGATTCAGAAACACTGAAATTACTCCATGCACACTCTCAGACCACAAAGGCATCAAACTGGAACTGAACACACATCTCCACCAACGAAAACACTGTAACTCATGGAGATTAAACAACACATTGTTGAATCACCAGTGGGTAATCGAAGAGATCAGAACAGAAATCCAACAGTTTCTGAAATTTAACAGTAAGGAGCACACAAATATCAACGCCTTAGGGACACAGCAAAGGCAGTACTCAGAGGAAAATTTATAGCGCTGAGTGTCTACAACAACAAGTTGGAAAAATGGCAAATCAACTAGTTAATATATCACTTTAACCTCCTGGAAAAAGAGCAACAAACCAACCCTAATCCCAGTAGAAGAAAGCAAATAATTAAAATCAAAGCAGAATTAAATGATTTGGAATCCAAAAAAACTGTAGAAAGAATCAACAAAGCAAGGAGTTTGTTCTTTGAAAGAATTAACAAAATTGACAAGCCCTTAGCAAATCTTACCAAAAAAACAAGAGAGCATATCGAAATAAACAAAATCGCAGATGAAAACGGTAATATCACGACAGAAATTACCAAGATCCAGAATATCATGAGGGAATACTTCTCAAACCTTTATGCCAATAAATTTGAGAATCTAGAAGAAATGGATGAATTCCTAGACAATATTAATATACCCGCACTGAACCAAGAAGAACTAAGCCAACTCAACAGCCCTATTGCAAGCTCTGAAATAGAAATGGCAATTAGAGAACTTCCACCTAAGAAAAGCCCAGGGCCAGATGGATTCACAGCTGAATTCTATAAGGTCTTCAAAGCAGAGCTCACACCAATACTCCTCAAGCTCTTCAACGAAATTGAAAATGAAGGTTCCTTACCAAACTCATTCTATGAAGCCAGTATAACCCTCATTCCCAAACCAGACAGAGATTCATCAAAGAAAGAGAACTATAGACCCATTTTTTGATGAACATCGATGCAAAACTTCTCAACAAAATACTGGCCAACCGTCTACAACAACTCATCAAAAAATTATACACTATGATCAAACTGGATTCATCAAAGGGAGGCAAAGCTGGTTCAACATACGCAAATCAATTAATATAATTCAACACATCAACAGGAGCAAGGACCAAAAATCACATGATTGTCTAAATAGACGCGGAAAAGGCATTTGACAAGATCCAACACCCCTTTATGTTAAAAGCTCTGGAGAAACTAGGAAGCCATGGAACATTCCTCAATGTAATAAAGGCTGTGTATGAGAAACCTACTGCTAGTATTACACTTAATGGTGAAAATCTAAAGCCAGGAATGAGACAAGGATGCCCACTCTCTCCACTACTCTTTAACATAGTACTAGAATTCCTAGCCAGTGCAGTAAGGCAAGAAGCAAGCATAAAGGGGATCCAATTAGGAAAGAGGAAATAAAACTATCCCTCTTTGCAGATGACATGATTTTGTATTTAAAGAATCATACAGACTCTACTCCCAAGCTCCTTGAGCTGATTCAAAGCTTTGGAAGGGTAGCAGGCCACAAAATCAACCCTCACAAATCAACTGCCTTCCTTTACGCCAACAGTGAGAGGAACAAGGCAATAATCAGGAAAGAAACTCCTTTCACTATAGCCTCAAAGAAAATAAAGTACCTAGGAATTAGCTTAACTAATGATGTAAAGATCCTTTTTGACGAAAACTATAACCGTTAAAAAGGAAATTAAAGCAGAACTAAGGAAATAGGAAAACCTCCCATGCTCCTGGATTGGAAGAATCAACATTGTGAAAATGACAATCTTGCCAAGGGCTATCTACAAATTCAATGCAATACCCATCAACATCCGAACGTCATTCTTTAAAGAAATCGAAAAGGCAATCCTAAATTTCATATGGAATAATAAAAGACCCCATAAGCAAAAACACTTCTTAGCAGAAAGAACAGCACTGGAGGAATTTCAATTTCAAACTTTAGACTCTATTACAGAGCTATAATTCTCAAAACAGCTTGGTACCGGCACAAGAACAGGCCTGAAGACCAATGGAGTAGAACTGAGGACCCAGATATTAAACCACAGACCTATGGCCACCTAATCTTTGACAAGGGAGCAAAAAAAATAGAATGGAAGAAAGACAGTCTCTTCAACAAGTTGTGCTGGTAAAACTGGTTAAGCACCTGCAGAAAACTAAATTTGGGTCCTTCTTTGTCACCTTCCACTAGAATTAACTCCAAATGGATCAAAGACCTGGAGGTAAAAGCTGACACACCGAAAACTCTACAGGAAGGAATTGGAGGTACACTAGGCGTCCTTGGCACAGGTCGAAACTTTCTTAATAAGGACCAAGAATCACAACAAATCAGAGAAGGGCTGGATAAGTGGGACTGCATTAAACTGCAAAGCTTTTGTATGGCAAAGGACATAGCTAGTAAACTAATCAGGAAGCCTACAGAGTGGGAGAAGATCTTCACCAACCAAACAACGGACAAAGGCCTCATATCTAAAATATATCAACAACTCAAAAAATTGAATCACTTCAAAACTAACCTCCAAAGTAACAACCACCCCATTAAAAAATGGGCCAAAGACTTAAAGAGAGTCTTCTCTGAAGAAGAAACAAAAATGGCCTATAGACACATGAAGAAATGCTCCACATCTCTGGTCATAAAAGAAATGCAGATCAAAACAACTCTAAGATTCCACCTCACTCCAGTTAGAATGGCCAGGATCAGGAAAATGAATGACAAGAGATGCTGGAGGGGATGTGGCCAGGAGGGATCACTATTACACTGTTGGTGGGAGTGCAAACTCGTTCAACCACTATGGAAAGCAGTGTGGCAGTGCCTCAAAAGGCTAAACATAGAACTCCCCTATGACCCAGCAATACCACTACTTGGCATTTACCCAACAATCCAGAAACAAGGGCATACTAAACCCACTAGCACAACAATGTTCATTGCAGCACTATTCACCATAGCAAAGATATGGAACCAACCCAGATGTCCCTCAGTTGATGAGTGGATCAACAAGTTGTGGTATTTGTACACAATGGAATTCTATGCTGCTGTCAGAAAGAATGACATCGCCCCATTTGTTAGGAAATGGAAAGACTTAGGAAAAATCATATTAAGTGAAGTAAGCCAGACTCAAAGGAAGGTAGGCTCAATGGTTTCCCTCATTCGTCATAATCAGTAGAAACCTTGGGCTCTACTAGCAGAGATTTGCAATTGAGCAAAATCTTGATACATAAGGAGATATAATGCGAAGCTAATTGAAAGGACCTCCAGGATAGTGAAACAAAAGCCATATAATGAATGATTGTTGTCCTTAATGTACTATGTTGTCTCTCATCTCCTTTACTGTCCCTTGGTTATCTCATATTTGTATAGTATCTCACTTTGTTATCTGATATATTGAATGTATTTGTATTTGGATATTTGAAATTTGATAGGGAAGGGGGGAAAACCAAGACGGGAGGGGGGTTTGGGGGGGAGGGAAACTGGTACCAAGACGTGTGAAAGGGTATCAATGTATGTGAATTAATGCACCTTCTAACTGGCAAATATCATGTAACCCTTTTACTAATTACAATAAAAAATATCTAAAAAAAAGAATTATGGAAAGAAAGAAAAAGAAAAGGAGAAAAACTTCAGCCAGGGGTCTCCATTCCCCTCTGAATTCCAGAATGAACTTGCAAATTCCAGTTGAATTGCTACTTGTTTCTGATCCATTCAGCATTAGCAGCTGGACTTACATATCAGAAAGAAAATAATATAAGGATAGAAATGTATCTCCAAGTTACAGCATGTACTCACTTATGAAAGGCCCTAGGTTCAATCTCTAGCACATCTCCAGCACAGAAGGTTTTTGTTTTCTTTACTTTTTAATTTGAATAAGGCAATGATGGAAAACATTATATTTGGCTTCTAAATCTAAGTTAAATAGTCAAGATTTGGGCCGAATCAAAAGTTAAAACAAAATACCTAATCTCTGCAGTTAGACCCAATCTTCTAGATGTTTTATAAAGAGAAGGAATATGTCTAGATAAATACCCTACATGGCGTACAGACACATGAAGAAATGCTCAACATGTCTGGCCATAAAAGAAATGCAAATCAAAACAACTCTAAGATTCTACCTCACTCCAGTTAGAATGGCCAGGATCAAGAAATCTAATAACAACAGATGCTGGAGGGGATGTGGCCAGAAGGGATCACTACTACACTGTTGGTGGGAGTGTAAACTCCTTCAACCACTATGGAAAAAACAGTATGGCATTCTTCAAAAGACTAAACATAGAGCTCCCCTATGAACCAGAAATTCCACTACTCAGCATTTACCCTCTTGTCTAGAAACAAGGACATACTAAATTCACTAGCACAACAATATTCATTGCAGCATTATTTACCCTAGCAAAGATATGGAACCAGTCCAGATGCCCCTCAGTTGATGAGTGGATCAACAAGATGTGGTATTTATACACAACGGTATCCTATGCTGCTGTCAGAAAGAACGACATTGCCCCATTTGTAAAGAAATGGAAAGACATTGAAAAAAACATATTAAGTGAAGTAAGCCAGACCCAAAGGAACACAGGCTCAATGGCTTGTCTCATTTGTCATTATCAGTAGAAACCTTGGGCTCACCTAACAGAGATTTACAATAGAGTAAAACCTAGATACATAAGGCCTTATAATATGATGCTAAATGAAAGAACCTCCAGGATACAGAAACAAAAGCCACATAATGAGTGATGGTTGTCCTTAATGTACTATGTTATCTCTCATCTCTTTTTCTGTCTCTTGGTTAACTCATATTGTTACAGTATTTCACCTGATTGTCTGATATATTGTATATATGTATATTTGGTTATTTGAAATAGGATAGGGAAGCGGGTAAAACAAGATGAGGGTTGGGGGTAGGGAGAGGGAAATGGGGACCAAGACATGAGAAAGGGTATCAATGTTTGTGAAGTAATGCACCTTCTATCTGGTGAATATAATGTAACCCTTCTATTAATTACAATAAAAATATATTAAAATAAAAAAAGAGACACATCTTAGCCAAAAACAATCATCTTTTGAAAGTGAGAGGTTGGAATAAACTCTATCAAGCTAACTGCCCCCATAAACAGGCTGGAGTTGCCATCCTCATATCAGATACAATAGACTTCAAACTAAAATTAGTAAGAAAAGAAAAAGAAGGTGACTACATACTACTAAAGGGATCTTTCCTCCAGGAAGACATAACGATCCTAAATATTTACACACACTTTTGAAGATTCTCAAAAGATTGAAGATTCTGCCAGTATAAGTTAGATTCCGGCATTGATATTAAATAATGCAATGAGTAGGGATTTATATTTGAAATATCACTGTTGACAAATCTAACACACATTTGCTAAGTATTTGCTTTTGATTTCCCAAGAAGTTCAGTACAAGCTAACATGTGTGGCATATATCGACTGGGAGAAATGATTCAGAATATGTGACTCATTTGAACAGGAGTCAGTGAAAAGATACAGAAGCAGGATACCCATATTGTGATAATTTGTATCTTTTGCATATTTTGTGTTTGTTATTAATTCCATTTGTAGTGTACATTTCTAGGTAAAAAGTTTTAAAATGTTTCCAAACAAATTGTTATTTCAACAGCAAAAAAAGACATTTATATGCCTGATAAAATTCACAGAATCCAAATTTTTCCATATTATTTTTTGTTTTTTGTTTTTTTTTGGTGGGTCATAGATACTAACTCAACCTGGGCACTATCCCTGAGCTCTTCAGCTCCGGGCTACCACCTTACCCTGGAGCCAAGCCGCACTTCCCATTTTATAAAGGTAAATTGGAGATAAGAGTCTCAGTTCTTTTTATGCCAGGATGGCTTTAAACCTTGATCCTCAGATCTCAGCCTCCTGAGTAGCTAGGATTATAGAAGTGAGCCACCACCCCATCATGCTCAGCTTTCTGTTTTTTTTATACAAGCTCTTTGGCTGGAACTCGGTCTGAGCACTGTCCTTCAGCTTTTCTCAAGCCTAGTGATCTTCTACTTGAGCCACAGCACTACTTCTGTTTTTTTCTGTGTATGTGGTACTGCAGAATTGAACCTTCGTCTTCATACAAGCACTCTACAACTATGCCAAACTCCCAGCCCCTTCACATTAGTTTTTATGATAGATCTTTCCATGCATCTAGGATGGCTAGAAATCCTTCTTGAGTTTCCCAAGATCAGGGAGTATAGGTGTGTCCCACCCTGTGTGGCTACATAAACATTGTTTAGGGTACAGTTCTCTCTTCATTCTACCCATCTAGAGCAATTTTCATCTTCCATGTATAATCATTAAACATTCAGCTCCTGTTCCTCTCTACTCCATTCTCTGGAACCATCGTGCTTTTTGGCTCTAAGGGTTTGTTGATCCTTGGAAGCTCTGGAAGGGAAAACATACCCTAGCTCTTCCTTTATGACTGCTGTATTTTTAGTTTACTGTAATCAAGGTTCATCTGTAAAATATAGTAAAATGTTCTTCCTTTTCAATGCATTGTTTTGCATACTTCTATCTTTTGATTATTATTAATAGCTGTGAATGGATTCTCCACATATTTGTTCTAGTCTCTGCTTTCTCTTCTATTAGGTGCAAATCTAGAAATAGAAGTGTTGGACCATATTTCTATGTAATTCTATATTTAGTACTTTTTTAGCACTCTCCACGCAATTTTTGATTGTTTCATATTCCTTGCAGAACTATTCCAAAGTTCTACTTCTTCTCACTACCTTCCCAGTAATAGACTTTGAACGTTGTTTTTTTTGTATGCGCGCGTGTGTGTGTGTGTGTGTTTGTTTGTGTATGTGGATCTTTTTGTTTAAAACTATATTTATATTAACATATTTAAAGTAATGATTTCATTGTAATTTTAATTTTTCTCATGACTGTTAATATTGAATTTCTTTCTACATTTTGAACTAATATTTCTATATATCCTTTTTAGAAAATCCTCTCCAATCTCCAATTTTTTTCCCTTTTTTGTGGGGTAGTGGGGAAAGTCATGGGGCTTGGACCTTGGGCCGTGAGCTCTTTAGTTTAAGGCTGTTGTCCTACCCTGAATGTTGCCCCTCAGTTCTTCTGCTCACAGCTCCCTACCCCTCTTCCCATTATATACAGAACAAAGGTCATCCTCAGTCTTTTTGAAAAAGTAAAACATACAGTAAATTTGTAGTATAAAACAGCAAGAAATAAATTTCTTGCCAGGTGCAGTGACTTCTACCTCTAATCCTAGCTACTCAGATATAAGGCTGATATCTAAAGATTTGGTTCAAAGCCAGCCTGGGCATTAGAAAGTCTATGAGACTCTCATCTACAGTTAACCACTAAAATATTGGAAATAGCACTGTGGCTTCATAGGTAGGGTGATAGCCTTGAGTTGAAGAGCTCAGGAACAGTGCCCAGGACCAGAGTTCAAGCCTTACAAATCCCTCAGCCAAAAAAAAGAAAAAAAAGTTTCTTCCCCAAGTGACTATTATGCCAGACATAGAATATTAACATTCTGGGTGTACTTCACAGTATTATTACTTGATACCCTAAGATTTTGCAATATTCTCACAGTACCAGCATATGTCATCATATAATGTAGTTTTTTTCAATGGAATAATTCCATTTATAAACTAAATCTACTCCCCCGACTTATTTTTGTCGATACCACAATTGTCTAACATGATATGCCACAAGCCATTAAACATTTTATGGTGGGTAATTGGAAAGGAGTCTCCTGGAATTTTGTGCCAGGCTGGCTTTGAACCATGGTCCTCAGATCTCAGTCTCCTGAGTAGCTAGGATGACAGGCGTGAGCCACCAACACCTGGCTTGCCTTTTTATTTTTTTGTGGGTCTTGGGACTTGAACTCTGTGCCTAGGCACCATCCCTAAGCTTTTCAGGTCAATATTTCATGTAAGTCTAAACATTTAACTAAAGGAATAAAATTCCAACAAAAAAAGAATAAAATTCCAGACATGGTGTGCTTATAACTCAGTGCTAATTACTTGATGAAAATGTGCCATTCCAGAAGCTGGTGTCATTTGATGATGTAGCTGTGGATTTCAGCTGGGAGGAGTGGCAGCATCTGGACAATGCTCAGAGGACCCTGTAGAGAGATGTAATGCTGGAGACCTACAGCAACCTGGTGTCCTTAGGTGAGCAAAAGTCAAATTCACTTGCAAGGCCAACTGCCTTGTTCTTTTGCAGATACGTGAATGTTTATCAAACTTTCAATACTATTTAAATGAAAGATTCCAGGCCCCTGAGAAGTATCATTACTTTCTAAAGAAAACCTTAGGTAATTTTGTACTCATTCTTCAGCACACCTTCAGGATACTTTGACAACAGTTCTAAATCATGTTTCCTCTAATGGAGACGACATTCCAAACTTACACAGTAATTGTAAGTGGATAAACAATCCAGAATAGAATATATATCATTATTGGAAATAGGATCTACAAATCACTAAACAGTGAGTTTATAATGGAAACCTGGCTCTAGGTGCAATGTTTCATGCCTGTAATCTTAAAATATTCAGGAGGAAGAAATCTAAGAATTCTAATTTGAAGCCAGCAATGGATAAAAATTGCCATGAAACTCTATAACTCCAAGTAACCCCTCAAATATGTTAGTGGAGTGTCAAGAGTTTGACTTTGTGGTTGAGTGCTTGCCTAGCATGCATGAAGACCTATGTATGTAAGTGGAGCTGGGACTCAAACTGGTATTTTTCTAGCCTTGAGCAAGACAGCTAAGTTTATGCCATACAAAATGAATCCAGAGCTGGGGAAAAGTCAACCAGGGAGCCAGTGAGAAATGAGAAAAAAGATTTAATAGATAATTTGTGAGTAGGTTGTCTGCGAACTTAAAGCAATGATGACACAGCATAAGCAATAATTCTCTGCTGTTTCTAATTTACAGGGCCCTGTGTTCCCAAACCTGTATTAATTGACAAGCTAGAGCACTGTGCAGAACTCTGGATAGGAAATTCCTCTGACAAGAATATCACAGGTGAGTGAATGCATCTTCATATTGATGTTGGAGCCTGAGCCCCATTGGTAAGTTCATGTTGTGATGTACTGAGCAATAATATCCTTAGTTACCCTAAATCCTGTGTGGAACCTATGGAATTCTTTGTGAATGAATCAAGAATCATTTTCTTTTCCCAATCCTATGCTTGGTCTCAGGGCCTGAGCATGGTCCTTGGGTTTTCTCAAGGCTAGCTCTCTACTTCCTGAGTCATAGCACCACTTCTGGCTTCTTCTTTGTATGTAGTACCAAGGAACTGAACCAGGTCTTTGTGCATGCTAGCCCAAACCCCCGGCACCAAGAATCATAGGGTGATATAATGAATTCTATGTGGCAGTAGAGTTAAAGTTAGATTTCTCTGTAGAAATCACTGTGAAACAAAATAAAATGAGAAAGCCATGAGCCCATGGCTCATGCCTGTAATCCTATCTACTTAGGAAGCTGAGATCTGAGGATCAAGGTTCAAAGACTGACCTATCACAAAAACACCTTAGACTCTTCTCTCCAATGAACCAATAGAAAATGAGAAGTGGGGTTGAGGCTAAAGACATAGGGAAGAAGCCTTGAGCTGAAGAGCTCAGGATGAACATCCAGGTCTAGAATTCAAGTCCCATGACTGCAAAACAGGAAAGAAAGAAAGAAAGAAAGAAAGAAAGAAAGAAAGAAAGAAAGAAAGAAAGAAAGAAGAAAGAAAGAGGGAAGAAAGAGGGAAGAAAGAGGAAAGGAAGGAAAGGAAGAAAGAAAGAAAGAAAGAAAGAAAGAAAGAAAGAAAGAAAGAAAGAAAGAAAGAATGATATTTCATTTCTTCAAAACTAAGACTATAAATGATTGAGCTAAGAAGGAATAAGTCAGGGCATTATTCTCTGATAAGGATTATATGTTTTTGCTGGTAGGAAGAGACTGGTATTCAGAACCAGACCTTTCCACCAGAAATTGAGCCTAGTGGTAGAGTGCTTGCCTAGCATGCACAAAGACACAGGTTTGATTCCTTATTACCACATACATAGAAAAAGCCAGAAGTAATGACCTCATTGGTAGGGTTCTAGTCTGGAGAAAACCCAAGGACAGTGGTTACGTCCTAAGTTCAAACCCAGGAATGGAAAGAAAAAAAACAACAAAGTTTCAATCAACATAAGAAAATTAACTAGACAATGAGCTGGAGATTTTCTGGTCTTCCATGGTTCTGAGGGACAGGAGTGTTAGAAAAGGAATTTTTATAAGACTTCAAATGGAAAGAAAGAAATTTCAAAATTCCCACAAATACCTAAATTGAGACTTTAGTGAGAAGTTGTAACTGAAAGGATTTAGGTATAAGTCCTTACTCTCAAGAATCGTTCTTGCTTGGATCAAAGGCAAACGGACATATAAACCAAACTTGTGGCCGCTGAATCTAGAAAAAATTCGTGTTCCTCACTTAATGGTTAATAAGCAAACAGCATTGAAACTGGGTAAGGTAATCCTATCTGCTACTCAGGACCTGAAACTCTTATCTCTAGTTAACTCTAGAAAACAGGAAGTGCGGCTGTAGCTCAAGGATAGGGGTTATAGTCTTCTGCTGAAGTGTTCAGGGACAGGGCTGATGCCTATGAACTACAAAAAAAAAGAAAAGAAAAGAAAAGAAAGTTTTAAAAAGATGCAAAACAGCACAATATTTAGATTATTTCTCAAAAATAAAAGAAAGGCAGCTATTCCTCAATGTATAAACAAAACAGTATTTGAAAAATAACAGCTGCAGGTATATTATAGGTAGTACTCAGCTTAAAACTGTAGCAATACATAGTTGGGTAATTTCAATAAATATTTCCTGTGATATAAAAAGAGAACTAAAACACAGAAAAACATTATTGGTCATTGTAAAATATATTTTCTTAATATGTTACGGGGAAAAGCATATATTTCTCACAAATCAATTTCCACTTTTATATTTTAAAATATCTAGCACTTAGGATGGGAAAGTAAAGTCATTACCTTTATAGTAAGGAATATTTTTATCTCATGTATGTTTCTGTCTTTTTTTCTATGACTCATTTTAGATGTCCTGGCAATGGAAAATGTGTTCAAGACATGCCAGGAAAGTCCACATCAATGTCTTTGTGAAGTAGCAGTTGCAAGTAATATCGAAGTGGAGGAAAACGTGAGATTAGCAACAACTTTAAATTTGAGCTCTACACATAATCCAGAGCTGATTAGTAATAACGGTAACAACTTAGGGGTGAGGACTGAGGAGTTCATTAAGTGTCAGAACATGCTTCTGTCTCCTAAGCCTGATGAGATCCATGCTGCATATAGATCTCGTATGTCTCCTGTTCTTAAAAAAAATCCATCGGATATTCAGAGCATTTTATTCATTATTGTGACAGTCCAAAAGATCTGCAGTATCATAATTCTGTTCTCCCTGCCCAAGAAATTCTTCATGGAGGGAGGAAAACTGCTAAATGTACTGTGTGATGAAAAATATTGTACTTAACACCGACCATCACTACACATCCGAAAATGTACACAGGAGAGACTCCTCATACATGTAGTAAATGTGAGAAATCTTTCAGTAATGAAATATGCCTTACAATACCTTAGAGCAAATATCCTGAGATATGTGATGCGTACATCAAGTGTGAAAATTAATTTCTGAGAAGTTAGACCTGATGCTCCAACCTCGATCTCCAAGAGAAGACAAACCTTATGAATATGAGGAACGTAATAAAATTTCTGCCCAGAATTCAGCTCTCAGCACACATCAGAGATCTCACACAGAAGAGAAATCTTATGAATGGGATAAATTTGGGAAGACTTTTAGACTGAATTCATACCTCACTTTTCACCAGAGAAGACACACAGAAGAGAAACCTTATGAATGTAACAAATGTGAAAAGTCTTTCACCAGAAGATACACCTTCGAGTTCATCAAATAACACACACAGGAGAGAAACCTTATGTGTGCACCAAATGTGGAAAGACCTTCAAGTGGAAGTCATATCTTGATGGGCATAATAGAACACACACAGGAGAGAAAACTTATGCATGTAGTGAATGCGGAAAGTATTTCAAATGGAAGCTAAAACTCCATGATCATCAGAGAATATACTCAGGAGAAACACCTTATGAGTGTAACATATGTGGAAAGTCCTTCACACAGAAGCCAAACCTCAACATGCATAAGACAATTCAAACAGGAGAAAAACCTTATGAATGTAACCGATGTGCAATGTCTTTCAAATGGAAGTCTTCCCTCAAATTGCATTAGAGAACACACACAGGAGAGAAACTGTACGAGTGCATCAAATGTGGTAAGACCTTCAGATGGAAGTCACATTACAGGAGGCATAACAGAATTCACACATATTAGAAACCTTAGGAATATAACCAAAGTTGAAAGTCTTTCGTGCAGTATTCACCCTTCAGGAAGCGTAAGAGAGTTCACACATATGAGAAGCCTTAGCAATGTAATAAATAGGAAAGACTTTTTAGTCTGTGGAAGAAAACTCAGCTTGTGTCACAAAACCAACACAAGATCAAACCCTTAATGAATGTAGCAAATGTTCAGTCTTTTCCCCAGAAGGCACAAGTCAAGATTTATCACTAAACACCCACAGGATAGAATCCGATGAATAAAATGAAAGGGATATATTTTTGAAGAACTCATAGTTGAGTTTGCATGATACCACACAGACACAGGATAAAAATCGTATGAATATAAGAATATGAAAAATCCATCATGAACGCATGACTAAGTATAAAATGCAGATAGGAGAAAAAAACCTTATGAATATTACAAATGTGGAAAGTGTTTGACCTGGAAGGCATACTTCTGTGTTCATCACAAACCTGATTCCCATAGAAGAAAAGAAAACTAATGAATAGAACAAATGTGCAATGACTTTTAATCAGAAGTCAGTCTTCAGTACATTTCAGAACATACACAATAGAGAAATTCTGAGTAATGAAAAACATTTAGGTATATATAGAATCTCTGTATATGGGAGCATTAGGATAAGTCTTCTAAACAAAGTCAACCTTCAGCAAGCATTAAGAGCACTCACAGAAGAAATAATAGCATGTAGAAAAACCTTTGTCAAAAACCTCTAAAAGCTGACTGTGTGGCTTAGTAGTAGAGTGCTAACCTATCAAGGATGAAGGCCTGGGTTAGATTCCTCAATACTACGTGAAAAGAGCAAGCCAGAAGCAGCACTGTGGTTCAAATGGTAGAGTGCTAACCTTGAGCAAAAGTAGCTCAGGCCCTGAGTTCAAGCCTAAGGATTGGAGAAAGAGAGAGAGAGAGAGAGAGAGAGAGAGAGAGAGAGAGAGAGAGAGAGAGAGAGAGAGAGAGAGAGAGAGAGAGAGAGAGAGATGGGGAGAGAGAGAGATGGGGAGAGAGAGAGAAGAGAGAGAAAGAGAGAGAGAGAAAAGAGAGAGAAAGAGAGAGAAACAGGAACTTCTAAATTTTACAGAGATAGAGAAGGAGAGAGAGAAGGAGACAGAAACTAATTTCTAAACTTTGCAGTCTTTCTATTTCCTTACAAATTCCTCTATGTCATTCTTTCTGACAGAAGCACAGAATTCCACTGTGTAAAAATACCCTATCTGATCTACTCATCAACTGATGGGCCTCTTGGTTGGTTCCATACCTTTGCTATAGTAAATAGTGCTGTGATAAATGTTATTGTTCTAGTGAATTTAGTATGTCCTATCTGGACGATTGGTAAGTAGTGAAATTGCTGGATCACAGGGGAGCTCTATGTTTAGTCTTTTTGGGATACTGCCATAGTGCTTTCCATAGTGGTTGAACGAGTTTGCAATCCCACCAGCAGTGGCCACATCCCCTCCAGCATAGGTTATTAGATTTCTGGATCTTGGCCATTCTAACTGGAGTGAGGAGGAAAAGGGAAAGAGGAACTGAAACTTTCTCTCCTTACAGATGACATGATTCTGTATTTAAAGAACCCTATAGACTCTACTCCGAAGCTGCTTGAGCTGATATAAAACTTTGGTAAGGTAGCAGGGTATAAAATTAACCCTCAATGTCAACTGCCTTCCTATATGCCAACAAATGAGAGGAATGAGGCAAGAATCAGGAAAGAAACTCATTTTGCTATCAAAGAAAATAACATACCTAGGAATTAACTTAGAATGTAAAGCACCTTTTTGATGGAACTATAAACCCTGGAGAAGGAAATTAACGCAGAACTGAGGAAATGCAAAAACCTATGCTCCTGCTTTGGAAGAAGTAATATTGTAAAAATGGCAATCTTGATAAGGACTATCTACAAATTCAGTGCAATATTCATCAATATCCCAATGTCATTCTTTAAAGAAACAGAAGAGGAAATCCAAAATTTCACTTGGAATAATAAAAGACCCCTTATAGTCTGTCTTCTTGCATGATACATAATGTTTAATCTCACCTTCTCCTCCAAAATCTCACCTTTCTCATTGAGAAATTGGTGGCCCTGTTTACTAGCAGCAAAGGCTCAAACGCGCAGTTTCAGTTGTCACCACTGCCTCTGTTACTGGGTAGATCCAACTCTGTCATCGATTCTGAGGTCTGCTCTGGGATTCTTGGTCACAAGTTGTTCTGTGGCATCTGCTGCCAGCCTGTGCCTATTTGCTTCCTTTTCCTCCAGCAGCCTACAACAGGGAATGAAGTTCAGGCGCTGATGCTCTCCTTCATATGCAGGGCAGGATGAGCCCAACCCTCTCTCATCTTCCTCTTCCAATTTTTGGGAAAAAATGTGCTGGCAGAAGTCCTCAGGTGTGGGGCAAGGCTGATCCACACTTTTAATCCAGGCTGGTCAGGAGGCTGAGATCTGAGTATGGAAGGTCCAAGTCACCTAGAACAGGAAAGTCTGATAGATTCTTACTACCAAAAATAAAAACAGCTGGGAATGGAGTTTGGGCTCGAGTGGTAAAGGGCTAGTCTTGAGTACAAATGCTTAGTGCCCAGGCCCTGAGTTCAGGCTCCAGCACTGCCAACAACCTCACTTTAGTGAGATTTTAGCTTTATCCATGTAGGCACATCTCACTGGAATCTTTGCTGGTAGAGATAGTCTTCATAATTTTGTCTCAAGGTAAGGGTCCTCCTGGGGTAGTACACAAAAGGTGTCATGGAGAGAGGAGCCCTACTTGCTCCAGGTTTGAAGATGGCATAGGTCAAGCCAGCATGGAGTTGGCATATCAGTCTTTCTCCTAGCACCACCTACAAGTGAATGTCAAATGACATTGATTGTTGTGGGATTGTGTGATTGAAGTGCCCCATTAAGGGCAGTGTTAGCACATCCAAACTTGGATACCAGGAATGCTGAAATCTCAAAGCTAAGATTTCTGTTGGCTACAGAAATGCTGGTGTGTCTGTTATTCACTAAAAGTTCAGGTGCAAAGATTCTGAAGCTTGATGCCATGTGTTTATTCCATTTAGTAAAATTATTTTAATGCACTGTATAAGTTAAAACATTTGATAAGAGTCAGGGGTAGTGAAAACATTGTTGTTGAATTCAGGTGTCTGGCAGGGTAATGGGGGGATGTTGGTGGCTGGGACTATGAAGCTGGAGCTGCTATCAAACCATGGATCATGTTCCTCTTTGTCTGGGAGAAATGACTCCAAAGATGAAATTTGAATGGTGAGGAAAAGATGATGTGTAATCAGGAAATTTCTCCTAAACAAATGCTCATGTGGAAGTGGGATGTGGGCTGGGCATATCTGAGGCAGAGCTTAAGAGGGCTTCTCATGGCGTTGAGAACGTTCCTTGCGACTTCAGGCATGCAGCAGGGTGTTTTAGATGGCCATTGTGAGATGGATGGAATAAGACTGGAGACAAGAAGGTGCTGGGATCCTGCAATGCTCTTGCATGAGTGGCTGGTGGCTCACCTGAAAGAACTAATTATGTCTAAAAAAGAAATCAAGAATTTGTTTTTATTAGATAATACCTGTAATCCGAGGCATATTCAGGATCCTGATCTTAGTATTGTGGTTTAAAACCAACCCAGCAAAGGGAAAAATGCATGAGACTCTTACTCCCAGTTTAGAGCAAGAACAAAGATTGAAGTAGAGCTGTGGCTCCAGAGCTAGAGTGCTACCTTGAGCAAAGAAAAGCTAAGAAAAAGTTCCAGGTCTTGAGTTCAAGGCGAGGAATGAAAGAAGGAAGGTAAAAAAAGGGAAGTATGTGATGTAGGGAAATATATAAATGAAAGAGAGAAGGAACTAGAAATTTAAAACTAGAGAATATTTAAAAGTCATCAGTCCTTCTAAGAAAAGTGTTGGAGTATGGGTTCTATATGTGGTGAACTGGAAGCCCAGCAGTGACTTGTTAACCAAAGAGTCACCATGATGAGCAAAGGATAGAAATCTGCATGAGCCTCTTAGCGGATGGAGTCACAGAAGAGAACCTCAGCTCCCATCCCATAGTTAGAAGTATATAGAGATGGGGAAGTTGGCATCACCTTGATGTCATTGTGTCCATGGAGACGAAGCCATAGCTCTGTGAAAGCACCATGTTCTGGTTACTGAGCTGAGAGGCTGAGGAGAGCCAAGTCCTGGCCATGAAGAAATCAGGGTGGCAGCAGAGCAACTCTGCTGCAGTGTGTGCCTGCTTGGCTGTTCTTATTCTGTGGTAGATCAGGCCGGAGAGGGTGATAGTAACTGTTTTGTGGTCACAAGCCCTTCACCAAGAGCTTCCTGTGGGATCCTCATAAGCTACAGGGTGGCTGGTGGTGGGATGTGTGTGGGGTGGAAGTGACAGAGGGATGGACGCATGGCAAGGTGGGTGAAGAGATGAGAGGAATGATGAGAGCCCAGTTCATTGGTTTCCAAGGTTAATGGGTGGGAGGTAGAGAGGCATGATGGAGGAAAGATGGAGGCAGGGGAAGGTGTTGACAGAGTGAGGCCATCTGTAGTGCCAGCCTGGCCATCATCTGAAGCCCATAGGCAGCTTCCTGATCCCTCACTTTGTCCTGCTCCTTGTGGAGGGAATGTCACGTGTACCCAGAACTAGGGGTGGGGCAATGTTAGTAGCACCTGGAGAACCATTGGCCTCTACCTGGGTGAGGGGTGGTTAAGGCTCCCATGCTGGGTGGCCTGGTAGCTATGGAACAGATCTCTCCTTAGCTACCACAGTCAGTGGGTGCTCTCCATCTAGGGTTAGGGCACCTGTTCAGCCATCAGGACACCCCATGCCAGGACAGAGGCCTACAATTCAGATGGCAGCACAGGGGTGAAGATGATCTCACCGTAGCCCTAGTTACATGGCTGTCCCTGCATGCAGGACAGGATGAGCTGGAGGAAGATGTTCTCTGTGTTTTTCCACAGCCTATCCGGGCCTCTTCTTGTGTCTGATTAGACCAAGAGAGTACCAGGTTCCCTCTCATAGTCCTGGTTCTTTTTCTTTTACAGTCATGAGGCTTGAACTCAGGTCCTGGGTACTGTCCCTGAGCTCTTTTGCTCAAGGTTGATGCTCTAACATTTGAACCATAGTGCCATTTCCAGCTTTTCCTTTTCATGTGGATCTCTGATATCTCCAGTGCTGTGCCTGCAGGGAGGCACTCACCCCACAGACAGAGCCACCTCTGCCGTGACTGTGACTGCCCACAACCCTCACACCCACTCCTTGCACAACCCTCGACTCCAGTTTTAGCTCCTCTTGGACTGGGTGTCCAGCCTACCCCTTCCTACACTCACTAAGGGTCTACAATTGTCTTCCCAGGGTCCTTTCTTCTGCCAGCCAGAGTACAGACTGTGCACATCTTGACGATCACAGAGCTCAAAGCCAAAGGCTGAGATGCAGAAGGGGGTGACCCAGTAGCTGCACAGGGCCCATGGATCATCCTGTGCATCCCCCAGCCTGTGACTTCCCCCAACCCCCTTGGCAGGGAAGCTCCATGCCCACATCCTGATCCCTGGTCCCCTCCATTTCCATTCTCCCTTGGAGACTGTCTACCATCAGGATCTAAAATTCTATTCATCACTTTATGTCCTTATCACTGATTTGCTACTTTGGCAGGATCTCCCCGTGCCTGGAGAGTGGGCATGTCATGTACTCTCTGTGGAGAAGTTGCCCCAGGAGAAGAAATATGCACTTCATGTGAGTGTTGGACAGGGCAGGAGGGCTCCCTAGGATCAGAAGCCACAGGAGGGGTGCAGATGGGGGAATGCTAGGGGCCCCAGGGGACAGTGGGAGTTAGGGCACAGTTGGTTCCTTCTGCAGGGTTGACACCGCTTCACAAACCCAACAGAATGAGGTTCACATTACAGATGTCAGAGACAGTGCAGATTGCCAATGGGCGCAGGGGTCACTGTCACCCCCAGATGCTGGCTGCATGCTGGGATACACGCAGAGATAGTTTCAAGATCAGATAATGAGGATGTTGCAGGGTGTAACCATTCTTTTCAGATGGCTCTCTACCTCTCTTGAGCTTCATCTCTATCTTTGGCTTTTTCTTGGCAGTTAACTGGAAACGAGGGTTTCATGGACTTTCCTTTCTGGACTGGCTTCAAACAGAAGCTATGCACAGTTTTCAAACCATACTCTACTGAAGAAGGGAAGCTTGATCTGGTGCTTAACTGGGTTGCACTTTGGCCCCGTTTGCTATGCCTCACGGGAGGGGGCTCATCATTTGTAGACTAAGATCTCATGACCTTCAAAGCCAAATGCTACCTGAAAGTTCAGGGTCCCAGCCTATGTGTTGGGCCTGGGTTAATACATTCTCTGTTATGCTGGGTCATCAACCCATGTTTTAAGCTGGAATTAGGCAGTGCCACTTTTGATAAGAACATCTGCCAGAGATTGTCACCTCATGAAAGCAGATTCTAAATTTGTATTCCATTTGCTGTGGTGGAGAAATCCCCTCCAAGTTAGACAGGCTCACATCCACCTGCAGGTCACACTCCTAATGCACCCTTGAGTGTCCTCATGGTATTGGGATCTAAGTTTGTAGGGAATGCTGGTTTAGTCCATGAATTAGCTGGACAAGTGATGACAAACGTGTTGTGGATTAATATGAGAACAATTTAAGAAGCCCTGGAGGAGCATCAACCTGACCCTCTGTGGTGCTATAAATCTGATAGGATGTTCCAGACTGATAAACAATCACATGGCTTTGTGTTTGGCATCCAGACAAGTGAGTGCATGTCTTAGCTGTCAGCCAATACAGAGGAGGACATGAATAAGTGGGTGGAAAGGATCTGTCAGACCCCTGTCTGGGGGCAGGTAGAGAGAACATAGGAAGGTAGATACCATGGCTGTGGTGGGGCCAAAAAAAAGGGTAAAAGAGGCAAAGGAACCAGGTACTGGTAGCTCAAGCTGTCATCCTAGCTACTCAGAGGTTTGAGATCTGAGGATCACAATTCAAAGCCAGCCCAGGACAGAAACTCCATGAGACTCTTATCTGCAATAAACTACTGAATGCCAGAAGCTCAAGCTCAATGACAGCATCCAGGCCTAGCGTTCAAAACCCAGGACTGGCAGAAAAAAGTATCAAAGGACAAGAAGCTGGCCAAAAGTTAGAGGGACTCTATCTTGACAAACAATACAATGGTAAGTTGCACTCAGAAGACTTGCACAAAATCTGGAAATGCCTGAGACCAATCTATATATGTTTCCTGTTTGTCTAAATACATATGTTTATGCATTTATATATTAGCATAGAGAGACAGATCAATACATATGACTATACATATATACATAGCCAGACACTTATGGGTGAGTGGTATACTGTGTGAGAGTTTGTGTTTGTGTTTTGTGGATGGCTATCTCTGTTTAAGAAAGGTAGAAAATATGTAAATATCTTTAAAAAAACTTGATAAAATATAGAGAGACATAAGCTCTTGAGGGAATCTGAAATGACAAGATTATTCACAGGCACGTTTATCCTTATGGATTCCTCAGCAAGTTTTAATTTTTTTCATTATTTTCTTTCTTTTTTTGAACCAGTGCTAAGATTTCTCTCAGGGACCAGGTGCTGCCAATTACTAATTTTCTCATGGCGGGTACAAGAGGAACTGAGCCACAGTTCCACTTTTGCTTTATTTGTTCGTGCTTAACTGAAGATAAAGATTTCTATCAGTGACTTTCTTTCAGGGGCTGGATTCTAACGAGGATCCCCAGACCTCAGCCTTCTCTATAGCTACAATTAACAATATGAAAACCCAGCACTGGGTTCCAATGCACAGGGCAAGAAATTGAGTGAATCTCTCAACTCCAATTAGCTATAATAAGCTAGAAGTGAAAGACCAATACCTTTGAGGAAAAGATGCTGAGGGTTATCACACAGGCCCTATGAGTAAGCCCTAAACCCTGTACACATGTGTGCATGCACACATTGGCAGATACACACACACATGCACACACACAATATCTCAGGCAATATTGTATTTTGAATTAATATCCAAAGATTGGACAACAGGATAGCAAGTAATAAAATCTGTTTTTCTTGTCTACATTGAGGGAAAGGGATAAGTCACAAGATGCAGAAGCGAAGAATTCAGAGGCAAATGCTGTGAGTGAATAACTTGTATAAAGCACATTTCTTTTCTTTTATCTTCTTTTGTTTTTTCTGCCAATCCTGGGGCTTGAACTCAGGGCCTGAGCACTGCTCTTGGCTTTTCCCAAGTCTAGCCCTCTGCCACTTGAGCCACATTGCCATATGGATTTTTATATGTGTGTGATATTAAGGACTCAAACCTAGATCTTCATGGATGCTAGGCAAGCACTCTACCACTGGGCCAAACTCTAAACCCCGATAAAGTATTTATAAATAGCCATCATCATCATATCAAAATATCCTTTCTCCTACAAAGAATGAACACTTATCTATGTCTGTAAGACTTTTTCTATGTCACCAATGCTTCTGTGATTTTCCCACTTGCATTTTTACAGATGACAGCACAGATATTCATCAGGATGAAAAATAGATTAGGATACAGAAACCTAACAACGTCCTAGTAGATTGAAGTGAAAAATATATGCAAGATGGCCTGGGTGTTTCATCAATTTGTAGAGTGCTTGGCTACCACACAAAAAGACTCCGGTTTGATTCTGCAGTACCATATACATAGAAAACTCTGAAAGTGGTGCTGTGGCTTGGTGGGACAGCTATAGCCTAAAGAAAGCCTAAGAACAATGGTCAGGCTCTGAGGTCAAGTCCCAGGACTAGCAAAATAAATGTGCAAGAGGCAAAATGCAAGCTGAGAAGGCACTGTGAAGCAAAATCTCTTGTGAAGGGTAAGGGGAATAGTGACAGTTAAGTTTGGATCTTACCTAAGAAAGGCTCCTTGAGCCTGAGACCAGGCTACCACTTACGCCTAGTTAGTGTCTTGGGATTTGAACAAAAAGGTGTGCAGTTTACTACATCCATATGTGAGGTGGGAAGGGAGATTCAGCCTCCAGTATGTCTTTGGGGAGCTCTTCTGTGAGCAAGGAGCTATGGTCATTGGGCCTTGAAAGGTGACCCTACCTCCCTCACAATGGAACAGAATATGGAACCCTGGTAACTAAGCCACTGTATGTGACAACCAGCTCAAGCCAGCTCCCTTGGCCTGTGGCTCAGGAACCAGAAAGATGTTGCTGTGCTGTTGCCAAAGGTCAGGAGGCTCGCATCTCAGGCATGAGAGATATGGATGTCTCACTTGAAGAAGTAGATGCTGGATCAGTGCCAAGCCAAAATTCCAGTATATCAGGCATTTCTCTAGGAAGAAAGCCAGGAAACTCCAGGGCAACTCAGATGCAGTATATTGAGAGGAAACATATTGGAACCCATCATCCTGCCCACACACTACAACCTTCTTGTGTGCTTTCAAGTGACTATACTGAGATTAGAGTGTGTCATTTCCAATCTACTCTATTCCAATTCCTCAGTGTGAAGTGTGGTCCCATTCCTACATTTGAAATATCCACTGTTTTGCCAACATAGTGTGATGGTAAGTCAGCTCAGCCTCTGAATGAGCCTTGTAACCTATGGATCCTGGAGGAAGGCCTGTTGGAGATGCTGCTGACAAAGCTAATCCCTGCCTACCAGAAAGGTGATCTCTTTTATGTGGGAAACTTCCTGGACAATTTCAAATAGTGGAGGACAATGTAGTAGTTGCTGCAAATTCTCTTGAAAAAGTGAGTGTTCCCCCTCCAAACCCAGGATTGCTCACCCCTCCTGGCCAAGTATTGGAATACTTGGCTCCTCTCTGAGCCTGTTTGTTTCACTGCGGTGTTCACAGGGGAGCTAAGCATGATACAAGTGCACAAACTACTTTATTATGACTGGGACACCATGCCATTTCATTTCCCTCACAAGCTACTGGAGTCTCAACAGTGTGCTTACTGAGAAGTTGGATTTCAGGCATGAGTAAGTGGCTCCCAACTGCAGCCCTCACCTAGGTGACATCCTAGGAAATCCCATTTCCCAGTAAGAAATGAGGTGTCAGTACTAATGGCGGAGGCCTGTGAAATACTGGAGTCAGAGGAAAAGCTGGGGGCTGAATCACTTTTGAGCCATCAGGGAGGGATTGTGATAGCTTTGCCTGTTAGAACCTGAAAGCATTTACATCTTGGTGTGTGGTCCAGTGCTGCCACTTGAACCTGAACCCAGGTCTAAATGCCATCCCTTTGGTGTTCAAAATTAGCACTGTACCATTTGAGTCATAGGTCAAGTTCTGGCTTTTTGCTGCCTAATTGAAGACAAGTGCCTTTAGACTTTTACTGACTAGACTGGCTTTCCACTGTGATCTTCAGAGCTCAGCCTGCTGGGTGGCTAAGATTAGAGGAATGAGCATTTAGTTCTTTATTTGGAGCATTCACTTATTGATTTATTTAGACCAATTACTTAGTTAATTTAAGGTGCGTTTACTTTGGACAGATGCATAGAGGCCTCTCTCAGAAGCTTCTGGAAGTGGGGTGTAAAAGTCATCCTGTTCTCGAGTGTCTCTTACCCCCCTCCCAGCACAAAAGTGCACATCTCTGCAGGACAGCCACAGCATTAGAGTCCTGCAAGAAAGGGGCTTTGGTAGAAGGCTCAGGATGGAGAGAGAAGGCTCTCACTTTCCTTGTACCGAATGTGCCCACAGCATCATGTGTTCCATCTATGCGATGTGAATGGACTTCTACTCCACTGATTTCTACGAGTTCAAGAACTGCCACACCGTGACACAACTCAAGCTCTATATGAGGCTCCAAATGCCGGCTTTGGACCTGCTCTTCTAAACACATACTTTTTGACCAGCTGGAGGAATGTGCGACCAGTAAGACCAAGAAAAAGTAGAAGTCCTGGTGTGGGTGCCTCAGAGCCTGTGAGTAGGAAGCCCATGTGGTCTAGATATTGGTTGGCCCTTACTTCTACAGAGCTTGGCAAAATGCCCTTTATGGGTGGTATCACCCAGGTAATGTCTGTCCTCTGAAAGGACTCGGGAATAAGCACTCATTAGAAAGACCCTACACCTCCTCAGAGTTCATTCCAAACTCCAGTTCTACAGGTTCCTCCATTAGATCCTCATGGAAGTTGAGTGACACTTCAACTTGCAGAGTCCACTCTGTCCACTCTGTACCTATTTCCATTCTTAGGTTTGGGTCATCGTAGAAGAGCTTATCCTGAACTCCGGAAGAAAAACCCACCAATGGAGCTGGTGACTAATGGTTACTGAGAATCATCACTGCACTCCAGAAAGCATGGGCCTTCTGTAGAAATTACCAAACAGGTTTAGAGTCCTGTGGATATACCTTTTGCTCTGAACCCCATGTGTGACACAGTTGAACCTGCAGATACTATGGAGGAAGAAAAAGAGCAGCCAGATTTCCTTCCGTTTCCTTTCACACTCCACCCAGAGTCAGTCCATCTGAGTCAGAGTAACACTCCACTTATTGTGCAAGCTGAAGGGGCACACGCTGGGCTCATGGAAAATGTCCCCATGGGAAGCAGCAAGTGTACTCTCAATACTGGATTCATTGGAGGAAAATGAATCCATCCTCACAGAATATCCAGACCCATCCATCTCACTAGAAGAGACTCAATCTCCATTCGACAAACCAGAATCCATCCCCCTCTTAACTCAGGAAGGACATTCTGTTTCTCATGAGGAAGGAGACCCTTCTGAGGACTCTGAAGTAGAATTACTGTCTGAAGGCAACTTGGAGGCCAGTCTGGATTTAGAGCTTCCCTGTCCCCTTCCTAAAAAGACATCTCTTTATCTTGCTCTCATGATTCTTGTCAAGTATTCATTGTATTTACTTTGCTAACTATTAAACTCTCATTGTTAATATTATGCTGTGCAGTTCTTCAGTCCTTATTATACTGTGTTTTATTTTCCAGTTAGAATGTGAGACCTCAGACACCTAGGTCCTGGGTGGGCCAAAAACCAGGCAGGTCTGGTCCCATAGAAGACAACCTTACTGGATATACAGGGAACTATGAAATGCATGGAATCACCAGGAATCCAGGCCAGGCCTCCATGGAAAGACAAGTCAGCTACCAAAGCTTAAGGACAGAGCAGATGCCTGGAAATGTGTTTTGTCAATCGGGAGACGTGCCAGAGTAACTGTAATATTATGTGGGACCCTGTTCTGTGAGTTCAAGTCTGTTTATATATCCATTGTGCTTTGTACAAATCTTTAAGAAAATTAAAACTCCACAATAGCATCAAAAATCTACTTTGACTTTGAATGTGGCCTAGTTGTAGAGTGCTCGCCTAGTATACAAGAAGAGCTTGATTCAATTCCTCGGCACTGCATACACAGAAAAAGCAGATGGGGCACTGTGGCTCAGGTGTCAGAGTGCCACCCTTGAACAAATGTGGCCAAGGACAGTTCCTGTTCCCTCAGTTCAAGCCCCAGGACTAGCCAAACAAGAAATCATACCATTTTCCACACATTTGGAAATAAATCTGTTTTATCTAACCCTACTTCTTTTTTGCCAGTCCAGGGTGTGTGCCACCAAGCCAAACTACTGGCCCCCAACCTTACTATTTTGAATCATTTAATTTTTTACATAATCATATTTCATGCTGTCTGTATTAATACCATAAACAGCATGCTTAGTGTAATAATGTTAAAGGTAAAACATAAGAAATTAATAACTAAAATTCCTTTTTTATTAGTTTTATAGGATTACTACAATTTTATGAGAAAAATTACCTAGAATGTTTATTTTAGAGTTCAAGTAATCCATTTTGATAAATATATCAACCTACTTCATTTATGTCAACACATTTTAAAATATTTTTTTCAGAAATGAAAATACATATATATTTGTTGTAAATGAAATTTATTGCTTGGGGGGGAAGGGAAAGAGCAAAGGGGGAGGGTGTAACAGTGTTTACAAGAAATGTACTCATTACATATGTAACAGCAATCTCTTTGTATATCACCTTGACAACAAATTTTTTGAAAAGTACAATAAGTTTAATTGTCTACTTTGGGCAGAATTTTTTTTTGAGAGTACTGGGCTTAGACTCAGGACCTGAGCACGATCGTTGTTTTTGTTTTTGTTTATTCTTAAGGCGCAAGTTCTATCACATGTGCCACAGCACCACTTTTATCTTTTTTTAATCTATGTTGTGCTGAGGAATTGAACTTGGGTCTTCATTCATGCTCGCCAAGAACTCTTCCACTAGGCTTAACTTATGGCCCCAGTGGGAAGGAAGTTTTCCATAAAATATGTAGGAAATGTGTACACTAAGGAAAAGCCATCAAAAATAGAAGAAAAATTATATACTTAGATAACAACATGCCAGTATTATGGCATATCTCAGTAATTCTAGCTTCAAGAGTGCCCTATTTGGACCAGGAGTTGGCTGGCTGAAGTAAAGTGCTATCCTTGAGCAAGCCCTAGGACAGTGCTCTGGCCATGAGTTGAAGCCATAGGACATGCAAAAAATAATAATTTAATGCCCGTGACTGGTGGCTCACCCTGGTAATCCTAGCTACCCTGGAGGATCGAGGTTCAAAGACGGCCCAGGCATAAAAATCTGTGAGAATCTTATTTCCACATAATCCAGAAAATTCAAAATGACAATGTTCCTCAAGTGGTAGAGCTCTTGCCTTGAGCTGACGAGCTTAAGGTAAACATCCAGGCCCAGAGTTCAAGCCCGATGAGTGAAAAAAAGAAAAAGAAAAAGAAAGCCCTTATCTAACACTGGAGTGCACAGTAGTGGTAGTTTGCTTGCCTAGTATGCACAAAACCCTGTGTTCAATTACTCTGTACAACGTACACCAAAAAACAAGCTGGAAATGATGTCAGAAGATTGGGTTCTGAGGATTACAGTTCAAAGCCAGGCTAGACACTAAAGTCCATGAAACTGTTACTTCCACTTAAGCACCAGAAAACCAGAAGTGACACTGTGGCTCAAGGTGTTTAAGGTTGTAGCTTTGAGCTGAAGAGTCCAGGGACACTGCCCAGGTGCACAATTAAAGTCTTACAACCAAAAGAGAGAGAGAGAGAGAGAGAGAGAGAGAGAGAGAGAGAGGAGAGAAAGAGAGAGAGAGAGAGAGGACAGGCAGACAGACAGAGACAGACAGAGACAGACAGAGACAGAGAGACAGAGACAGAGACATCAAACAGTCAGGCACTGCTGGCTGAAGCGTGTAATTCTAGCTAATATGGAGGCTGAGATTGGAGGATCTTGGTTCAAAGCCCAAAGCCAGACTGGACACATATGTTTGTGAGACTTACATCACCAATTAACTACCAGAAACCAAAAATGGAGCTGTAGAGGAGGAGCGCTAGCCTTGAGCTGAAGAGCTCAGGGACAGTGTCCAGGCCCAAAGTCCAAGCACCATGACGAATCAATAAAAAAAAAAAGAAGATAGCTAATAGTAATGATGAATAATTTTGTGCTGGGAGTTTGGCCTAGTGGTAGAGTGCTTGCCTAGCATGCACGAAGGCCTGGGTTCAATTCCTCAATACCACATACGTAGAAAAATGCTGGAAGTGGTGCTGAGGCTGAAGTGGTAGAGCCCTAGCCTTGAGAAAATATAAGGACAGTGCTCACTCCCTGAGTTCAAGACAAGGACTGACCAAATCAAAAGTAGTAGAGCACTGGCATTGAACTGAAGATCTGAGGAACAGCCCAGGCACAGAGCTCAAGCACCGCAAACAACAACAACAAAATCTATGAAATGGCAGTGGTGGTTTTAAGCTAAGCAAAAATAGAGTAGAAACTGGTAAAATACATATTTGTGTGTAAGCAAAATAGCCAGACTTATGCATTAGAACAGGATAGCAACTTGAAAAAAAATTTTGTTTTCCATCTCACTAGGTCCTGTCTCTTAATTTATTCAAGTAAGTAAAATGCTGGGTTTTATAATCATTGCTCTGAATATTAGAAAATCATAATATCTCTCATTAACCAACAAAGACCAGGAACTGGGGCTTCGTTCAAATGGCAGAGTATCAGGCAAGAGAAGAAAAAATTGAAGTAAGAACTTGAAGTTCTTGATCCAGAATCTGCATAGTAACAGAGCAGCAGCCTGGTGATTGTACCTCACACCTATAATCTTAGCTACTCAGGAGGCTAAGATCTGAGAATCAAAGTTTAAAGCCAGCCAAAGTACCCAGTTAAATGCCAGAAAACCAGAAGTGGCACTGTGGCTCACAGATTAAAGCACTAGCCTAGAGCTGAAGAGCTCAGGAACAGTGTCCAGGCCCAGAGTTCAAGCCCCACAATTGACAAAAATCAAACAAGCAAACAAAACTCACAAAGAAGCCTGCAGACCACAGTGGTTCTGCTGAGTCTCTTCTCTATGGGGATCAGGAAACATTTCACTTTTTCTGTCTCTTCCCATCTCAACATTCATACTAAAATAAGACTGTGTTGAGAGTTTCAATTTATAAAAATGTTTTTCATGAAGCACCCTGAAATATTCATCGCTTATATCTCAATTGAAGATAGTTGATTTGGGGCTGCATTGGTAGAGTGCTAGCCTTGAGCACAAAAGGTCAGGGATAGAGCTGAAGCACTCAGTTGAAGACCCAGTGCCAACACACAAAAGAAATTATGCACTTTATACATATTTTCTAATTTCTTAATGAATTTTTCAGTCTGTATAAATATAGGGTACATTCCTTGTTACTTAAGTAAGATTGCTCTTTTTTTTTCTTTCTGCCAGTCCTAGGGCTTGGACTCATGGCCTAGACATTTTCATTGGACTCGCTTGCCCAAGGTGAGTGCTCTGCCTCTTGAGACACAGCGCCACTTCTAGCTTTTTTCTGAGTATGTGGTACCGGTGAATAGAACCTAGGTCTTCATGCATTCTAGGTGAGCACTCTACCATTAGGCTACATTCCCAGGCAGTGAGATTCCTCTTACAGTCATTGTATGTTCGCAGAGTTTGATCTCACACACTGTAGGGCCCTGGTTGGCTTTGACCTGTGATCCTAAGCCCTGAGCCGCCTAAGTAGCTGAAATTAAGTTGTGAGCCAGCATGATGGCTTCCATTCTTTTTTCTACAAAAATATATGTAGTTATCTAAAATATATCTATAGCTGAAAAAAATGAATCTCTCCCAAACAAATCTTCAAAGAAACAACCATCCTATTAAAAGGTGGGCTAAAGACTTAAAAGAGTATTCTCTGAAGAAAAAATTAAAATGGGCTTTAGACACATGGAAAAATGCTCCATATCTCTAGCAATAAGGGAAATGAAAATCAAAACAACTTTGAGATTCCACCTGGCTCCAGTCAGAATGGCCATTATCAAAAAATCTAATAAGAGATACTGGTGGGGAAGTGATCAGGGGGGATCACACCTACACTGTTGGTGTGAGTGTAAACTCGTTCAACCACTAGGGAAAGCAGTGTGGTGGTTCCTCAAAAGACTGAACATAGAGCTCCCCTACGATCCAGCAAATCCACTACTTGGCACCTACCCAATGGTCCAGAAAAAAGGACATACTAAAGCCACTAGCACAATGATGCTCATTGCAGCACTATTTACCATAGCAAAGATATGAAACCAACCCAGATGCCACTCAGTAGATGACTGAATCAAGAAGATGTGGTACTTATACACAATGGAATGCTATGCTGCCATCAGAAGGAATGACATCGCCCCATTTGTAAGGAAATGGAAAGACTTGGAAACATTCATATTAAGTGAAGCCAGCCAGACCCAAAGAAACATAAGCTCAGTGGTTTCCCTCATTTGTAATAATTAGTTCACATGTAGGACTCTCCTAGCAGAGGATTACAATAACTCAAAAACCTAGATATATAAGGTCATATAGGATGAGACTAAATGTAAGGATCTCTAGGATATGGGAACAAGAGCTATATCTTGTGTCATCATTGCTCTTAATCTTGTGTGATTTTTGTCCTTAATCTACTATGTTATTCCTCATCTCTTATTTTGCCCTTTGGTTAATGGCAGATTGTTACTGTATCTGATTTTTTCCCTGGGATATTGTATATATGTTTATTTGTTTATGTGAAATAGGAAAGGGAAGGGGGGAAACAAGATGATTGGGAAGGGGAGGGGAGAGGGAACTGGGGACAAAACATGTGGAGTGGAATAAATGTGTGAGAAGTAATGCAGTCCACTACCTGTAAATGTAATTGTAACCCCTCTATACATTACCCTGAAAATAAAAAAGAGACTAAAAAAATATCTGTAGAAAATGAGGCTGGATGATGGAAACAACCAGATGCCCTACTACAAAAAATGTGATACACGCACACACACACACACACACACACACACACACACACACACACACACACAATGGAATGATACATAGCCAACCGACAAGATAAAATAATGGCATTCTCGGGGAAGTGGATGAAAAGGAAAAAAATCATATTAAGTGAAGTAAGCCAAACTCAAAGGAACATAGGCCCAAGAGTCTCCCTCATTTGTCAAATTCAGTAGAAACCTTGGGCTCTGCTACCAGACATTTACAATAGAACAAAATCTAGAGACATCGTGACAAATAGTATGACACTAAATGTAAGGACCTCCAAGATAAAGAAACAAAACTCATATAATGAGTGATTGTTGTCCTTAATGAACTATGTGATCTCTTATCTCTTTTGCTACCCCTTGGTTATATGATATTTTTACATTTCACCTTGTTTTCTGATATATTTCATATGTGCCTAATTGGTTATTTGAAATTGGATAGGGAAGGGGGGAAATGAACATGAGTGGGGGTAGGGGAAGGGAAATGGGGACCATATCATTACTTGGAGTATCAAAGTTTGAGAAGTAATGCACCTTCTATCTGGTGAATATAATGTAACCCTTCTATAAATTACAATAAAATAAATACATAAAAAGAAGATCTGCACAGAAAAAAATAATAATGGCATTTTTGGGGTAGTGGATGAAATTAGAGTGAATCCTGTTGAGTGAGATAAGTCAAGACCAAGGAACAAAAGGTACATGGTATCCTTAATATATGGATATTAGTTTCTAACAGTAGTAGAGCGATGATTGAATAGTTGATACCCAAAGTTCTGGACATAATTTTGCCTTTACTTTTATTCTCTGTAGTCACTGTGTTGAATTCGGGTACCCTGTGTCTTGTACATAGGTTTATGTGATTTGGGAAAGGGAAAGGGTATAATAAAATGATAAAAAAAAAGAAAGGAAAAAATGTGTACCAATTGAATAGTGATATTCAGAAGACACTAAACGGAAATGTACTGAACAATCTGGGTGGCAGAGGGGGTTGGGGGTAGGAAAACAGAGAAAAATGAGGGAGGGGATAACAATTTTCTTAAGAAATGTGTTCATTACTTATGTAACCGTATGCCAACTATATATTGACTTAACAAAAAAATTAACTTAAAAAAATAATTTAGCCTGGTATGGTGGCTCACACTTGTAAATGTAGCTACTCAAGAGGCTGGGATCCAAGGATAGCAGTTCAAAGTCAGCCTGGGCACTGAAGTCCATGTGACTCTTATCTCCAATTAACCACCAGAAACCCAGAAGTGGCCCTATGGCTCAAGGGATAGGGCAGTAGTCTTGAGCTGAAAAGCTCAGTGACAAGACCCAGGTGCAGAATTGCAGACCCATGACTTGAATGATGAATGATACTAGCCAGGCTCTGTGCGCTCCCACTTGGAATCCTATCTACACAGAATCAGGTTTGAATCCAGCCCAAACAAATTGCATGATATTCTGATTTACAGTTCATTACCAAAAATCTGGAAGTGGAGCTGTGGATCAAGTGGTAGAACACTAGCCTGAAGCAAAAAAAAACATTTAAGGACAGTTCCCAGGCCCTGGGTTCAAGTCCCAGGACTTGCATATAACAAACAAAATGTGACGCTGAGTCCTCCATCATTTGGTGTTATAGTTCAATATTCTTGATATGCGTCTTAGAAATTAAGTCCCTAGCAAATACTCTCCCCTGAAATTCTGCTTCATAGCTGATTCATAGAATTTCAGCATCATTACTATCACCTTCCAGTTAGCATAGCAGTCTACTACTGAAAATTTGAAGAAAACTTTTCAGTAATCCTAATAAATCTGTGTATCATCTGCACACACATCGAATCAGCAGCAGCTATGTTCTACTATTATCCAAATGTATTTAATCCCTTCTTGAGTTAATGAGCCTTAAAGAGTAAAACATATGTAGTAGTTATGAAACTAACAGTCACCATTCTTCTACCTAATATTGTAATATAAGTTTATAAATGCAAGGACTATTCTGAAGTGTGCAGAAGATAGCTTCTCATTATAATATTCTCATGAAGTATTGTTTTTAAGAAACATGTTGCTTGCTTTGGGAAAGCAAAGGCAAGGAAAAATGATATAGGTAAATTCCCTATTTATCAGAAGTAAAATACTATTGTGTTTAGATCAACTTCATTCATTCCGTGCTGATGAAACAAATATTTGCAATTCCTGAGGCCAATCACTTCATTGTGATGCACAATCAGCCAGCTTAGATCAATCTTCCAAAAAAGGAAAGGAACAAATTAGAAGCAATTAAGGGTTCCAAAATGAACCAGGTGGTGGTGGCAGCTCACACTTGTAATTCTATCTACTCAAGGCCTGAAATCCAAGGATCTGGATTAAGTCTGTCTGGGATGAAAATATTCCTGTCTGAAACATCATCTCTCTTATCACAGCCCAGCTGATATACTCTGCCCAACAGGTTCCAAACACCAAAGTGCATCTCCTATCTGAAATACTAGCAAACGTACTCACACATTTTTTTCTCTTTGGGAGATAGTTGAAACATGTACCAGAAACATTTCCCTGGATTCAGAGTGGAAGTGGAAATATATACTCACTAGAAGCCCATCTAGAAAATTACAGTCAGTCATCTTTCCTCACATATTGTTAGTTAAATTGAACAATGAGTGTTTGGATCAGAAGCGATGTGTATGAACATACAGGTTGTAAAAGTACTAAGGGGTAGCATTCAGGATGCCCATTCTCTCCACTCCTTTTTAACATAGTACTAGAATTCTTAGGCAGTGCAATAAGGCGAGAAGCAAGCATAAAGGGGATCCAAGTAGGGAAAGAAGAAATAAAACTATCCCTCTTTGCAGATGACATGATTCTGTATTTAAAGAATCCTATAGACTCTACTCCCAAGCTCCTTGAGCTGATTCAAAGCTTTGGAAGGGCAGCAGGCCATAAAATCAACCCTCACAAATCAACTGCCTTCCATTACGCCAACAGTGAGAGGAACGAGGCAATAATCAGGAAAGAAACTCCTTTCACAATAGCCTCAAAGAAAATAAAGTACCTAGGAATTAGCTTAACTAAGAATGTAAAGGACCGTTTAGATGAAAACTTTAAAACCCTAAAAAAGGAAATTAAAGCAGAACTAAGGAAATGGAAAAACCTCCCATGCTCCTAGATTGGAAGAGTCAACATTACGAAAATGACAATCTTGCCAAGGGCTATCTACAAATTCAATGCAATACCCATCAACATCCCAATGTCATTCTTTAAAGAAATAGAAGAGGCAATTCAAAATTTCATATGGAATAATAAAAGACCCCGTATAGCAAAAACACTTCTTAGCAGAAAGAACAGCGCTGGAGGAATTTCAATTCCAAACTTTAGACTCTATTACAGAGCTAAAATACTCAAAACAGCTTGGTACGGGCACAAGAACAGGCCTGAAGTCCAATGGAATAGAACGGCGGACCCAGATATTGAACCACAGACCTATGGCCACCTAATCTTTGACAAGGGAGCCAAAAAAATAGAATGGAAGAAAGATAGCCTCTTCAACAATTGTGCTGGCAGAACTGGTTAAGCACCTGCAGAAAACTAAATTTCGGTCCTTCTTTGTCACCTTCCACTAGAATTAACTCCAACTGAATCAAAGACCTGGAGGTAAATGCAGACACACTGAAAAGTTTACAGGAAGGAATAGGAGATACACTAGGCCTCCTTGGCACAGGTCGAAACTTTCTTAATAAGGACCAAGAATCACAACAAACCAGAGAAAGGCTGGATAAGTGGGACTGCATTAAACTGCAGAGCTTTTGTATGGCAACGGATATAGCTAGTAAACTAATCAGGAAGCCTACAGAGTGGGAGAAGATCTTCACCAACCAAACAACGGACAAAGGCCTCATATCTAAAATATATCAACAACTCAAAAAATTGAATCACTCCAAAACTAACCTCCAAAGTAACACCCATCCCATTAAAAAATGGGCCAAAGACTTAAAGAGATTCTTCTCTGAAGAAGAAACAAAAATGGCCTATAGACACATGAAGAAATGCTCAACATCGCTGGTCATAAAAGAAACGCAAATCAAAACAACTCTAAGATTCCACCTCACTCCAGTTAGAATGGCCAGGATCAGGAAAACGAATGACAACAGATGCTGGAGGGGATGTGGCCAGGAGGGATCACTACTACACTGTTGGTGGGAGTTCAAACTGGTTCAACCACTATGGAATGCTAAACATAGAACTCCCCTATGACCCAGCAATTCTACTACTTGGCATTTACCCAACAATCCAGAAACAAGGGCATACTAAACCCACTAGCACAACAATGTTCATTGCAGCGCTATTCACCATGGCAAAGATATGGAACCAACCCAGATGTCCCTCAGTTGATGAGTGGATCAACAAGTTGTGGTATTTGTACACAATGGCATTCTATGCTGCTGTCAGAAAGAATGACATCGCCCCATTTGTTAGGAAATGGAAAGACTTAGAACAAATCATATTAATGAAGTAAGCCAGACTCAAAGGAACTTAGGCTCAGGGATTTCCCTCATTCGTCATAATCAGTAGAAACCTTGGGCTCTACTAGCAGATATTTGCAATAGAGCAAAAGGCCATATATAAGGCCATATAATGGGAAGCTAATTGAAAGGACTCTCAGGATATTGAAACAAAAGCCATATAATGAATGATTGTTGTCCTTAATGTACTATGTTGTCTCTCATCTCCTTTGCTGTCCCTTGGTTATCCCATATTGGGATAGTATCTCACTTTGTTATCTGATATACTGAATTTATTTGTATTTGGATATTTGAAATTTGACAGGGAAGGGGGGAAAACCAAGATGGGTGGGGGGTGTGGGGTTGGAGGGAAATGGGTACCAAGACATGTGAAAGGGTATCAATGTATGTGAATTAATGCACCTTCTACCTGGCAAATATCATGTAACCCTTTTAGTAATTACAATAAAAAATGAAAAAAAAGAAAGTTGTAGTGTGTGGGGAGGATGATGGGGTCAAATACATTTCTTCTTAGAAATTTACCTCATCTGGTTGCCCTGGATGTTCCTGGCCTTCTTCTTAGAGAAAGGCCTGTTATACTGGATTTGTGGCTTGGCAATGATCTAGCATGTACATCTTCGAGTAAGACATCCACAACTTCCATGCCTGAGACTCGAGTTTCCTGACCTTTGGCAACAGCACAGCAACATCTTTCTTCCTCCTGAGCCACAGGCCAAGTGAGGTGGCTTGAGCTGGTTGTAAGTTACAGTGGCTTGGTTACCAGCATTCCATACACTGTTCCATTGTGAGGGAGGCAGGGCCACCTTTCAGGGCCCAATGACCAATGATCCTTGCTCACAGAAGACCTCACCAAAGACATACTGGAGGCTGAATCTCTCCTCCAATATCACAATATACATGTGGATGTAGTAAACAGCACACCTTATTTGTCCTTTCCCAATGTCTTCCACTAGGCCCTACTACCAGTCCGGTCTCACGCTCAAGGAGCCTTTCTTAGGTAACATCCAAACTTAAGGGTCAATATTGCCCTCATCCTTTACAAAACATTTGCTTCACAGTGCCTTCTCTGCCTGCATTTTGCCCCTTGTCGAATTTTTTTTGTTTTTGCTAGTCTTGGGACTTGACCTCAGAGTGTGAACATTGTTCTTGGGCTTTCTTTAGGCTTTAGATGTCCCACCGAGCTACAGCACCATTTGCAGCGTTTTCTATGTATCTGTTAATGAGGAATCAAACCTGAGTCTTTTTGCGTGGTAGCGAAGGACTCTACCACTAGGTCAAACACACAGGACATCTTGCACATATTTTTGACGTCAATCTACTAGGATATTATTAGGTTTCTGTATCCTAATTAATTTTTTCCTGAAGATTAGCTTTGCTGTCATGTGTAAAAATTGCAAGAGGGAAAAACACAGAAGAATTAGTGAAATTTAAAAAAAAGCATTACACACATAGATAAGTGTTCATTCTTTGTAGGAGAAAGGATATTTTGATATGATGATCATGACTTTACAATTACTATGTCAGGGTTGAGAGTTTGGCATAGTGGTAGAGTTCTTGCCTAGCATCCATGAAGATCTGGGTTTGATTGCTCAGTATTACATTGATAGAAAATCTAGATGTGGCACTGTGGCTCAAGTGGCAGAGGGCTAGACTTGAGAAAACCCGAGGACAGTGCTCAGGCAATGAATTCCAGCCCCAAGACTGGCAGAAAGATAAAAGAAAATAAAAATGTTTTTACGAGCTAATTCACTCACAGCATTGGCTTCTGAAATCTTCGCTTCTCCATCTTGTGAAATACCCCTTTCCCTCAACGTAGACAAGAAAAACAGATCCATCCTATGTTCCACTGTGAGGCCACTGGTTGGGCTAAGAGCTAGTCGTGCAGCAACACATAAGTTTTATTCTAATACTTTCCAAACTTTGTACTCAAATATGCTACCTACTTACCAACTTAGGTCAGTTATCCTTATGCTATACCTTTTCTTCATTACTACAATATTCTCACACTCCTACGTTAATCCTCTTGTACCTCCCCTGACCTCTCTCATTCTTTTTTTCTATCTCTGGACCTCTACTCGTCTTTCAACCATTATACTGCAGGGACCTACACTTGATGGCTGTTGAGCAATATTGTATATGTAGGTGCTTAATTGTTCTCTAGGCTCAGAAGGACTTAAACACAATAGAGATTGGATTGAGAGGCTTATTGTTTTGGGTATAAATCGCTTATCAGTGGTTTTATTAGGCTGGTCTGTAAGTGCACAAAAAGAAATAGTGATAATACCAAACAAAACTTGTGAACATCTAGTGTCTGCCAGCTACAGAGGTCTAGGTTGGTTATATCTGAAAAACTATAATCGTATTTAGTAGTAATCTTGCTCCCATTTTTAAATGGGCAGTTCAAGAAACTGAAGAGAAATGTCAAATCAAGAAACAACATCCCCCACCCAATGTAAACAGACAATAACAGTCACTGGAACACCTAGAGGGGAGTTTCCAAGTGCTAAACAAATGCAATTGATAAACATCAGTAATGGAAAATGTGAAAATATAAAGAAAGAGATAATGGAGGAAGCCATAGCTGAACAAGAGGAAAGCACAAACAAGGTGATAAGTGCAAAAGAAGAAGCCATAAAGGAGGCCATAATAAAGGTTTTTCAAAGAAAGATGGATGAATTCATAGAATCCACAAATAAAAACGTGACCAAACTCCAGCAAATGTCCAAAGAAAATAAAGCTACTGAGCTAACCGCTCAAAAGGAAATCAAGGAGATAAAGAAATCCATACATGATCTAAAACAAGAGTTGCAAGGCATCAAAAGTGAACAATTAGAAGCAAGGGCGATGAAAAATAAGGTAGATAGCTTTGATAGCAGGTTAGACAATGCAGAGGAGAGAATTTCCGGGGCTAAAGATAATTTAGTTATTATAGAGAAAGAACAGAAAATGAGTCAATCCAAATCTAGGAAATATGAGAGAGCGCTTCAGGAGGTCCAAGATACAATTAGGAATCCTAATTTAAGGCTAGTTGGTATTGAGGAGGGCGTGGAGAAAGAGGTCATTGGTATTGGAAATATACTTCAGGGAATCATCTCAGAGAATTTCCCAAATATCCAGAAGGGCAGACCCATCCAGATACGAGAAGCTTTTAGAACCTCAAACAGACCTGAGCAGAAAAGAACATCCCACCGCCACATTGTGATCCGAACTGGATCAATAGAAATGAAAGGAAAGATCCTAAAGGCAGCCAGGGAAAAGGAATCAGTAACCTATAAAGGCAATCCAATCAGAATAACCTCAGATTTCTCAGCAGAGACCATGCAAGCACGAAGTGACTGGAAGCATATATGTCATGCCCTTAAATCAAATAACTACCAACCAAGAATATTGTAGCCAGCTAAGCTCTCATTCATAACTGAGGGAAGAATAAAAACATTCCATTCCTGGGAAAAGCTGCAACAATATGTCGAAACAAAACCAACACTACAGAGAATTCTCAAAGATGCTCTGTACATAGAAAACCAAAATAAATGCAATATAGGGAAAGAAATGGCACCTAAACAGCATACCATCTAAGGACCACAAGAACTGTCAAGACACAGGCCCTACTATAAGCTTTTAAAAATGGTAGGAACCTAATAAATATCTCTCAATCCTAACTCTCAATATCAATGGACTTAACTCTCCAATTAAACAGCATAGGCTGTCTAGTTGGATCAAAAAATAAGAGCCATCGTTCTGCTGTCTTCAAGAGACACATCTTACCCAAAAACAATCATCATTTGAAAGTGAGAGGTTGGAATAAACTCTATCAAGCTAACTGCCCCCATAAACAGGCTGGAGTTGCCATCCTCATATCAGATACAATAGACTTCAAACTAAAATTAGTAAGAAAAGACAAAGAAGGTTACTACATACTACTAAAGGGATCTTTCCTCCAGGAAGACATAACGATCCTAAATATTTACACACCCAATCCCGGAGCTCAAAACTTCATCAAGCAAACTTTACTTACACTGAAACCATACATAGATCGAAATACAGTGATTGTTGGTGAGTTTAACACACCACTCTCACCTATGGACTGATCAACAAGGCAAAACTCAAAAGAGAAACCTTAGAACTGAACAACTATATAGACCAACTAGATCTAACAGACATCTGCAGAATATTCCACCCAGTAACAACACAATATACGTTTTTCTCAGCAGCACATGGAACGTTTTCCATAATAGACCACATCTTAGGCCATAAAACAAACCTGGACAGATTCAGAAACACTGAAATTATTCCATGCACACTCTCAGACCATAAAGGCATCAAATTGGAGCTGAACACATATATCCACCAACGAAAACCATGTAACTCATGGAGACTGAACAACACATTTTGAATCAAAAACAATGGGTAATCGAAGAGATCAGAACAGATATCCAACTGTTTATGAAATTTAACAAAAAGTAGCACGCAAATATCAACTCCTTAGAGACACAACAAAGGCAGCACTCAGAGGAAAATTTATAGTGCTGAGTGCCTACAACAGCAGGTTGGAAAAATGGCAAATCAACTAGTTAATATCTCACTTTAACCTCCTGGAAAAAGAGCAACAAACCAACCCTAAACCCATTAGGAGAAAGCAAATTATTAAAATCAAAGCAGAAATAATTGATTTGGAATAAAAAAAACCTATAGAATCAACAAAACAAGGAGTTGGTTCTTTGAAAGAATTAACAAAATTGACAAGCCCTTAGCAAATCTTACCAAAAAAAGAAGAGAGCATATCGAAATAAACAAAGTCGCAGATGAAAATGGTAATATCACGACAGAAATTACCAAGATCCAGAATATCATCAGGGAATACTTCTCAAACCTTTACGCCAACAAAGTTGAGAATCTACAAGAAATGGATGAATTCCTAGACAATATTAACATACCCACACTGAACCAAGAAGAGCTAACCCAACTCAACAGGCCTATTTCAAGCTCTGAAATAGAAATGGAAATTAGACAACTTCCACTTAAAAAGAGCCCAGGGCCAGAAGGATTCACAGCTGAATTCTATAAGGTCTTCAAAGCAGAGCTCACACCAATATTCCTCAAGCTCTTCAACGAAATTGAAAATGAAGGTTCTTTACCAAACTCATTCTGTGAAGCCAGTATATCCCTCATCCCCAAACCAGACAGAGATTCATCAAAGAAAGAGAACTATAGACCCATTTCTTTGATGAACATCGATGCAAAACTTCTCAACAAAATACTGGCCAACCGTCTACAACAACTCATCAAAAAAATTATACACTATGATCAAACTGGATTCATCACAGGGAGGCAAAGCTGGTTCAACATACACAAATCAATTAATATAATTAGACACACCAACAGGAGCAAGGACAAAAATCACATGATTGTCTCAATAGATGCGGAAAAGGCATTTGACAAGATCCAAAACCCCTTTATGTTAAAAGAAGTGGAGAAACTAGGAATCCATGGAACATTTCTGAATGTAATAAGGGCTGTGTATGAGAAACCCACCGCCAGTATTATACTTAATGGTGAAAATCTAAAGCCATTCCCTCTAAAATCAGGAACGAGACAAGGATGCCCACTCTCTCCACTCCTTTCTAACATAGTACTAAATTTCCTAGGCAGTGCAATAAGGCAAGAAGCAAGCATAAAGGGGATCCAAGTAGGGAAAGAGGAAATAAAACTATCCCTCTTTGCAGATGACATGATTCTGTATTTAAAGAATCCTATAGACTCTACTCCCAAGCTCCTTGAGCTGATTCAAAGCTTTGGAAGGGTAGCAGGCCATAAAATCAACCCTCACAAATCAACTGCCTTCCTTTACGCCAACAGTGAGAGGGACGAGGCAATAACCAGGAAAGAAACTCCTTTCACAATAACCTCAAAGAAAATAAAGTACCTAGGAATTAGCTTAACTAAGAATGTAAAGGACCGTTTAGATGAAAACTTTAAAACCCTAAAAAAGGAAATTAAAGCAGAACTAAGGAAATGGAAAAAGCTCCCATGCTCCTGGATTGGAAGAATCAACATTGTGAAAATGACAATCTTGCCAAGGGCTATCTACAAATTCAATGCAATACCTATCAACATCCCAATGTCATTCTTTAAAGAAATAGAAGAGGCAATTCAAAATTTCATATGGAACAATAAAAGACCCCGTATAGCAAAAACACTTCTTAGCAGAAAGAACAGCGCTGGAGGAATTTCAATTCCAAACTTTAGACTCTATTACAGAGCTATAATTGTCAAAACAGCTTGGTACTGGCACAAGAACAGGTCTGAGGTCCAATGGAATACAACTGCGGATCCACATATTAAACCACAGACCTATGGTCACCTAATCTTTGACAAGAGAGCCAAAAAATAGAATGGAAGAAAGATAGCCTCTTCAACAAGTTGTGCTGGCAGAACTGGTTAAGCACCTACAGAAAACTAAAGTTGGATCCTTCTTTGTCACCTTGCAGTAGAATTAACTCCAAATGGATCAAAGACTTGGAGGTAAAAGCTGACACACTGAAAAGTTTACAGGAAGGAATCGGAGATACACTAGGCCTCCTTGGCACAGGTCGAAACTTTCTTAATAAGGACCAAGAATCACAACAAATCAGAGAAAGGCTGGATAAGTGGGACGGCATTAAACTGCAGAGCTTTTGTATGGCAACGGATATAGCTAGTAAACTAATCAGGAAGCCTACAGAGTGGGAGAAGATCTTCACCAACCAAACAACGGACAAAGGCCTCATATCTAAAATATATCAACAACTCAAAAAATTGAATCACTCCAAAACGAACCTCCAAAGTAACACTCATCCCATTAAAAAATGGGCCAAAGACTTCTCTGAAGAAAAAACAAAAATGGCCTATTAACACATGAAGAAATTCTCTACATCTCTGGTCATAAAAGAAATGCAAATCAAAACAACTATAAGATTACACCTCACAACAGTTAGAATGGCCAGGAGCAGGAAAACGAATGACAACAGATGCTGGAGGGGATGTGACCAGGAGGGATCACTACTACACTTTTGGTGGGAGTGCAAACTCGTTCAACCACTATGGAAAGCAGTGTGGCAGTGCCTCAAAAGGCTAAACACAGAACTCCCCTATGACCCAGCAATTCCACCACTTGGCATTTACCCAACAATCCAGAAACAAGGGCATACTAAACCCACTAGCACAACAATGTTCACTGCAGCACTATTCACCATAGCAAAGATATGGAACCAACCCAGATGTCCCTCAGTTGATGACTGGATCAACAAGTTGTGGTATTTGTACACAATGGAATTCTCTGCTGCTGTCAGAAAGAATGACATCTCCCCATTTGGTAGGAAATGGAAAAAATAGAACAAATCATATTAAGTGAAATAAGCCAGACTCAAAGGAACTTAGGCTCAGTGGTTTCCCTCATTCGTCATAATCATTAGAAACCTTGGGCTCTACTAGCAGAGATTTGCCATAGAGCAAAAGGGCATATATAAGGCCATATAATGTGAAGCTAATTGAAAGGACCTCCAGAATATTGAAACAAAACCACATAATGAATGATTGTTGTCCTTAATGTACTATGTTGTCTCTCATCTCCGTTGCTGTCCCTTGGTTATCCCATATTGGTATAGTATCTCACATTGTTATCTGATATATTGAATTTATTTGTATTTGGATATTTGAAATTTGATAGGGAAGGGGGGAAAACCAAGATGGGTGGGGGGTGTGGGGTTGGAGGGAAATGGGTACCAAGACATGTGAAAGGGTATCAATTTATGTGAATTAATGCACCTTCTATCTGGCAAATATCATGTAACCGTTTTACTAATTACAATAAAAAATGAAAAAAAAGAAAGTTGTAGTGTGTGGGGAGGATGATGGGGTCAAATACATTTCTTCTTAGAAATATACCTCATCTGGTTGCCCTGGATTTTCCTGGCCTTCTTAGAGAAAGGCCTGTTATACTGGACTTGTGGCTTGGCAATGATCTAGCATGTACATCTTCCAGTAAGACATCCACAACTTCCATGCCTGAGACTCGAGTTTCCTGACCTTTCGCAACAGCACAGCAACATCTTTCTTCCTCCTGAGCCACAGGCCAAGTGAGCTGGCTTGAGTTGGTTGTTAGTTACAGTGGCTTGGTTACCAGGGTTCCATATTCTGTTCCATTGTGAGGGAGGCAGGGTCACCTAGCAGTGCCCAATGACCAAAGATCCTTGCTCACAGAAGATCTCACCAAAGACATACTGGAGGCTGAATCTCTCCTCCAATCTCACAATATACATGTGGATGTAGTAAACAGCACATCTTATTTGTCCATCCCAATGTCTTCCACTAGGCCCTACTACCGGTCTGGTCTCAGGCTCAAGGAGCCTTTCTTAGGTAAGACCCAAACTTAAGGGTCAATATTGCTCTCATCTTTTACCAACATTTGCTTCACAGTGCCTTCTCTGCCTGCATTTTGCCCCTTGTCGAATTTTTTTTGTTTTTGCTAGTCTTGGGACTTGACCTCAGAGTGTGAACATTGTTCTTGGGCTTTCTTTAGGCTTTAGCTGTACCACCGAGCCACAGCACCACTTGCAGCGTTTTCTATGTATGTGGTAATGAGGAATTAAACCTGAATCTTTTTGCGTGGTAGCGAAGGACTCTACCACTAGGTCAAACACACAGGGCATCTTGCACATATTTTTGACGTCAATCTACTAGGATATTATTAGGTTTCTGTATCCTAATCAAATTTTTCCTGATGATTAGCTTTGCTGTCATGTGGAAAAAATGCTAGAGGGAAAAACACAGAAGAATTAGTGAAATTTAAAAAAAGCATTACACACATAGATAAGTGTTCATTCTTTGTAGGAGAAAGGATATTTTGATATGATGATGATGACTTTATAATTACTATGTCAGGGTTGAGAGTTTGGCATAGTGGTAGAGTGCTTGCCTAGCATCCATGAAGATCTGGGTTTGATTGCTCAGTATCACATAGATAGAAAATCTAGATGTGGCACTGTGGCTCAAGTGGCAGAGGGCTAGACTTGAGAACACCCGAGGACAGTGCTCAGGCCCTGAATTCAAGCCCCAAGACTGGCAGACAGAAAAAAGAAAATAAAAATGCTTTTACGAGCTAATTCACTCACAGCATTGGCTTCTGAAATCTTCGCTTCTGCATCTTGTGAAATACCCCTTTCCCTCAACGTAGACAAGAAAAACAGATCCATCTCATGGTCCACTGTGAGGCCACTGGTTGGGCTAAGAGCTAGTCGTGAAGCAACACATAAGTTTTATTCTAATACATTCCAAACTTTGTACTCAAATATGCTACCTGTTTACCAACTTAGGTCAGTTATCCTTATGCTATACCTTTTCTTCATGACTACAATATTCTTACACTCCTACGTTAATCCTCTTGTACCTCCCCTGACCTCTCTCATTCTTTTTTTCTACCTCTGGACCTCTGCTCGTCTTTCAACCCTTATACTGCACGGATCTACACTTGATGGCTGTTGAGCAATATTGTATATGTAGGTGCTTAATTGTTCTCTAGGCCCATAGGGACTTAAAGACAATAGAGATTGGATTGAGAGGCTTATTGTTTTGGGTATAAATCATTTATCAGTGGTTTTATTACACAGGTCTGTAAGTGCACAAAAAGAAAGAGTGATAATACCAATCAAAACTTGTGAACATCTAGTGTCTGCCGCTACAGAGGTCTAGGTTGGTGATATCTGAAAAACTATAATCGTATTTAGTAGTAATCCTGCTCCCATTTTCAAATGGGCTGAACAAGAAACTCAAGAAAAATGTCAAATCTAGAAACAACATCCCCCACCCAATGTAAACAGACAATGGAACAGTCACTGGCACACCTAGAGGAGTGTCTTCCAAGTGCTACACAAATGCAATTGATAAACACCACTAATTGAAAATGTGAAAGAGATAATGGAGGAAGCCATAGCTGAACAAGAGGAAAGCATAAGCAAGGTGATAAGTGAAAAAGAAGAAGCCATAAAGGAGGCCATAATAAAGGTTTTTCAAAGAAAGATGGATGAATTCATAGAATCCACAAATCAAAATGTGACCAAACTCCAGCAAATGTCCAAAGAAAATAAAGCGACTGAGCTAAGCATTCAAAAGGAAATCAAGGAGATAAAGAAATCCATACATGATCTAAAACAAGAGATGCAAGGCATCAAATGTGAGCAATTAGAAGCAAGGGAGATGAAAAATAAAGTAGATAATTTTGATAGCATGTTAGACAACGCAGAGGAGAGAATTTCCGGGGCTGAAGACAATTTAGGTATTATAGAGAAAGAACAGAAAATGAGTCAATCCAAATCTAGGAAATATGAGAGAGCGCTTCAGGAGGTCCAAGATACAATTAGGAAGCCTAATTTAAGGCTAGTTGGTATTGAAGAGGGCGTGAAGAAAGAGGTCAATGGTATTGGAAATATACTTCAGGGAATCATCTCAGAGAATTTCCCAGATATCCAGAAGGGCAGGCCCATCCAGATATGAGAAGCTTTTAGAACCCCAAACAGACCTGACCAGAAAAGAACATCCCACCGCCACATTGTGATCCGAACTGGATCAATAGAAACGAAAGGAAAGATCCTAAAGGCAGCCAGGGAAAAGGGATCAGTAACCTATAAAGACAAACCAATGAGAATAACCCCAGATTTCTCAGCAGAGACCATGCAAGCATGAAGTGACTGGAAGCATATATGTCATGCCCTTAAATCAAATAACTACCAACCAAGAATATTGTAGCCAGCTAAGCTCTCATTCATAACTGAGGGAAGAATAAAAACATTCCATTCCTGGGAAAAGCTGCAACAATATGTTTAAACAAAACCAACACTACAGAGAATTCTCAACGATGTTCTATACATAGAAAACCAAGATAAATGCAATATAGGGAAAGAAATGGCACCTAAACAGCATACCATCTAAGGACCACAAGAACTGTCAAGACACAGGCCCTACTAAAAGCTTTTAAAAATGGTAGGAACTAATAAATATCTCTCAATCCTAACTCTCAATATCAATGGACTTAACTCTCCAATTAAACGGCATAGGCTGTCTAGTTGGATCAAAAAGCAAGAGCCATCATTCTGCTGTCTTCAAGAGACACATCTTACCCAAAAACAATCATCTTTTGAAAGTGAGAGGTTGGAATAAACTCTATCAAGCTAACTGCCCCCTTAAACAGGCTGGAGTTGCCATCCTCATATCAGATACAGTAGACTTCAAACTAAAATTAGTAAGAAAAGACAAAGAAGGTTACTACATACTACTAAAGGTATCTTTCCTCGAGCAAGACATAACGATCCTAAATATTTACACACCCTTTTGAAGATTCTCAAAATATTGAAGATTCTGTCAGTGTAAGTTAGATTCCGGCATTGATATTAAATAATGCAATGAGTAGGGATTTATATTTGAAGTATCACTGTTGAAAAAATCTAACACACATTCGCTTAGTATTTGCTTTTGATTTCCCAAGAAGTTCAGTACAAGCTAACATGTGTGGCATATATCGACTGGGAGAAATGATTCAGAATATGTGACTCATTTCAACAGGAGTCAGTGAAAAGGTACAGAAGCAGGATACCCATATTGTGGTAATTTGTATCTTTTGCATATTTTTTGTTTGTTATTAATTCCATTTGTAGTGTACATTTCTAGGCAAAAACTTTTAAAATGTTTCCAAACAATTTGTTATTTCAACAGCAAAAAAAGACATTCATATGCCTGATAAAATTCACAGAATCCAAATTTTTCCATATTATTTTTTGTTTTTTGTTTTTTGTTTTTTTGGTTGGTCATAGATCTTGAACTCAGCCTGGGCACTATCCCTGAGCTCTTCAGCTCCAGGCTACCACCTTACCCTGGAGCCAAGCCCCACTTCCCATTTTATAAAGTTAAATTGGAGATAAGAGTCTCAGGTCTTTTTGTGCCAGGATGGCTTTAAACCTTGATCCTCAGATCTCAGCCTCCTGAGTAGCTAGGATTATAGAAGTGAGCCACCACCTCATCATGCTCAGCTTTCTGTTTTTTTTTTTAAACAAGCCCTTTGGCTGGAACTCGGTCTGAGCACTGTCCTTCAGCTTTCCTCAAGCCTAGTGATCTTCTACTTGAGCCACAGCACTACTGGTTTTTTCTGTGTATGTGGTACTGTGGAATTGAACCTTCGTCTTCATACAAGCACTCTACAACTATGCCAAACTCCCAGCCCCTCCACATTAGTTTTTATGATAGATCTTTCCATGCATCTAGGATGGCTAGAAATCCTTCTTGAGTTTCCAAAGATCAGGGAGTATAGGTGTGTCCCACCCTGTGTGGCTACATAACCATAGTTTAGGGTACAGTTCTCTCTTCATTCTACCCATCTAGAGCAATTTTCATCTTCCATGTATAATCATTAAACATTCAGCTCCTGTTCCTCTCTACTCCATTCTCTGGAACCATCGTGCTTTTTGGCTCTAAGGGTTTGTTGATCCTTGGAAGCTCTGGAAGGGAAAACATACCCTAGCTCTTCCTTTATGACTGCTGTATTTTTAGTTAACTGTAATGAAGATTCATCTGTAAAATATAGTAAAATGTTCTTCCTTTTCAATGCATTGTTTTGCATATTTCTATCTTTTGATTATTATTAATAGTTGTGAATGGATCCTCCACATATTTGTTCTAGTCTCTGCTTTCTCTTCCGTTAGGTACAAATCTAGAAATAGAAGTGTTGGACCTTATTTCTATGTAATTCTATATTTAGTACTTTTTTAGCACTCTCCACGCAATTTTTGATTGTTTTATATTCCTTGCAGAACTATTCCAAAGTTCTACTTCTTCTCACTACCTTCCCAGTAAGAGTTAGACTTTGAAAGTTGTTTTTTTGTATGCGTGTGTGTGTGTGTGTTTGTGTGTGTGTATGTGGATCTTTTTGTTTAAACTATATTTATATTAACATATTTAAAGTAATGATTTCATTGTAATTTTAATTTTTCTCATGACTGTTAATATTGAACTTCTTTCTACATTTTGAACTACTATTTCTATATATTCTTTTTAGAAAATCCTCTCCAATCTCCAATTTTTTTCCCTTTTTTTGTGGGGTAGTGGGGAAAGTCATGGGGCTTGGACCTTGGGCCGTGAGCTCTTTAGTTTAAGGCTATTGTCCTACCCTGAGTATTGCCCCTCAGTTCTTCTGCTCACAACTCCCTACCCCTCTTCCCATTATATACAGAACAAAGGTCATCCTCAGTCTTTTTGAAAAAGTAAAACATACAGTAAATTTGTAGTATAAAACAGCAAGAAATAAATTTCTTGCCAGGTGCAGTGACTTCTACCTGTAATCCTAGCTACTCAGATATAAGGCTGATATCTAAAGATTTGGTTCAAAGCCAGCCTGGGCATAAGAAAGTCTATGAGACTCTCATCTACAGTTAACCACTAGAATATGGGAAATGGCACTGTGGCTTCATACGTAGGGTGATAGCCTTGAGTTGAAGAGCTCAGGAACAGTGCCCAGGCCCAGGGTTCAAGCCTTACAAATCCCCCAGCCAAAAAAAAGAAAAAAAAGTTTCTTCCCCAAGTGACTATTATGCCAGACATAGAATATTAACATTCTGGTGTACTTCACAGTATTATTACTTGATACCCTAAGATTTTGCAATATTCTCACAGTACCAGCATATGTCATCATATAATGTAGTTCCTTTTCAATGGAATAATTCCATTTATAACCTAAATCTACTCCCCCGACTTATTTTTGTCGATACCACAATTGCTCTATCATGATATGCCACAAGCCATTAAACATTTTATGGTGGGTAATTGGAAAGGAGTCTCATGGAATTTTGTGCCAGGCTGGCTATGAACCATGGTCCTCAGCTCTCAGTCTCCTGAGTAGCTAGGATGACAGGCGTGAGCCACCAACACCTGGCTTGCCTTTTTATTTTTTTGTGGGTCTTGGGACTTGAACTCTGGGCCTAGGCACCATCCCTAAGCTTTTCAGGTAAATATTTCATGTAAGTCTAAACATTTAAGTAAAGGAATAAAATTCCAACAAAAAAAGAATAAAATTCCAGACATGGTGTGCTTATAACTCAGTGCTAATTACTTGATGAAAATGTGCCATTCCAGAAGATGGTGTCATTTGATGATGTAGCTGTGGATTTCAGCTGGGAGGAGTGGCAGCATCTGGACAATGCTCAGAGGACCCTGTACAGAGATGTAATGCTGGAGACCTACAGCAACCTGGTGTCCTTAGGAGAGCAAAAGTCAAATTCACTTGCAAGGCCAAGTGCCTTGATATTTTGCAGATACGTGAATGTTTATCAAACTTTCAATACTATTTAAATGAAATATTCCAGGCCCTGAGAAGTATCATTACTTTCTAAAGAAAACCTAAGGTAATTTTGTACTCATTCTTCAGGATACATTCAGGATACTTTGACAACAGTTCTAAATTATGTTTCCTCTAATGGAGATGACATTCCAAACTTACACAGTAATTGTAAGTGGATAAACAATCCAGAATAGAATATATATCATTATTGGAAATAGGATCTACAAATCACTAAACAGTGAGTTTATAATGGAAACCTGGCACTAGGTGCAATGTTTCATGCCTGTAATCTTAAAATATTAGGAGGAAGAAATCTAAGAATTCTAATTTGAAGCCAGCAATGGCATAAAAATTGCCATGAAACTCTATAACTCCAAGTAACCCCTCAAAAATGTTAGTGGAGTGTCAAGAGTTTGACTTTGTGGTTGAGTGCTTGCCTAGCAAGCATGAAGACCTATGCATGTAAGTGGAGCTGGGACTCAAACTGGTATTTTTCTAGCCTTGAGCAAGACAGTTAAGTTTATGCCATACAAAATGAATCCAGAGCTGGGTAAAAGTCAACCATGGAGCCAGTGAGAAATGAGAAAAAAGATTTAATAGATAACTTGTGAGTAGGATGTCTGCGAACTTAAAGCAATGATGACACAGAATAAGCAATAATTCTCTACTGTTTCTAATTTACAGGGCCCTGTGTTCCCAAACCTGTATTAATTGACAAGCTAGAGCACTGTGCAGAACTCTGGATAGGAAATTCCTCTGACAAGAATATCACAGGTGAGTGAATGCATCTTCATATTGATGTTGGAGCCTGAGCCCCATTGGTAAGTTCATGTTGTGATGTACTGAGCAATAATATTCTTAGTTACCCTAAATCCTGTGTGGAACCTATGGAATTCTTTGTGAATGAATCAAGAATCATTTTCTTTTCCCAATTCTATGCTTGGTCTCAGGGCCTGAGCATGGTCCTTGGGTTTTCTCAAGGCTAGCTCTCTACTTCTTGAGTCATAGCACCACTTCTGGCTTTTTCTTTGTATGTAGTACCAAGGAACTGAACCAGGTCTTTGTGCATGCTAGCCCAAACCCCCGGCACCAAGAATCATAGGGTGATATAATGAATTCTATGTGGCAGTAGAGTTAAAGTTAGATTTCACTGTAGAAATCACTGTGAAACAAAATAAAGTGAGAAAGCCATGAGCCCGTGGCTCATGCCTGTAATCCTAGCTATTTAGGAGGCTGAGATCTGAGGATCAAGGTTCAAAGACTAACCTATCACAAAAACACCTTAGACTCTTCTCTCCAGTGAAACAATAGAAAATGAGAAATGGGGTTGAGGCTGAAGACATGGGGCAGAAGCCTTGAGCTGAAGAGCTCAGGAAGAACAACCAGGTCTAGAATTCAAGTCCCATGACTGCAAAACAAGAAAGAAAGAAAGAAAAAAAGAAAGAAAGAAAGAAAGAAAGAAAGAAAGAAAGAAAGAAAGAAAGAAAGGAAAAAGAAAGAAAGAAAGAAGAAAGAGAGAAGAAAGAGGGAAGGAAGGAAAGGAAGAAAGAAAGAAAGAAAGAAAGAAAGAAAGAAAGAAAGAAAGAAAGAAAGAAACTTCATTTCTTTAAAACTAAGACTATAAATGATTGAGCAAACAAGGAATAAGTCAGGGCATTATTCTCTGATAAGGATAATATCTTTTTGCTGGTAGGAAGAGACTGGTATTCAGAACCAGACCTTTCCACCAGAAATTGAGCCTAGTGATAGAGTGCTTGCCTAGCATGCACAAAGACACAGGTTTGATTCCTTATTACCACATACATAGAAAAAGCCAAAAGTAATGACTTCATTGGTAGGGTTCTAGTCTTGAGAAAACCCAAGGACAGTAGTTAGGTCCTAAGTTCAAACCCAAGAATGGAAGGAAAAAAAAAACAACAAAGTTTCAATCAACATAAGAAAATTACCTAGACAATGAGCTGGAGATTTTCTGGTCTTCCATGGTTCTGAGAGACAGGAGTGTTAGAAAAGGAATTTTTATAAGAGTTCAAATGGAAAGAAACAAATTTCAAAATTCCCACAAATACCTAAATTCAGACTTTAGTGAGAAGTTGTAACTGAAGGGATATAGGTGTAAGTCCTTACTCTCAAGAATCGTTCTTGCTTGGATCAAAGGCAAACAGACATATAAACCAAACTTGTGGCCGCTGAATCTAGAAAAAATTCGTGTTCCTCACTTAATGGTTAATAAGCAAAGAGCATTAAAACTGGGTAAGGTAATCGTATCTGCTACACAGGAGCTGAGACTCTTATCTGTAGTTAACTCTAGAAAACAGGAAGTGGGGCTGTAGCTCAAGGATAGGGGTTATAGTCTTCTGCTGAAGTGTTCAGGGACAGGGCAGAGGCCTATGAACTACAAAAAAGAAAAGAAAAGAAAAGAAAAGAAAGTTTTAAAAAGATGCAAAACAGCACAATATTTAGATTATTTCTCAAAAATAAAACAAAGGCAGCTATTCCTCAATGTATAAACAAAATAGTATTTGAAAAAAAACAGCTGCAGGTATATTATAGGTAGTACTCAGCTTAAAACTGTAGCAATACACAGTTGGGTAATTTCAATAAATATTTCCTGTGATATAAAAAGAGAACTAAAACACAGAAAAACATTATTGGTCATTGTAAAATATCATTTTCTTAATATGTTAGGGAGAAAAACATATATTTCTCACAAATCAATTTCCACTTTTATATTTTAAAATATCTAACACTTAGGATGGGAAAGTAAAGTCATTACCTTTACAGTAAGGAATATTTGTATCTCATGTATGTTTGTGTGTTATTTTCTATGACTCATTTTAGATGTCCAGGTAATGGAAAATGTGTTCAAGACCTGCCAGGAAAGTCCACATGAATGTCTTTGTGAAGTAGCAGTTGCAAGTAGTATCGAAGTGGAGGAAAACGTGAGATTAGCAACAACTTTAAATTTGAGCTCTACACACAATCCAGAGCTGATTAGTAATAACGGTAACAACTTAGGGGTGAGGACTGAGGAGTTCATTAAGTGTCAGAACATGCTTCTGTCTCCTAAGCCTGATGAGATGCATGCTGCATATAGATCTCATATGTCTCCTGTTCTTAAAAAATCCATCGGATATTCAGAGCATTTTATTCATGATTGTGACAGTCCAAAAGATCTGCAGTATCATAATTCTGTTCTCCCTGCCCAAGAAATTCTTCATGGAGGGAGGAAAACTGCTAAATGTACTGTGTGATGAAAAATATTGTACTTAACACCGACCATCACTACACATCTGAAAATGTACACAGGAGAGACTCCTCATACATGTAGTGAATGTGAGAAATCTTTCAGTAATGAAATACGCCTTACAATACCTCAGAGCAAATATCCTGAGATATGTGATGCGTACATCAAGTGTGAAAATTAATTTCTGAGAAGTCAGACCTGACGCTCCAACCTCAATCTCCAAGAGAAGACAAACCTTATGAATATGAGGAACGTAATAAAATTTCTGCCCAGAATTCAGCTCTCAGCACACATCAGAGATCTCACACAGAAGAGAAATCTTATGAATGGGATAAATGTGGGAAGACTTTTAGACTGAAATCATACCTCACTTTGCACCAGAGAAGACACACAGAAGAGAAACCTTATGAATGTAACAAATGTGAAAAGTCTTTCACCCAGAAGATACACCTTCGAGTTCATCAAATAACACACACAGGAGAGAAATCTTATAAGTGTAATGAATGTGGAAGTCTTTCCAAGGGAAGGGAAAACTTCGTGTTCATCAGAGAATACACACAGGAGTGAAACCTTATGAATGCAACCAATGTGTAAAGTCTTTCAGACAGAAATCTTCCCTCAAATTGCATCAAAGAACACACACAGGAGAGAAACCTTATGTGTGCAACAAATGTGGAAAGACCTTCAAGTGGAAGTCATATCTTGATGGGCATAATAGAACACACACAGGAGAGAAAACTTATGCATGTAGTGAATGCGGAAAGTCTTTCAAATTTAAGGTAAAACTCCATGTTCATCAGAGAATATACTTAGGAGAAACACCTTATGAGTGTAACATATGTGGAAAGTCCTTCACACAGAAGCTAAACCTCAACATGCATAAGACAATTCAAACAGGAGAAAAACCTTATGAATGTAACCGATGTGGAATGTCTTTCAAATGGAAGTCTTCCCTCAAATTGCATCAGAGAACACACACAGGAGAGAAACTGTACGAGTGCATCAAATGTGGTAAGACCTTCAGATGGAAGTCACATTACAGGAGGCATAACAGAATTCACACATATTAGAAACCTTAGGAATATAACCAAAGTTGAAAGTCTTTCGTGCAGTATTCACCCTTCAGGAAGCGTAAGAGAGTTCACACATATGAGAAGCCTTAGCAATGTAATAAATAGGAAAGACTTTTTAGTCTGTGGAAGAAAACTCAGCTTGTGTCACAGAACCAACACAAGATCAAACCCTTAATGAATGTAGCAAATGTTCAGTCTTTTCCCCAGAAGGCACAAGTCAAGATTTATCACTGAAAACCCACAGGATAGAATCCTATGAATAAAATGAAAGGGAATTTTTTTTGAAGAACTGATAGTTGAGTTTTCATGATACCACACAGACACAGGATAAAAATCGTATGAATATAAGAATATGAAAAATCCATCATGAACGCATGACTAAGTATAAAATGCACATAGGAGAGAAAAACATTATCAATATTACAAATGTGGAAAGTGTTTGACCTGGAAGGCATACTTCTGTGTTCATCACAAACCTGATTCCCATAGAAGAAAAGAAAACTAATGAATAGAACAAATGTGCAATGACTTTTAATCAGAAGTCAATCTTCAGTACATTTCAAAACATACACAATAGAGAAATAGAGAAATTCTGAGTAATGAAAAACATTTAGCTATATATAGAATCTCTGTATATGGGAGCATTAGGGTAAGTCTTCTAAACAAATTCAACCTTCAGCAAGCATTAAGAGCACTCACAGAAGAAATAATAGCATGTAGGAAAACCTTTGTCAGAAACCTCTAAAAGCTGACTGTGTGGCTTAGTGGTAGAGTGCTGACCTATCAAGGATGAAGGCCTGGGTTAGATTCCTCAATACTACGTGAAAAGAGCAAGCCAGAAGCAGCACTGTGGTTCAAATTGTAGAGTGCTAACCTTGAGCAAAAGTAGCTCAGGCCCTGAGTTCAAGCCTAAGGATTGGAGAGAGAGAGAGAGAGAGAGAGAGAGAGAGAGAGAGAGAGAGAGAGAGAGAGAGAGAGAGAGAGAGAGAGAGAGAGAGAGAGAAGAGAGAGAAAGAGAGATAAACAGGAACTTCTAAATTTTACAGAGATAGAGAAGGAGAGAGACAAGGAGACAGAAACTAATTTCTAAACTTTACAGTCTTTCTATTTCCTTACAAATTCGTCTATGTCATTCTTTCTGACAGAAGCACAGAATTCCATTGTGTAAAAATACCATATTTGATCTACTCATCAACTGACGGGCATCTGGGTTGGTTCCATACCTTTGCTATAGTAAATAGTGCTGTGATAAAGGTTATTGTTCTAGTGAATTTCGTATGTCCTATCTGGACGATTGGCAAGTAGTGAAATTGCTGGATCACAGGGGAGCTCTATGTTTAGTCTTTCCATTGTACTTTCCATAGTGGTTGAACGAGTTTGCAATCCCACCAGCAGTGTAGTAGTGATCCCTCCTGGCCACATCCACTCCAGCATACGTTATTAGTTTTCTGTATCTTGGCCATTCTAACTGGACTGAGGAGGAAAAGGGAAAGAGTAACTGAAACTTTCTCTCCTTACAGATGACATGATTCTGTATTTAAAGAACCCTATAGACGCTACTCCGAAACTGCTTGAGCTGATATAAAACTTTGGTAAGTTAGCAGGGTATAAAATTAACCCTCAATGTCAACTGCCTTCCTATATGCCAACAAATGAGAGGAATGAGGCAAGAATCAGGATAGCAACTCATTTTGCTATCAAAGAAAATAAAATACCTAGGAATTAACTTAGAATGTAAAGCACCTTTTTGATGGAACTATAAACCCTGGAGAAGGAAATTAACGCAGAACCGAGGAAATGCAAAAACCTATGCTCCTGCTTTGGAAGAAGTAATATTGTAAAAATGGCAATCTTGATAAGGACTATCTACAAATTCAGTGCAATATTCATCAATATCCCAATGTCATTCTTTAAAGAAACAGAAGAGGAAATCCAAAATTTCACTTGGAATAATAAAAGACCCCTTATAGTCTGTCTTCTTGCATGATACATAATGTTTAATCTCACCTTCTCCACCAAAATCTCACCTTTCTCATTGAGACATAGGTGGCCCTGTTTACTAGCAGCAAAGGCTCAAACGCGCAATTTCAGGTGTCACCACTGCCTCTGTTACTGTGTAGATCCAACTCTGTCATCGATTCTGAGGTCTGCTCTGGGAGTCTTGGTCACAAGTTGTTCTGTGGCATCTGCTGCCAGCCTGTGCCTATTTGCTTCCTTTTCCTCCAGCAGCCTACAACAGGGAATGAAGTTCAGGCGCTGATGCTCTCCTTCATATGCAGGGCAGGAAGAGCCCAACCCTCCCTCATCTTCCTCTTCCAATTTTTGGGAAAAAATGTGCTGGCAGAAGTCCTCAGGTGTGGGGCATGGCTGATCCACACTTTTAATACAGGCTGGTCAGGAGGCTGAGATCTGAGTATGGAAGTTCCAAGTCACCTAGAACAGGAAAGTCTGATAGATTTTTACTACCAAAAATAAAAAAAAGCTGGGAATGGAGTTTGGGCTCAAGTGGTAAAGGGCTAGTCTTGAGTACAAATGCTTAGTGCCCAGGCCCTGGGTTCAGGCTCCAGCACTGCCAACAACCTCACTTTAGTGAGATTTTAGTTTTATCCATGTAGGCACATCTCACTGGAATCTTTGCTGGTAGAGATAGTCTTCATAATTTTGTCTCAAGGTAAAGGTCCTCCTGGGGTAGTACACAAAAGGTGTCATGGAGAGAGGAGCCCCACTTGCTCCAGGTTTGAAGATGGCATAGGTCAAGCCAGCATGGAGTTGGCACATCAGTCTTTTTCTTAGCACCACCTACAAGTGAATGTCAAATGACATTGATTGTTGTGAGATTGTGGGATTGAAGTGCCCCATTAAGGGCAGTGTTAGCACATCCAAACATGGATACCAGGAATGCTGAAATCTCAAAGCTAAGATTTCTGTTGGCTACAGAAATGCTGGTGTGTCTGTTATTCACTAAAAGTTCAGGTGCAAAGATTCTGAAGCTTGATGCCATGTGTTTATTCCATTTAGTAAAATTATTTTAACGCTCTGTATAAGTTAAAACATTTGATAAGGGTCAGGGGTAGTGAAAACATTGTTCTTGAATTCAGGTGTCTGGCAGGGTAATGGGGGGTGTTGGTGGCTGGGACTATGAAGCTGGAGCTGCTATCAAACCATGGATCATGTTCCTCTTTGTCTGGGAGAAATGACTCCAAAGATGAAATTTGAATGGTGAGGAAAAGATGATGATGTACTCAGGAAATTTCTCCTAAACAAATGCTCATGTGGAAGTAGGATGGGGGCTGGGCATATCTGAGGCAGAGCTTAAGGGGGCTTCTCATGGCGTTGAGAACGTTCCTTGCGACTTCAAGCATGCAGCAGGGTGTTTTAGACGGCCATTGTGAGATGGATGGAATAAGACTGGAGACAAGATGAATACTGGGATCCTGCAATGCTCTTGCATGAGTGGCTGGTGGCTTACCTGAAAGAACTCATTATGTCTAAAAAAGAAATCAGGAATTTGTTTTGATTAGATAATACCTGTAATCCGAGGCATATTCAGGATCCTGATCTTAGTATTGTGGTTTAAAACCAACCCAGCAAAGGGAAAAATGCATGAGACTCTTACTCCCAGTTTAGAGCAAGAACAAAGATTGAAGTAGAGCTGTGGCTCAAGAGCTAGAGTGCTACCTTGAGCAAAGAAAAGCTAAGAAAAAGCTCCAGGTCTTGAGTTCAAGGCCAGGAATGAAAGAAGGAAGGTTAAAAAAGGGAAGTATGTGAGGAAGGGAAATATATAAATGAAAGAGAGAAGGAACTAGAAATTTAAAACTAGAGAATATTTAAAAGTCATCAGTCCTTCTAAGAAAAGTGTTGGAGTATGGGTTCTATATGTGGTGAACTGGAAGCCCAGCAGTGACTTGTTAACCAAAGAGTCACCATGATGAGCAAAGGATAGAAATCTGCATGAGCCTCTTAGCGGATGGAGTCACAGAAGAGAACCTCAGCTCCCATCCCATAGTTAGAAGTATATAGAGATGGGGAAGTTGGCATCACCTTGATGTCATTGTGTCCATGGAGACTGGAAGCCATGGTTCTGTGAAAGCACAATGTTCTGGTTACTGAGCTGAGAGGCTGAGGAGAGCCAAGTCCTGGCCATGAAGAAATCAGGGTGGCAGCAGAGCAACTCTGCTGCAGTGTGTGCCTGCTTGGCTGTTCTTATTCTGTGGTGGATCAGGCCGGAGCGGGTGATAGTAACTGTTTTGTGGTCACAAGCCCTTCACCAAGAGCTTCCTCTGGGATCCTCATAAGCTACAGGGTGGCTGGTGGTGGGATGTGTGTGGGGTGGAAGTGACAGAGGGATGGACGCATGGCAAGGTGGGTGAAGAGATGAGAGGAATGATGAGAGCCCAGTGCATTGGTTTCCAAGGTTAATGGGTGGGAGGTAGAGAGGCATGATGAAGGAAAGATGGAGGCAGGGGAAGGTGGTGACAGAGTGAGGCCATCTGTAGTGCCAGCCTGGCCATCATCTGAAGCCCATAGGCAGCTTCCTGATCCCTCACTTTGTCCTGCTCCTTGTGGAAGGAATGTCACGTGTACCCAGAACTAGGGGTGGGGCAATGTTAGTAGCACCTGGAGAACCATTGGCCTCTACCTGGGTGAGGGGTGGTTCTGGCTCCCATGCTGGGTGGCCTGATAGCTATGGAACAGATCTCTCCTTAGCTACCACAGTCAGTGGCTTCTCTCCATCTAGGGTTAGGGCACCTGCTCAGCCATCAGGACACCCCATGCCAGGACAGAGGCCTACAATTCAGATGGCAGCACAGGGGTGAAAATGATCTCACCGTAGCCCTAGTTACATGGCTGTCCCTCCATGCAGGTCAGGATGAGCTGGGGGAAGATGTTCTCTGTGTTTTTCCACAGCCTATCCCGGCCTCTTCCTGTGTCTGATTAGACCAAGAGAATACCAGGTTCCCTCTCATAGTCCTGGTTCTTTTTCTTTTACAGTCATGAGGCTTGAACTCAGGTCCTGGGTACTGTCCCTGAGCTCTTTTGCTCAAGGTTGATGCTCTACCATTTGTACCATAGTGCCATTTCCAGGTTTTCCTTTTCATGTGGATCTCTGATATGTCCAGTGCTGTGCCTGCAGGGAGGCACTCACCCCCCAGACAGAGCCACCTCTGCCGTGACTGTGACTGCCCACAACCCTCACACCCACTCCTTGCACACCCCTCGACTCCAGTTTTAGCTCCTCTTGGACTGGGTGTCCATCCTACTCCTTCCTACACTCACAAAGGGTCTACAATTGTCTTCCCAGGGTTCTTTCTTCTGCCAGCCAGAGTACAGACTGTGCACATCTTGACGATCACAGAGCTCAAAGCCAAAGTCTGAGATGCAGAAGGGGGTGACCCAGTAGCTGCACAGGGCCCATGGATCATCCTGTGCATCCCCCGGCCTGTGACTTCCCCCACCCCGTTGGCAGGGAAGCTCTATGCCCTCATCCTGATCCCTGGTCCCCTCCAATTCCATTCTCCCTTGGATTTTGCAGACTGTCTACCATCAGGATCTAAAATTCTATTCATCACTTTATGTCCTTATCACTGATTTGCTACTTTGGCAGGATCTCCCCGTGCCTGGAGAGTGGGCATGTCATGCACTCTTTGTGGAGAAGTTGCCCCAGGAGGAGAAATATGCACATCATGTTAGTGTTGGACAGGGCAGGAGGGGTCCCTAGGATCAGAAGCCACAGGAGGGGTGCAGATGGGGGAATGCTAGGGCCCCCAGGGGACAGTGGGAGTTAGGGCACAGTTGGTTCCTTCTGCAGGGTTGACACCGCTTCACAAACCCAACAGAATGAGGTTCACATTACAGATATCAGAGACAGTGCGGATTGCCAATGGGCACAGGGGTCACTGTCACCCCCAGATGCTGGCTGCATGCTGGGATGCACGCAGAGATGTTTTCAAGATCAGATAATGAGGATGTTGCAGGGTGTAACCATTCTTTTCAGATGGCTCTCTACCTCTCTTGAGCTTCATCTCTATCTTTGGCTTTTTCTTGGCAGTTAACTGGAAATGAGAGTTTCATGGACTTTCCTTTCTGGACTGGCTTCAAACAGAAGCTATGCACAGTTTTCAAACCATACCCTATTGAAGAAGGGAAGCTTGATCTGGTACTTAACTGGGTTGCACTTTGGCTCCGTTTGCTATGCCTCACTGGAGGGGGCTCATCATTTGTAGTCTAAGATCTCATGACCTTCAAAGCCAAATGCTACCTGAAAGTTCAGGGTCCCAGCCTATGTGTTGGGCCTGGGTGAATACATTCTCTGTTATGCTGGGTCATCAACCCATGTTTTAAGCTGGAAGTAGGCAGTGCCACATTTGATAAGGACATCTGCCAGAGATTGAAACCTCATGAAAGCAGATTCTAAATTTGTATTCCATTTCCTGTGGTGGAGAAATCCCCTCCAAGTTAGACAGGCTCACATCCCCCTGCAGGTCACACTCCTAATGCACCCTCGAGTTTCCTCATGGTATTGGGATCTAAGTTTGTAGTCCATGAATTAGCTGGACAAGTGATGACAAACGTGTTGTGGATTAATATGAGAACAATTTAAGAAGCCCTGGAGGAGCATCAACCTGACCCTCTGTGGTGCTATAAATCTGATAGGATGTTCCAGACTGAGAAACAATCACATGGCTTTGTGTTTGGCATCCAGACATGTGAGTGCATGTCTTAGCTGTCAGCCAATACAGAGGAGGACATGAATAAGTGCGTGGAAAGCATCTGTCAGACCCCTGTCTGGGGGCAGGTAGAGAGAACATAGGAAGGTAGATACCATGGCTGTGGTGGGGCCAAAAAAAGGGTAAAAGAGGCAAAGGAACCAGGTACTGGTAGCTCAAGACTGTCATCCAAGCTACTCAGCAGTTTGAGATCTGAGGATCACAATTCAAAGCCAGCCCAGGACAGAAACTCCATGAGACTCTTATCTGCAATAAACTACTGAATGCAAGAAGCTCAAGCTCAGTGACAGCATCCAGGCCTAGCGTTCAAAACCCAGGACCGGCAGAAAAAAGTATCAAAGGACAAGAAGCTGGCCAAAAGTTAGAGGGACTCTATCTTGACAAACAATACAATGGTAAGTTGCACTCAGAAGACTTGCACAAAATCTAGAAATGCCTGAGACCTATCTATGTATGTTTCCTGTTTGTCTAAATACATAAGTTTATGCATTTATATATTAGTATAGAGAGACAGATCAATACATATGACTATACATATATACATAGCCAGACACTTATGGGTGGGTGGTATACTGTGTGAGAGTTTGTGTTTGTCTTTTGTGGATGGGTATCTCTGTTTAAGAAAGATAGAAAATATGTAAATATCTTTAAAAAACTTGATAAAATATAGAGAGACATAAGCTCTTGAGGGAATCTGAAATGACAAGATTATTCACAGGCAGGTTTATCCTTATGGATTCCTCAGCAAGTTTTAATTTTGTTCATTATTTTCTTTCTTTTTTTGAACCAGTGCTAAGGATTTCTCTCAGGGACCAGGTGCTGCCAATTACTAATTTTCTCATGGCTGGTACAAGAGGAACTGAGCCACAGTTCCACTTTTGCCTTATTTATTCGTGTTTAACTGAAGATAAAGATTTCTATCAGTGACTTTCTCTCAGGGGCTGGATTCTAACGAGGATCCCCAGACCTCAGCCTTCTCTATAGCTACAATTAACAATATGAGAACCCAGCACTGGGTTCCAATGCAGAGGGCAAGAAACTGAGTGAATCTCTCAACTCCAATTAGCTATAATAAGCTAGAAGTGAAAGACCAATACCTTTGAGGAAAAGATGCTAAGGGTTATCACACAGGCCCTATGAGTAAGCCCTAAACCCTGTACACAAGTGTGCATGCACACATTGGCAGATACACACACACATGCACACACACAATATCTCAGGCAATATTGTATTTTGAATTAATATCCAAAGATTGGACAACAGGATAGCAAGTAATAAAATCTGTTTTTCTTGTCTACATTGAGGGAAAGGGATAAGTCACTAGATGCAGAAGCGAAGAATTCAGAGGCAAATGCTGTGAGTGAATAACTTGTAAAAAGCACATTTCTTTTCTTTTCTTTTCTTTTGTGTTTTCTGCCATTCCTGGGGCTTGAACTCAGGGCCTGAGCACTGCTCTTGGCTTTTCCCAAGTCTAGCCATCTGCTTCTTGATCCACATTGCCATATGGATTTTTATATGTGTGTGATATTAAGGACTCAAACCTAGATCTTCGTGGATGCTAGGCAAGCACTCTACCACTGGGCCAAACTCTAAACCCTGATAAAGTATTTACAAATAGTCATCATCATATCAAAATATCCTTTCTCTTACAAAGATTGAACACTTATCTATGTCTGTAAGACTTTTTTTTATGTTACCAATGCTTCTGTGATTTTCCCACTTGCATTTTTACAGATGACAGCACAGGTATTCATCAGGAAGAAAAATAGATTAGGATACAGAAACCTAACAACGTCCTAGTAGATTGAAGTGAAAAATATGTGCAAGATGGCCTTTGTATTTACTTTGCTAACTATTAAAGTCTCATTGTTAATATTATGGTGTGCAGTTCTTCAGTCCTTATTATACTGTGTTTTATTGTCCACTTAGAATGTGAGACCTCAGACACCTAGGTCCTGGGTGGGCCAAAAACCAGGCAGGTCTGGTCCCATAGAAGACAACCTTACTGGATATACAGGGAACTATGAAATGCATGGAATCACCAGGAATCCAGGCCAGGCCTCCATGGAAAGACAAGTCAGCTACCAAAGCTTAAGGACAGAGCAGATGCCTGGAAATGTGTTTTGTCAATCGGGAGAAGTGCCAGAGTAACTGTAATATTATGTGGGACTCTGTTCTGTGAGTTCAAGTCTGTTTATATATCCATTGTGCTTTGTACAAATATTTAAGAAAATTAAAACTCCACAACAGCATCAAAAATCTACTTTGGCTTTGAATGTGGCCTAGTTGTAGAGTGCTCGCCAAGTATACAAGAAGACCTTGATTCAATTCCTCGGCACTGCATACACAGAAAAAGCAGATGGGGCACTGTGGCTCAGGTGTCAGAGTGCCACCCTTGAACAAATGTGGCCAAGGACAGTTCCTGGTCCCTCAGTTCAAGCCCCAGGACTAGCCAAACAAGAAATCATACCATTTTCCACACATTTGGAAATAAATCTGTTTTATCTAACCCTACTTCTTTTTTGCCAATCCAGGGTGTGTGCCACCAAGCCAAACTACTGGCCTCCAACCTTACTATTTTGAATCATTTAATTTTGTTACATAATCATATTTCATGCTGTCTGTATTAATACCATAAACAGTATGCTTAGTGTAATAATGTTAAAGGTAAAACATAAGAAATTAATAACTAAAATTCCTTTTTTATTAGTTTTATAGCATTACTACAATTTTATGAGAAAAATTACCTAGAATGTTTATTTTAGAGTTCAAGTAATCCATTTTGATAAATATATCAACCTACATCATTTATTTGAACACATTTTAAACTATTTCTTTCAGGAATGAACATACATATATATTTGTTGTAAATGAAATTTATGACTTGGGGGGAAGGGAAAGAGTAAAGGGGGGAGGGGGTAACAGTGTTTACAAGAAATGTACTCATTACATATGTAACAGCAATCTCTTTGTATATCACCTTGACAACAAATTTTTTGAAAAGTACAATAAGTTTAAATGTCTACTTTGGGCAGAATTTTTTTTTGCCAGTACTGTGCTTAGACTCAGGACCTGAGCACGATCCTTGTTTTTGTTTTTGTTTATTCTTAAGGCGCAAGTTCTATCACATGTGCCACAGCACCACGTGTATCTTTTTTTATCTATGTTGTGCTGAGGAATTGAACTTGGATCTTCATTAATGCTCGGCAAGAACTCTTCCACTAGGCTTAACTTATGGCCCCAGTGGGAAGGAAGTTTTCCATAAAATATGTAGGAAATATGTACACTAAGGAAAAGCCATCAAAAATAGAAGAAAAATTATATACTTAGATAACGACATGCCAGTATTATGGCAGATCTCTGTAATTCTAGCTTCAAGAGTGGCCTATTTGGACCGGGAGTTGGCTGGCGGAAGTAAAGTGCTATCCTTGAGCAAGCCCTAGGACAGTGCTCTGGCCCTGAGTTGAAGCCATAGGACATGCAAAAAATAATAATCTAATGCCCGTGACTGGTGGCTCACCCTGGTAATCCTAGCTACCCTGGAGGATCGAGGTTCAAAGACGGCCCAGGCATAAAATCTGTGAGAATCTTATTTCCAAATAATCCAGAAAATTCAAAATGACAATGTTCCTCAAGTGGTAGAGCTCTTGCCTTGAGCTGAAGAGCTTAAGGTAAACATCCTGGCCCAGAGTTCAAGCCCCATGAGTGAAAAAAAGAAAAAGAAAAAGAAAGCCCTTATCTAAGGCTGGAGTGCACACTAGTGGTAGTTTGCTTGCCTAGTATGCAGAAAGCCCTGTGTTCAATTACTCTGTACCACTTACACCAAAAAAAAGCTGGAAATGATCTCAGAAGGTTGGGTTCTGAAGATCACAGTTCAAAGCCAGGCCAGACACTAAAGTCCATGAAACTGTTACTTCCACTTAAGCACCAGAAAACCAGAAGTGACACACTCGCTCAAGGTGTTTAAGGTTGTAGCCTTGAGCTGAAGAGCCCAGGGACACTGCCCAGGTGCACAATTAAAGTCTTACAACCAAAAGAGAGAGAGAGAGAGAGAGAGAGAGAGAGAGAGAGAGAGAGAGAGAGAGAGAGAGAGAGAGAGAGAGAGAGGCAGAGAGAGAGAGACAGAGAGAGAGACAGAGAGAGAGACAGGCAGACAGACAGAGACAGAGAGAGAGAGAGAGTCATCAAACAGTCAGGCACTGCTTGCTGAAGCGTGTAATTCTAGCTACTGTGGAGGCTGAGATTGGAGGATCTTGGTTCAAAGCCCAAAGCCAGCCTGGACACATATGTTTGTGAGGCTTACATCACCAATTAACTACCAGAAACCAAAAATGGAGCTGTACAGGTAGAGCGCTAGCCTTGAGCTGAAGAGCTCAGGGACAGTGTCCAGGCCCAAAGTCCAAGCACCATGATGAATAGGTGATACCCAAAGTTCTGGACATAATTTTGGAGATATAAACATAACTACATAGACATAAAAATCTAGGATAGACTATACACTCTATAGACATGTGTTTTATTATAGATTAATCTGCATCTATGACATACAAAGACTCAGCTTAATTTTTACTATATTCTAAAATCTATATGCCAGTGATTGTATAGCGATTCCCTTCTTGAATACTTGTTGGTTAAACATGACATTTGAATATGATGTAAAATTCAATGTTAATAATTTTTTTTTAGAAAAAGAGGCTAGAGGTAAATACCACTAATGTACTTGCTCTAAGTGGTACAGAAATTTTCTTAATGAATCAAGGGGTTTTATTACATCTTTATGCAATTATTTTAGTTCTGAGTGTTCTACACTCAGTGCTACTTCTGGAAAGATGATATAGCTGACTGTGTAGATGGTATGAAGACATACTGGCCTAAACGTAGAATAAAGCATTGGTAAGTGGCTGTTAGCTGTCCAGATTCTACTGGAATATGTGGAATGAATTTATTAAGCACAATGCAGGCTCTTAGTCAGATCAGGATCAAGATTATTTGGTTCCATGAGATGAATGAGGAAAGATCAGAAAAATCTACTAAGTTATCCAGATATACTTTTGAAACTAAGGTATCTGGACTCCTTTTTTTTTCTTTCTTGGTGGGGAGCTTGAACTTTGGACCTGGGCAAGGTCTCTTAGTTCTTTTTCCTCAAGGCCAATGCTGTAACAGTTTTAGCCACAACTCCACTTAGTTTTTGGGTGGATAAGTGGAGAGAAGAATCTTACAGTTTTTTTTGTTTTCGTTTTTTGCTTGCAAAGGCTTTGAATCACCTTCTCCCTGGCTAGTAGAATGACAATTATGACCCTCCTGCGCCTGGCTAGTGATTTTTTGAAAATTGGACTTTCTTCCAAATCACTCAACTGGTTCCTAGCAAAGTTTTGAAGACTTACTTAAAAGTGACAGATTTTTGTCACTTGGAGACACTCTGTGCTGAACGTTAGAAATCTACCAGCTGAGTCACAGTGGCACTTCCAGTTTTTGTTTATGTGGTGCTGAGGAATGGAATCCAGGGTTTCATACATGCTAGGCAAGCTACATTTTCAGCCCAAGGTTTTATGTTTTGTTTTTTCAGTGTTGTTGCTTCTAAGCTACTGTATGATGTTCTTTCATTTTCTTTGCTTTTTCCCTCTTTTCTTCTTTTTCCCTTTAGTTTTATTCTCTGTAGTCACTGTGTTGAATTCGGGTACCCTGTGTCTTGTACATAGGTTTATGTGATTTGGGGAATGGAGAGGGTATAATAAAATGGTTAAAAAAAACAAAGGAAAAAGGGTGAACCAATTGAACAGTGATACTTGGAAGACACTAAACGGAAATGAACTGAACAATCTGGGTGGAGAGGGGGCTGAGGGTAGGAAAACAGAGAAAAATGAGGGAGGGGATAACAATTTTCTTAAGAAATGTGTTCATTACTTATGTAACCGTATGCCAACTATATATTGACTTAACAAAAAAAATTAACTTAAAAAAATAATTTAGCCCGGTATGGGGGCTCACACTTGTAAATGTAGCTACTCAAGAGGCTGGGATCCAAGGATAGCAGTTCAAAGTCAGCCTGGGCACTGAAGTCCATGTTACTCTTATCTCCAATTACCACCAGAAACCCAGAAGTGGCCCTATGGTTCAAGGGATAGGGCAGTAGTCTTGAGCTGAAAAGCTCAGTGACAAGACCCAGGTGCAGAATTGCAGTCCCATGACTTGAATGATGAATGATACTAGCCAGGCTCTGTGCGCTCACACTTGGAATGCTATGTACACAGAATCAGGTTTGAATTCAGCCCAAACAAATTGTATGATATTCTGATTTACAGTTCATTACCAAAAATCTGGAAGTGGAGCTGTGGATCAAGGGGTAGAACACTAGCCTGAAGCAAAAAAAAAACATTTAAGGACAGTTCCCAGGCCCTGGGTTCAAGTCCCAGGACTTGCATAAAACAAACAAAATTTGACGCTGAGTCCTCCATCATTTGGTGTTATAGTTCAATATTCTTGATATGCGTCTTAGAAATTAAGTCCCTAGCAAATACTCTCCCCTAAAATTCTGCTTCATAGCTGATTCATAGAATTTCAGCATCATTACTATCACCTTCCAGTTAGCATAGCAGTCTACTACTGAAAATTTAAAGAAAATTTTGAGTAATCCTAATAAATCTGTGTATCATCTGCACACACATCAAATCAGCAGCAGCTATGTTCCACTATTATCTAAATGTATTTAATCCCTTCTTGAGTTAATGAGCCTTAAAGAGTAAAACATTTGTAGTAGTTATGAAACTAACAGTCACCATTCTTCTACCTAATATTGTAATATGAGTTTATAAATGCAAGGACTCTTCTGAAGTGTGCAGAAGATAGCTTCTAATTATAATATTCTCATGAAGTATAGTTTTTTAGAAACATGTTGCTTGCTTTGGGAAAGCAAAGGCAAGGAAAAATGATATAGGTAAGTTCCCTATTTATCAGAAGGAAAATACTATTTGGTTTAGATCAACTTCATTCATTCCGAGCTGATGAAACAAATATTTCAATTCCTAAGGCCAATCACTTCATTGTGATGCACAATTAGCCAGCTTAGATCAATCTTCCAAAGAAGAAAGGAACAAATGAGAAGCAATTAAGGTTTCCAAAATGAACAAGGTGGTGGTGGCAGCTCACAATTGTAATTCTATCTACTCAAGGCATGAAATCCAAGGATCTGGATTAAGTCTGTCTGGGATGAAAATATTCCTGTCTGAAACATCATCTCTGTTATCACAGCCCAGCTGATACACTCTGCCCAACAGGTTCCAAACACCAAAGTCCATCTCCTATCTGAAATACTAGCAAACGTACTCACACATTATTTCCTCTTTGGGAGATAATTGAAACATGTACCAGAAACATTTCCCTGGCTTCAGAGTGGAAGTGGAAATATATACTCACTAGAAGCCCATCTAGTAAATTACAGTCAATCATCTTTCCTCACATCTTGTTAGTTAAATTGAACAATGAGTGTTTGGATCAGAAGAAATGTGTATGAGCATACAGGTTGTAAAAGTACTGTAATCCTAGCTACTCAAGATAAGCTGAGACCTGAGGATTACAGTTCAAAATCAGCCATGCAATAAATTCCATAAGATTTTTACCTCTAATTAACCAGCAAAAAACAGAGCGTTGAATTGTGCTTAAAATGCCACAGGCCTAAGCTTTGCATAAAAGTGCTAAGGAGTATCATTCAGGATGCCCACTCTCTCCACTCCTTTTTAACATAGGACTAGAATTCCTAGGCAGTGCAATAAGGCACGATGCCTACATTTCTCAATGTAATAAAGGCTGTGTATGAGAAACCCACTGCTAGTATTATACTTAATGGTGAAAATCTAAAGCCATTCCCTCTAAAATCAGGAACGAGACAAGGATGCCCACTCTCTCCACTCCTTTCTAACATAGTACTAAATTTCCTAGGCAGTGCAATAAGGCAAGAAGCAAGCATAAAGGGGATCCAAGTAGGGAAAGAGGAAATAAAACTATCCCTCTTTGCAGATGACATGATTCTGTATTTAAAGAATCCTATAGACTCTATTCCCAAGCTCCTTGAGCTGATTCAAAGCTTTGGAAGGGTAGCAGGCCATAAAATCAACCCTCACAAATCAACTGCCTTCCTTTAAGCCAACCGTGAGAGGAATGAGGCAACAATCAGGAAAGAAACTCCTTTCACAATAGCCTCAAAGAAAATAAAGTACCTAGGAATTAGCTTAACTAAGAATGTAAAGGACTGTTTAGATGAAAACTTTAAAACCATAAAAAAGGAAATTAAAGCAGAACTAAGGAAATGGAAAAACCTCCCATGCTCCTGGATTGGAAGAATCAACATTGTGAAAATGAGAATCTTGCCAAGGGCTATCTACAAATTCAATGCAATACCCATCAACATCCCAATGTCATTCTTTAAAGAAATAGAAGAGGCAATTCAAAATTTCATATGGAATAATAAAAGACCCCGTATAGCAAAAACACTTCTTAGCAGAAAGAACAGCGCTGGAGGAATTTCAATTCCAAACTTTAGACTCTATTACAGAGCTATAATTCTCAAAACAGCTTGGTACTGGCACAAGAACAGGACTGAAGTCCAATGGAATAGAACTGCGGACCCAGATATTAAACCACAGACCTATGGCCACCTAATCTTTGACAAGGGAGCCAAAAAATAGAATGGAAGAAAGATAGCCTCTTCAACAAGTTGTGCTGGCAGAACTGGTTAAGCATCAACAGAAAACTAAAGTTGGATCCTTCTTTGTCACCTTGCAGTAGAACTAACTCCAAATGGATCAAAGACCTGGAGGTAAAACTGACACACTGAAAAGTTTACAGGAAGGAATAGGAGATACACTAGGCCTCCTTGGCACAGGTCGAAACTTTCTTAATAAGGACCAATAATCACAACAAATCAGAGAAAGGCTGGATAAGTGGGACTGCATTAAACTGCAGAGCTTTTGTATGGCAACGGATATAGCTAGTAAACTAATCAGGAAGCCTACCGAGTGGGAGAAGATCTTCACCAACCAAAAAACGGACAAAGGCCTCATATCTAAAATATATCAACAACTCAAAAAATTGAATCACTCCAAAACTAACCTCCAAAGGAACACCCATCCCATGAAAAAATGGGCCAAAGACTTAAAGAGAGTCTTCTCTGAAGAAGAAACAAAAATGGCCTATAGACACATGAAGAAATGCTCAAAATCTCTGGTCATAAAAGAATTGCATATCAAAAGAACTCTAAGATTCCACCTCACTCCACTTAGAATGGCCAGGATCAGGAAAACGAATGATAACAGATACTGGAAGGGATGTGGCCAGGAGGGATGACTACTACACTGTCGGTGGGAGTGCAAACTCGTTCAACCACTATGGAAAGCAGTGTGGCAGTGCCTCAAAAGGCTAAACATAGAACTCCCCTATGACCCAGCAATTCCACTACTTGGCATTTACCCAACAATCCAGAATCAAGGGCATACTAAACCCACTAGCACAACCATGTTCATTGCAGCACTATTCACCATAGCAAAGATATGGAACCAACCCAGATGTCCCTGAGTTGATGAGTGGATCAACAAGTTGTGGTATTTGTACACAATGGAATTCTATGCTGCTGCCAGAAAGAATGACATCGCCCCATTTGTTAGGATATGGAAAGACTTAGAACAAATCATATTAAGTGAAGTAAGCCAGACTCAAAGGAACTTAGGCTCAGTGGTTTCCCTCATTCGTCATAATCAGTAGAAACCTTGGGCTCTACTTGCAGAGATTTGCAATAGAGCAAAAGGCCATATATAACGCCATATAATGTGAAGCTAACTGAAAGGACCTCCAGGATATTGAAACAAAAGCCATATAATGAATGATTGTTGTCCTTAATGTACTATGTTGTCTCTCATCTCCTTTGCTGTCTCTTGGTTATTCCATATTGGTATAGTATCTCACTTTGTTATCTGATATATTGAATTTATTTGTATTTGGATATTTGAAATTTGATAGGGAAGGGGGGAAAACCAAGACGGGTGGGGGGGTGTGGGGTTGGAGGGAAATGGTAATAACACATGTGAAAGGGTATCAATATATGTGAATTAATGCACCTTCTACCTGGCAAATATCATGTAACCCTTTTACTAATTACAATAAAAACATGATTAAAAAAAGAAAGTTGTAGTGTGTGGGGAGGATGATGGGGTCAAATACATTTCTTCTTAGAAATTTACCTCATCTGGTTGCCCTGGATTTTCCTGGCCTTCTTCTTAGAGGATTGCCTGTTATAGTGGATTTGTGGCTTGGAAAAGATCCAGCATGTACATCTTCGAGTAAGACATCCACAACTTCCATGCCTTAGACTCGACTTTCCTGACCTTTGGCAACAGCACAGCAACATCTTTCTTCCTCCTGAGCCACAGGCCAAGTGAGCGGGCTTGAGCTGGTTGTTGGTTACAGTGGCTTGGTTACCAGAGATCCATATTCTGTTCCATTGTGAGGGAGGCAGGGTCACCCTTCAGGGCCCAATGACCAAAGATCCTTGCTCACAGAAGACATCACCAAAGACATACTGCAGGCTGAATCTCTCCTCCAATCTCACAATATACATGTGGATGTAGTAAACAGCACATCTCATTTGTCCAATCCCAATGTTTTCCACTAGGCCCAACTACCAGTCTGGTCTCAGGCTCAAGGAGCCTTCCTTAGGTAAGATCCAAACTTAAGGGTCAATATTGCCCTCATCTTTTACAAAACATTTGCTTCACAGTGCCTTCTCTGCCTGCATTTTGGCCCTTGTCGAGTTTTTTTTTGTTTTTGCTAGTCTTGGGACTTGACCTCAGAGTGTGAACATTGTTCTTGGGCTTCCTTTAGGCTTTAGCTGTCCCACCGAACCACAGCACCACTTGCAGCGTTTTCTATGTATGTGGTAATGAGGAATCAAACCTGAGTCTTTTTGCGTGGTACCCAAGGACTCTACCACTAGGTCAAACACACAGGGCATCTTGCACATATTTTTGATGTCAATCTACTAGGATATTATTAGGTTTCTGTATCCTAATCAAATTTTTCCTGATGATTAAATTTGCCGTCTTGTGTAAAAAAATGCAAGAGGGAAAAACACAGAAGAATTAGTGAAATTTAAAAAAAAGCATTACACACATAGATAAGTGTTCATTCTTTGTAGGAGAAAGGATATTTTGATAGGATGATGATGACTTTATAATTACTATGTCAGGGTTGAGAGTTTGGCATAGTGGTAGAGTGCTTGCCTAGCATCCATGAAGATCTGGGTTTGATTGCTCAGTATCACATAGATAGAAAATCTAGATGTGGCACTGTGGCTCAAGTGGCAGAGGGCTACACTTGAGAACACCCGAGGACAGTGCTCAGGCCCTGAATTCACGCCCCAAGACTGGCAGACAGAAAAAAGAAAATAAAAATGCTTTTACGAGCTAATTCACTCACAGCATTGGCTTCTGAAATCTTCGCTTCTGCATCTTGTGAAATACCCCTTTCCCTCAACGTAGACAAGAAATACAGATCCATCCCATGGTCTACTGTGAGGCCACTGGTTGGGCTATGAGCTAGTCGTGCAGCAACACATAAGTTTTATTCTAATACTTTCCAAACTTTGTACTCAAATATGCTACCTATTTACCAACTTAGGTCAGTTATCCTTATGCTATACCTTTTCTTCAGGACTACAAAATTCTTACACTCCTACGTTAATCCTCTTGTACCTCCCCTGAACTCTCTCATTCTTTTTTTCTATCTCTGGACCTCTGCACGTCTTTCAACCCTTATACTGCACAGATCTACACTTGATGGCTGTTGAGCAATATTGTACATGTAGGTGGTTAATTATTTTCTAGGCTCAGAGTGACTTAAATACAATAGAGATTGGATTGAGAGGCTTATTGTTTTGGGTATAAATCGCTTATCAATGGTTGTAATAGACTGGTTTGTAAGTGCACAAAAAGAAAGAGTGATAATACCAATCAAAACTTGTGAACATCTAGTGTCTGCCAGCTACAGAGGACTAGGTTGGTTATATCTGAAAAACTATAATCATATTTAGTAGTAATCTTGCTCCCATTTTCAAATGGGCAGAACAAGAAACTCAAGAAAAATGTCAAATCAAGAAACAACATCCCCCACCCAATGTAAACAGACAATGGAACAGTCACTGGCAAACCTAGAGGAGAGTCTTCCAGGTGCTACCCAAATGCAATTGATAAACATCATTAATGGAAAATGTGTAAACATACAGAAAGACATAATGGAGGAAGCCATAGCTGAACAAGAGGAAAGCATAAACAAGGTGATAAGTGAAAAAGAAGAAGCCATAAAGGAGGACATAACAAAGGTTTTTCAAAGAAAGATGGATGAATTCATAGAATCCACAAATAAAAACGTGACCAAACTCCAGCAAATGTCCAGAGAAAATGAAGCTACTGAGCTAACCACTCAAAAGGAAATCAAGGAGATAAAGAAATCCATACATGATCTAAAACAAGAGATGCAAGGCATCAAAAATGAGCAATTAGAAGCAAGGGAAATAAAAAATAAAGTAGATAGCTTTGATAGCAGGTTAGACAATGCAGAGGAGAGAATTTCCGGGGCTGAAGATAATTTAGTTATTATAGAGAAAGAACAGAAAATGAGTCAATCCAAATCTAGGAAAATTGAGAGACCGCTTCAGGAGGTCCAAGATACAATTAGGAAGCCTAATTTAAGGCTAGTTGGTATTGAGGAGGGCATGGAGAAAGAGGTCAATGGTATTGGAAATATACTTCAGGGAATCATCTCAGAGAATTTACCAAATATCCAGAAGGGCAGGCACATCCAGATACGAGAAGCTTTTAGAAACCCAAACAGATCTGACCAGAAAAGAACATCCCACCGCCACATTGTGATCCGAACTGGATCAATAGAAACGAAAGAAAAGATCCTAAAGGCAGTCAGGGTAAAGGGATCAGTAACCTATAAACGCAAACCAATCAGAATAACCCCAGATGTCTCAGAAGAGACCATGCAAGCAGGAAGTGACTGGAAGCATATATGTCATGCCCTTAAATCAAATAACTACCAACCAAGAATATTGTAGCCAGCTAAACTCTCATTCATAACTGAGGGAACAATAAAAACATTCCATTCCAGGGAAAAGCTGCAACAATATGTCGAAACAAAACCAACACTACAGAGAATTCTCAAAGATGCTCTATACATAGAAAACCAAAATAAATGCAATATAGGGAAAGAAATGGCACCTAAACAGCATACCATCTAAGGACCACAAGAACTGTCAAGACACAGGCCCTACTAAAAGCTCTTAAAAATGGTAGGAACTAATAAATATCTCTCAATCCTAACTCTCAATATCAATGGACTTAACTCTCCAATTAAACGGCACAGGCTGTCTAGTTGGATCAAAAGGCAAGAGCTATCGTTCTGCTGTCTCACAGAGACACATCTTACCCAAAAACAATCATCTTTTGAAAGTGAGAGGTTGGAATAAACTCTATCAAGCTAACTGCCCCCATAAACAGGCTGGAGTTTCCATCCTCCTATCAGATACAATAGAGTTCAAACTAAAATTAGTAAGAAATGACAAAGAAGGTGACTACATACTACTAAAGGGATCTTTCCTCCAGGAAGACATAATGATCCTTAATATTTACACACCCAATCCCGGAGCTCCAAACTTCATCAAGCAAACTTTACTTACACTGAAACCATACCTAGATCGAAATACAGTGATTGTTGGTGAGTTTAACACACCACTCTCACCTATGAACAGATCAACAAGGCAAAACTCAACAGAGAAACTTTAGAACTGAACAACTATATAGACCAACTAGATCTAACAGACATCTGCAGAATATTCCATACAGTAACAACACAATATACGTTTTTCTCAGCAGCACATGGAACATTTTCCATAATAGACCACATCTTAGGCCATAAAACAAACCTGGACAGATTCAGAAACACTGAAATTATTCCATGCACACTCTCAAAACATAAAGCCATCAAATTGGAGCAGAACACATATCTCCACCAACGAAAACCCTGGAACTCATGGAGACTGAACAACACATTGTTGAATCAAAAACAATGGGTAATCGAAGAGATCAGAACAGATATCCAACTGTTTATGAAATTTAACAATAAGGAGCACACAAATATCAACTCCTTAGGGACACAAAAAAGGCAGTACTCAGAGGAAAATTTATAGTGCTGAGTGCCTACAACAGCAAGTTGGAAAAATGGCAAATCAACTAGTTAATGTCTCACTTTAACCTACTGGAAAAAGAGCAACAAACCATCCCTAAACCCATTAGGAGAAGGCAAATTATTAAAATCAAAGCAGAATTAAATGATTTGGAATAAAAAAAACTATAGAAAGAATCAACAAAACAAGGAGTTGGTTCTTTGAAAGAATTAACAAAACTGACAAGCCCTTAGCAAATCTTACCAAAAAAAACAGAAGAGAGCATATCGAAATAAACAAAATCGCAGATGAAAATGGTAATATCACGACAGAAATTACCAAGATCCAGAATATCATGAGGGAATGCTTCTGAAAACTTTACGATTCGAAATTTGAGAAACTAGAAGAAATGGATGAATTCCTAGACAATATTAACATACCCACACTGAACCAAGAAGAGCTAACCCAACTCAACAGGCCTATTTCAAGCTCTGAAATAGAAATGGAAATTAGACAACTTCCACTTAAAAAGAGCCCAGGGCCAGATGGATTCACAGCTGAATTCTATAAGGTCTTCAAAGCAGAGCTCACACCAATACTCCTCAAGCTCTTCAACGAAATTGAAAATGAAGGTCCTTTACCAAACTCATTCTGTGAAGCCACTATATCCCTCATCCCCAAACCAGACAGAGATTCATCAAAGAAAGAGAACTATAGACCCATTTCTTTGATGAACATCGATGCAAAACTTCTCAACAAAATACTGGCCAACCGTCTACAAAAACTCATCAAAAAATTATACACTATGGTGAAACCGGATTCATCACAGGGAGGCAAAGCTGGTTCAACATACACAAATCAATTAATATAATTCAACAAATCAACAGGAGCAAGGACAAAAATCACATGATCGTCGCAATAGATGCGGAAAAGGCATTTGACAAGATCCAAAACCCCTTTATGTTAAAAGATGTGGAGAAACTAGGACTCCATGGAATATTTCTCAATGTAATAAAGGCTGTGTATGAGAAACCCACAGCTAGTATTATACTTAATGGTGAAAATCTAAAGCCATTCCTTCTAAAATCAGGAACGAGACAAGGATGCCCACTCTCTCCACTCCTTTCTAACATAGTACTAAATTTCCTAGGCAGTGCAATAAGGCAAGAAGAAAGCATAAAGGGGATCCAAGTAGGGAAAGAGGAAATAAAACTATCCCTCTTTGCAGATGACATGATTCTGTATTTAAAGAATCCTATAGACTCTATTCCCAAGCTCCTTGAGCTGATTCAAAGCTTTGGAAGGGTAGCAGGCCGTAAAATCAACCCTCACCAATCAACTGCCTTCCTTTACGCCTACCGTGAGAGGAACGAGGCAATAATCAGGAAAGAAACTCCTTTCACAATAGCCTCAAAGAAAATAAAGTACCTAGAAATTAGCTTAACTAAGAATGTAAAGGACCGTTTAGATGAAAACTTTAAAACCGTAAAAAAGGAAATTAAAGCAGAACTAAGGAAATGGAAAAACCTCCCATGCTCCTGGATTGGAAGAATCAACATTGTGAAAATGACAATCTTGCCAAGGGCTATCGACAAATTCAGTGCAATACCCATTAACATCCCAATGTCATTCTTTAAAGAAATAGAAGAGGCAATTCAAAATTTCATATGGAATAATAAAAGACCCCGTATAGCAAAAACACTTCTTAGCAGAAAGAACAGCGCTGGAGGAATTTCAATTCCAAACTTTAGCCTCTATTACAGAGCTATACTTCTCAAAACAGCTTGGTACTGGCAAAGAACAGGTCTGAGGTCCAATGGAATAGAACTGCGGACCCAGATATTAAACCACAGACCTATGGCCACCTAATCTTTGACAAGGGAGCCAAAAAATAGAATGGAAGAAAGATAGCCTCTTCAGCAAGTTGTGCTGGCAGAACTGGTTAAGCACCTGCAGAAAACTAAAGTTGGATCCTTCTTTGTCACCTTGCACTAGAATTAACTCCAAATGGATCAAAGACCTGGAGGTAAAACTGACACACTGAAAAGTTTACAGGAAGCAATAGGAGATACACTAGGCAACCTTGGCAGAGGTCGAAACTTGCTTAATAAGGACCAAGAATCACAACAAATCAGAGAAAGGCTGGATAAGTGGGACTGCATTAAACTGCAGAGCTTTTGTATGGCAACGGATATAGCTAGTAATCAGGAAGCCTACAGAGTGGAAGAAGATCTTCACCAACCAAACAACGGACAGAGGCCTCAAATCTAAAATATCAACAACTCAAAAAATTGAATCACTCCAAAACTAACCTCCAAAGGAACACCCATCCCATGAAAAAATGGGCCAAAGACTTAAAGAGAGTCTTCTCTGAAGAACAAACAAAAATGGCCTATAGACACATGAAGAAATGCTCAACATCTCTGGTCATGAAAGAATTGCATATCAAAAGAACTCTAAGATTCCACCTTATTCCAGTTAGAATGGCCAGGATCAGGAAAACGAATGACAACAGATGCTGGACGGGATGTGGCCAGGAGGGATCACTACTACACTGTTGGTGGGAGTGCAAACTCGTTCAACCACTATGGAAAGCAGTGTGGCAGTGCCTCAAAAGACTAAACATAGAACTCCCCTATGACCCAGAAATTCCACTACTTGGCATTTACCCAACAATCCAGAATCAAGGGCATACTAAACCCACTAGCACAACAATGTTCATTGCAGCACTATTCACCATAGGAAAGATATGGAACCAACCCAGATGTCCCTCAGTTGATGAGTGGATCAACAAGTTGTGGTATTTGTACACAATGGAATTCTATGCTGCTGTCAGAAAGAATGACATCGCCCCATTTGTTAGGATATGGAAAGACTTAGAACAAATCATATTAAGTGAAGTAAGCCAGACTCAAAGGAACTTAGGCTCAGTGGTTTCCCTCATTCGTCATAATCAGTAGAAACCTTGGGCTCTACTAGCAGAGATTTGCAATAGAGCAAAAGGCCATATATAAGGCCATATAATGTGAAGCTAATTGAAAGGACCTCCAGGATATTGAAACAAAAGCCATATAATGAATGATTTTTGTCCTTAATGTACTATGTTGTCTCTCATCTCCTTTGCTGTCCCTTGGTTATCCCATATTGGTGTAGTATCTCACTTTGTTATCTGATATATTGAATTTATTTGTATTTGGATATTTGAAATTTGATAGGGAAGGGGGGAAAACCAAGACGGGTGGGGGGTGTGGGGTTGGAGGGAAATGTGTACCAAGACATGTGAAAGAGTATCAATATATGTGAATTAATGCACCTTCTCCCTGGCTAATATCATGTAACCCTTTTACTAATTACAATAAAAAAATGAAAAAAAAAGAAAGTTGTAGTGTGTGGGGAGGATGATGGGGTCAAATACATTTCTTCTTAGAAATTTACCTCATCTGGTTGCCCTGGATTTTCCTGGCCTTCTTCTTAGAGAAAGGCCTGTTATACTGGATTTGTGGCTTGGCAAAGATCTAGCATGTACATCTTCGAGTAAGACATCCACAACTTCCATGCCTGAGACTCGACTTTCCTGACCTTTCGCAACAGCACAGCAACATCTTTCTTCCTCCTGAGCCCAGGCCAAGTGAGCTGGCTTGAGCTGGTTGTTAGTTACAGTGTCTTGGTTACCAGGGTTCCATATTCTGTTCCATTGTGAGGGAGGCAGGGTCACCTTTCAGGGCCCATTGACCAAAGATCCTTGCTCACAGAAGACCTCACCAAAGACATACTGGAGGCTGAATCTCTCCTCCAATATCACAATATACATGTGGATGTAGTAAACAGCACACCTTATTTGTCCATTCCCAATGTCTTCCACTAGGCCCAACTACCAGTCTGGTCTCAGGCTCAAGGAGCGTTTCTTAGGTAAGATCCAAACTTAAGGGTCAATATTGCGCTCATCCTTTACAAAACATTTGCTTCACAGTGCCTTCTCTGCCTGCATTTTGCCCCTTGTCGAATTTCTTTTTGTTTTTGCTAGTCTTGGGACTTGACCTCAGAGTGTGAACATTGTTCTTGGGCTTTCTTTAGGATTTAGCTGTCCCACCGAGCCACAGCACCACTTGCAGCGTTTTCTATGTATGTTTTAATGAGGAATCAAACCTGAGACTTTTTGCTTGGTAGCCAAGGACTCAACCACCAGGTCAAACACACAGGGCATCTTTCACATATTTTTGACGTCAATCTACTAGGATATTATAAGGTTTCTGTATCCTAATCAATTTTTTCCTCATGATTACATTTGCTGTCATGTGTAAAAAATGCAAGAGGGAAAAACACAGAAGAATTAGTGAAATTTAAAAAAAAGCATTACACACATAGATAAGTGTTCATTCTTTGTAGGAGAAAGGACATTTTGATATGATGATGATGACTTTATAATTACTATGTCAGGGTTGAGAGTTTGGCATAGTGGTAGAGTGCTTGCCTAGCATCCATGAAGATCTGGGTTTGATTGCTCAGTATCACATAGATAGAAAAACTAGATGTGGCACTGTGGCTCAAGTGGCAGAGGGCTAGACTTGAGAAAACCCGAGGACAGTGCTCAGGCCCTGAATCCCAGCCCCAAGACTGGCAGAAATATAAAAGAAAATAAAAAGGCTTTTTACGAGCTAATTCACTCAAAGCATTGGCTTCTGAAATCTTTGCTTCTGCATCTTGTGAAATACCCCTTTCCCTCAACGTAGACAAGAAAAACAGATCCATCCCATGCTCCACTGTGAGGCCACTGGTTGGGCTAAGAGCTAGTAGTGCAGCAACACATAAGTTTTATTCTAATACTTTCCAAACTTTGTACTCAAATATGCTACCTACTTACCATCTTAGGTCAGTTATCCTTATGCTATACCTTTTCTTCAGGACTACAAAATTCTTACACTCCTACGTTAATCCTCTTGTACCTCCCCTGACCTCTCTCATTCTTTTTTTCTATCTCTGGACCTCTGCTCGTCTTTCAACCCTTATACTGCATGGATCTACACTTGATGGCTGTTGAGCAATATTGTATATGTAGGTGGTTAATTATTCTCTAGGCTCAGAGGGACTTAAAGACAATAGAAATTGGATTGAGAGGCTTATTGTTTTGGGTATAAATCGCTTATCAGTGGTTGTATTAGACTGGTCTGTAAGTGCACAAAAAGAAATAGTGATAATGCCAATCAAACTTATGAGCATTTAGTGTCTGCCAGCTACAGAGGCCTAGGTTGGTTATATCTGAAAAACTATAATCGTATTTAGCAGTAATCTTGCTCGCATTTTCAAATGGGCAGAACAAGAATCTCAAGAAAAATGTCAAATCAAGAAACAACATCCCCCACCCAATGTAAACAGACAATGGAGCAGTCACTGGCAAACCTGGAGGAGAGTCTTCCAAGTGCTACACAAACGCAATTGATAAACATCATTAATGGAAAATGTTAAAATATAAAGAAAGAGATAATGGAGGAAGTCATAGCTGAAGAAGAGGGAATCATAAACAAGGTGATAAGGGAAAAGAAGAAGCCATAAAGGAGGCCATAATGAAGGATTTTCTAAGAAAGATGGATGAATTCATAGAATCCACTAATAAAAACGTGACCAAACTCAAGCAAATGTCCAAAGAAAATAAAGCTACCGAGCTAACCACTCAAAAGAAAATCAAGGAGATAAAGAAATCCATACATGATCTAAAACAAGAGATGCAAGGCATCAAAAATGAGCAATTAGAAGCAAGGGAGATGAAAAATAAAGTAGATAGCTTTGATAGCAGGTTAGACAATGCAGAGGAGAGAATTTCTGGGGCTGAAGATAATTTAGTTATTATAGAGAAAGAACAGAAAATGAGTCATGCATATCTAGGAAAATTGAGAGAGCGCTTCAGGAGGTCCAAGATGCAATTAGGAAGCCTAATTTAAGGCTAGTTGGTATTGAGGAGGGCGTGGAGAAAGAGGTCAATGGTATTGGAAATATACTTCAGGGAATCATCTCAGAGAATTTCCCAAATATCCAGAAGGGCAGGCCCATCCAGATACGAGAAGCTTTTAGAACCCCAAACAGACCTGACCAGAGAAGAATATCCCACCGCCACATTGTGATCCGAACTGGATCAATAGAAACGAAAGGAAAGATCCTAAAGGCAGCCAGGGAAAAGGGATCAGTAACCTATAAACGCAAACCAATCAGAATAACCCCAGATTTCTCAGCAGAGACCATGCAAGCACGAAGTGACTGGAAGCATATATGTCATGCCCTTAAATCAAATAACTACCAACCAAGAATATTGTAGCCAGCTAAGCTCTCATTCATAACTGAGGGAACAATAAAAACATTCCATTCCAGGGAAAAGCTGCAACAATATGTCGAAACAAAACCAACATTACAGAGAATTCTCAAAGATGCTCTATACATAGAAAACCAAAATAAATGCAATATAGGGAAAGAAATGGCACCTAAACAGCATACCATCTAAGGACCACAAGAACTGTCAAGACACAGGCCCTACTAAAAGCTTTTAAAAATGGTAGGAACTAATAAATATCTCTCAATCCTAACTCTCAATATCAATGGACTTAACTCTCCAATTAAACGGCACAGGCTGTCTAGTTGGATTAAAAAGCAAGAGCCATCGTTCTGCTGTCTTCAAGAGACACATCTTACCCAAACACAATCATCTTTTGAAAGTGAGAGGTTGGAATAAACTCTATCAAGCTAACTGCACCCATAAACAGGCTGGAGTTGCCATCCTCATATCAGATACAATAGACTTCAAACTAAAATTAGTAAGAAAAGACAAAGAAGGTGACTACATACTACTAAAGGGATCTTTCCTCCAGGAAGACATAACGATCCTAAATATTTACACACCCAATCCCGGAGCTCCAAACTTCATCAAGCAAACTTTACTTACACTGAAACAGTACATAGATCGAAATACAGTGATTGTTGGTGAGTTTAACACACCACTCTCACCTATGGACAGATCAACAAGGAAAAAACTCAACAGAGAAACCTTAGAACTGAACAACTATATAGACCAACTAGATCTAACAGACATCTCCAGAATATTCCACACAGTAACAACACAATATACGTTTTTCTCAGCAGCACATGGAACATTTTCCAAAATAGACCACATCTTAGGCCATAAAACAAACCTGGACAGATTCAGAAACACTGAAATTATTCCATGCACACTCTCAGACCATAAAGGCATCAAATTGGAGCAGAACACACATCTCCACCAACGAAAACCCTGGAACTCATGGAGACTGAACAACACATTGTTGAATCAAAAACAATGGGTAATCGAACAGATCAGAACAGATATCCAACTGTTTATGAAATTTAACAATAAGGAGCACACAAATATCAACTCCTTAGGGACACAACAAAGGCAGTACTCAGAGGAAAATTTATAGCGCTGAGTGCCTACAACAGCAAGTTGGAAAAATGGCAAACCAACTAGTTAATGTCTCACTTTAACCTCCTGGAAAAAGAGCAACAAACCAACCCTAAACCCATTAGGAGAAAGCAAATTATTAAAATCAAAGCAGAATTAAATGATTTGGAATAAAAACAACCTATAGAAAGAATCAACAAAACAAGGAGTTGGTTCTTTGAAAGAATTAACAAAATTGACAAGCCCTTAGCAAATCTTACCAAAAAAACAAGAGAGCATATCGAAATAAACAAAATCGCAGATGAAAATGGTAATATCATGACAGAAATTACCAAGATCCAGAATATCATGAGGGAATACTTCTCAAACCTTTACGCCAACAAATTTGAGAATCTAGAAGAAATGGATGAATTCCTAGACAATATTAACATACCCACACTGAACCAAGAAGAGCTAACCCAACTCAACAGGCCTATTTCAAGCTCTGAAATAGAAATGGAAATTAGACAACTTCCACTTAAAAAGAGCCCAGGGCCAGATGGATTCACAGCTGAATTCTATAAGGTCTTCAAAACAAAGCTCACACCAATACTCCTCAAGCTCTTCAACGAAATTGAAAATGAAAGTTCTTTACCAAACTCATTCTGTGAAGCCAGTATATCCCTCATCCCCAAACCAGACAGAGATTCATCAAAGAAAGAGAACTATAGACCCATTTCTTTGATGAACATCGATGCAAAACTTCTCAACAAAATTCTGGGTCTTCATTCATGCTCGGAAGAACTCTTCCACTAGGCTTAACTTATGGCCCCAGTGGGAAGGAATTTTTCCATAAAATATGTAGGAAATATGTCCACTAAGGAAAAGCCATCAAAAATAGAAGAAAAATTATATACTTAGATAACGACATGCCAGTATTATGGCAGATCTCTGTAACTCTAGCTTCAAGAGTGGCCTATTTGGACCGGGAGTTGGCTGGCTGAAGTAAAGTGCTATCCTTGAGCAAGCCCTAGGAGAGTGCTCTGGCCATGAGTTGAAGCCATAGGACATGCAAAAATAATAATCTAATGCCCGTGACTGGTGGCTCACCCTGGTAATCCTAGCTACCCTGGAGGATCGAGGTTCAAAGACGGCCCAGGCATAAAAATCTGTGAGAATCTTATTTCCAAATAATCCAGATAATTCAAAATGACAATGTTCCTCAAGTGGTAGAGCTCTTGCCTTGAGCTGAAGAGCTTAAGGTAAACATCCAGGCCCAGACTTCAAGCCCCATGAGTGAAAAAAAGAAAAAGAAAAAGAAAGCCCTTATCTAAGGCTGGAGTGCACACTAGTGGTAGTTTGCTTGCCTAGTATGCACAAAGCCCTGTGTTCAATTACTCTGTACCACTTACACCAAAAAAAAGCTGGAAATGATCTCAGAAGGTTGGCTTCTGAGGATCACAGTTCAAAGCCAGGCCAGACACTAAAGTCCATGAAACTGTTACTTCCACTTAAGCACCAGAAAACCAGAAGTGACACACTGGCTCAAGGTGTTTAAGGTTGTAGCCTTGAGCTGAAGAGCCCAGGGACACTGCCCAGGTGCACAATTAAAGTCTTACAACAAAAAGAGAGAGAGAGAGGGAGAGAGAGAGAGAGAGAGAGAGAGAGAGAGAGAGAGAGAGAGAGAGAGAGAGAGAGAGAGAGAGAGAGAGAAAGAAAGAGAGAGAGAGAGGGAGACAGAGAGAGAGAGAGAGGGAAACAGAGAGATAGAGAGAGACAGAGAGAGAGACAGAGAGAGACAGACAGAGAGAGAGACAGAGAGAGAGACATAGAGAGACACAGAGACAGAGACAGAGAGAGACAGAGAGACAGAGACAGAGAGAGAGAGACAGAGAGAGAGAGAGACAGGCAGACAGAGAGACAGAGAGACAGAGACAGAGACATCAAACAGTCAGGCACTGCTGGCTGAAGCGTGTAATTCTAGCTACTGTGGAGGCTGAGATTGGAGGATCTTGGTTCAAAGCCCAAAGCCAGCCTGGACACATATGTTTGTGAGGCTTACATCACCAATTAACTACCAGAAACCAAAAATGGAGCTGTAGAGGAAGAGCGCTAGCCTTGAGCTGAAGAGCTCAGGGACAGTGTCCAGGCCCAAAGTCCAAGCACCATGATGAATCAATAATAAAAAAAGAAGATAGCTAATAGCAATGATGAAAAATTTGGGGCTGGGAGTTTGGCCTAGTGGTAGAGTGCTTGCCTAGCATGCACGAAGACCTGGGTTCAATTCCTCAATACCACATACATAGAAAAATGCTGGAAGTGGTGCTGAGGCTGAAGTGGTAGAGCCCTAGCCTTGAGAAAATATAAGGACAGTGCTTAGTCCCTGTGTTCAAGCCCAGGACTGGCCAAATCAAAAGTAGTAGAGCACTGGTATTGAACTGAAGATCTGAGGAACAGCCCAGGCACAGAGTTCAAGCACCGCAAACAACAACAACAAAATTTATGAAATGGCAGTGGTGGTTTTAAGCTAAGCAAAAATAGAGCAGAAACTGGTAAAATACATATTTGTGTGTAAGCAAAATAGCCAGACTTATGCATTAGAACAGGATAGCAACTTGAAAAAAATTTTGTTTTCCATCTCACTAGGTCCTGTCTCTTAATTTATTCAAGTAAGTAAAATGCTGGGTTTTATAATCATGGCTCTGAGTATTAGAAAATCAGAATATCTCTCATTAAGCAACAAAGACCAGGAACTGGGGCTTCGCTCAAATGGCAGAGTATCAGGCAAGAGAAGAAAAAATTGAAGTAAGAACTTGAAGTTCTTGCTCCAGAACCTGCATAGTAACAGAGCAGCAGCCTGGTGATGGTACCTCACACCTATAATCTGAGAATCAAAGTTTAAAGCCAGCCAAAGTACCCAGTTAACTGCCAGAAAAACCAGAATTGGCACTGTGGCTCACAGATTAAAACACTAGCCTTGAGCTGAAGAGCTCAGGGACAGTGCCCAGGCCCAGAGTTCAAGCCCCACAATTGACAAAAATCAAACAAGCAAACAAAACTCACAAAGAAGCCTGCAGACCACAGTGGTTCTGCTGAGTCTCTTCTCTATGGGGATCAGGAAACATTTCACTTTTTCTGTCTCTTCCCATCTCAACATTCATACTAAAATAAGACTGTGTTGAACGTTTCAATTTATAAAAATGTTTTTCATGAAGCACCCTGAAATATTCACCGCTTATATCTCAATTGAAGATAGTTGATTTGGGGCTGCATTGGTAGAGTGCTAGCCTTGAGCAGAAAAGGTCAGGGATACATCTGAAGTACTCAGTTGAAGACCCAGTGCCAACACACAAAAGAAAATATGCACTTTATATATATTTTCTAATTTCTTAATGAATTTTTCAGTCTGTATAAATATAGGGTACATTCCTTGTTACTTAAGTAAGATTGCTCTTTTTTTTCTTTTTGCCAGTCCTAGGGCTTGGACTCAGGGCCTAGACATTTTCATTGGACTGGCTTGCCCAAGGTGAGTGCTCTGCCTCTTGAGACACAGCGCCACTTCTAGCTCTTTTCTGAGTATGCGGTACCGGTGAATAGAACCTAGGTCTTCATGCATTCTAGGTGAGCACTCTACCATTAGGCTACATTCCCAGGCAGTGAGATTCCTCTTACAGTCATTGTATGTTCACAGAGTTTGATCTCACACACTGTAGGGCCCTGGTTGGCTTTGACCTGTGATCCTAAGCCCTGAGCCTCCTAAGCAGCTGAAATTAAGTTGTGAGCCAGCATGATGGCTTCCATTCTTTTTTCTACAAAAATATATGTAGTTATCTAAAATATATCTATAGCTAAAAAAATGAATCTCTCCCAAACAAATCTTCAAAGAAACAACCATCCTATTAAAAGGTGGGCTAAAGACTTAAAAGAGTATTCTCTGAAGAAAAAATTAAAATGGGCTTTAGACACATGAAGAAATGCTCCATATCTCTAGCAATAAGGGAAATGAAAATCAAAACAACTTTGAGATTCCACCTGACTCCAGTCAGAATGGCCATTATCAAAAAATCTAATAAGAGATACTGGTGGGGAAGTGACCAGGGGGGATCACACCTACACTGTTGGTGTGAGTGTAAACTCATTCAACCACTAGGGAAAGCAGTGTGGTGGTTCCTCAAAAGACTGAACATAGAGCTCCCCTATGATCCAGCAAATCCACTACTTGGCATCTACCCAATTGTCCAGAAAAAAGGGCATACTAAAGCCACCTGCACAATGATGCTCATTGCAGCACTATTTACCATAGCAAAGATATGAAACCAACCCAGATGCCACTCAGTAGATGACTGAATCAAGAAGATGTGGTACTTATACACAATGGAATGCTATGCTGCCATCAGAAGGAATGACATCGCCCCATTTGTAAGGAAATGGAAAGACTTGGAAAAATTCATATTAAGTGAAGCAAGCGAGACCCAAAGAAACATAAGCTCAATGGTTTCCCTCATTTGTAATAATTAGTTCACATCTAGGACTCTCCTAGCAGAGGATTACAATAACTCAAAAACCTAGTTATATAAGGTCATATAGGATGAGACTAAATGAAAGGATCTCTAGGATATGGGAACAAGAGCTATATCTTGTGTCATCGTTGCTCTTAATCTTGTGTGATTTTTGTCCTTAACCTACTATGTTATTTCTCATCTCTTATTTTGCCCTTTGGTTAATGTCAGATTGTTACTGTATCTGATTTTTTCGTTGGCATATTGTATATATGTTTATTTGTTTATGTCAAATAGGAAAGGGAAGGGGGGAAACAAGATGATTGGGAAGGGGAGGGGAGACGGAACTGGGGACAAAAACATGTGGAGTGGAATAAATGTGTGAGAAGTAATGCAGTCCACTACCTGTAAATGTAATCGTAACCCCTCTATACATTACCCTGAAAATAAAAAAGAGACTATAAAAATATCTGTAGAAAATGAGGCTGTATGATGGAAACACCAGATGCCCTACTACAAAAAACGTGATACACGCGCGCACACACACACACACACACACACACACACACACACACACACACACACACAAATAAAGATGGAGGAGGAAGCAGACAGCTTATCTAAACCAAGAGGACACCAGGAGAAACCCCAGTCACATCTGGAAAAACAAGAAAAGCTCTTTGATTCAGACAAATCAAAGATTCAAAGAAACTTCTATCATTTGTCAAATTCAGTAGAAACCTTGGGCTCTGCTACCAGAGATTTACAATAGAACAGAATCTAGAGACATCGTGACAAATAGTATGACACTAAATGTAAGGACCTTCAAGATAAAGAAACAAAACTCATATAATGAGTGATTGTTGTCCTTAATGAACTATGTGATCTCTTATCTCTTTTGCTATCCCTTGGATATATCATATTGTTACAATATTTCACCTTGTTTTCTGATATATTTCATATGTGCCTAATTGGTTATTTGAAATTGGATAGGGAAGGGGGGAAATGAACATGAGTGGGGGTAGGGGAAGGGAAATGGGGACCATATCATTACATGGGGTATCAAAGTTTGAGATGTAATGCACCTTCTGTCTGGTGAATATAATGTAACCCTTCTATAAATTACAATAAAAATAAATACATAAAAAGAAGATCTGCACAGAAAAAAATAATAATGGCATTTTTGGGGTAGTGGATAAATTAGAGTGAATCCTGTTGAGTGAGATAAGTCAAGACCAAGGAACAAAAGGTACATGGTATCCTTAATATATGGATATTAGTTTCAAACAGTAGTAGAGCGATGATTGAATAGTTGATACCCAAAGTTCTGGACATAATTTTGGAGATATAAACATAACCACATAAACATAAAAATCTAGGATGGACTATACACTCTATAGACATGTGTTTTATTATAGATTAATCTGTATCTATGACATACAAAGACTCAGCTTAATTTTTACTATATTCTAAAATTTATGTGCCAGTGATTGTATAGCGATTCCCTTCTTGAATACTTGTTGGTTAAACATGACATTTGAAATATGATGTAAAATTCAATGTTAATAAATTTTTTTAGAAAAAGTGGCTAGAGGTAAATACCACTAATGTACTTGCTCTAAGTGGTACGGAAATTTTCTTAATGAATCAAGGGGTTTTATTACATCTTTATGCAATTATTTTAGTTCTGAGTGTTCTACACTCAATGCTACTTCTGGAAAGATGATATAGCTGACTGTGTAGATGGTATGAAGACATACTGGCCTAAACGTAGAATAAAGCATTGGTAAGTGGCTGTTAGCTGTCCAGATTCTACTGGAATATGTGGAATGAATTTATTAAGCACAATGCAGGCTCTTAGTCAGATCAGGTTCCATGAGATGAATGAGGAAAGATCAGAAAAATCTACTAAGATATACAGATACACTTTTGAAACTACGGTATCTGGACTCCTTTTTTTTTCTTTCTTGGTGGGGAGCTTGAACTTTGGACCTGTGCAAGGTCTCTTAGTTCTTTTTCCTCAAGGCCAATGCTGTACCAGTTTTAGCCACAACTCCACTTAGTTTTTGGGTGGATAAGTGGAGAGAAAAATCTTACAGTTTTTTTTTGTTTTCGTTTTTTGCTTGCAAAGGCTTTGAATCACCTTCTCCCTGGCTAGTAGAATGACAATTATGACCCTCCAGCGCCTGGCTAGTAATTTTTTGAAAATTGGACTTTCTTCCAAATCACGTAACTGGTTCCTAGCAATGTTTGGAAGCCTGACTTAAATGTGACAGATTTTTGTCACTTGGAGACACTCTGTGCTGAACGTTAGAAATCTACCAGCTGAGTCACAGTGGCACTTCCAGTTTTTGTTTATGTGGTGCTGAGGAATGGAATCCAGGGTTTCATACATGCTAGGCAAGCTACATTTTCAGCCCAAGGTTTTATGTTTTGTTTTTTCAGTGTTGTTGCTTCTATGGTACTGTATGATGTTCTTTCATTTTCTTTGCTTTTTACCTCTTTTCTTCTTTTTCCCTTTAGTTTTATTCTCTGTAGTCACTGTGTTGAATTCGGGTACCCTGTGTCTTGTACATAGGTTTATGTGATTTGGGGAATGGAGAGGGTATAATAAAATGGTAAAAAAAAAAAAACAAAGGAAAAAGGGTGAACCAATTGAACAGTGATACTTGGAAGACACTAAACGGAAATGAACTGAACAATCTGGTTGGAGAGGGGGCTGAGGGTAGGAAAACAGAGAAAAATGAGGGAGGGGATAACAATTTTCTTAAGAAATGTGTTCATTACTTATGTAACCGTATGCCAACTATATATTGACTTAACAAAAAAAATTAACTTAAAAAATAATTTAGCCTGGTGTGGTGGCTCACACTTCTAAATGTAGCTACTCAAGAGGCTGGGATCCAAGGATAGCAGTTCAAAGTCAGCCTGGGCACTGAAGTCCATGTGACTCTTATCTCCAATTAACCACCAGAAACCCAGAAGTGGCCCTATGGCTCAAGGGATAGGGCAGTAGTCTTGAGCTGAAAAGCTCAGTGACAAGACCCAGGTGCAGCATTACAGTCCCATGACTTGAATGATGAATGATACTAGCCAGGCTCTGTGCGCTCACACTTGGAATGCTATCTACACAGAATCAGGTTTGAATCCAGCCCAAACAAATTGCATGATATTCTGATTTACAGTTCATTACCAAAAATCTGGAAGTGGAGCTGTGGATCAAGTGGTAGAACACTAGCATGAAGTAAAAAAAAACATTTAAGGACAGTTTCCAGGCCCTGGGTTCAAGTCCCAGGACTTGCATAAAACAAACAAAATGTGACGCTGAGTCCTCCATCATTTGGTGTTATAGTTCAATATTCTTGATATGCGTCTTAGAAATTAAGTCCCTAGCAAATACTCTACCCTGAAATTCTGCTTCATAGCTGATTCATAGAATTTCAGCATCATTACTATCACCTTCCAGTTAGCATAGCAGTCTACTATTGAAAATTTGAATAAAAGTTTTGAGTAATCCTAATAAATCTGTGTATCATCTGCACACACATCAAATCAGCAGCAGCTATGTTCTACTATTATCTAAATGCATTTAATCCCTTCTTGAGTTAGTGAGCCTTAAAGAGTAAAACATATGAAATAGTTATGAAACTAACAGTCACCATTCTTCTACCTAATATTGTAATATAAGTTTATAAATGCAAGGACTATTCTGAAGTGTGCAGAAGATAGCTTCTAATTATAATATTCTCATGAAGTATTGTTTTGAGGAAACATGTTGCTTGCTTTGGGAAAGCAAAGGCAAGGAAAAATGATAAAGGTAAGTTCCCTATTTATCAGAAGGAAAATACTATTGGGTTTAGATCAACTTCATTCATTCCGTGCTGATGAAAAAAATATTTGCAATTCCTGAGGCCAAGTACTTCATTGTGATGCACAATCAGCCAGCTTAGCTCAATCTTCCAAAAAAGGAAAGGAACAAATAAAAGCAATTAAGGTTTCCAAAATGAACCAGGTGGTGGTGGCAGCTCACACTTGTAATTCTATCTACTCAAGGCCTGAAATCCCAGGATCTGGATTAAGTCTGTCTGGGATGAAAATATTCCTGTCTGAAACATCATCTCTCTTATCACAGCCCAGCTGATATACTCTGCCCAACAGGTTCCAAACACCAAAGTCCATTTCCTATCTGAAATACTAGCAAATGTACTCACACATTATTTCCTCTTTAGGAGATAGTTGAAACATGTACCAAAAACATTTCCCTGGCTTCAGAGTGGAAGTGGAAATATATACTCACTAGAAGCCCATCTAGTAAATTACAGTGAATCATCTTTCCTCACATCTTGTTAGTTAAATTGAACAATGAGTGTTTTGATCAGAAGCGATGTGTATGAGCATACAGGTTGTAAAAGTACTGTAATCCTAGCTACTCAAGATAAGCTGAGACCTGAGGATTCCAGTTCAAAATCAGCCATGCAATAAGTTCCATAAGATTTTTACCTCTAATTAACCAGCAAAAAACAGAGCGTTGAATTTTGCTTAAAATGCCACAGGCCTAAGCTTTGCATAAAAGTGCTAAGGGGTAGCATACAGGAACCCACTCTCTCCACTCCCTTTAACATAGTACTAGAATTCCTAGGCAGTGCAATAAGGCAAGAAGCAAGCATAAAGGGGATCCAAGTAGGGAAAGAGGAAATAAAACTATCCCTCTTTGCAGATGACATGATTCTGTATTTAAAGAATCCTATAGACTCTACTCCCAAGCTCCTTGAGCTGATTCAAAGCTTTGGAAGGGTAGCAGGCCATAAAATCAACCCTCACAAATGAACTGCCTTCCTTTACGTCAACAGTGAGAGGAACGAGGCAATAATCAGGAAAGAAACTCCTTTCACAATAGCCTCAAAGAAAATAAAGTACCTAGGAATTAGCTTAACTAAGAATGTAAAGGACCGTTTAGATGAAAACTTTAAAACCCTAAAAAAGGAAATTAAAGCAGAACTACGGAAATGGAAAAAGCTCCCATGCTCCTGGATTGGAAGAATCAACATTGTGAAAATGACAATCTTGCCAAGGGCTATTTACAAATTCAATGCAATACCCATCAACATCCCAATGTCATTCTTTAAAGAAATAGAAGAGGCAATTTAAAATTTCATATGGAATAATATAAGACCCCGTATAGCAAAAACACTTCTTAGCAGAAAGAACAGCGCTGGAGGAATTTCAATTCCAAACTTTGGACTCTATTACAGAGCTATAATTCTCAAAACAGCTTGGTACTGGCACAAGAACAGGTATGAGGTCCAATGGAATAGAACTGCGGACCCAGATATTAAACCACAGATCTATGGCCACCTAATCTTTGACAAGGGAGCCAAAAAAATAGAATGGAAGAAAGATAGCCTCTTCAACAAGTTGTGCTGGCAGAACTGGTTAAGCACCTGCAGAAAACAAAAGTTGGATCCTTCTTTGTCACCTTGCACTAGAATTAACTCCAAATGGATCAAAGACCTGGAGGTAAAAGCTGACACACTGAAAAGTTTACAGGAAGGAATAGGAGATACACTAGGCCTCCTTGGCACAGGTCGAAACTTTCTTAATAAGGACCAAGAATCACAACAAATCAGAGGAAGGCTGGATAAGTGGGACTGCATTAAACTGCAGAGCTTTTGTATGGCAACGGATATAGCTAGTAAATTAATCAGGAAGCCTACCGAGTGGGAGAAGATCTTCACCAACCAAACAACGGACAAAGGCCTCATATCTAAAATATATCAACAACTCAAAAAATTGAATCACTCCAAAACTAACCTCCAAAGTAACACCCATCCCATTAAAAAATGGGCCAAAGACTTAAAGAGAGTCTTCTCTGAAGAAGAAACAAAAATGGCCTATAGACACATGAAGAAATGCTCC